>NC_086446.1:459985837-460655837 GCF_028390025.1 Pseudophryne corroboree
CTTTCTTATACTAGTGAACTAGGATATATAATAATTACATGTATCTGTACACAATAAACAGTTATGAATTTGTGATGATGCACTATACTACATAATACAACGTATCCAGTCTTCGATACACTGTGTACTTATTTTTTCTTTGGATTATTCATCCATATACATTTTTCTTATTCTTTCTTCTCTTTTTCTTTTTTTTTCACGCACGATAGTTTTATTTTTTTGTTTGAATGACACTTGAGTACTTGTGGTTGTTTTGTGTTTTTTTCACCATCACATTATATTTCACTTCTAATATCCAAGATACACAACTACATTTATCAAGGATTAATCTAACACACTATTTCACACCATAGTTGGTATAATACCAACGCTTTTTTGATTGTAAACATATATATCATCATATATCACTCTCCCCTTTTGATATATTTTTTATTTTATATTTATCATTATGGGCCCTCATTCCGAGTCGTTCGCTCGTTCTTTTTTTTCGCATCGCAGTGAAAATCAGCTTAGAGCGCATGCGCAATGTTCGCACTGCGACTGCGCTAAGTAATTCTGCTATGAAGAAAGGATTTTTACTCACGGCTTTTTGTTCGCACCGGCGAACGTAGTGTGATTGACAGGAAATGGGTGTTACTGGGCGGAAACACGGCGTTTTATGGGCGTGTGGCTGAAAACGCTACAGTTTCCGGAAAAAACGCAGGAGTGGCCGGAGAAACGGGGGAGTGTCTGGGCGAACGCTGGGAGTGTTTGTGACGTCAAACCAGGAACGACAAGCACTGAACTGATCGCACAGGGAGAGTAAGTCTGGAGCTACTCTAAAACTGCTAAGTTTTTTTTGTTCGCAATATTGCGTAAACTTCGTTCGCACTTTTAAGATGCTAAGATACACTCCCAGTAGGCGTAGACTAAGCGTGTGTAACTCTGCTAAATTCGCCTTGCGACCGATCAACTCGGAATGAGGGCCATGGTTTTTAATATTTTTATATATATTTACACATACACACCCTTTTTTTCCCCTCACAATATTTTATTAGAGCACCTTTATAGCACTAGTCACCTTAATGACACATTAATAGACCTCATCCAGCTCTATAATTCTGGATACACCATGTACCACAGATATGTAATGAGACTATAATATGGTATATATTTCATGCATAAAGAAAAATTGTACACATCTTAGACAGTTACTTTATGTAGTTTTTTTGCCAAAAAAGTCTCTCTGTATCAGCAGTGAACACTGCAGTCACATAAAAATTTTAGTCATATTATATTATTTATACACATGTGCTTTAAGACATTATTATCTAGGCACATACAGTACGTATCCTAACAAAAATAACAAATTTTGATATATTTCAAAAATCCGGGAAGCATATATACACACTATTAATGTGATCACCTGTTGTAACATTTTTTTTTTTAAACAATGGTTTTTATTATTTGATCACAAACAAACAAGGCCAGATACAACAGCA
This sequence comes from Pseudophryne corroboree, assembly GCF_028390025.1. Taxonomy (NCBI): domain Eukaryota; kingdom Metazoa; phylum Chordata; class Amphibia; order Anura; family Myobatrachidae; genus Pseudophryne; species Pseudophryne corroboree. The sequence goes on from NC_086446.1 coordinate 459,987,319, forward strand.
CATGTGAAGTCCAACATGAATAGGAGTTGACTGAATTGAATTTCAAGCAGAAATACAACGATACAATGACAGTACAACAGTGTATACAATGTCCTAATCATGTACTGCCAAATCCGGCGATAAACAAATACAGAACTAACATACCAACAGATAGAGAAAGAAATAAAGTAAGACAAGAAGAGAGACAACACAGTGACACACACAGGGGATCATATAGACACGGGTCATGTTCCACTAATGGGAATGTTCCCAATACAACTAATAAAGTATAGATATAAAATACAAATGATATATCTGATATATAGCAATAATACTCAGGCAGCATCAGATTGTGGAGAATGTAATTGTGACAATTCTATAGAGCCAGTATTAACCATAGGCAGCCCCCTCCGCTCCCGAAATTCTTTCCATTTCAACCAAGAGTTCAGTATTGACGGTGGTGAGGTAGAATAAATACCTCCAGTCGTGTCAAATAGGAAATGTTTATGTGTGCTGTTAACAATGGCTTGGATAGTGGGTACATTTGGTGTTTTCCAAAGCTGTCCAATTGCAGCCTTGGTGGATATGAGGATATGGCCAGCAATGTATCTATCACAACGTAATAGGTCAGGTGATGTGTAATGAAATAAAGCAAACATAGGATTCATCGGGACCTCCACCCCCAACACCTCCCGGAGAAGAGAGAATACTTCGGTCCACAGCGACCTCAGATCGGGGCATTCCCAAAAGACGTGTAAAATATTACCCACGTGACCACAATTCCTCCAGCAAAGCCGGGAAACCGAGGGCCAAATGGTATGGAGCCGCTGTGGAGTAAAGTACGCCCTTTGGCACAATTTAAAGTACATCTCAGAATGCTGAAGGCATCTCGAGATCCCAAAGCACCTCGAGGAAATGGAGTCCCACTCCTCCTCCCGCAGGTCAATGGAGAGATCCCTCTCCCACTTCAGCTGCGAGGGAATCTTACCCTGTTTAGAGAGGAGAATTATATACTGATACCATTTAGATAGCCCACCGCCATGGTCCGGGGAAGACAGTCTGAGGCGTAGGGAGGCCGGAAGGGGGACGGGGGCCACCCCATCCCTCCCACATGACTGTAGCCAATGTCGGATCTGCAGGTATTTGAAGAAGTCTTGCCTCAGAATACCCGAGTGACTTAATAACCTAGAGAAGGGCACCAAACCCCCCTCTGAGCATAGGTCCCCCAAATGCACAATCCCAGCCTCGATCCATGTGTCCAACCCAAGGTTGGGTATGAGACTAGCAATAGTCCTAGTTTGTAAATCAGCCGAAGGCAACAAGATTTTCGGATCAGATGCAGCAACCGCATGCCAAAGCTTCAGAGTGCATCTAACCGACTCCCCCGGGCCCAGCCGTTTTGGGACACAATGGGCAGGCATCAGAAACATATCTTTCAAGTCGATCGAGCCTAGAAAAGACCGTTCTATGAGGACCCATGGCTTGGGGTTGTGCATGTCGAACCAATCCCGAGCCTGACTGAGAAGGCAAGCGGAGTGGTACGCCTCCAGGTTCAGGTAGACTACACCCCCGACCGTCTTAGGCAACATCAGGACCTGTCTAGCTATGCGGGCCTAGACCCCTTCCATATATACTGGGAGATGATCATGTTAGCTCTCACAAGGAGAGGTTTGGGGAAGCTACGAGGGATAGCCCGGAACAAATATAAAAGTTTAGGGAGTAATATCATCTTGGTCGCGGAAATGCGTCCTAACCATGATATTTCATGAAGGGACCATTCTTTTATTAATTTTTCGAAAGCGCTAAAGAGGGGAAATAGTTACAATCATACAGGTCTCTGTCTAGGGAGAGGTGAATTCCTAAGTACTTAATGGATCTGACCTGCCAGGCATATCGGTATCGGTCCTTAAGTAGGGTCACAGTACGTGGCGGTATGTGAAGCGGTAGGGCTTCGGTTTTGGATGTGTTTAACTTGTAATATGAAATTCTGGAATATCGGTCCAGGATAGTATGGAGCGCAGTAAGTGAGGCATCTGGGCGAGTTAAGCAGAGCAAGATGTCGTCGGCAAATAGGCTAATCTTGTGAGTCAAACCACCTATTTCTGGGCCTGTAATTGTTGGCTCAGACCTAATGGTCTCAGCCAGCGGCTCAATAGCTAAGGCGAATATGAGGGGTGACAGGGGGCAGCCCTGTCTAGTTCCATTGGAGATATTAAAATCCCCTGACAAACAACCGTTGACAAACACCCTTGCAGAGGGGGCAGAGTACAGAGCAAAAATGGAATCCAAGAACCTCCCAACAAACCCAAATTTATCTAGAACAGCTCTCAGATATCCCCAGTGGAGTCTATCAAATGCCTTTTCGGCATCGAGTGAGAGTATAAGAAGGGGCGTTTTATGTGCATCACAATGTTCTAATATGCTAAACACTCTTCGGGTGTTGTCCGGGGCCTGCCTGCCCGGGACAAAGCCCACCTGGTCAGCAGCTATGAGGGAAGGAAGCAGAGGGGAAAGGCGATTAGCTTTGCAAAAAGCTTGACGTCTGTGTTCAACAAAGCTATGGGACAGGTTTTGGAATGGCAACTATCTGTGCCTCAAGCATTTCTCTGGGAAACTTCCCCACGCCCGATGCCTCATTGAAAACAGACAGCAGTAAGGGGGCCAGGTCATTCTTATATGATTTATAGAAATTGGAAGGGAAGCCATCGGAGCCAGGGGCCTTGTCTCTCGGGAGAGCAGAGATAGCTGCATCTAGTTCTTCTAATGTCCAAGGGGAGCTAAGGGACAGGCAGGCCACGGAGTCCAACGCCGGGAGGGAAATCTCTTTCAGAAAAGACTGAATATCCACCTCTCTCGGTTGGGGTGTAGTCGGGTCAGATCTTAAATCGTAGAGTTGGCAGTAATACTCTGCAAAGGTGTTTGCAATATCATAGGGGTCAGATACTCTAGATCCCGTAGAGGAACAGACATAGGGTATCCTAGCCCTAGCTCGTTTACTCTGTAGCTTCCGAGCCAAGAGGCGTCCCGCCTTATTACCGAGTACATAAAACCTCTGGTTTAATCGAGCAATATTGCGTTGCACATCTCTAAGTGAGAAAACGTTTACCCTTTCCCGGGCGGCCAATAAGAGCTTGTGGGTAGATTTATTGAGAGGATTCGCTTTATGCAACAATTCCAGTCTGGCAGCCTCCCTATCAGCAAGCAGGCGTTCAGCCTATTGAGAGCGTTTAAGTCTGGCAGCAGTCTGGATGGCAGAGCCTCGAATCACCGCTTTAAGAGAGCACCAATTATTAAAGATCGAGGTATCTTCCGATTTGTTAGTATCAAGGTATAACTGTATAGATCGTCGAATAGTGAGAAGGGCATCAGGGTGATTGAGTAAGAACCTCCCCAGTCTCCAGGGCCCTGGGGGGATCCCACCTGCCTCCAGCTCCCAAACTACCAATACCGGGGAATGGTCAGACCAAGTCATAGGCAATATGTTAATTTCTCGGATGGCCGTCAGGGTCTCCTTATTCGTCAGGGCAAGGTCTATCCTGGAGTATGAGCAGTGAACATGCGAGTAGAAGGAATAATCTCGCTCTGTGGGGTGTTCAGTTCTCCATGCATCATATAGATCGAATTCCCCCAGTAACTGGCGGAGGTTAGGCCTCCCGTCCCGAGCATTCCGATTTCCCGACAGGGTGCTCCTAGTAGTACTAGATCTATCTAGTAAAGGGTCCACAACTAAATTAAAATCCCCAAAGATCATAACCGCCCCCTTAGTGTGCTTTTGTATCAAGGAACAGAGCTTTTTACAGAAAGTGAGCTGACCAGAATTCGGGGCATAGCATGAGACTAAGGTGACCATAATGTTTTCCAATAGCCCTATTAATATGAGATATCGACCCTCAGGGTCTACTATTTGGGATTTTAGTGTGAAAGTGCAGTTCAGGGAAAAGAGTATCGCTACCCCAGCCTTTTTTGTAGGACCATTGGCCATATAGCAAGTAGGAAAACGGTTATCGTGAAATTTAGGGGGATCCAATTTTCTAAAATGGGTTTCTTGAACCGCAACCACATTCACCTTCATTTTATAGAAGGAGGACAACGCTAGTTTACGTTTCTGTGGGGAATTTAATCCTTTAACATTTAGTGAAACTAACCTGACCATAACTGATTATTAAGGGAACATAGCAACCGCTGAAGCCAATAGCTAGGAACAGAACCCTGGCGGGGACAAGACACATAGGGGAGACAAACAGGGATAGACAAGAGAGAATTATGAAAGAGAGAAAGGAAACAGACCCCATAAAGATATGGGGCCATAGTAAGGCACCAAAACATCCAGCGCCTCACACTATGGAATAGAGAGGTTGGTGGCCAACCTCCCCGCAACCGAACAGCCGAGGATTGTATATCTCGGCGTATGTACACCCACACGGCATACAACACTCATAACCTGGAGGCACAGAACCGCAGAGACACACAATGCTGGTCAAATATTTGAGATCTAGTGCAAGTAGATTAGCGAACCAGACAGTCAGTAAGAAAAAGACATAAAATTAACTCTGTACTTCACATAAGTAAGCGCACACTAGAATGTAATAGCTATCAAAAACAAGGGAAAGCAATCACAATGGCAGTAGCCGACTTAATTCCTAAATGTAACAGTCTCTGCAGTTAACGTCCAGGACCTGGGACGGTATTCCAGGTAAGGGCACTCATGGCAAGTAAATGTGAGCGGTATACCTCTACTTCTCAACCGTCAACCAGTCCTGCTGGAGTCGGTGGTCAGGGAAACTGGGCCCGCGGTCTCCCCCCATTTACGTAGAAGCTTCATACACTCATCCGCTGACGAGATGGCTATAGTGGAACCGTCTCTGGAGATCAACAGACGAGTGGGGAAGCCCCATCTGTAAAGAATGCCAGCCTTCCGAAGAACCGTAGTAACCGGGTGGAAAGAACGTTGAGAGTGTACTGCGACAAGTCTCCATATAATTGAAGATTACCCAAGGCTTCTGCTGTGTCAGAGGAGGGTCTAGCCGATTTGAGCAAGGACTCTTTAATATGGAAAAAGTGAACCCGCATCAGAACATCTCTAGACGATCCCTCTGGGGCACCCCGGGCCTTCGGGATTCGGTGAATTCGATCCAGTAGAAGATCTGAGGAGCTGGCGGAAGGCAGCAGTTTTTTGAAGATCTCCATAGTATAATCGTGGAGACTGCTATTAGAGATCGAGTCGGGGACCCCTCTGGGTTTAAGATTGTTTCTGCGCGAGCGATCTTCCAAATCCGCCACTTTATCGCGCAGAAAATTCACTTCACCCTCCAAGGTATCATGGGAGTCTATCAGTGAGTTATGTGAGCCGACTACCTCACTCATCTTTGTTTCCAGCTGGCCTGTCCTCTCACCCAAGTCATCAATGGAGCTCTGGCAGGATTTCAACATGGCTCTAAACTCAGATGTCACGTCGTCTTTAAACTGATGCAGCAAAAGCTTCATACTGCCTACTGTTAAAGCTTCACAATCCTCAAGACGCGTTGGAGAGGGTGCGTCACTGGAAGGGGGCTCGGAGGTCAAAGGAGAGGACCGCATGGTCTGAGGAGAGGAGCCTACTATAGGGGTTCCAGCTTCTGGAGGTTTGTTACGGAAAGGAGAAGGCTTAAAAAAGGCGACTTGATTGACCGGTTTGGAGGCTTTATGCTTCTTTGGAGGCATGACTTCTGATTTCACAGAGAAGTGCCTAATACAGTATAAGGGGGGTACAGCTTGCTTCAATCCAGCAGGGTAACGACACTGTGTAGGTATGTATCAGCTAAAATGGTTGCGGGGAGGTATTAGGAGGACATTATGAGCGAAAAGATCACATCTCAGCACAGCACGGGCAGATCATTTGCACGGGATCTAACAGCAATTTTCGCCCCTATCCAAGGGTTATCAGTCGCAAAGATCAGCCCCTTAGTCTCAGGTGGGCAGATATTCAGTGTAATGCGGAGCTATCCCTGAGAGCACGACTGCAGGTGGCTTAATTAGCAGGTTCTCAGCTGTGGTCTCCAGATATCAGTGACTCTAGGGCCCCCACACTGCCTCCGGATATCAGTGGCTCAGGGAGATTCAGGTAAGCGATCCAGGTGGAGTCAGTAAACACCGTGCAGAACTGAAGGGGGACTGAGGATCAGCCCCAGGGTAAGGCTGCCAATATGATATTACTGTCCCCCCCCCCCCGGCATCTAGCTCAGGGCCGCTGGCGGCGGCCGTCCGTCGATGGTTATTGCGGGCTTCAGTGGAGGGGATTAGGCCAGGGGAGCAGCTCACCTCTTCAGATGTAAGAGTCGCCGGGCCTCACGTCCTTCGCGTCGCTCCGTGGGTCCCGAGATCTAAGATGGCCGCTGCCTCCGGAGCTCCGGGCTTTCAGTGTTCGCGCCCCGTCCGTTTCTCCTCTCTCCCGCAGCGTAGCCGGTCTCAGCAGCCCGGAGAGGGGGTCCGGTCCCAGGGGACCCAAGCAAGGGTATTCTGGAGACGCCTCCGGGATCGATGCTCCGCACGGCCGGCAGCGCTAAGTTCAAAATTTAGGCCCCGGCTTCAGAGTGGTGGATAGGCCGCAATCCGCGGGAGCCAGTATACCGGCTCCCCGATTCCGCAGCTCTAGTCCACCGCAGTGGGGGGTTCTCACAGTCACAGGGGCTGAATTCAGAGGGCTCCTACGGAACAGGGGGTAGAATATAGGGGTTTTATTCCCTCAGAGACAGTGGAGCTCACTGTCCGTGCTTCCTCTCAGTTCAGCCTCCAGGCCACGCCCCCCTGTTGTAACATTTTAATAATTGTTAGCTCAAATTCAGATTAGGGTCCCTAAGGCTATCATCATATTCACTAGTGGGTTGTATTTACAGATGCTCTCCACTAATGTTATATTACTTCATATTCACAACAGGACGGGTAGTAAAACGTTCCCCTGTAAAAACAAATGCGGCTTCCCACACACAGTAGTAACAGAGTAACATCGTGAACATCTTTAATACACAGTACAAACTTTACCAATATACAATTTAGTTAAAGATTCTTGTCCACAATAATTTTATTTTTTTATGAATGACATCACTTCTTACAGATACAACTGATCCTAACGGACCGTGACATGTAATTAAATTTGAATCTCCCGCGAGACCAACTGATTGGTAGCGGACGGAATAAAAAGATACTCCAGCAGCGGCTTCGGGTTACCCTGACGAAGCTAATGCGAAACGTACATAGGACCTGAGCGTCCTACGGGCCTGTCCTCCTATTATACTATAATAGAAATGTATTAACAATGTATTAATAATATATGCTTTATGCAATGTCAGGAGCTGTTTAATGTAATGCCGCTTGATTACAGCACGGCTTTGAGAGAGTAACAGTGACTAATACCACTTTTCCACTAGCTCCTTAAAACACGGGTATATGCGCAGGGGCGCGCATTTACCCGTGTTTTTCCCTAGTAGAAAAGGGTTCCCCTTCAGATTCCCGGATCAAGTGATCCGGGAATCCTACCCGGGTAGCTTACTGGGTTGAACACGTATTCAACCCGGTAAGCTGTGTAGTGTGAACGGGAGCTGTGTCGAGGCTATCTGTGATCTCCCAGCGCCGCCCCTGCTGCATCATTAGCAGCGTCACCAACCCGGCAATATTCAGGGTTGGTGAGCGCTGTGTGAAGGGGGCTGTAGCACGGGTGGCAGCCGTGTCAGGCAACACGGCTGCGACCCATTCTACTCAGTGGAAAAGGGGTATCAATAATCATACATATCACTGCACAAACTTGAATGTACAAATTTCATTCAGGTTCCAAGAGGGCATATCTGTAATAATTGAACTTAGGCGATCTGTGTACATGAGTGATTCCAATTACCAGATCACGGAACCACCATACTAGAATTATATTAAAGGACTGCCGGTGTTAGCACGCCCCCATTAGTATTCACAGTATTTAGGTCACAGGCAATATGCATATGAAGAGAACGCCCCCATTAGTATTCACAGTATGTAGGTCACAGGCAATATGCATATGAAGAGAACGGACAACTAGATCTGGTTATATAGCCAAAGGTACAGCCGGCACCAGCCATACAACAGTGGCAAATGCAGGATTTGCATGGGGGGGTTTCCAGAACTGGGTGGAGCCAATCACGGGGGTGGGGACTGAGGTGACCCAGTATATGCTGGGTCCGTAAAACTAGTGTGTCTGTGTGTGTGTGTGTGTGTGTGTGTGTGTGTGTGTGTGTGTGTATATATATATATATATATATATACTAGGTGCTTCATCGCGCCCTACGGGCGCTCTTCACACCGTCGCAAGGGGCTACGCCCCCTTAACCCTTGCATGCCTTTCTGGGGTTCAATATTTGTATTATATAAAGTATTACCTGCATTCCTTTGTTAGTGGTTAAATATTGCACAATGAAAGGGCGTGCGATGGTGAAGGAGGCGCAGCCCCTTGTGACGGCGTGAACAGCACCTGCAGGGCACGATGTACAGAATGTAGCGGGTGCGGGGGGGACTGCGGATGGTGTCTGTAGATGCTGCAGGTGGTGGGGGGGCAGAAGTGGGGGTGGGGCCCGGATGGGGAAGAGTCGGGAGGTGCTGTGGGTGGAGGAGGGGCAGAGGAGTGGGGGATGCAGATTGGGGAGGGGTCCGGAGGCACTGCAGGTGGGGGAGGGGCAGGGGTGCCATGGATGGGAGAGGGGCAGGTGTGGGGATGTTGTGGATGGGTGAAGGGTTCCGGAGGTGCTGTGGGATGGGAAGGGGCGGGAGTGCCGGGGGTGGGGTAGGGGTCCGCAGGCGCCATGGGTAGGGGAGGGGCAGGTACGGGTGGTGCGGTGCATAGGGAAGGAGGTCCGGAGGTGCTGCTGGTGGTGGAGGGGCAGCTGCGGTGGTGCCATTGGTGGGGGAGGGGTGGGTGAGGGGGGGACCGCGGATGGAGGAGGGTGTCTGCAGATGCTGCGGGTGGAGGGGGGCAGGTGTGGGGGGAGACATATAAAGGGGGTGGATGGTGGAGGGGGCCTGGAGGTGCTGCGGGTGGTGAAGGGGCGGAGGAGTGGGAGCCGCGGGTGGTGTAGGGGGTCTGGAGGCACAGCGTGTGGGGGAGGGGTGGAGGGGAAGGTGCGGAGGTGTGGTGCATTGGGGAAAGGTCTGGAGGCGCTGCGGGTATTGTACCTGCCAAAAAGGTAGTTGGAGGGTATGCAGTAACAGGGCCAGGACAGGGGTGACAGGGTCAGAACAGGGTTGACGGGGCCAGGACAGGGGTGACAGGGTCAGAAAAGGGGTGACGGGGCCAGGACAGGGGCGACGGGGCCAGGACAGAAATGACAGGGACAGGATAGGGGTGACAGGCCAGGGTAGGGGTGGCAGGAACAGGACAGGGGTGACAGGGCCAGTATAGGGTTGACAGGGCAAGCACAGGGGTAACAGGGCCAGGATAGGGGTAACAGGGCCAGCATAAGGGTAACATGGCAAGCATAAGGGTGACAGGGCCAGCATAAGGGTGAAAGGGCCAGGATAAGGGTGAAAGGGCCAGGATAAGGGTGACAGGGCCAGGATAAGGGTGACAGGGCCAGGATAAGGGTGAAAGGGCCAGGATAAGGGTGACAGGGACATGACAGAACACAGGGCACGGGAGAGATTGGTATTAGGGACAAAACAGTGGTGACAGACAGATGTGTGTTACCGGAGTCACTGCTGCTGGCTGCTGCTGTTCCACTCCAACCTGTTGGGATCTGCTGCTGGTGGAGACTTGGCATGGCTGACTCTCTTAGGCTGGAGTCCTGCTTCCTCTGCCCGTCCGCATCCCTCCCCCCCTCCTCAGTCACACACCGCAGACCTCGCGCAGCTGCCGGGCACTGTGGTAAGGGGAGACTGGGAGTGACTGGTTAGCCCCCAGGAGATGCTGCAGCTGGAGGGAGGAGGGGGTCGGAGCCTGCAAGCAGCTCGGACTTCTGCAGCGTTACCCGCCGGCTAAAGTGTGTGAAGGAGCTGGGCGCACCTCACTGTGGGTGGCAGCGCTGCAGCTATCGGTGGGGTTGCCGGGGCTGGAGATAACAGAGGCAGTACGGAACCTGCACAGCGGCAGGTGCCCACAAAACTGCAGCTAAGAAGCGTGGAGTGTGCCAGAAAGTGACGCTCCTCTGCGCCAGAGAGGGGGGGGTCAAGCACACAGTGAGCCGGTGCCCGTCTGTCTGTACGGCATACCCCCTCACACACCCCCATACCTCCCAAATGTCCCGATTTTCGCGGGACAGTCCCATTTTTTTGGGTCTGTCCCGCTGTCCCACCCGCGGGTCGCAGTGTCCTGCGGTAACGGGGGGGTCAGTTGGAAAGCTCCTGTACTCGCTGTTCTGCTTAGCAGAGCAGCGGTGAATAGTGGAGAGGGGGCATCAGGGGGTATGGATTAAGGGGGGGTTCCAGCAGCAGAGCCGGATTAAGGGGGGGGGGGGGGCAGGGGGTACGTACCGTTGGCCCTACAGTTTTAGGGGGCCCCCCGGCTCGAGTAGCTCTGTCCCAGCTCAGAACCCCCCCCCCGTCCTGCCAGCAACAACGGCAGCATTGTGCTACTGTCAGCACACGCTGCTGCGTGTTGGCAGGTCTGTGGTGTTGCAGGGAGGCAGCAGTCTCCCTGCTTTCTTCTGCCTGTGCGGGTGTGTAGGTGGGAGCGACCACCTCCTCTGGATTTACCCCTAGCTGAGGGGCCAAAATTCCATTTAAAAAAAAACCGGAATTTGTGTAAGGGGGCGTGGCCTCGCGTCCCGCGATTAGGCCACGCCCCCAACCCACAGCAGGCACAGCAATGAGAGAGGGCTCCCCTGTCTCAAGTGCCCTGGCCCCCCCGGACTCATAATCAGCCCCTGGGGGCATGCCAGCAGCTCACAGAGCGCTGGGCATGCCCCCTCATTGACGAAAATGGGGCCCTCCAGTGAAGCCACGCCCCCTTTTCGCCGAGTGTGTGTCCCTCCTTCTGTCTGAAGAAAGCTCCTGCAGAAAGCAGGGAGGTATGCACCCCTGCCTGTGCCATGCCCATACTATCTGCTTCTGCTCCTAGTCTCCTGTAGATTTGGCCAGATCTGTGACTCATTTGACTAACTCCGCCCACTGTTGTGACTCCGCCCAGCGTTAGCAAATGAATCACAAAGTCACAGATCTGGGCTATTATATAGGAGATATACATACACATACACAAATACGGAAAGGAGGAAGCGGCCTGTAGATGTGTTGTTGAATACACTTTTTGTCTGTTTAAAGACGCAGAGTGCCGCTTCCTCCTTTCCGTATTTGTAAGTATTTGTTTCAAGAGGGCACCGGTGCTTACTGTGGCCATCAGTGGGAGTGCCGATCCACCTCCATATATATATATATTGTCAAAGTCGAAAAATATCACGCTACACGTTGCCATATATTCACCCCATGCGCTTGCCCTCTGCACGTGCACATTCTCTCCCGTGCGTGCGCATATTCGCAGTTGCGTAATGGAGCTTCTACGGCCGTGCGCATTGGGGCGTGGTATGTGCATTTACGGTAGAGTTTGTGTGCGTCTAGCGGGCGACTCAAATGTTACATAGTAAAACCAAATAGTATGTTTTATAGGTAATGTTCCCCTTAATAATAACTGTAAGTCTGTTTATTGTAACTGGTCGCTGGACAGAGGAATTCCTCTTTGCATGATACGAAGGGTCAGACAGGGTTTGAGCAGTGGTGTTTGGTACCTAACTAAAGAACATTTTATTAGAAACAATCCGGTGCTGGTTAGGTAAAGATTTATCGCTCCTGCGTATAGTTATGCCTATTAGTAGTTTCTGGACATTTACTATATTTGCAGTTCATTATCCATGCGGCGGGAATCCTGAGATTCCCTCCCACCTGAGCAGTTCGATATAGTCACAGCCCACCTGTTCAAACTAACCTATGACCTTTTGTTATGATGCGAGGAGACATTCCTGTGTCCAATGAACAATAAGATTGTAGGGCCCTTTGTAGTACACTGTATGTTGTGTATATAAGGGTCACTGTCCCCAGACCGGCCAGTACTCTCTCTCTTCAACATTTATCTCTGATAATTGGAGGACTGGATCCGGTTGCGCTAGCGAGTGTTCCCCCGTATGGTATGTTTCTCTGTGGCCACTTTGTTACCCGTTTAATGTTAGCCATTCATTCTTAGCCTATGTATTTGTGTTTGCGATCGTTCGCTGTTGTGTATATTTCTGTTTAGTTATTCTGTTAGTCATTAATGTTAGCCTGTAGTGTATAAGCTGTTACTGTATCTTTTTCCTTTTACTTACTCACATCGTTTAGTAAAGGTGTTGGAACCTTAGCAAGGAGTGTGTTTCACCATTTGTTATTAAGGGTTGCTGAGCATCTCAATCGCTCAAACAGCTAGCTTACAGACCAAGATTAAACAGTTATATCATTGTAGTATCTCAACACTAAGAATTACAGTATAAGCATACTCTGTGTAAGGTTTAAAAGGTTATTATCTGTGTGTACGCTCGCCGTGTGTATCCCGTACACACGGCGCAGCGTGTGTACGTAACTTGCGTGCCACGTGCGAGGTCTTTGTACGCAAATAGCGTACGAAGTGCGTAGCACGTGCACGAGGGACAGCGGCCATTACAGCTTCACGATATTAGTAAATAGCTTGTGTTCTAAGGTAAATAATCAGCTTTATCAATTGGGACCTCGTCCGTCCTCCACATATCCACACTAGTGCACACAGACTTTATCTGTCAGCAAAGGGTGGGAAAGCAGTATCCTTTCGTATCCGTATTGGTGGTGAGGGATACAGTGGTGCTGACTAGATAAGCGTCTGTTACGCTACGCTGTAGGAGTGCTGGGGTGGAATCCGAAACCGGAAGGTAGGAAGGTAAGAACAATACGCTATTATCTTTTAACTGTTTATTTCTGTTTTGCGTACGCACACACGCACGCACGCACACACCTGCATTGTTGCGTCTCACTCTCTTGTTGCCATTAGAATCGATTATTAGAGACGTGCTGAGGAAATCTGGTGCTATTTAGTTGAGATTATAAAGGATAATTTTTAAGGGAATAATTGTAAAGGACACGCACACAGCATAGCAAATACTGTGTGGTGTACGGTAAGCGATTACAGCTGAACATCGTTTACATTTATAGAAGCGTGTTAGTTGCATTGCTGTGGGCATATCTGGACATTGTGCATACGTGTCTCGGGCAACGTGCGAGATTACGTACGCAACACAAAGGCATACGCACGTAGCGTGTTTACGCAACGGAGCGTACAGATACGCCCACTGAGACTCAAATCACACGATAACATTGTTTTAGTGGGGGCGGTATAGTATAGCCACCTGAAAATAGCACAGGTTTGTTCAGTTTCCAAAAAGCTTAGTTAAAAGAGAACCTTTTTTTCTATTTGCAATACTCCGGGATTGGACTACTGCCTGTATGAAAGGAATTTCTGTACAGAAAGATCAGTGTGCATATGAGTGAGTAGGAGTGAGTGTGGAAATAAAGGTATTATTTTGTGAACCCAGAAATCGGGATCCCGTCGGAGACCACATCAGGTGAGTGGACACTTGGTGGCGTGGGACTGGCTTGCCCGCGTTAACATTATACAAGGTAAAAGGAGCAAGTAGTATCCGCAGACAAAAGGACTGCGAAGGTTTAAGCACAACCCGGGGGGTTTTGCGTAGTACCCATATAGACAAGTTGAGCTCCGGCTGAAGGTTTCGCAGCCTAAACAACCGATTCCGTTGGTCATACAGCGTATAAATATTAAGTTACTTATGCGCAGTGCGACTGGACCGCACGTAATTGTGTGCATTAGTTTGTTACCTTGATACCCATTAAAATTTACTGTGGGATCATAAACGCTATTTGTACATTCTAACGTGATTTGTGTAGGTTTTTGTTATTTTAAGGGAGTTTCGCTGTTCACTCAGGAAATCTCCAACAACCAATACTTACTGGGGAGGGTAGCATACTCCCACACGCCCCAGTAAATAGAGGTTACAAAAAGATCCCGCGAATTGGATACGTCCAGTGGTGGGCACATTGCTGGAACTCGTATTGGCCAATTGGGGCGTAAAGTGAGTGAAGGCACTAGTTGAACTTTCACCGTCGCCTTACCGCGGGCAACTTGGTTTGTTTTGTAAGAATTCGCTGAGACAGCAATATCTGCAAACAATGGGGGCCCATTGCTCAAAGAAGGGACGTCCAACAAGGGTTCACGTTGGTATTTGTTGGCCCAAAGGGTCAGCACGGTATATAATGTGTGAAAAATACGGATCACACACACAGGTATTATGCAAAGAATGGGAACGAATGACAGAGGATGATGGGGAACAGTTTCCCCGGGTAGGCAGTTTGAACCCTGAGATATTGCAAAATCTAAGAAGAAGGATAGGTCTAATAAAATCTGCAAAGCAGAGGATTAGACATTACGATTGTTTACAGGTATGGCAACAGGAAAGTGAAATACAACAGGAATTAGCTCAGAAAGCAAATTCAAATCCTGGTAGGAGTCTGATAGCAACGGCACCACCACCGTATATAGTAGGGGAAAAAGTGGCTGCAGAGAATGACATGCGGGTGTTCGATAAGGGTGCACTTAACCAATGTAGTAGTGATAAGAATAAAATGAAAGTTAATGCAAATGTTGATACTAACGCTAACCCATGCAAGTTGTATCCCATTTTAAACTTCCCCCAGGAATACGAACAGGAAGATGAGCCCACTATGATTTCAGCTCTCTCTCTAGCGGCCACCATAAACGATACTTCAGTGGGTACCGCCCAACCAGTAAGAGTGGTATCAAAGGCCCATAGTTCAGAGACAGGTGAGGTTGTGTCTAAAGGTAAGTACGGCATTGTACAATATGCTGAAACTGTTGCACCACATACTGTAGAATCAACCCAGAATGAAGTAATTAATCTTAATCCTGTTAGAGTGATAGCGGTCCCCAATGGGAAGACCGACACAAATGGGGTCACACCCATCAGGAATATTGCAATGCACTGTCCCTGGTCCCGAGCAGAATTAAGAACCATTTTGTCTGAATTCCCTGATCCCAGAAAAGATTTAGCCGCATGTCAGAGGTTCATTAAGGACCTGGGTAACTCCACTGAACCTAACAACAAAGATTGGTGGACACTACTGCGGGCATGCCTGCCCTCTAGTATTGACCCTGTGAAATTTATAGCTGACTGTAAATTAGACGAAGAGGTACCCCTTACGGATGAGTATAATCAAGATAATGTAACCAGAATCAATCTGCAGCTGGGAATATACTTCCCAGCTGTGGTAAAATGGAACAAAATTTTCTCCATCAAACAAATGGAAGGAGAAACTGCCTCTGACTATTTCCACCGGGCACTGGAGAAAATGGCTAAATATACTGGGATCATGGATATTGAGGCAAATATACACCATAGAGAGGTAGCGGTGTCCGTCTTGATGGACGGTTTAAAGGAGGTATTAAGGAATAGGGTACAAACCACTCACCCTAACTGGAGAGGCATGTCGGTGGCCGCCTTAAGAGAGACTGCTGTTGGGCACGACAGGAACATCACAAGACGCAGGGAGTCACAGGGTGATAAACTGATGGCGATAAGTATCCAAGCCCTTACAACAAGGCCGCCTCAGTCTAAATCTCAGACCCCTGGTGGTAAGCCGCATATGGTAAAATGTTACAATTGTAACAGGGAAGGTAATTTTGCACGTAACTGCACCAGTAACCCACACAATGCATATAAAAACCCTAGACAACGACATGACATACGAGATTGGGATCAAGGACCGCAGAGACGGAGTTATGAGCCACACGCAGGGGAAACAAGAAGGTATCCCCCAAGAAGAGACTGGCAAGTCTCTGATAGTTCCCATTTACCCCCTTCACAGGTAATGGCTGCCAGCGCAATGCAGGGAGGTCACCACGCACCATAGGGGTGGGGCCACACCTGTAATCTGCAGCCAGTGAAATTAATTGCGAGCCTTGGAAGTGAACCCGAGGTCACAATTGATGTAGCTGGTAAATCTCTAAATTTCCTTGTAGATACGGGGGCGGCCAAGTCAGTGATAAATTCGACCGTGGGCATGAGAACCACTGGTAAAACAATTCCAGCCATGGGAGTAACAGGAGTAGTGCGACAATATCCTTTAAGCAAACCAGCAGAGATTACGATAGGGCCTTTGCACACCAAGCATTCTTTTCTGCTGGCTGCATCGGCTCCGACTAATCTCCTAGGGAGAGATTTACTGTGCAAAATGGGATGCGTCATATATTGTACTCCTGAAGGTGTGTTCTTGGATATACCCGAAAACCACGCTCAGGAAGCGCAGGATATGCTAGACTCCCCAACAAGATTAATGTCACACTCTGTTATTGTAAATAGGTGTCCGTCCAAGGTAGAAGAAATGACTTCCCAGATACCGGAGTCACTTTGGACCAAGGACGGACAAGACACTGGATTAAAGGCAAACGTAGCCCCAGTAGTTGTGCAAGTAAAAGATGGTAGGATAGCTCCAAAAATCCCACAATACCCTCTGAAGCCAGAGGTGGAATTAGGAATTTACCCTGTAATAGAGCGCTTGCTACAACAGGGCATTCTGGTAAGGACGTCCAGCACTGCCAATAGTCCCATCTTCTCTGTTAAAAAGAGTGGGGGTAGGGGTTACAGATTAGTGCAGGATCTAAGGGGGATCAACAAAATAGTTGAGAGTCAATTCCCTGTGGTGCCAAATCCAGCTGTTATCCTTATGCAAATTCCTCCCACTGCCAAATTTTTCACTGTGATTGACCTCTGCTCCACCTTTTTCTCGGTACCTCTGCACCCTGACAGTCAATACTTATTCGCATTTACATACAGAGGAGTTCAGTACACCTGGACTCGCTTACCACAAGGTTTCATAGATAGTCCAAGTATTTTCTCACAGGCCCTGCATGATTGTTTACAGTCTTTCCAACCAGAGAGTGGATCAATATTGATACAGTATGTAGATGATTTACTGCTGTGTTCAGATTCACTGGAAGCGTCCCTGAGAGATACGAAACAACTCCTGTTTCATCTTTCAGACACAGGACACAAGGTTTCCAAGGACAAGTTACAATTATGCCAGACCCGTGTGAAGTATTTGGGACACTGTCTAACACAAGGACTGAGACACCTTACCGCTGATAGAATTCAAGGAATTCGTGACATGACCCTGCCACAAACCCAGCAACAGATTAGAAAGTTTTTAGGAATGTGTGGGTATTGCCGTAACTGGATCCCAGGTTTTTCCATACTGGCCCTACCTTTACAGGAGATGGTCTCATCAAGCAAACCTGATCGGATTTCGCACACAGACGAGTCTGAGATGGCATTTGAGAGACTTAAACAGTGCCTGACGCAGGCACCAGCATTAGGTATGCCAGATTATGGAAAACCCTTTGAACTGTATGGAACAGAGAGTGCTGGGTGCGCAGCAGGTGTCTTAACTCAGAAGCATGGTGATGCCAGCAGGCCGGTAGCCTACTATAGCGCTCAGCTAGACATGGTAGCGCGATCCCTCCCCACATGCTTGCGAAGCGTTGCAGCAATAGCATTGCTAGTAAGTAAAAGCGAAGATGTAGTGCTAGGACACAACCTCACAATTCATACACCACATGCAGTGTCAGCCTTACTGAATTCGGCCCAAACCAGACACGTCTCATCAGCGCGGTTTACAAGATGGGAATTGGCATTGATGGCCCCTGTAAACATTACCATAAGGAGATGCAGCGCATTAAATCCTGCAACGTATCTCCCAGGTGTGCCTGGACAGGCACAAAGGGTGGAGGATGAGAGTGGTGGGGAAGGAGGATTTAATACAGGGGATGACACGCATGATTGTATAGAATATTTGACCCAAAATTTCACGGCATGGCCTGACATCAGTGACAACCCACTGGAAGATGTAGATTTTACTTTCTACACTGACAGTAGTTGTCACAAACAGACGGACTCGGGAGACTTGTGTACTGGATACGCAGTCGTAGATGACCAAAGTACCATAGAAGCAGAACCGCTAGGCCCACCACACTCAGCACAAGTTGCTGAACTGGTTGCCCTAACCAGAGCATGCAAATTGGCTAAGGGCAAGTCAGCCAATATTTACACAGATTCTAGGTACGCCTTCGGAGTAGTCCATGATTTCGGGGCCCTATGGCGCCTCAGGAATTTCATGACGGCAGCTGGCACACCCGTAGCGCATGCAGCCCACATCAAAAGACTTCTAACAGCGATACAGGAACCCGACAGAGTGGCTGTTATCAAGTGTAAAGCTCACACATATAGCCAAGACCCGGTATCACTTGGTAACAGCCGAGCAGACGAAGCTGCTAAATCAGCAGCAAGTACCCCCATACAGACAGACACCACACAACTGATGGTATTTAATACTGTAAACACACAGAAATTGTGTGAAATGCAAAACTTGTGTTCCCCACAGGAAAAGGCAGTTTGGAGGTCAAAAGGATATGGCCAGGGGTCCTCAGGACTCTGGACAGATGGACAGGGTAAGCCAGTGGCACCCAGAGCATACCTTCCAAGTCTAGCGGAAGCGGCACATGGGCTGACTCATCTAGGCAAAGAAGGAATGTGTAAGTTGGTAAGAGCTTATTGGTGCGCCCCAGGATTTTCTTCCCATGCGGGTAAAAGAGCGATGACATATCTCACCTGCTTGAGGAAGAATATCGGAAAGGCAATACCAACAGAGCCATCCCATATCCCTCCGACAGATGGCCCTTTTCAGGTAATACAAATTGATTTCATACAATTGCCACCTTGTAGAAATTTAAAGTATGTATTGGTCTGTATTGATGTGTTCTCAAATTGGGTTGAAGCATTTCCCGCGGCCACAAATACCGCTGTGTTTACTGCAAAGAAAATTGTGCAGGAATTTGTGTGTAGGTACGGTATCCCTAGAATAATTGAAAGCGATAGAGGTACCCATTTCACAGGTGAAGTCTTTCAAACAATGTGTAAGTTGATGGGAATTAATAGTAAGCTGCACAGTCCGTACCGCCCCCAGGCGAGTGCGAAGGTGGAAAGAGTAAACAGCACTATTAAAAATAAATTGAGCAAGGTAATGACTGAAACAGGACTGTTATGGCCTGAAGCTTTGCCAATCGTATTATACAGCATCAGAACCACTCCCAGGTCCCCTCTTAATCTGTCTCCTTTTGAAATTCTGTTTGGTCGACAACCCCATGTTATGATTAACCCCCAGGATGATTTGAAATGTAACAATGAAGTAACCGTAAAGTACTTGGTTAAGATGAGTAAGCAATTGAGGAATCAGAATGATAATCTAAAGTTGGTGATTCCTGATTTGCCAGACAGTAATTGTCATGACATTGAACCTGGGGATTATGTAATGATACGGAATTTTCTACGCTCAGGTTGCCTTATTGACAGATGGGAAGGACCATATCAAGTCTTATTGACCAGCACAACTGCATTGAAGGCTGCCGAGAGGGAGACTTGGGTCCATTCGTCTCATTGTAAAAAGGTTGCTGACCCAGAGAGGTCTCGTGATAAAGAACAGACGGTAGAGGTTGTATCACTAGAGTGTCTGTTCAGGGAGGATTGAGACGACACCTGAGCACTGAGAATAATAAGACCAGAGGCGTTTGTCGAGCCAGATTTCTTTTTCCCATTTGTTATTTTCTCCAGTTCCCACCTCCCTCCTATTTCCTTTCCCCCTTCTTATTTTTCTCCTTTTACTCCTCTAAGATGGACTTGCCCCAAGAGACTGTGATCCGGATTTTCCTGTTGACCATGATGTTGACCAGAGCAGTCTGTTTCGGTGAGAGTACCATGGAGGTCGAGAAAGGATCGGGAATGGGTTCTGATGACCAGGATGGAGGCATGGTTTTCCAAGAGCAACATAATCTCAGAGTAAAGGCGAGTATCAGAAAACGATCTGGTAGCATTGACAATAGAAGGAATTGTGAAGGATTGTTAGCTGAGGAGAACTGCATCTGTAGGCATTGTGACAGTATAGTTGAGGATGGGTGCATCAAGAAATGTCAGTCCAGTTTTAATGTCCACATGGACCGGCATCCATTGAGTGACTATCACTCCTTAGTGGGTAAAGTGTTAAATCAGACAGACTGTTGGGTATGCTCTCAAGTACCTCAAGGTCATAGCAAATCAGGACTAGTACCATTCCCTTTAACTGTAGGAGAGGTACTTGAGCTAAGTGGTGGGAGGCCGGTGGACAAGAGGTTTAATATCTCTAGTCCTCCTAGTTTGAAGCTCCACCAGTATCATGTGGATAGGTCTTTAGTATGCTTTAACATTTCCAATCCCCGAAAGCCGGGAAATTGGGAAGTGTCATGGAGTAATCAAACCATGACATTTTCATATAGAGCTGATAGAATGCCCATAGACACAGAACTTATACGCCAGATAGCCAACAGTGGAAAATATTTCCGGTATAGGTATACTCTAGGAAGTAGGACCATGCGAGTTGGAGAAGTATCACCAGGATACTGTGCACATATCGCAAAACCTGATACGTGTATTAGACAGATGGGAGAGTTAGGGTTAGGAGATTTCACATGGAAAATTTGTAACATGGTAATGTCATACTCTGTCCCATATGTTCTCCCCGATGATGCATATTTCATATGCGGGAGAAAGGCGTATAAGTGGCTTGCCCCAAACTCAGAGGGATTGTGTTACATTGGAAAAGTACTGCCTGAAGTAAAGACTGTAACCCATAACAAAATGAAAGATATTCACCGCAGTGCCCAAGCTCCTTATACTCACACTCATTACGAGCACATCGTTAAACGGCACCTGATAGAAAGAACAGAGCATCCGGCCTCTGATCTGATCCATGAATCCACCGGGATTCAATTCCTACTCGCGTTAGATATCACTCGTACCGCCCGAGGAGTGATAAATTATAAATATATATCTGCGCTTGCAAATTTGTTAGACAATATCACCGAAATGTATGACGACACGTTCAGGTACACTGGGAAAGAGTTACAAGCCTACAAAACAGAACTGGTTCAGCATAGTATGATTCTCAATTACCTCACAGCTGTGACAGGCGGGTATTGTGTTACCCTAGCAACTCAATATGGATTAAAGTGCTGCACGTATATCACAAACAGCACAGAGGACCCAGCTGAGGTCATAGACCAAAAGATGGATGACATTTTACAATTAAAATGGGAGTTCTGGAGGAGACATAATCTCACTCTCACCGCTGTGGGTAATGAGCTGACCAGTTGGGTGTCATGGTTGAACCCACGAAATTGGTTCTCGGGCTTAGGAGAATGGGCCCAAGGTATTATTATGGATGTAGGGAAATTTCTCTTGTGTATTCTGGGTGTCGTCATATTTGTTGGTCTGATATTTAGATGCGTTCGGGTTTTGACGAAGTGTAAAAGTAATACCAGGGTAATGAATTTAAGGAGCGAAGACACTATAATAACAACAACAAATTTGATTTATGACCCAACGATAGAGACAATGTTGTGATGAAAATGTGATTCCACGGTCCGTTTCTTTCACCCGTTTCTCCTTTGTTTTCCTCCAAGGTACAAAGACATCCGCTTGGAAGAAGAATTTGACAACCTCTTTTATACAGACCATTGATGGACTATGCCACAGACCCCCAATATCCCTAGTGACTTTAACTTTTACGATAGCCCAATACTTTAGAGACTGTAACTTTATGGACAATGGAAAAGCTTTTGCTCGCTATTTATAGCAAAAGCACCGAGAGACATCAGACAACATGTGCATCAAGACAAGACATCAGACAAGACCTCAATCGGCGACTGTTTATTTAAACTCACATAGTTTACGACTGCATTTATAACGATTGTTTCTTATCTTCATCTCTACAACCTCTAGGTAATGACACACATAGTCGACAGGGAATATAGACACATATATCAGCATTCACATGTCCCCCCCTTCATGTATCATCAACTAAATGTGCTCCCCATTTGTTGCAACCAAAAGCCGAAAAGAGCTCGGTAGAGTTTGACAGCCCATCCACAGATCCCTGATAAGGGATAAGAAGGATTCAAATGTATACTTCGCAATACCTCGAAGCTTGATTTAAAACACGTACGGCACAATGATACATGACCCCTCAAACATGGATTCATACACACATGCTTCTACTATCTCACTAGGTCATACCTTTTTCCCACCTTCTCCTCTCCTCCCTTTACCCAATCATAAAATGGTATTTACATGATGACATATATTTTTCTTTTTGAACTGTTTTAGGAAGTGGCAGTTATTGATGACTGCCAAAGTCGAAAAATATCACGCTACACGTTGCCATATATTCACCCCATGCGCTTGCCCGCTGCACGTGCACATTCTCTCCCGTGCGTGCGCATATTTGCAGTTGCGTAATGGAGCTTCTACGGCCGTGCGCATTGGCGCGTGGTATGTGCATTTACGGTAGAGTTTGTGTGCGTCTAGCGGGCGACTCAAATGTTACATAGTAAAACCAAATAGTATGTTTTATAGGTAATGTTCCCCTTAATAATAACTGTAAGTCTGTTTATTGTAACTGGTCGCTGGACAGAGGAATTTCTCTTTGCATGATACGAAGGGTCAGACAGGGTTTGAGCAGTGGTGTTTGGTACCTAACTAAAGAACATTTTATTAGAAACAATCCGGTGCTGGTTAGGTAAAGATTAATCGCTCCTGCGTATAGTTATGCCTATTAGTAGTTTCTGGACATTTACTATATTTGCAGTTCATTATCCATGCAGCGGGAATCCTGAGATTCCCTCCCACCTGAGCAGTTCGATATAATCACAGCCCACCTGTTCAAACTAACCTATGACCTTTTGTTATGATGCGAGGAGACATTCCTGTGTCCAATGAACAATAAGATTGTAGGGCCCTTTGTAGTACACTGTATGTTGTGTATATAAGGGTCACTGTCCCCAGACCGGCCAGTACTCTCTCTCTTCAACATTTATCTTTGATAATTGGAGGACTGGATCCGGTTGCGCTAGCGAGTGTTCCCCCGTATGGTATGTTTCTCTGTGGCCACTTTGTTACCCGTTTAATGTTAGCCATTCATTCTTAGCCTATGTATTTGTGTTTGCGATCGTTCGCTGTTGTGTATATTTCTGTTTAGTTATTCTGTTAGTCATTAATGTTAGCCTGTAGTGTATAAGCTGTTACTGTATCTTTTTCCTTTTACTTACTCACATCGTTTAGTAAAGGTGTTGGAACCTTAGCAAGGAGTGTGTTTCACCATTTGTTATTAAGGGTTGCTGAGCATCTCAATCGCTCAAACAGCTAGCTTACAGACCAAGGTTAAACAGTTATATCATTGTAGTATCTCAACACTAAGAATTACAGTATAAGCATACTCTGTGTAAGGTTTAAAAGGTTATTATCTGTGTGTACGCTCGCCGTGTGTATCCCGTACACACGGCGCAGCGTGTGTACGTAACTTGCGTACCACGTGCGAGGTCTATGTACGCAAATAGCGTACGAAGTGCGTAGCACGTGCACGAGGGACAGCGGCCATTACGGCTTCACGATATTAGTAAATAGCTTGTGTTCTAAGGTAAATAATCAGCTTTTTCCATATATACATACATCTCTACACATATATATACCATATATACACACACATATATATATATATATATATATATATATATACTACATGAAAAAGGAGGAGCGGCACTCGGCGTCTTGAAAATGACAAAGTGTATTTAAAGAAACACAGCAAAAGATTCCAACGTTTCGGGGCTTACATGCCCCTTTGTCAAGGTGTGTGGGCATGTAAGCCCCGAAACGTTGGAATCTTTTGCTGTGTTTCTTTAAATACACTTTGTCATTTTCAAGACGCCGAGTGCCGCTCCTCCTTTTTCATGTAGTATCCTATCATTCATTTGGGAAAAGGCACCAGCGCAGTGTTGGAAGTATCCAGGGAGTGCCAACTCATACACTTTCCATATATATATATATATATAGACAAGGTCGCACTCACGTATAGATGCCAAAGCAACAGCTATTTAAGAAAAGACTGGTGAGTGCTCCATTGTTTGTTTCTATATATGTATATACATATACACATTAAACATGCATACATATACAGGTTGCGTCTCCCTTATCCAAAATGCTTGGGACCAGAGGTATTTTGGATATGGGATTTTTCCGTATTTTGGAATAATTGCATACCATAATGAGATATCATGGCGATGGGACCTAAGTCTAAGCACAGAATGCATTTATGTTACATATACACCTTGGCCCTCATTCCGAGTTGTTCGCTCGCAAGCGGATTTTAGCAGATTTGCTCATGCTAAGCCGTCGCCTACTGGGAGTGAATCTTAGCATCTTAAAATTGCGAACGATGTATTCGCAATATTGCGATTACACACCTCGTAGCAGTTTCTGAGTAGCTTCAGACTTACTCGGCATCTGCGATCAGTTCAGTGCTTGTCGTTCCTGGTTTGACATCACAAACACACCCAGCGTTCGCCCAGACACTCCCCCGTTTCTCCAGCCACTCCTGCGTTTTTTCCGGAAACGGTAGCGTTTTTTCCCACACGCCCATAAAACGGCCTGTTTCCGCCCAGTAACACCCATTTCCTGTCAATCACATTACGATCGCCAGAACGATGAAAAAGCCGTGAGTAAAATTCCTAACTGCATAGCAAATTTACTTGGCGCAGTCGCAGTGCGGACATTGCGCATGCGCATTAAGCGGAAAATCGCTGCGATGCGAAGATTTTTACCGAGCGAACAACTCGGAATGACCCCCCTTATACACACAGCCTGAAGGTCATTTTAGACAATATTTTTTATAACTTTGCATTAAACAAAGGCCCTCATTCCGAGTTGTTCGCTCGGTATTTTTCATCGCATCGCAGTGAGATTTTTCTTAGTGCGCATGCGTAATGTTCGCACTGCGCATGCGTCAAGTAACTTTACTAAGAAGAAAGTAATTTTACTCACGGCTTTTTCGTCGCACCGGAGAACGCATTGTGATTGACAGGAAATGGGTGTTACTGGGCGGATGTACGGCGTTTTAGGGGCGTGTGGCTGAAAACGCTACCGTTTCCGGAAAAAACGCAGGCGTGTCTGGAGAAACGGTGGGAGTGCTTGGGCGAACGCTGGGTGTGTTTATGACGTCAGCCGGGACCGAAAAGCACTGAATTGATCGCACAGGCAGAGTAAGTCTGGAGTTACTCAGAAACTGCTAACTCGGTTTTGATCGCAATATTGCGAATACATCGGTCGCACATTTAAGAAGTTTAGATTCACTCCCAGTAGGCGGCGGCTTAGCGTGTGTAACTCTGCTATAATCGCCTTGCGAGCGAACAACTCGGAATGAGGGCCCAAGTGTGTGTACATTCACACAATTCGTTTATGTTTCATATACACCTTATACACACAGCCTGAAGGTCATTTAATACAATATTTTTAATAACTTTGCGTATTAAACAAAGTTTGTGTACTTTAGCCATCAGAAAACAAAGGTTTCACTATCTCACTCTCACTCAAAAAAGTCAGTATTTCGGAATATTCCGTATTTTGGAATATTTGGATATGGGATACTCAACCTGTATATATATACATACATACAGTACACGTCTACTGTATATACACATTTATATATATCATATGTGTGTGTGTGTGTGTGTGTGTGTGTTTATATGTATGTATGTATGTATGTATATACATGTGTATATATGTATGCACATGGATATATATGTACTATAATTAAAGTAAAGTAAACTTTTATTAAGCACTTACAAGTGCCACCAGGAAGACAGCAGGCTGCAGAGGCTGCAAATTTATTTTTTTTGGTGGAGAGGGGTTTCTGGGTGCTCGGAAACCCCCCCTGGGTGCGCCACTGATACAACACTGAGTTTATGTGGACACTTGGGATAGGGCAATCCATGCATATCCTTACTCCAAATTAATTGATCACCTACTCTGTATAAGAGATAATAATATTGGTGCACTCGTGTGCAGGATCGCACCAGTGTGACTATAGACAGCCCAGCGGGATAACGGTTTTCTAATGCTTGACCGCAGCATGGCATGACTGGATTTGTAATAGGAATCAAATATTGCCAATACATCTGTATCAATACCTATATTAATGCGGCACGAAAAGCACATGCATATTTAGATCCCTAGTGTCCTGCTGTGTAGTCAGTAACCAAGTCCCTATAATGTATACAAGTTGCAGCACGATAAGATGACCCTTTGACCACTTTATCAAAGGGAAAGTACAACAGACATAGTGGACGGAACTAACAATATATCACTAATAATTGAAGTCAAATCTATCTATATTCTGTGTGCCTCAAATATTTCTGAAAGAATAATATCACGTTATCCTGTTATCCTAAACCTTGCACGTAGAAATAAAGAACTTCACACACTCAGATTTATATCTTCCCCCTTGTGACAGGTATAAGACCCGGTACAGCACCAATAGCGGGTGTTAATAATTATATAATGTGGTGAGAATCCACTATGCGAGATAGATATTTAGGAGCACCCAATTCCATTTATTGAACACACAATTGTAGGACTGCCAAGCAGAAGAATCTATGAGGTATAGTCAGACACCTGACACTGGAAGTGAGAGGTGGATAGAAATTATATCTGACTTTACATACATGAGATACCACAGACTCACCCCCTATATATACTAGACACCTGACCCTATAAGTGAGAGGTGTATCAATAGTATATATGATATTGAACATTGGGGAAGCCCACAGATCTAGCCATATAATATATGTGGATAGCAATTCATCAATTTATTCGTAACCATATGTGAATGACACATTCCATGGCATTAGCCAAATACCTGACACCAAAAGTAAGAAGTGAATTGATAACATATCCATCTCTGCCTGACATTAACTTAATGGAGAAGGGTCTGAATGGGTTAAAAAAAATGCATGAGGTCCCCCCTCCTAAGTATAACCAGCCTTGGGCTCTTTGAGCCGGTGCTTTTTGTTTAAATAGTGGGAAGAAAATTGGACAGGGGTCCCCTGTATTTTTAAAACCAGCACCGGGCTCCACTAGCCAGGGACATAATGCCACAGCCGGGGGACACATTTATGTAGGTCCCTGCAGTCGTGGCATTACCGCCCTCAACTAGTCACCCCTGGCCGGGGTTCCCTGGAGGAGTGGGGACCCCTTAAATCAAGGATTCCCCCCCTCCAGGCACCCAAGGGCCAGGTGTGAAGCCCGAGGCTGTCCCCAGCACCCCTGGGCGGTGGGTGCCGGGCTGATAGCCATAAGTGTGTAAAATAAAAAAGAATATTGTTTTTTGGTGTGGAACTACAAGGCCCAGCAAGACTCCCCCGCTTCCTGGTACTTGGAGAACCTCAAGTACCAGCATGCAGGGAAATAACGGGCCCGCTGGTACCTGTAGTTCTACAACAACAAAAATACCCAAATAAAAACACAACCCACACACCTTGAAAGTAAAAATTTATTAAAACACACTTACACACTCACACATACTTACCTACAGAGCCGGCCTTAACCAATATGATGCCCTAGGCAAGATTTTGGCTGGTGCCCCCTTGCACCACCGCTGGTTCTGCCTCTGACCTTGCACCTCTTTCCCAGCACCATCACCCCTCACCCATAGCAGTCTTTGTACCCCCTATATTTTAAATAGGAACAGTTCGCACATTTGACGCACAGCCCAAAAAGGGGCATCTTCTTGCTGGGAAGGGGCACGGCCACACAATAGTAACCCCAATTCCAATTACGCCACACAGTACTGCAACTTTATTCACATTTTATCTTGCGATAGTGTCCATAATTCATATTACATCCCACAGTAGTATCACTTTACCTTATAAACGTTACTCCTCACAGTAGAGCCCCTTATTTACATTACATCACACTGAATTGCTCCTTATTCACATTACACCACACCTTATTGCTCTTTATTCACATTAGACCACACAGTAGTGCCCTTTCTATTTGCAACGCCACATAGTAGAGCACCTTATACACATAATGCAGTGGCGTAACTAGAAATTTTTCTCCCCCAAGCCAAAAAATTCTTTGGCGCCCCCCATCCCCACCCGCCGCATAATTGGGAGCAAGAAAGGGATAAATATGCGCGCTGCAAAAAAAGGGGCGTGGTTTTGTTGGAATGGGCGTGGTTTCTCATAAAGGGGCGTGGTATTGCAGGAAAAGACTACCTTATACCCCAGTTTTGCAACCTGCACGCCCAGACGTTAGCCACCACAGGAAAGAAAAATAATCCTGATTCATGCCCCTTACATTATTTGTAATTTTTCCTCCTTATAGTAATGCCCAGTATACATTATGCCACATACTGCAATGGCCCTTAGACATTATTCCACACACAATAATGCACATGACACATTATGCCACACACCATAATGCCCCCGACACATTATGCCACACACCGTAATGCCTGTGACACATTATGCCACACACCGTAATGCCTGTGACACATTATGCCACACACCGTAATGCCCCCGACACATTATGACAGGAATCGCAATGCCCGTTATACATTATGCTATACACTGCAATGCCCCTGATACATTATAGCACATACAATGCCTGTGACACATTATGACACACACCGCAATGACCTTGAGACATTATACCACAATGCCCGTGATATAGTATACCATACACCGTAATGCCTGTGACACATACCGCAATGCCCTGCCCGTTATACCCTATGCCACACACCGCAATGCCCGTTATGTATTATGCCACACTGCAATGACCCTGAGACATTATACCACATACCACAATGCCCGTGATATAGTATACCACACACCGTAATGCCTGACACATTATGACACACACCGCAATGTCCGTGATACATTATGCCACACACTGCAATGACCCTGAGACATTATACCACATATCACAATGCCCGCAATATAGTATACCATACACCGTAATGCCTGTGACACATTATGACACACACCGCAATGTCCGTGATACATTATGCCACACACCGTAATGCCCATTACACATTAAGTCCTACAGTAAGGCTTCTAATTACTTTTCAATTACCTTCTCGTTGTCAGGGGTTTCATGCACTGGGTGTCATGCTCGTTGCCAGGTGTTTCATGCACTGGGTGTCATGCTCGTTGTCAGGTGTTTCATGCACTGGGTGTCATGCTCGTTGCTAGGAGGTAGTCCTTGTTGCTAGGGCTGTGCTCCCAGTGCCACATATGACCCCAGTGCCAGATATTCCCCCACGGTGCCAGGTACTCACATGCCCCCGGTGCCAAATATAGCCCCCCCATGTGCCAGGTACACATATACCCCCCCCCCCAGTGCCACATATGCCCCCAGTGCCAGATATTCCCCCAGTGCCAGATATTCCCCCCGTGCCAGATATGCCGCCAGTGCCATATATTCCCCCCCAGTGCCACATATGCCCCCAGTGCCAGATATTCCCCCAGTGCCAGATATCCCCCCTAGTGCCAGACATCCCCCCCAGTGCCAGACATCCCCCCCCAGTGCCATATATGCCCCAGTGCCAGACATCCCCCCCCCCAGTGCCAGATATCCCCCCCCCCAGTGCCAGACATCCCCCCCCCAGTGCCATATATGCCCCAGTGCCAGACATCCCCCCCCAGTGCCATATATGCCCCAGTGCCAGACATCCCCCCCCAGTGCCAGACATCCCCCCCAGTGCCAGACATCCCCCCCCCAGTGCCAGATATCCCCCCCCAGTGCCATATATGCCCCAGTGCCAGATATCCCCCCTAGTGCCAGACATCTCCCCCCCAGTGCCATATATGCCCCAGTGCCAGACATCCCCCCCCCCAGTGCCAGACATCCCCCCCAGTGCCATATATGCCCCAGTGCCAGATATCCCCCCTAGTGCCAGACATCTCCCCCCCAGTGCCATATATGCCCCAGTGCCAGACATCCCCCCCCAGTGCCAGATATTCCCCCCAGTGCCGCCGCCGCCGCTTATTGGAGGGACACGGAGGGCACAGATCGCCTCTCCTGTGTCCCTCCTGCTGCATCATCTCCGGCGGCCGCGGGTCTAATAGGGGGAAGTGCCGTCCGTGAGCCAATTAGAGCTCACGGACGGCACTTCCCCCTATTAGACCCGCGGCCGCAGGAGATGATGCAGGAGGGACACAGGAGAGGCACACGCTGTGCCGTCCGTGTCCCTCCAACAAGCGGCGGCGGGAAGGAGAAAGCAGACTGACATGCGGGCGCTCGTCCGCATGTCAGTCTGCTGTAATCAGTGGCGCCCCCGCAGCCCCTCGCCCCCAAGCCACCGCGAGGACTGCGGGGGCAGTAGTTACGCCACTGACATAATGCCACACATTAGTAATGCATTTATACACAATTCCACACAGTAATGCCCCTTACACATATGAGACACATTAATGTCCTTATAAACATAATGCACCTTACACATTATGACAACCTTTATTAATGCCCTTTTACACATAATGTCCCTTACACATATGCCGCACATTATTAATGCCCTTATACACATGACACACATAGTGCCCTCTACACATTTGCTGCACATTATTTTATTAGTGACCCTATACACATAATGATACACATACAGTAGTACCCTGTTACACATATGCCGCACATTATTAATGCCCTTATACACATAATGACACACATAGTGGCCCTTTACACATATGTTGCACATTATTAATGCATTTTTACATGACACACATAATGCTCCTTACACATATTCTGAACACTACTGCACAACCAACCCACTCACATGCACACAGCACTCACACTTCCACTAACACTGTGACCTCTGCCTCTGCTTGGATACAGATGTGTCCTCACAAATCTTGCATCAATGCTAACGTCGGGCACTTTTTTTTAATGAAAATGCATATTATTTGCATTGCTATGTGGCTAGGATGCACAAGCAGCTTCTGCTGATTAAACTGATATGCAGCATGCCTATATACTGTGTGAGACTGTGGCTGTATCTGCATATGAATTGCTACATACAGAATATAGGCTTGCCGCATATCATTTTAATCAGCAGAAGCTGACGATGCCCCTAGGCATATCAAATGCCCTAGGCAATTGCCTACTTTGCCTATGCCTATGGCCGGCTCTGCTTACCTACATCCCACGCCGGTCACATCCACTTGTCCAGTAGAATCCAAGAGGGTAGGGGGACTTGTAAAAATGAAAATTATACTTACAAACTTTGTTAATCCACTGGAGGATGAAAAGCATGAAATAATCCCAAAGAGAGTGAGAGAGAGAGAGAGTGTGAGAGAGCGAGAATGAGAGTGTGAGAGAGTGTGAGAGAGAGTGTGTGTGTGTGTGTGTGTGAGAGAGAGAGAAAGTGTGAGAGAGAGAGAGAGAGAGAGAGAGAGAGATTACCGCATAGGAGATCGTTCCCACTCCTCCGCTTTCGACGCTGTACACGGAAGCACTGCCAGTGACCAGGGCCGGCAACAGAAATCTTGGGGCTTGGTACACTGATACCTCTGTGCCCCCCCCTCTCCCCCCCCCCCCCCCCCCACACACACAAACACACACATGCCAGTATTTTGTATTTCCATGCACCAGGACAGGGGTTTGAAGGAGCGTGTAGATGCGGCAAATGTACTACAGTAAATGCAAAATGCTGAATACTGATTAAAAAAAGGGCAGATGCAATGCATGCACATGCATCCATGAGGGGGGTTGAAATAGTGGCCACATACAGAGGGGGTGACACAAAAGTTGGGACAGAACACAGAGGGGGGTGACACAAAGGCTGGGTCAGAACACAGAGGGGGGTGACACAAAGGCTGGGTCAGAACACAGAGGGGATGACACAAAGGCTGGGTCAGCACACAGAGGCGGGGTGAAATAGTGACAAAACACAGGTGGGGTGACACAATGGCTGGAACTGCACACACGGGGAGGGGGGGGGTAATGAACAGGGACAGAGCATGGGGGGATAGAAAAGTGACAGAAATTGGAGATGTGTGACACAATGGCTGGGACTGAACACGGGGGGGGAGGGGGGGGGATGGAATAGGGACCACACACGGGGGAATGGAATAGTGACAGAACATGGGGGGGGGGGGGGGGTTGACTCAATGGCTGGGGCTGAACATGGGGGGAATGCAATAGGGATCATACGTGGGGGGGATTGAATAGTGAAGGTAACATGGGGAGTTTACACAATGCCTGGAACTGAATATGGGGGGAGGGATGGAATAGTGACAGAGCATGGGGGGATTGATACAATGGCCAGGACCTCTGATCACACAGCTTGCACTATCCAGCCCAGTGACCTCAAGTGCTGCACAGCTCAAATCTGCATCCACCCAATAGGGATGCTGAGTTACTGGCTCCGGTCACTGTGCACTGCTGATGAGGGACTCTGGGTCTGTGCCTCTGTCTGGGGCTTCATGGCAGACGTGAAGGTGCAAGGCGTGGCTGGCCGCAGCAGCAATATTAGGCACTGCGGGGCATAATGGAGCGGAGTTTACCTGCATACCGCACTCTGCGGGGGAAGAGGGGGGCTCGCTTGCTGAAGCCTGGGCTGCTCCACTAACTGTAAGTGCTGGAGAGGAGCCGCACTTTATAGTCACATAGCTGCCGGCACCACTGCGCCTGTCAGGCAGCCGGCAGCATCAGTCACAGCAGAGACAGGGCAGGTGAGGACGGAGGACACTGAGAGGAGGGGAGGTCCGGACGGGGCCGACTGGCTGACAGATGACGCTGGGCTGGGGTCAATGAGGGGTGACCGCTAGGCCGAGGGTGGAGGGGGGGGGGCGTGCGCAGAATAAACAAAGACAGTTCGTTACTGTTAAAGATTACTTACCACTACGAAGCAGGCGGCCAGCAGGTGGCGCGATGCCGTGATTTATATTTTTTATATCTATGACGTGCTGCCGGACCTTGGGGCCCCTCACAACATCGAGGCCCGGGACGGGTGTCCCCCTTTGACCCCCCCCCCCCCCTGTCTTCGGGCCTGCTAGTGACAGCAGGATGCAGCTGCTGCCCAATCGCAGAGACAGGGGCGTGCTTTCATATACGCTGGAAGCACGTCCCTGCTGCTCTGCGGCACTTGTACTGGTGCCGCTTCCACTGTTATTTTTCATGGCCTTTTCCAGTCCTCTGATTGGCTCCGCCCCCTAGCCGCCCCCTGCTTCTGGATTTTTACAATGGCCAGCGTGTGGCACCGCTCTCGGTGCCGCAGAAATTCATTTAAAAGGTATTTACATTGTCAAATTATTAGAATAATATAAAGAACATACTTATGACACAGAATATGTGTCATAAGTATCTTCTTTTTTATTCTTTTCATCATTAATGACAGGGGAGGCACTGCCTCCCCTGCCTTCCCTGACTGCACGTCCCTGTAACTTGTATCCAAAATTCAAGGAGTTTGGGCATTATGCCAAAGGCTTCTAGAGAAACATCGAAGTAACAGCTCCAACATAATCATGCTAATGCGTAACAAAAATTATAAATAAACACAGAGCAGCACTGATTTATATTTGGACAGTGATTTAATAGGACAGACACACAAAAAACGCTCAGTTTTTTAACAAATTTATGTTTATGTTACTTTTTCTTTCTTTTTTATTTTTCACAGTGTTGTCATATTATTACATATTTGTTATTTGTGTGTTTTGTAATATTTTGCATATTAGATAATCAGTTTAACACATTTAATTACAAACGTGGCATATATATTTTTAAGGAATCAATTAAAAGTTAAATTTTAAATCTTTGTGCACCGAAGACAGATCCTTTTTCTTCTCTTTTTCCTTATCCTCAACCATGATATGATCTGTGGTAGCACCCCCTAAAAATTATGAACAATTGATGTTGTCTCTAAATTAGGGGCACCCTTTCTCATTTATTTCCTGTGCAACTAATCCTTCCCCCTCCCCCCTTCCTTTTGAGACACCTGGCAGGAAGGGTTAAGGTACAGGGTAGCCAGGAAAGTGGGAGGGGATAGACCAGATAGGGAACGTGTCCAACTGGTCCCCCCAGGGAACTTTCCTGCGCAACCGGTGTCGGAATGTCAGATAATGCTTACCCTGGTCTGGAATGTCAGATGATGCCTAGACCAACTGTAAGGCTGGTGCCATGCGTTGGCAGCTGGGGCACTCCAGCGGTTGTGTTGTCTCTGGGCCTCTGCCCATAGGAGAACCTTTACAGCAAGTTGCTGTGGACATAGCAGGTCCCCTGCCTATGCGCAGTAGATTGGGGAAGACACGCAGCCTCCCTGTAGTGGATGCCACACAGGATCCAGAGGCTGGTGGTCTGGCCGCCTTCACTGTGGCACAGGTAGTGGACGAGGAGGAAAGAGCAGACCTAGGTGACAGGGAAGGTTTCCCCGAGTCATAGGTCGACAGAGGAGGATTGGAGGGCAGGTCTGACAGTTAGGGCAGACAGTTGCCAGATAGGAATGACAGAGGTGCAGTGCCTGGGGCACCGTGTGGGAGGAGACAGGGGTAGGCCCAAAGCAGAGGCAACCAGACTGGTACTGACCTTAGAACCTGTAAGGCCCTACGGACACGTTGTCATTGACTTTAGTCCTGTAGTGAACCCCTTTACAGAGATGGCTAGGAAGGGCATTCCCAAGTCTGTGGACTTTGCACCCGCTTGTGAGTTGGCATTCCAGTCATTGGAGGAGGCTCACATTCTTGACCAGGACATTGTGGTGCGAACTACTGCGCCACTGCATGGAATGGGAGCAGTACTGAGCCAGAAAGAGCCATATGGGCAGGAGCACCCTGTGGCTTGTTTGAGCAGAACACTGCTATGGTGGGAGGTGGGGTATGCAACAGTTGGGACACCTTGGGTGCCACTTGTGT
The DNA here is from genome assembly GCF_028390025.1 of Pseudophryne corroboree. Lineage (NCBI taxonomy): Eukaryota > Metazoa > Chordata > Amphibia > Anura > Myobatrachidae > Pseudophryne > Pseudophryne corroboree. Next base: position 460,022,135 of record NC_086446.1, read on the forward strand.
GTACAGTGGACCAGTTTTTACTCTGCTTGTGTAACTGGCCCCCCACAGTGGTGACCTACCACCCACCTGTTAGGTGGCTGCAATCTACCTTGGGGAAATCTGACAGACTTTTGTGGTGGAGCCTGGAACTTGGACTTCATGTGAACTACGTGAACATTGTGTACCCACTAAGAAAGGCCCACTGCACTATGGATGAACTGTCTAGGCCGGAACCTACACCCCCCAGGTAGTGTCCCCTTCAACCCAAGAGACTGCGGGACCAGGAGCCAAATTGTTGGGACATGGCTCCCTGGTTTTCCCGCTTGAATTGGGGTGGGGGGGGGGAAGAGTGTGGGCGGAGAGACCCACCAGCCACACATGTAATGGCGGCCGCGGCACTGAAGGGGTTAATCCTCAGCTGCCAGGCACCATTTGGACAATAGGCGCTTGGCGTTACTGTTAAACGTACTTACGGCGCTGGACGCGAACTGTTTAAAATTATGTTTAATGATGTGTTTTAACATGTCATATGTAGTGCTCTGTGCACAGTTGTAGGATTACATGTTTAAATGTATTTATATTTAAGATGTGCTCACCTGTATTTTAAAGGGAAAAATGCACTTACTATATCTGTCTGAATAAGCATCGCCTATGTTCTGTGACTAGGAAATGGGATGCTAATTGCCCTCTGCTAGCAGATGTGTGAATGCAAAACCTTTTTGGATGTTGGACAGTGCACGTCAGGTAAATGCTGGGTGTGAATTCCTTAGAGAAAGGTGTTAATCACGGGGGATTGCCTTATCCCATATGTAAAGTGGTATGGAGATGGAAACCTGTACTTATTTATGTAGCTGGTTTAATTGATATACAAATCCTGAATGGTAGATGCAGGAAGGAAGAACATTTGTTTGGGAAATCAAATACAAACCGTATTTTGAAGCTATGTGATAAATAGTAAATGTTAAACTGCCAGGTGGTAAAGGATGGAGTTTAAGATGACACCAAACGTTGTGTGTGACAGGAAGGAGGAAATTGCTTCATGCACTTATATCCTTTTAAAATGTAATTTATTTATATTTTGTAAGTTATCTTGATTGGATGGAAAGGACTCAGGGAGGAACTACCCCCTGAGAGGTATTGTGGTATAACTGTATAAAAAGAGGAGTCCTGTGAGCTTCAGAGTGTATTATACCAGTTTAATTCTGCTGTAACATCTGCTGTATTGCTGAGTTCTTTTCAGAACTATTTGTTGGCATTAAACATCATCTGCCTCAAGAAGACTGCTTCATCTTGTGACCTGCAGGGCTAGGCGAAACCTAGCTCGTTTCACAGGCTGTCCAGGGTGAACCAGCGTCTCCAAGCTCCGCCTTCGGCCTGCTACCATGCTGTGCTTGGGAAAGCAACGTTTGGGGATTCGTCAACACCACACAGGTGTGGTAAGGCGGCGTGTCAACGCATAAAGAGCAGAACCGTGGTTCCAAACACCATGGCAGGTTAGGAGTTTGGTGGTGGCAGCATAAACCCGCCCACTGTGCAGTCGGTGGAGTCAGTAACAGGCGGTTACTGACGGTAAGCGAGAATCCCTTATGTGGCCAGGTCCCGTGTGACCTAAACATCCATTCTGTGTACTGGGGACGAGACGCGAAAGCGGTGAGGAGTTTCGTACGGTACCGTCTGGTCACAGTAATAGATATCACTAATAATTTAGGGATGGTCATGGAATGGTTCACCATCAATGGTGTGACTTTTACTTTACATCATTTGCTGAATATACTATTGTTAGAAAACCATCAATGGGCATCAACTAGCTGGGCACATGTGAAAGCGGTAGGTGAGGATGGAGGGGATAAATAGGTGCATTAAGGATGAGGCTAAGCAGCACACAATGGGGCTAAGCGTGCCGCATTTGAGAAAAAACATCGAACCTCTGCTGTAGACGGAAAATCCATCAGCCCAGTGGTTCCCAAACTTTTTTAATCACGGGGCCCTAGAGTATCAGAATTTTTTTTCACGTCACCACTAGGCCCTAAGTTTCTTATTGAGAAATGTAGAAAATATTAAATTAAGTAAATATATTTATATATAAAGTATATAAATAGCGGTAAGGTTCGGCACTCAGATGGGTAAATGACAAAATACTTGCTGCGGTGCCCTCTGCGATCTGTAACAAGATCCATGCAATTAGAAGAGGAAGTCAGCGGCACTCAGCAGTCGAAATGATGAAATAAAGTGGCTTTATTAGAGTCCTACGCCGTTTCGGGGACTACACCCCGTCTTCAGGGACAAATCATACACAAGTGAAACCATACCTAGAAACCATATATATACCCTCCCAAACTGGCACTCATTAATGGAATCCTACTCACCTGTCCAGGCGCCGGTGGCTGCTACATAACTCTCTGTGCGGCATCCGGGTCGCGGAGTGGTGACGTCAGCCTGCTGCGTCGAGCGGGGAGTCAGTCGCGGGAACGAGAATCCCGTTGCCAAGCAACCCTAAGCTCAAGACGTCATTGTTGATGCTCCCCTCTGCATATCCTAGCCACTCACAGGGCTCAGTCTGCCGGCTGGAACACTGGGCAGGGATTTCGTCTCCGGCGGGAAATGGAGACGAAATCCCTGCCCAATGTTCCAGCCGGCAGACTGAGCCCTGTGAGTGGCTAGTGATAAAGCTAAATATTTATCTTATATAATACCCTTTATGAGGTCTAAGAACACTGTACGCTAACTACGTATGAAGTACCGTAAGGGTACGCACGTTGCGTAACAATCGCTTAGCCGTGGTCGAGACGCTCAAGCGTTACGTTCGCTCACGGCCAAGAGATCACTGGCAGGCACTCTATTGGCTGCCGACTACCGTAATGATTCGCTATAGCGATGCGACCGCTCGAGACCACGAAGAGATCACCAGCGGCGCATACGCTCACAATGTAAAACCTTTATATCTAAACCATAAACAGTGTATTATGCAGTAAACCCTTTGTGTAGTGATATGGTGTAAATGCAACACAGTATAACCTTACTAGCTTAAAAGCAGTTTGAGCATCACCGACGCTCTGAGAATACTTAACTCTATAAGAAATACACAGATACCTAGGCTTAGGGTCCAACGCCTAATATATATATATTTTGAATGATATACTTGCAAAAGAATTAATACAAATACAAATCATACACTACAATATAACATAGACTAACTAACCAGGTAACTACACAGTAAATACAATACAATTAAGTTTAAGAGAAAAATGAGAGAAAGAGAAGAGAGAGAAAGATATGGCCCATAATAACAAGAGAGAAACAGTATGATTACGGAGAAAAACTTACGCACAAAGGAAACGATCGCATGCGCCTCTGGACATCCAGCTCCCGATTTTCAGCAATGATAACCGTTGAAGAGTGAGAGCTGGATGTGATCGGCCTTTCTATTTATGCCCCACACACAATGCAATTCAATGGTCCCTACAATCTCATTGTTCATTGGACACAGGAATTCCTCCTCGCATTATAACAAAAGGTCATAGGTTGATTCATACAGGTGGGCTGTGACTATTTCCAACAGCTCAGGTGGGAGGGAAACTGGGTTTCCCGCCGCATGGGTAATAAAGTGCAAATAAAGTAAATGTTCATAAACTTCTTATGTCCATAACTATTCGCACGAGCGATTGATCTGCTTCAAACCAACACCGGAATATTTCTAATTAAATATTCTTCCGATGGATACTAAACACCACTGTATTACTCCTGTCTGACCCTTCGTATCAAACAAAGAGGGATTTCTCTGTTCATGAACATTCTATATTAACCAAACTTTCAGAATCTATCAAAGGGACCATGATCTAAAAAATACATTATATAGTGAAAATATGTAATGATTGAGTCGCACGCTACGATCACATAAACTCTACCGTAAATACGCATACCGTGCGCCTGCGGGTGCCCGCGACTGTGAGTATGCGCACGTACGGGAGAGCGTACGCATGCGCAGCACGGACCTGTGTGAGGTGCAAATATGGTAGTGTGCATAGAGATATTTTTCTGACTTTGACAGTCCACCCTTTGGCAGTCAACAATAACTGCCACTTCCTGAAAACATTTCAAAAAGAGAAAAATATATGTTAGGGGTTAATACATTTATATGGTTGGGTAAGGGAGGAGAGGAGATGGTAGGAAAAGGGTATGACCTAGTGAGATAGCAGAAGCATGTGTGTATGAATCCGTGCTTGGGGGTCATGTATCATCGTGCCGTACGTGTTTTAAATCAAGCTTCGAGGTATTGCGAAGTATACATTTGAATTCCTTCTTATCCCGTGGTACGGGTCTGTGGATGGGCTGTCAAACTTTACCGAGCTCTTTTCGGCTTTGGTTGTAACAAAATGGGGGAGCACATTTTAGTTGATGATACATGAATGGGGGAGATATGTGATTGCTGATATCTGTGCCTGTATTCCCTATCGACTATGTGTGTCATTACCTGAGGGTTGTAGAAATGAAGAAAAGACATAATTACGGTAAATGCGGTGGTATTCTATGTCAGGTAAATGTACATTCGTCGATTGAGGTCTTGTTTGGTGTCTGTTGAATGCAGTCTTCTTTGTGCTTTTGCCCATAAGGTGCGAGCAAAAGCTGTCAATGTCCATAGATTTACAAAAGTGTTGGGCTAGCGTAATTTTAAAATTTCTAGGGAAACTGGGGATCCATGGCATAGTTCATCAAAAATCTGTGTATCAGGTTGTCAAAACTTCTTCTTTAATCCCTCTGTTGTCTGTATATCGGCTCATCAAATTCCTCGTCCAAGTGGGTCTTTTTACCTTGGAGGAAACGGAAAAACAGGTGAAAGAAACGGACCGTAGAAATCGCATTTTCATCACATCATTGTTTCTACATTTGGGTCATAAATCAAGTCCATTGGGATTACAGTTTCCTCACTCCTTAAACTCATTACCCTAGTACGATGATTGCACCTCATTAAAGCCTGACCGCATCTAAATATCAAACCAATCGTTATGATAACACCTAAGATACATAGGAGAAACTTCCCAACATCCATTATAACTCCTTGGGCCCATTCTCCTAAACCGGAGAACCAATTTCGCGGGTTCAACCATGACACCCAACCAGTCAGCTCATTACTCACAGCAGCAAGGGTGAGATTGTGTCTTCTGCGAAATTCCCACTTCAGTTGGAGAATATCGTCCATCTTTTGGTCTATGACCTCGACCGGGTCCTCGGTGCTATTCGTAATATATGTGCAACATTTCACGCCGTATTGTGTTGCCAGTGTGACACAATATCCGCCTGTCACTGCTGTGAGGTAATTGAGAACCATTCTATGCTGTACCAGTTCTGTTTTGTAAGCTTGAAGTTCCCTTCCAGTATACCTAAATGTGTCATCATACATTTCAGTGATATTATCTAACAAATTTGCGAGTGCCGATATGTATTTATAATTCAGCACTCCTCTAGCGGTGCGGGTGAAATCTAACGCGATTAAGAATTGAATCCCGGTGGATTCACTTATCAGATCAGAGGCCGGATGCTCTGTCTTCTCTATCAGGTGCCTTTTAACAACGTGCTCGTAATGGGTGTGAGTATAAGGAGCTTGGGCACCACGGTGTATGTCTTTCATTTTGTCATGTGATACAGTCATTACTTCAGGCAGTACTTTTCCAATATAACACAATCCTTCAGAGTTTGGGGCAAGCCACTTGTACGCCTTTCTCCCGCATATGAAATATGCATCATCGGGGAGAACATATGGGACGGAGTAGGACATAACCATATTACACACCTTCCATGTGAAATCTCCTAACCCTAATTCTTCCATCTGCTTAGTACACGTATCAGGTTGTATGATATGTGCACAGTATCCTGGTGATACCTCTCCAACTCTAGTAATCCTATTTCCTAAGGTATACCTATACCGGAAAGATTTTCCTCTACTGGCTATGTGGCGTACAAGCTCTGTATCTGTAGGCATTCTATCTGCTCTATGCGAAAAGGTCATGGTTTGGTTACTCCATGACACTTCCCAATTTCCCGGCTTTCGGGGATTGGAGATGTTGAAACATAATAGGGACCTATCCACATTGTATTGGTGGAGCTTCAAACTAGGAGGACTGGAGATATTAAACCTTCTGTCCACCGGTCTCCCACCACTTAACTCAAGTACCTCCCCTAACGTTAAAGGAAATGGTACTAGCCCTGATTTGCTATGACCTTGAGGTACTTGAGAGCATACCCAACAATCTGTTTTATTTAACACACTACCCACTAAAGAGTGATAGTCACTCAAGGGATGCCGGTCCATATGGATATTAAAACTGGGTTGGCATTTCTTTATGCACCCATCCTCGATGACATTGTTACAGAGCCGACAGATACAGTTTTCTTCAGCTAACAATCCTTCACAATTCCTTCTATGGTCAATGCTATCGGATCGTTTTCTGATACTCGCCTTTGCTTGTTGATTATGTTGTTCTTGGAAAACTACGCCTCCATCTCTGTCATCAGAACCCATTCCAGAACCTCTCTCGACCTCCATGGTACTCTCGCCGGAACAGACTGCTCTGGTCAACATCAAGGTCAACAGGAAAATCCGGATCACAGTCTCTTGGGGCAAGTCCATCTTGTAGGAGGAAACGGAGAAGAATGAGAAGGGGGAAAAAAAAATAATTGAGGGAGATGGGATGGGAAGTTGGAGAAAAACAATAAAAGGGAACGGGGGATCGACAATTGCTTTTGGTCTTGTGATTTTCTATGTTCAGGTGCCGCCTCAATCCTCCTGGAACAGACACTCCAGTGATACAACCTCTACCGTCTGTTCCTTATCACGGGACCTCTCTGGATCAGCAACCTTCTTACAGTGGGACGAATGAACCCAAGTCTCTCTCTCAGCAACCTTCAATGCTGTAGTGCTAGTCAATAAGACCTGGTATGGTCCTTCCCATCTGTCAATAAGGCAACCTGAGCGTAGAAAATTCCGTATCATTACATAATCCCCAGGTTCAATGTCATGACAATTACTATCTGGTAAATCAGGAATCACTAACTTCAGATTATCATTTTGATTCCTCAACTGTTTACTCATGTTAATCAAGTATTTTACAGTCACTTCATTGTTACACTTCAAATCATCCTGAGGGTTAATCATAACATGCGGTTGTCGACCAAACAAGATTTCAAAGGGAGACAGATTAAGAGGGGACCTGGGAGTGGTTCTGATGCTGTACAGTACAATGGGTAAAGCTTCTGGCCATGTCAATCCTGTCTCTGCCATCACTTTACTCAGTTTATTTTTAATAGTGCTGTTCACTCTTTCCACTTTCGCACTCGCCTGTGGACGGTATGGAGTGTGCAGCTTGCTATCAATTCCCATCAATTTACACATTCCTTGAAAGACATCACCTGTAAAATGGGTACCCCTATCACTTTCGATAATTCTAGGGATACCATATCTACATACAAATTCCTGCACAATTTTCTTAGCAGTAAACATAGCGGTATTTGTGGCCGCCGGAAATGCTTCGACCCAATTTGAAAAAACATCTATACAAACAAGTACATATTTCAAATTTCGACAAGGGGGTAATTGAATGAAGTCAATCTGTATTACCTAGAAAGGGCCGCCGGCAGGTGGGATATGGGATGGTTCTGTAGGTATTGCCTTTCCAATATTCTTTCTCAAACAGGTAAGGCATGACATGGCTCTTTTACTCGCATGAGAGGAGAATCCTGGGGCGCACCAATATGCTCTTACCAACTTGCACATCCCTTCCCTGCCCAGATGAGTCAGCCCGTGAGCTGCCTCAGCTAAACATGGAAGATATGCTCTGGGGGCCACCGGTTTACCTTGTCCATCCGTCCAGAGTCCTGAGGACTCCAGGCCATATCCCTTTGCCTTCCAGACTGCCTTTTCCTGTGTGGAACACAAATTTTGCATCTCACACAACTTCTGTGTGTTGATGGTATTAAATACCATCAGTTGTGTGGTGTCTGTCTGTCTGGGGGTACCAGCTGCTAATTTAGCAGCTTCGTCTGCTCGGCTGTTACCAAGTGATACTGGGTCTTGGCTATATGTATGTGCTTTACATTTGATAACAGCCACTCTGTCGGGTTCCTGTATCGCTGTTAGAAGCCTTTTTATGTGAGCTGCATGCGCTACCGGTGTACCAGCTGCCGTCATGAAATTTCTGAGGCGCCAAAGGGCTCCGAAATCATGGACTACCCCGAATGCGTATCTAGAATCGGTGTAGATATTGGCTGATTTGCCCTTAGCCAATTCACATGCTCTGGTTAGGGCGACCAGTTCAGCAACCTGGGCTGAGTGAGGTGGGCCTAGCGGTTCCGCTTCTATGGTGCCTTGGTCATCTACGACTGCGTACCCAGTACACAAGTCTCCCGAGTCTGACTGTCTATGACAACTACCGTCCGTGTAGAACGTAAGTTCTGCATCTTCCAGTGGGTTGTCACTGATGTCAGGCCTTGCGGTAAAATTTTGGGTCAAATATTCCATACAATCATGAGTGTCTTCCTTTGTATTAAATCCTCCTTCCCCACCACTCTCATCCTCCACCCTTTGTGCCTGTCCAGGCACACCTGGGAGATATGTTGCAGGATTTAATGCACTGCATCTCCTTATGGTGATGTTTACGGGGGCCATTAGTGCCAATTCCCATCTTGTAAACCGCGCTGATGAGACGTGCCTGGTTTGGGCAGAATTTAACAAGGCTGACACTGCATGTGGTGTATGAATTGTGAGGTTGTGACCTAGCACGACGTCTTCGCTTTTCGTTACTAGCAATGCTATCGCAGCAACGCTTCGTAAGCATGTGGGGAGGGATCGCGCTACCGTGTCTAGCTGAGCGCTGTAATATGCTACTGGCCTGCTGGCATCACCGTGCTTTTGGGTTAGTACGCCTGCCGCGCAACCAGCACTTTCTGTTCCGTATAGTTCAAAGGGTTTCCCATAGTCCGGCATACCTAATGCTGGTGCCTGCGTTAGGCACTGTTTAAGTCTCTCAAATGCTGTCTCAGACTCGTCTGTATGCGAAATCCGATCAGGTTTGTTTGAGGAGACCATTTCCTGCAAGGGTAACGCTAGGATGGAAAACCCTGGGATCCAGTTACGGCAATACCCACACATTCCTAAAAATGTTCTGATCTGTTGCTGGGTTTGTGGCAGAGTCATGTCTCTAATTGCTTGAATTCTATCAGCGGTCAGGTGTCTCAGTCCTTGTGTTAGACAGTGTCCCAAATATTTTACCTTAGTTTGGCATAATTGCAACTTGTCTTTGGAAACCTTGTGTCCTGTGTCTGAAAGATGAAACAGGAGCTGTTTCGTATCCTTCAGGGATGCTTCCAATGAATCAGAACACAGTAGTAGATCATCCACGTACTGTATTAATACTGATCCACTCACTGGTTGGAAAGACTGTAAACAATCATGCAAAGCCTGAGAAAATATACTTGGACTATCTATGAATCCTTGTGGTAATCGAGTCCATGTGTATTGGACTCCTCTGTATGTAAATGCAAACAAATATTGACTGTCAGGGTGCAGAGGTACCGAAAAGAAAGCGGAGCAGAGGTCAATAACAGTGAAAAATTTCGCAGTGGGAGGGATTTGCATTAGGATGACAGCTGGATTTGGCACTACGGGGAACTGACTCTCAACTATTTTGTTAATCCCCCTTAGATCCTGCACTAGCCTGTAACCCCTCCCCCCACTCTTTTTCACAGGGAAGATGGGACTATTAGCAGTGCTGGACGTTCTTACCAGAATGCCCTGTTGTAGCAAGCGCTCTATTACGGGATAAACTCCTAACTCCACCTCTGGCTTCAGAGGGTACTGTGGGATTTTTGGAGCTATCCTACCATCTTTTACTTGTACAACTACCGGAGCTACGTTTGCCATTAATCCAGTGTCCTGTCCATCTTTTGTCCAAAGTGACTCTGGTATCTGAGATGTGAGGGAGTCCTATTTGTCATAATGGTATGTGACATTAATTTTGACGGGGAGTCTAACATGTCTCGTACTTCCTGAGCGTGATTCTCAGGTATGTCCAAGAATACACCTTCAGGAGTACAATAAATGACGCACCCCATTTTACACAGTAAGTCTCTTCCCAGGAGGTTGGTCGGTGCCGATGCAGCCAGCAAAAAGGAATGCTTGGTATGTAACGGCCCTACTGTAATCTCGGCTGGTTTGCTAACAGGGTAGTGCTGGACTACTCCCGTTACCCCTATGGCTGGAATTGTCTTACCAGTGGTTCTCATGCCCACTGTCGAATTTATCACTGATTTGGCCGCCCCTGTGTCTACAAGAAAGTTTAATGATTTACCAGCTACATTGATTGCAATTTATGGTTCACTTCCAAGGCTTGCAATCAATTTTACTGGCTGCAGATTACAGATATGGCCACACCCCTATTGGGTATGGTGACCTCCCTGAATCCCGCTGGCAGCAACTACTTGTGAGGGAGTTAGCTGGGAACTACCAGAGGTTTGCCAATCTCTGTTTGGGGGGTATCTTTTTGTTTCCCCTGCATGTGGCTCATAACTCCGTTTCTGCGGACCCTGCTCCCAATGTCGTGTGTCGTGTCGTTGTCTAGGGGGTTGATAAGATTTTTGTACATTTCTCGATCTACAGTCTCGTGCAAAGTGTCCCTGTTTGTGACAAAAATAACATGTTACCACATTTGACTTACCCACAGGGTTTGGTGATGTTAACACAGGCTGTTTTGTGGTCAGGGCCTGTATACTTACTGCCATTAACTTATCACTTTGTTGTTCCCTGTGTCTGGTGATGTTCCTATCGTGATCAATAGCAGCCTCTCTCAAAGTAGCCACAGACAGACCTCGCCAACATGGTTGTGTGGTCTGTACCCTAGTCTTTAATGATTCTTTTAAACCATCCATCTGTACCGATACTGCTACTTCTCGATGGTTTGTGTTTGTTTTAATGTCCTCTATGCCTGTGTATTTTGCCATTTCTGATAATGCTCTGTGAAAATACTCTGCAGCTGTCTCTGACTCCTTCTATTTAATGGAGAATATCTTGTTCCATCTGACTACCGCTGGGAAATACTCCTTTAACTGTAAGCTTATTCTTTTTACATTGTCTTTGTTGTACACATCTGTAAGAGGTACATCCTGATCTAATCCACAGTCAGCTAGAAATTGAGTTGCGTCAACATTGGAGGGTAAACATGCTCTCAGCAATATCTGCCAGTCTTTGTTGTTGGGCTCTACAGTGTTACCTAGGTCTCTGATGTATTTTTGGCTGGCAACTAAGTCTTTTCTAGGGTCAGGGAATTCAGACACTATGGTCCTTAATTCCATTCTGGAAAATGGGCTATACATGGCAATGTTCCTCACAGGGGTGACTCCTGATGTGTCAGTTTTCCCATTTGGAACAGCTATTACCCTAACAGGATTAACTCTAACAACATCACTCTGTGTGGGTTCTACAGCCTGTGGTGAAATGGCTTCAGCATAGTGTATGGTGCCGTACTTACCTGTAGATACGACCTCACCTATCCCTCCGCTAGGGGCCCTTGTTACTAATCTCGTGGGTGGAGCTGTGCCTACTGTGGTCTCTGCTATGGTGGCTGCTAGAGAGAGCGCTGAAATTGTTGCCGATTCGTCTTCTTGATCACACTCCTGAGGAAAGTTCAAAACAGGGTACAACTTGCACGGGTTAATACTTGCATTGGTTAATTGGTTAACATTATCTTTAACATTTACACAGTTGCTAAGTGTTTGTGTGTTACACCTTAGTGCGTCATTCTCCGCAACCAATTTCTCTCCCGATATATATGGTGGCGGTGGGGCCGTGGCTATCAGTTTTCTGATTGAGCCAGATCCCGCCGCCTGAGCCAATCCTCTCTGTATGTCACCCTCCTGTTGCCACAACTGCAAATAATCATAATGCTTGATTCGTCTCTTTGCTGATTTAATGAGACATATCCTTCTCCTTAAATTCGTTAACACTTCTGTGCTGAAGCTACCTACTCTTGGGAATTTCTCCCCGTCATGTACTGTCATTCTCTCCCATTCATCACATAAAGCTTCTGTGTGACTTCCGTATTTCTCACACATTACATACCTTGCCGACCCAATTGGTCGGTTCACTGAATCAACCCGAACCGAGGTTGATCGCCCCCTACCTGAACAAGTGGCCCCCATAGTTCGAAGGTGTTGCTTTATTTAGCCAACCCTTACGCAAACCAAAATGTTCAAAATAGGCTGACGGTGGCGGTTTACCGAGTACCCCACTCACTCGCCCACGCCGACCAATACGACCTGATCACACCGATATGGTGCTGGCGTACTCGACCTAGGGCCCCTGCGACCTGAACCTCTATTTACTGGAACCTGTGAGGGTGATCCGAAGAACACTTACTCTTTCCAGTAACTATTGGTTGCTGGATAGTTCCTGAGTGAGCAGCGAACTTCCCTTAAAATAAAAAAAATTACACAAATCACGTTAGAATGTACAAATAGCGTTTATGACCTTCGTACACAAATAGTACCGGTCAGGTTTACTAATGCACACAATTACGTGCGGTACAATCGTTCAGCACATAAGCAACTAATCTTATGTACGGAGCGACCAGTGGAATCGAAAATTGCGGCTGCGAATTCCTTCAGCAAGAGCTTGTATGGCCTATATGGGTGTTGCACCAACCCTTTCTTGGTGTTGTGCCTGTGGACTGTATAGCGGACTTCCTTGTCTGCTGTACCTGAACCTGTTGGTCTGCTATGACCTCCTGGTCTGTTACAGTATGACCTCCTGGTCTGCTACACTCTAATGCTCAAATTGTATGTTTTAACCAGGGATGCCTCCCTAGCCACCATGTACGTCACTTACACGCATGTACCTCACGAGAACTCGACTTTTCTTGTGGTTCAACCTTTAAAATTGTAAAAACAAACACTCATTCACCGCATATACACTTTTGTTTCTATTTCTATTTCTGCGCAGAAATTTCTCTTTAGACCAGATGTGTTACAAATTAGGAGAAGGATCTATTAATTTAAATTTCGAATTTAAAATAAATTTGTGCGATTTATCGCCTGGCGTTATTTACCGCGTGGCGCTACTTATCGCGTTGAGAGGAGAGAAAAAAACTTGTGATTTGAGTTATGTGGGCGTACCCGTACGCTCCGTTGCGTAATATACGCTGCGTGCGTCGGCCTTTGGTTTGCGTGCACAAATCTCAGTCCTTGTTAGAGACACGTGTACGCAAAATAAAGATCCACCGTAACACAATTTATATGTTTATCAATGTAGATGATCCTTGATCATCTACCGCACACCACACTGACTTCGCCTTATCTCCCAGGCAAAACTGTGTGTTTGTCTATATTTTAACTATGTTATCTTTACTCTTAAACTATGAAATAGTGACAAATCTCTCTAAGCACGTTTATCAACTATAGAACTGGCAAACAGGAGAGTGACATACGAAAAATACACCAATGAAAAGGAAATGCAGATATATATGTGTGCGTGCGTGTGTACGCAAGACAGAAATAAACAGTTTTAAAAGAGACTAGCGTGTTGTTCTTACCTCCGGTTCCCGGATTCCTTCAGCACCCTTTACTAAGAGAAGCAGACGCTTATCCAAACAGCACTACGAGGAATATGATCTCCCGCCCTTTGCTGCTGGATAATGTCTGCTGAAATTACCTAGTGCAGATATGTGAAGGACAGGACGAGCCCGCAATTGATAAAGCTAAATATTTATCTTATATAATACCCTTTATGAGGTCTAAGAACACTGTACGCTAACTACGTATGAAGTACCGTAAGGGTACGCACGTTGCGTAACAATCGCTTAGCCATGGTCGAGACGCTCAAGCGTTACGCTCGCTCACGGCCAAGAGATCACTGGCAGGCACTCTATTGGCTGCCGACTACCGTAATGATTCGCTATAGCGATGCGACCGCTCGAGACCACGAAGAGATCACCAGCGGCGCATACGCTCACAATGTAAAACCTTTATATCTAAACCATAAACAGTGTATTATGCAGTAAACCCTTTGTGTAGTGATATGGTGTAAATGCAACACAGTATAACCTTACTAGCTTAAAAGCAGTTTGAGCGTCACCGACGCTCTGAGAATACTTAACTCTATAAGAAATACACAGATACCTAGGCTTAGGGTCCAACGCCTAATATATATATATTTTGAATGATATACTTGCAAAAGAATTAATACAAATACAAATCATACACTACAATATAACATAGACTAACTAACCAGGTAACTACACAGTAAATACAATACAATTAAGTTTAAGAGAAAAATGAGAGAAAGAGAAGAGAGAGAAAGATATGGCCCATAATAACAAGAGAGAAACAGTATGATTACGGAGAAAAACTTACGCACAAAGGAAACGATCGCATGCGCCTCTGGACATCCAGCTCCCGATTTTCAGCAATGATAACCGTTGAAGAGTGAGAGCTGGATGTGATCGGCCTTTCTATTTATGCCCCACACACAATGCAATTCAATGGTCCCTACAATCTCATTGTTCATTGGACACAGGAAATCCTCCTCGCATTATAACAAAAGGTCATAGGTTGATTCATACAGGTGGGCTGTGACTATTTCCAACAGCTCAGGTGGGAGGGAAACTGGGTTTCCCGCCGCATGGGTAATAAAGTGCAAATAAAGTAAATGTTCATAAACTTCTTATGTCCATAACTATTCGCACGAGCGATTGATCTGCTTCAAACCAACACCGGAATATTTCTAATTAAATATTCTTCCGATGGATACTAAACACCACTGTATTACTCCTGTCTGACCCTTCGTATCAAACAAAGAGGGATTTCTCTGTTCATGAACATTCTATATTAACCAAACTTTCAGAATCTATCAAAGGGACCATGATCTAAAAAATACATTATATAGTGAAAATATGTAATGATTGAGTCGCACGCTACGATCACATAAACTCTACCGTAAATACGCATACCGTGCGCCTGCGGGTGCCCGCGACTGTGAGTATGCGCACGTACGGGAGAGCGTACGCATGCGCAGCACGGACCTGTGTGAGGTGCAAATATGGTAGTGTGCATAGAGATATTTTTCTGACTTTGACACTAGGATATGCAGAGGGGAGCGTCAACAATGACGTCTTGAGCTTAGGGTTGCTTGGCAACGGGATTCTCGTTCCCGCGACTGACTCCCCGTTCGACGCAGCAGGCTGACGTCACCACTCCGCGACCCGGATGCCGCACAGAGAGTTATGCAGCAGCCACCGGCGCCTGGACAGGTGAGTAGGATTCCATTAATGAGTGCCAGTTTGGGAGGGTATATATATGGTTTCTAGGTATGGTTTCACTTGTGTATGATTTGTCCCTGAAGACGGGGTGTAGTCCCCGAAACGACGTAGGACTCTAATAAAGCCACTTTATTTCATCATTTCGACTGCTGAGTGCCGCTGACTTCCTCTTCTATATAAAGTATATATGTATCTTTACAGTATTTGTCATCCTTAGGTACAGTAATGTGGTAAGGGACAAGATTCTGTCTTATATGTCCACATATTTCATGGTTTACAGCCAAAAGCACTGTTTTTGCTTATTATATTGATCAACTTAATTTGAATTCGTCCTGGACCACCAATCCGAGGCACCCCAGGGTGCCACGGTACACAGTTTGAGAACCACTGCATGTCTGCATCGGGTCTGGGACTCAAGGTCGACACCACTTAGGTCAACACCAACACCTTGAAATAGGTCGACATGGACAAAAGGTCAACATGAACAAGGTCGACATGAGTTTTTTATGTTTTTTTGGTGTCATTTTCTCCGTAAAGTGACTGGAAACCCCAATTAGTGTACCATGTTCGCTCGCCATGCTTCAGGCAAGGTGACTCGCTCCGCTTCCGCTGCGCACGGCACAGGTTACCGTTCCCAATTGTAGTCCACGTGGATCGTAAAGTATGAAAAAGTTAAAAAAAAAGTAAAAAAGATGTGGAAAACTCATGTCAACCTTTTTCCATGTCGACCTTTTGTCCATGTCGACCTATTTCAGGTGTCGACCTAAGGCATGTCGACCAATTTGTGTCGACCTAAGTGGTGTCGACCTTTTGTCCAGATACCGTCTGCATCAACCATTGGAGGCAAACCATCAATGGCTGCTGCCCATTGATATCCATCTGTAGGCTAATATACCCTAATGGTGAAGGAAGATCATGGTATGGTAAAAACAAGGTGTATGAAATGGTAAATAGTAAACGTGGAGGGACTTCCGGTTCCGGCTGCAATGCACTAGCAGCGTGAGGACAGAGCTCCGGTGCCGCCCGCCGGAAAAACACATTTAAAAGGTTGAAAAACCTCCACTACGGCCCGTTCGCCCCCCTTGCACATCAGGGGAAAGGTTCCTGCCCACCATGGACCGCTACTTAGCCTCCGCTACGCTCTCAAAAAAAGAGCAAAAGCGGGAAAAAGAAAAACGCCGCATGGAGCTTAAAATGGCGCTGGACGCGGAGACGCTGACGACGGCTCCCCCTCTCCCCTCTTCCAACCCAGCAGCGGAACCAGAGAGAACTGTGGCTACCACGGTGCATACTGACTCCGCTCCAGCTGCAGATCAGGTACTTTTTACACCTGCAATACCTGTTACATATGAAGATATGGTGGGGGCGATACGTAAGGCTATGGGACCCCTAATTAAAGCTCAGACTGAAGATATTAATAAACAATTGACTCAGCTTACACACCGGGTATTGCAAACAGAGCAAGGGGCGGGAGAGATGTTCCAGGATGTATCTAAACTCAAACAAGACATGACACATATCACTCGATCACAGCATCAGATTTGGAACAAGCTAGACGATTTGGAAAACAGGTCGCGCAGATCGAACTTGCGGGTAGTGGGACTACCGGAAACCCTTCGGGGTGCAGCACTGTATACCTTTCTCCGTACCACGCTACCAGATCTGTTAAAAATCACTGACTCCTGTCGTGATATGGTCATAGAAAGAGCACACAGAGTAGGTGCCCAGAAAAGCTATGAAGGAGCCAGACCCAGAGTAGTGCTGTTTAAATGCCTTAATTTCCTGCACAAAGAAGAAATATGGAGAGCGTCCCGAAAAACCCGAGGACTCATGTGGGAATCACATAAAGTTTTAATCTTTCAAGATTACTCAGTGGAACTCTCAAAAGCACGAAAAGCGTTCTCCCCAATATGCTCTAAACTGGTGCAACTAGGAAGAAAATTCTCTTTACTATACCCTGCTAGACTTCGTATTTACTCAGGCACCTCCTTTACAGATTTCCTCTCGGCAGAGGATGCGGATGCATTCTTAAATGAGGAAGAGGATTCTACACGATCACAAGAAGACGCACCTGAGGACATTTAATCCTTCATACTTGCACTCCTTTGCTAAATGGAATACCTTCCTAATACTACTATACAGGTTTATCCAGATAACTATGATTATTTGCATAGATATGGCTCCCTACTGTTAATTTTACTTTATACTGCTACCTTTACACCCTATATGGAAAAGAAGCGGGATGCCAGCAGACTTTCCAATATAATATATCTGATAATAGGATATTGTACCCTGTTATGTAAGGATCTTTATTACTGAGACCATACCCCCCCCCTGGAGAGACGGGCTGTACAAATTTATCTCTTACTACCCGGCGGAGTAGGCGAGAAGCTCCTTCTCCTCTTTCATGGTTATGTTAATACCACCCCCGTTTAACCCCGGAAGTTGTTTAATTTCGTTAAGAATGTTCTTATTGATTGTTATTTCTCTGATTTTCAACTACGACGCCTTGCTGATAGATAGTCAGCAATGGACTCTCCTTTTCTGGCTTTGCTATGATATGTGGAATATTGATTCTACATTTCTTTCTCTATGCTTTCTAACTCACTCCTTTTCTTTCTCCCCCCACCCATCTTTTAATATCAATATACCCCGGCGGAGTAATGTATACCTATGTTTAAATCTATACCAGATATATTCTTATATTGTGATACTAGACCCATCTTTGAACATATACTTATACACTAATAGTTAAATGACTGCGATAAAAATAGGATCTTGGAATATAGGAGGGATCAACTCTCCACATAAAAGGAAAAAGGTTCTGCTATACCAAAATAAATTAAAAATAGACTTAATATATCTACAGGAAACCCATTTAAGGGAATCTGAGATGCTCAAACTGAATTCCCTTTCGTGGAAACTGATTGCCTCCTCCCCATACACATCCAAAGCCAGAGGTGTAGCTATACTAGCTAAACAACATATTAGAGTGGAAATAAAAGAAACAATAGTGGACCCTGAGGGTAGATATGTGATTTGTAAAATTCTTTTGGATAAAAATGATTATTGTTTATGCAACTTGTATGCCCCAAACACAAATGTGCAACCCTTTTTTGCAAAATATAATACAAATTCTCACACCTTTCTCAGATATTCCCATTATAGTGGGGGGCGACCTTAATGCAGTATCCTCTCTGTTATTAGACCGACAGCTTCCCAGACGAAAGAAGGTCAAACTACCTAAAAAAGGTGTTCCATGGTTCACAAGATCAATGAACCTGATAGATATATGGAGAGCTCTCAACCCAACAGATAAGGCATACACATGCCTCTCAGCGGCACATGGCACGCTATCTAGGATTGACTACTTGTTACCCTCTGCAACATTAATGCCCCATATAAAAACAGTTGGTATTGAACCCATCACGATATCTGACCACGCAGTAATATGGTTGGACATGACACTACAGACAGACAAAGGCCCCTTTCGATCATGGAGGTTCCCTTCATCAATGGCATTATCTCTTGATTTTAGGAAGATGCTCACTGAGACCTGGGACACCTATGTGACTAATAATGAAAGTACCTTAATGGAATCACCACAATTATTTTGGCAGGCTTCTAAAACGGTCCTACGAGGAGAAATCATTTCCTATACCTCCAAAATATATAAAAAACTACAGACTGACTTTCTCCATGCCCAGCAATTATTAACAGATAACTTCCAAACATATAAAACTAACCCGACACTGATAAACAGGGACAATTACTCGAAGGCAAGGGTGGAATTTGAGAGTCTATTAGCCAAAATGGAATCCCGTCATACCTTTAAAAAGGACGCAAAATTTCACCGCTTTGGCAATAAATCGGGGAAACTCCTTTCTAGTTTACTGAGAGGACAAAGGTCACCTATGCTAGTACACCCCCTAAAAACAGACACAGGTTCGCTCACAACAGATAGCGCTCAGATCTCCCAGATAATGCAGACATTTTATGCAGACTTATACTCAGAACCTCCAAGACCAGAACCAGATGCAAAATTATTCTGGGAGAATTTACCAATACCCCAGCTGGCTGAAAACCATAGAGAACAACTGAGCTTGCCTATATCCGAGACGGAGGTATCCAAGGCCATTGTGAATCTTAAAGCCGGAAAGGCACCAGGCCCAGATGGCCTTACATCCGAATACTATAAATTACTGGCCCCTAAGCTAACCCCCCTACTTACTAAGGTATTTAACAATATTTTGACCACTGGGAATATGCCACTATATTTTAACTCGGCAGTGCTTAATGTCCTTCCCAAACAAGGAAGAGACTTATCTGACCCAGGGTCTTATAGACCAATCTCCTTGCTCAACTTAGACTATAAAATTCTAACCAAAATATTAGCGGAAAGGCTTAAACTAGTGCTGCCCACCTTAGTACACTGTGATCAGACAGGATTTATAGCGGGCAGATCCTCGGTGGTCAACATAAGAAAAGTATTAACAGCTATAGATGTATCCCAACGGGAGACCCCCGAGACTCCTGCAGTGATTTTATCACTGGATGCGGAAAAAGCCTTTGACATGGTGCATTGGGAACACCTGTTTGATACAATGCAAAGATTTGGCATCCCCCAAGACTTTATAAGCTTCATTAGAACATTATATAACAACTCTAACACCCATATTCTATGCAATGGATACCTCTCTCCAGCATTTTCTATATACCGGGGCACCAGACAAGGATGCCCACTTTCACCTTTGCTGTTCGCCCTGGCCTTGGAGCCTCTTGCTATTGCCATCCGACAATCACCCACATACCAAGGCATCAAATCTAGAGAGGTAGATCTCCGCATTTCACTGTTCGCAGATGACATGCTACTATTCGCCTCAAACCCACACGAAACACTACCTGTGGTATTTAGTTTGATAACTGATTTTGGGAAATTTTCAGGGTATAAAATAAACATTCAAAAATCTGAACTCATCCCCTTAAATGGAAAACCCACATACTTGGCATCACTGGGCCCGCTCCATAACCTAAAAGTAGCCACTACGGCAATAAAATACTTAGGTATTCAGATACCAGTGAAAATACATGACTTATATAGACTCAACTACACCACTGTAATACTTGCTATGTCAAAAAAAATACACACATGGAGATACCTACCACTATCAATGTTGGGTAGGACAGCATTGATTAAATCTGTACTCTTCCCCCAACTATCATACCTGATCCAAATGTTACCGATACGTTTGTCCAAAGCAGATATTATCCTGGTCGAGAAATTATTTAGTAAATTTATTTGGAAAGAAGGGAAAAGTAGGATTTCCAATACACACCTGAAATTACCACGTACAAAAGGTGGGATTGGCCTACCAGATATCCTACAATTCTCACACTCGGTCCATTTTAGATATATACTAGATTGGTTATATGAGAGAAGTGTTTACACGTTGTATCCCCTAGACTGTGCTGTGATGGCTCCATTTTCCCCAGGAGCTTTATTACATATGCCCGAAACAAAAATCCCTCTTGCTACTCGAAATAGTTTCCTGTTTAGAGACACATATGCTGCCTGGAAAGCTCTAAACAGACGGTTAAATAGAAACTATACCTTTTCTATTTTATTACCACTATGGGGCAACCCTATGTTTTTACCTGGACTAAATGACGCAGTCTTTTATAGACTACAAACAAAAGGTATAAGAAAAATAGCAGATGTGTTTGACCCAGGAGGCGCTATGCTATCTTTCACAGAGGTACAAGAACGATACGGTGTACATAGATCCGCTTTCTATGCATACTTACAAATCAGACATTATATTTCATCAATATCAATAGACATGACTACATTACCACGCACAGATCCCCTATTCTTTATTATGAAAGGAGCAGACAATAGATCATATAAGACAAGACCACTATATCATAAACTGATTACTGTAACACATGAAAAAATACAAAAACAAGTTATTACATCATGGGCACAGTTTATTCCCAGAATAGATGACTCAACCAGTATATTTGATCAATTTGACAGAACGATAAGATTATTACAAGCTTCTACACTGCAAGAAATACACATAAAAACAATTTACAAGGCATACATTTCACAAGCTCAAAGGAAACATTTTGTCCCAGAAGAATCTGGAAAATGCTTGAAATGTTTTCATTCTTCAGCCACATTTTTCCACAACTTTTGGGAATGTGGAGTTATAAAGAAATTTTGGAACAAAGTAGTTCAATATATTAAACACACTTACGATATTAAAGCTACTCTTCTCCCACAAACCCTATTATTAGCAGATTTTACGCCTTGGAAATTAGATAAAAGACACATACACTTATACCCATTATTAACATTAATAGTCACCATCTCCAAACAAGTTATTCTTAAACATTGGATTTATAAGACTGCTCCCTCCTTGCGAGAAGTACATCAGAAAATGCTGAGGATTCTATATTATGATAGGTACTATACTCTCCCAAATATAGAGAAGGGTATACTTCTATTCTATAAAAAATGGAGACCATATATCATCACTTTATCACAAGATATACAAACTCGTATTTTCGCACGCTTTGGGTCCAAAGAATGGAGTCAACATGAGCAAATACTATATGTTGGTTGACCTTTGATGAGAGTGAACAATTGCCGATTATTGCTTTTTGTCACATTATGTTGGCCTTCTATATGTTAAAACCCTTATACTACTGTATAAATGTACAAATGTGAGACATGTCATTACGTGAGTTAAGATTTTAGCATGGAAACCACCAAGAGGACACGGATGGTGCCTCCTTCTGCCTCTTGCCTTGATATGTCAAGACCTTCATCATCGCATCAACATAAGAAATTAGTAAAATACTATGAGTATCTTTGCTCCCTATTGTTACAGATTTCATAGTTCAAACCCCCCCCCCCAACAGCTTCTTTCTCTATCATTTCTTTTTCTCCTTCTACTCCATTCTATCTCTCTCTTTATGCTTCTATAAGTTAACTTTTACTTCTTCTAATTCAAAGATTTTGTGTTTATGCTTAAATATACCAACATGTATATTGTGAAGCGCAAGATTACAGACTACGAAACAATGAGTATCCCAGAGTTAGATGAAGCCATATATTATAACAATGTTTGTTTGATTGTGTATCATTATCTTTTTCTACGATGACTATGAGTATGTTGGTTCTTATTATGTAAAATGAATCTCTATGAAAAATAACAAAAAACGTTTATGACAAAAAAAAAATAGTAAACGTGGTACAAAATTTTAAAGGAAGATGGCGTAAGCTCATGGGTAGGATATGGGCTACAGATTGCAAAAGCAACCAGCGGAGGGTTCCTCTGGGACTTTGCAGAGCCGGTGTAGCTTGTTACATACAGGCGCTAAAGTGTCTTCATACTTATGACAACCCGTTACACAACCTATAGTAGTGTAAGTATATTTATACACGATGCTGAAGTTAGCTTCTTATTCGGCCAGCTTCTTATTCACTTCTTATTCAAGCTCCAGCTTCTTATTCACTTCTTATTCGAACTCCAGCTTCTTATTCAGATCATTCAGTTTTGCAAGGGTTAATGAGTCTTGGGTAACAAATTTGACACCGGAAATCAACAGAGTAGGTTCCCTTACATATGACCCACTTGTATTTTGCCTGGCCCAACGCTGTTTTGGGCATGAAATACACTGGCAAAGTGGGCACAAACACCATAATTTACCATTTTGAATAAGTAGCTGTAGTTTTGCAAGGGTTAACCAGTCTTGGGCCACAAATCTGACACCTGAAATCAACAGAGGGTGGTCACTTACATATGACCCACTTGTATTTTGCCTGGCCCAACGCTGTTTTGGGCATGAAATACACTGGCAAAGTGGGCACAAACACCATAATTTACCATTTTGAATAAGTAGCTGTAGTTTTGCAAGGGTTAACCAGTCTTGGGCCACACATTTGACCCCCAAAAACAACAGAGGGTGGTCACTTGCATGTGACCCACTTGTATTTTTCCTGGCCCAACGCTGTTTTGGGCATGAAATACACTGGCAAAGTGGGCACAAACACCATAATATACCATTTTGAATAAGTAGCTGTAGTTTTGCAAGGGTTAACCAGTCTTGGGCCACACATTTGACACCTGAAATCAACAGAGGGTGGTCACTTACATATGACCCAGTTGTATTTTGCCTGGCCCAACGCTGTTTTGGGCATGAAATACACTGTCAAAGTGGGCACAAACACCATAATTTACCATTTTGAATAAGTAGCTGTAGTTTTGCAAGGGTTAACCAGTCTTGGGCCACACATTTGACCCCCAAAAACAACAGAGGGTGGTCACTTGCATGTGACCCACTTGTATTTTTCCTGTCCCAACGCTGTTTTGGGCATGAAATACACCGGCAAAGTGGGCACAAACACCATAATTTACCATTTTGAATAAGTAGCTGTAGTTTTGCAAGGGTTAACCAGTCTTGGGCCACAAATCTGACACCTGAAATCAACAGAGGGTGGTCACTTACATATGACCCACTTGTATTTTGCCTGGCCCAACGCTGTTTTGGGCATGAAATACACTGGCAAAGTGGGCACAAACACCATAATTTACCATTTTGAATAAGTAGCTGTAGTTTTGCAAGGGTTAACCAGTCTTGGGCCACACATTTGACCCCCAAAAACAACAGAGGGTGGTCACTTGCATGTGACCCACTTGTATTTTTCCTGGCCCAACGCTGTTTTGGGCATGAAATACACTGGCAAAGTGGGCACAAACACCATAATTTACCATTTTGAATAAGTAGCTGTAGTTTTGCAAGGGTTAACCAGTCTTGGGCCACAAATCTGACACCTGAAATCAACAGAGGGTGGTCACTTACATATGACCCACTTGTATTTTGCCTGGCCCAACGCTGTTTTGGGCATGAAATACACTGGCAAAGTGGGCACAAACACCATAATTTACCATTTTGAATAAGTAGCTGTAGTTTTGCAAGGGTTAACCAGTCTTGGGCCACACATTTGACACCTGAAATTAACAGAGGGTGGTCACTTACATATGACCCAGTTGTATTTTGCTTGGCCCAACGCTGTTTTGGGCATGAAATACACTGGCAAAGTGGGCACACACACCATAATTTACCATTTTGAATAAGTAGCTGTAGTTTTGCAAGGGTTAACCAGTCTTGGGCCACAAATCTGACACCTGAAATCAACAGAGGGTGGTCACTTACATATGACCCACTTGTATTGACCCAAATGTGTGGCCCAAGACTGGTTAACCTTTGCAAAACTACAGCTACTTATTCAAAATGGCAATTTATAAAATGGTTTTTGTGCCCACTTTGCCAGTGTATTTCATGCCCAAAACAGCGTTGGGCCAAGCAAAATACAAGTGGGTCATATGTAAGTGACCACCCTCTGTTAATTTCAGGTGTCAAATGTGTGGCCCAAGACTGGTTAACCCTTGCAAAACTACAGCTACTTATTCAAAATGGTAAATTATGGTGTTTGTGCCCACTTTGCCAGTGTATTTCATGCCCAAAACAGAGTTGGGCCAAGCAAAATACAACTGGGTCATATGTAAGTGACCACCCGCTGTTGATTTCAGGTGTCAGATGTGTGGCCCAAGACTGGTTAACCCTTGCAAAACTACAGCTACTTATTCAAAATGGTAAATTATGGTGTTTGTGCCCACTTTGCCAGTGTATTTCATGCCCAAAACAGCGTTGGGCCAGGCAAAATACAAGTGGGTCATATGTAAGGGAACCTAATCTGTTGATTTCAGGTGTCAAATTTGTTACCCAAGACTCATTAACCCTTGCAAAACTGAATGATCTGAATAATAAGAATTTACTCACCGGTAATTCTATTTCTCGTAGTCCGTAGTGGATGCTGGGAACTCCGTAAGGACCATGGGGAATAGCGGGCTCCGAAGGAGGCTGGGCACTCTAGAAAGATTTATGACTACCTGGTGTGCACTGGCTCCTCCCACTATGACCCTCCTCCAAGCCTCAGTTAGGACACTGTGCCCGGACGAGCAGACATAATAAGGAAGGATTTAGAATCCCGGGTAAGACTCTTACCAGCCACACCAATCACACCGTACAACTCGTGATACTATATCCAGTTTGACAGTATGAAAACAACTGAGCCTCTCAACAGATGGCTCAACAATAACCCTTTAGTTAACAGTAACTATGTACAAGTATTGCAGACAATCCGCACTTGGGATGGGCGCCCAGCATCCACTACGGACTACGAGAAATAGAATTACCGGTGAGTAAATTCTTATTTTCTCTAACGTCCTAGTGGATGCTGGGAACTCCGTAAGGACCATGGGGATTATACCAAAGCTCCCAAACGGGCGGGAGAGTGCGGATGACTCTGTAGCACCGAATGAGAGAACTCCAGGTCCTCCTCAGCCAGGGTATCAAATTTGTAGAATTTTGCAAACGTGTTTGCCCCTGACCAAGTAGCTGCTCGCCAAAGTTGTAAAGCCGAGACCCCTCGGGCAGCCGCCCAAGATGAGCCCACCTTCCTTGTGGAATGGGCATTTACAGATTTTGGCTGTGGTATGCCTGCCACAGAATGTGCAAGCTGAATTGTACTACAAATCCAGCGAGCAATAGACTGCTTAGAAGCAGGAGCACCCAGCTTGTTGGGTGCATACAGGATAAACAGCGAGTCAGTTTTCCTGACTCCAGCCGTCCTGGAAACATATATTTTCAGGGCCCTGACAACGTCTAGCAACTTGGAGTCCTCCAATTCACTAGTAGCCGCCGGCACCACAATAGGCTGGTTCAGGTGAAACGTTGACACCACCTTAGGGAGAAATTGGGGACGAGTCCTCAACTCTGCCCTATCCATATGGAAAATCAGATAAGGGCTTTTACATGATAAAGCCGCTAATTCTGACAATCGCCTGGCTGAAGCCAAGGCTAATAACATGACCACTTTCCACGTGAGATATTTCAGATCCACGGTTTTTAGTGGCTCAAACCAATGTGATTTTAAGAAACTCAACATCACGTTGAGATCCCAAGGTGCCACAGGAGGCACAAACGGGGGCTGAATATGCAGCACTCCATTTACAAAAGTCTGAACTTCAGGTACTGAAGCTAGTTCTTTTTGAAAGAAAATCGACAGAGCCGAGATCTGTACTTTAATGGAGCCTAGTTTTAGGCCCATATCCACTCCTGCTTGCAGGAAATGCAGAAATCGACCTAGTTGAAATTCCTCTGTTGGGGCCTTAATGGCCTCGCACCATGCAACATATTTTCGCCATATGCGGTGATAATGCGTTGCCGTAACATCTTTCCTGGCCTTAATAAGCGTAGGAATTACTTCTTCCGGAATACCCTTTTCCTTTAGGATCCGATGTTCAACCGCCATGCCGTCAAACGCAGCCGCGGTAAGTCTTGGAACAGACAGGGCCCCTGCTGTATCAGGTCCTGTCTGAGCGGTAGAGGCCACGGGTCCTCTTAGAGCATCTCTTGAAGTTCCGGGTACCACGCTCGTCTTGGCCAATCCGGAACCACGAGAATCGTGTTTACTCCTCGCTTTCTTATTATTCTCAATACCTTTGGAATGAGAGGCAGAGGAGGGAACACATAAACCGACTGGTACACCCACGGTGTCACTAGAGCGTCCACAGCTATCGCCTGAGGGTCCCTTGACCTGGCGCAATATCTTTTTAACTTTTTGTTGAGACGGGACGCCATCATGTCCACCTGTGGTTTTTCCCAACGGTTTACCAGCATCTGGAAGACTTCTGGGTGAAGTCCCCACTCTCCCGGGTGGAGGTCGTGTCTGCTGAGGAAGTCTGCTTCCCAGTTGTCCACTCCCGGAATGAACACTGCTGACAGTGCTAGTACATGATTCTCCGCCCATCTGAGAATTCTTGTGGCTTCTGCCATCGCCATCCTGCTTCTTGTGCCGCCCTGTCGATTTACATGGGCGACTGCCGTGATGTTGTCTGACTGGATCAGCACCGGCTGGTGTAGGAGCAGGGCTTTTGCTCGACTTAGGGCATTGTAGATGGCCCTTAGTTCCAGAATATTTATGTGAAGGGAAGTCTCCTGACTCGACCATAGTCCTTGGAAGTTTTTTCCCTGTATGACTGCCCCCCAGCCTCGAAGGCTGGCATCCGTGGTCACCAGGACCCAGTCCTGTATTCCGAACCTGCAGCCCTCTAGAAGATGGGCACTCTGCAGCCACCACAGTAGAGACACCCTGGTTCTTGGAGACAGGGTTATTAAGCGATGCATCTGAAGATGCGATCCGGACCACTGGTCCAACAGGTCCCACTGAAAGATTCTGGCATGGAACCTGCCGAAGGGAATTGCTTCGTAAGAAGCCACCATCTTCCCCAGGACCCGTGTGCAGCGATGCACTGATACTTGTTTTGGTTTCAGGAGGTCTCTGACTAGAGATGACAACTCCCTGGCTTTCTCCTCCGGGAGAAACACTTTCTTCTGGACTGTATCCAGAATCATACCCAGGAACAGTAGCCGTGTCGTCGGAACCAGCTGTGACTTTGGGATATTCAGAATCCAGCCGTGCTGGTGCAGCACCTCCTGAGATAGTGCTACTCCCACCAACAACTGTTCCTTGGACCTCGCTTTTATTAGGAGATCGTCCAAGTACGGGATAATTAAAACTCCCTTTCTTCGAAGGAGTATCATCATTTCCGCCATAACCTTGGTAAATACCCTCGGTGCCGTGGACAGTCCAAACGGCAGCGTCTGGAATTGGTAATGGCAATCCTGTACCACAAATCTGAGGTACTCCTGGTGAGGATGGTAAATGGGGACATGTAGGTAAGCATCCTTGATGTCCAGGGATACCATGTAATCCCCCTCGTCCAGGCTTGCAATAACCGCCCTGAGCGATTCCATCTTGAACTTGAATTTCTTTATGTACGTGTTCAAGGATTTCAAATTTAGAATGGGTCTCACCGAACCGTCCGGTTTCGGTACCACAAATAGTGTGGAATAATAACCCCGGCCTTGTTGAAGTAGGGGTACCTTGATTATCACCGGCTGGGAATACAGCTTGTGAATTGCCGCTAGCACCGCCTCCCTGTCTGAGGGAGCAATCGGCAAGGCAGATTTTAGGAACCGGTGGGGTGGGGACGCCTCGAATTCCAGCTTGTACCCCTGAGATACTATTTGTAGGATCCAGGGATCCACCTGTGAGCGAACCCACTGATCGCTGAAATTTTTGAGGCGACCCCCCACCGTACCTGGCTCCGCCTGTGGAGCCCCACCATCATGCGGCGGACTTGGAAGAAGAAGCGGGGGAGGACTTTTGCTCCTGGGAACCTGCTGTTTGTTGCAGCCTTTTTCCCCTACCTCTGCCTCTGGACAGAAAGGACCCGCCTTTTCCACGCCTGTTTTTCTGGGTCCGAAAGGACTGAACCTGATAAAACGGCGCCTTCTTAGGCTGTGAGGGGACATGGGGTAAAAATGCTGACTTCCCAGACGTTGCTGTGGAAACTAGGTCCGAGAGACCATCCCCAAATAATTCCTCACCCTTATATGGTAACACTTCCATGTGCTTTTTTGAATCCGCATCTCCTGTCCACTGGCGAGTCCATAAGCCTCTCCTAGCAGAAATGGACAATGCACTTACTTTAGATGCCAGTCGGCAGATTTCCCTCTGTGCATCTCTCATATATAAGACTGAGTCTTTTATATGGTCTATGGTTAACAGGATCGTGTCTCTGTCTAATGTGTCAATATTTTCTGACAGTTTATCTGACCACGCAGCGGCAGCACTGCACATCCAAGCTGACGCAATAGCTGGCCTAAGTATAATGCCTGTGTGTGTATATACAGACTTCAGGATCGCCTCCTGCTTTCTATCAGCAGGTTCCTTGAGGGCGGCCGTATCCGGAGACGGTAGTGCCACCTTTTTAGACAAACGTGTGAGCGCTTTATCCACTCTAGGGGGTGTTTCCCAACGTGACCTATCCTCTGGCGGGAAAGGGAACGCCATTAGTACCTTCTTAGGAATTACCAATTTTTTATCAGGGAAAGCCCACGCTTCTTCACACACTTCATTTAATTCATCTGATGGGGGAAAAACTACGGGTAGTTTTTTCTCTCCAAACATAATACCCTTTTTAGTGGTACCTGTAGTTATATCAGAAATGTGTAACACCTCTTTCATTGCCTCAATCATGCAGTGAATGGCCTTAGTGGGCATCAGGTTAGACTCATCATCGTCGACACTGGTGTCAGTATCAGTGTCGACATCTGGGTCTGCTTGAGGTAGCGGGCGTTTTAGAGCCCCTGATGACCCATGCGACGCCTGGGCAGGCACGAGCTGAGAAGTCGGCTGTCCCACATTTGGCATGTCGTCGATTTTCTTATATAGGGAGTCTATACGTGCACTCATTACTTTCCATAAGCCCATCCACTCAGGTGTCTGCCCCGCAGGGGGTGACATCCCTTCTAAAGGCATCTGCTCCGCCTCCACATCATTATCCTCATCAAACATGTCGACACAGCCGTACCGACACACCGCACACACACAAGGAATGCTCCGAATGAGGACAGGACCCACAAAAGCCCTTTGGGGGGACAGAGTGAGAGTATGCCAGCACACACCAGAGCGCTATATAATGCAGGGACTAACTGAGTTATGTCCCCTATAGCTGCTTTTTTATATAATATATATATTGCGCCTAAATGTAGTGCCCCCCCTCTCTGTTTTTACCCTGTTCTGTAGTGTAGACTGCAGGGGAGAGCCAGGGAGCTTCCTTCCAGCGGATCTGTGAAGGAGAAATGGCGCCAGTGTGCTGCAGGAGATAGCTCCGCCCCTTTTCCGCGGCCTATTCTCCCGCTTTTTTCCATATTCTGGCAGGGGTATTTTCCACATATATAGCCTCTGGGACTATATATTGTGGAGTTTTTGCCAGCCAAGGTGCTATTATTGCTTCTCAGGGCGCCCCCCCCCAGCGCCCTGCACCCTCAGTGACCGGAGTATGAAGTGTGTATGAGGAGCAATGGCGCACAGCTGCAGTGCTGTGCGCTACCTTGGTGAAGACTGATGTCTTCTGCCGCCGTTTTTCCGGACCTCTTCTTGCTTCTGGCTCTGTAAGGGGGACGGCGGCGCGGCTCCGGGACCGAACACCAAGGACTGGGCCTGCGGTCGATCCCTCTGGAGCTAATGGTGTCCAGTAGCCTAAGAAGCCCAATCCGTCTGCAAGCAGGCGAGTTCGCTTCTTCTCCCCTTAGTCCCTCGCTGCAGTGAGCCTGTTGCCAGCAGGTCTCACTGAAAATAAAAAACCTAAATCTATACTTTCTTTCTAAGGGCTCAGGAGAGCCCCTAGTGTGCATCCAACCTCGGCCGGGCATGAAATCTAACTGAGGCTTGGAGGAGGGTCATAGTGGGAGGAGCCAGTGCACACCAGGTAGTCATAAATCTTTCTAGAGTGCCCAGCCTCCTTCGGAGCCCGCTATTCCCCATGGTCCTTACGGAGTTCCCAGCATCCACTAGGACCTTAGAGAAAAGAAGCTGGAGTTCGAATAAGAAGTGAATAAGAAGCTAGAGCTTGAATAAGAAGTGAATAAGAAGCTGGCCGAATAAGAAGCTAACTTCAGCATCGTTATTTATACACATATAACCATATTGCCTATGTAAAAGCATCTGCTCAGGACGGAGCAAAATGTGCTATAATAAATACATTTCTTGGGCACACTGACATCCGTGCACCCTGACCCGATGTGTCCCTGCTATTGGTAGCTAATGCGATATGTAGTATATATAACAACCTGCTGGGATGAGGGCGGCGTCACACAGACCTGTCACAGGCGGTGACTGTGAGTGACAAGCGGGAGGCGGAGCGGCTCCTGTTACACCGGAGGGGGATTAGCCATTAGCTTGGCGACGGTGACATAGGAGAGGGGGGAGCGCGGTGATACCGGGCCGGGTCCTGACAGGCGTGGGCAGGTCGGTGACCCCGGGACATGCAGGATGGACGGGCGCTATCACTGTGCTGCCCGGGACGGGTTCCTGGACGTCTTGAAGGAGGCCACCAGGAGAGATCTGAACTCGCCCGATGAGGATGGAATGACCCCAACCCTATGGGCGGCTTACCATGGACATCTCGGAGCTCTCAGAGTAATTGTCAGCCGAGGGTGAGATACATCGCTTACACTCACTACTAGTGTGCTGCTTGCACTAGTGTTCCCTTCTCCATCCCCCGGGGTGCTCAGCAGGGTGCATGGCTCCCTATGTGCAATATTCCTGTGTGACCGGCTCCCATATTGTCATTAATTATCGTAGACCACTTACACTGTTGTGTTGTGTGCAAGGGAACTATGGACTCACGTTTCACATGTATTTGTAGGACTGTAGGTAGAAGCAAGTAAAGCTAGGTACACACTTACACTTGTACGATGTGGCAGTGTGATGTAAGAATATATTGTATTGCTGTACTGAAACGATGTGTGAACGATGTGTGCCTGGCCGATCGGATGGGCGACGGGACCTTGCATCGTGCAGTGCATTCACACTTGCACGATGCAGGGGGCAATGGCGCAATGTTCTCTGTGCTTCTGGTTGTCTGTGCAGCATGGCCGACTAGAAGAAAACACATGCGACCCGCAGAAGTGCGCAATCAGACATACACACTGAACAATGTGCCCGATTTCAGAATTAAGGCCTGTACACACTGGCCGATATATCGCGGGTCCGTCGGCCAGATTTGTCTGTGAACTCCGTCGTTCACATACATATCGCGTCGGCCCCGCAGTACAGCCGACGGCCAATATATCTACCGATATATTGGCACATCGCTGTGTGTGTACGGGCGGTCGGCCGACCGCCCATACACATGCTGCGGCAGCCGGCGGTGATTGACAGCCGAACTGGGTGGGCGTGTGTATACGCCCGCCCAGTTCATGACGTCAGTCTGCGACAGATTGGGCAGTGTGTATGCACAGCACACCTTCCGATCCGTCCATAGATATATCTGCCGGTCAGTTGATCAGCAGATATATCTATCAGTGTGTACCCACCATTAGAATCATCTTTATTGGCCAGGTATACTTGCGTATACTAGGATTTTGTATTCAGTTTGCTATACAACAGCCAAGTAGGTAACAGATAAGCAGGTGGTGGGAGGGCAAGTAAAGTCAGACAGATAGGTATACCGTAGGGACACAAGTGAGTCATTTGCCGGGGCCGATATCCTTATTGTAACAAAACAGTGTCATCTGTGGTATCATCCCTCCTGAGGTGCAGCACATCAGATGGGACGCTGCTACCACCCAATTCATGAAACAGTGAATTTGGGAGTATACACTATATACAATGGTCCTTGCTTTCCATGACAGATGACAAGATCAAGCAATATATTATATAGTGTGTACCACCTTAAGACCCAACAATATGCATTATACAGAGAAGCTATAGTATTGCAGATGATGACAGATGTCCTATAGGATATTTATTGTACCTATGGGGCCTATTTATTATTTTTGTCTATATTGTATCTGCACTTTTCACCGATGTTCACAAGTGCATAGCTCTCATTGGGGGTCATTCCGAGTTGATCGCTCGCTAGCAGTTTTTAGCAGTCGTGCAAACGCTAAGCCGCTGCCCTCTGGGAGTGTATTTTAGCTTAGCAGAAGTGCAAACGAAAGGATCGCAGAGCGGCTACAAAAAAAAATTGTGCAGTTTCAGAGTAGCTCCAGACCTACTCCTAGCTTGCGATGACTTCAGTCTGTTCAGTTCCGGATTTGACGTCACAAACACACCCTGCGTTCTCCCAACCACGCCTGCGTTTTTCCTGGCACGCCTGGGTTTTTTCGAACACTCCCTGAAAACGGTCAGTTGACACCCAGAAACGCCCACTTCATGTCAATCACTCTGCGGCCAGCAGTGCGACTGAAAAGCTTCGCTAGACCTTGTGTAAAACTGCATCGGCAGTTGTGAAAGTACGTCGCGCGTGTGCATTGCGCCGCATACGCATGCGCAGAAGTTCCTTTTTTTGCTTCATCACTGCGCAGAGAACATTTTCAACTAGCGATCAACTCGGAATGACCACCAATGCTCCTTATGGGGGCTGCAGGAATATGACAAGCAAAAACGAAAAGGCAAATCAAAAAATCATACATTTCTCATCACTTTTCCCTTTACTATATATGCAGAAATGAAAAAGATTGCTCTTTACAGCTCAATGCTGCAGAATGGTTTCTTTTTTTGTGCATTTATGCATAGATACTTTAGTAAGATGTCTCCTTAAACTGTCATTTCATATCGCCACATATTACAGCAATAATAAATCATTTTTATTGCCTATTTATAAAAATTATTTTGCCAAGTCAGTGGCACTTATAAGAGCTTGTCCCTGTGAAGAGCACATAGTAAATACATAGCTTACACTATCACCTTCTGGCAAACCTGGCTTCTCTCTGCATACGTGGTAACGCGGCCGTGTGGCAATACATGTGCACTTATAAATAGGCTGCTGGGTAGGAGTCAGAAGATCCCCCTCGTTATGTGAAATGTGAAAATATAGCCTATCTATAGGCTTGAATGGCATTAGCATACCCTCCAACTGTACCTCTTTGGCTGGTACAGTACCGTTTTTTTATGGTCTGTACCGGCCAAAAAGGGCTTTGTACCGATTTTTGACTCACCAAATTTCCATTGAAAGTATAGGAAAGGGGTGTGGCCACGCTCCTTTACCTGTGGCCACGTCCCTTTTCCTAATTTGTACAGGTTTTTGAGTATAAAATGTTGGAGGGTATGCATTAGATGTTGTGCCAAGCTCTTTAACCTTCGGTCAGGCGTAATGTTCGAAGTCACATAAACGGGCGCAATGAGCCCAATAGGCACAACATAAAAATAATGCGTTTGTAACATAAAAATGTCTTCATTTTCGTTAAATCATCCAGAAACAACATTTCTGAGGGGTTTAAAACAAATTAAATGAATAGTTTATGGAAAACAGTGGCATTTTATTCAAAGAAAGTAAAGGTACACATGGTGAGATTTGGGCTATGCCCGATTCTTACTGCGCGACATGGACTGTGGTCGGTATTGCAAGCAAAGATGACTGTGTATGTGATACCGATTTTGGCTAAGTGACAATTTTGACTATCTTTTACACAAGATAGTCAAAATTGACTTGCCTGCACAGTCTATTTTTGCTTGCTCTGACAATCTCGCGGACTGCACATCGGCATCGCAAGTGGTGTACACACAGTGCAATATGCACTAACTTTCCTTACGATTTTGACTATATAGTCAAAATCGTAAGAAAAGTTAAGTGCATATCGCACCGTGTGTACACAGCTTTATTCTGGCAGTTATGAAACGTTTATACATTTTTCATCAACACCAAGTAATTATAGAAAAAACAATGTGCTTGATACATCGCTTTGTTTACTACGTTCACTGTGGAAGGTGGAGACAAAACTGACTTACAGGTGAAACTCAGAAAATTAGAATATCGTGCAAAAGTTAATTTATTTCAGTAATTCAACTTAAAAGCTGAAACTAATATATTATATAACCTGACCTGAGAAAGATGAGAGACATGAGAACAAACTATGCAGAAGAGCTGAAGCTATTGAAGCATCCTGGTCTTCCATAACACCTCAGCAGTGCCACATGCTGATAGAATCCATGCCACGCCGCAATGAGGCAATAATTCATGCAAAAGGGGCCCAAACCAAGTACTGAGTACATATGCATGATTATACTTTTCAGAGGGCCGACATTTCTGTATTTAAAATCCTTTTTTTATTGATTTTCTGTAATATTCTAATTTTCTGAGATTTTGGATTTGGAGCAGAGGCGTAACTAGGGTAGGGCGAGTGGGGCACGTGCCCTGGGCGCCTTGGCAGGCCCAGGAGAGGGGGGCGCCGCCGGCGGCCAGGGTATCATGCCCCACTCGCCCCCGTCACGCCGTAATGTGAGGGGAGGACAGCGCAGCGTCTCTCCCTCCCCTCACCGCCGCTGCCAGCACTGTGTCCGGTCTCCGGCGGCGTTAGCCAATCAGAGCTTGTGGACCGGCTCCTGATTGGCTGCCGGTCCGCGAGCTCTGATTGGCTAGCGAACCGGTGCCACACAGCCGCCGGAGACCTGGAGCGGTGAGGGGAAGGAGAGGCGCTGCGCTCTCCTCCCCTCACATATCAGAGGCGAGCCACAAGCGGTGAGTGACCGGGGGGGGGGGGGAGCACAGTGGGGCATGTAACTGGCACATTGGGGCATGTATCTGGCACATTGGGGCATGTATCTGGCACAGTGGGGCATGTAACTAGCACAGTTGGGCATGTATCTGGCACAGTGGGGCATGTATCTGGCACAGTGCGGCATGTAACTGGCACTGTGGGGCATGTATCTGGCACTGTGGGGCAATGTATCTGGCACTGTGGGGCAATGTATCTGGCACTGTGGGGCATGTATCCGGCACTGTGGGGCATGTATCCGGCACTGTGGGGCATTGTAACTGGCACTGTGGGGCATTGTAACTGGCACTGTGGGGCAATATATCTGGCACTGTAGGGCATTGTATCAGGCACTGTGGGGCATTGTATCTGGCACTGTGGGGCATTGTATCTGGCACTGTGGGGCAATGTAACTGGCACTGTGGGTCATTTTCAGTGGCCACACCCCTTCTGGTGCATGGTCACACCCCTTCTGGTGCGTGGTCACGCCCATTTCTCTTACGTCCTAGAGGATACTGGGGACTCCATAAGGACCATGGGGGATAGACGGGCTCCGCAGGAGACATGGGCACTTTAAGAAAGAACTTTAGGTATGGGTGTGCACTGGCTCCTCCCTCTATGCCCCTCCTCCAGACCTCAGTTTACTACTGTGCCCAGAGGAGACTGGGTGCATTACAGGGAGCTCTCCTGAGTTTCCTGAAAGAAAGTATATTTGTTAGGTTTTTTATTTTCAGGCAGCCTGCTGGCAACAGACTCCCTGCATCGAGGGACTGAGGGAATAGAAACAGACCTGCTTTAATGTTTGGCTCTGTTTCTTAGGCTACTGGACACCATTAGCTCCAGAGGGATCGGTACGCAGGTCTCACCCTCGCCGTACGTCCCAGAGCCGCGCCGCCGTCCTCCTCGCAGAGCCGGAAGATAGAAGCCGGGTGAGTATGAGAAGAAAGAAGACTTCAGAGGCGGCAGAAAACTTCAGATCTTCACTGAGGTAACGCACAGCAGTAAAGCTGTGCGCCATTGCTCCCACACAGCACACACAAACGGCAGTCACTGTAAGGGTGCAGGGCGCAGGGGACACACCCTGGGCAGCAATAAAACCTCTTTTTCTGGCAAATGTGTATATATACAGCTGGGCACTGTATATATAAAGAGCCCCAGCCAGGTTTTTTCGATGTTTGAAAAGACAGAGGGTTTTAAAGAGGGGGGGGGGGGGGGCACATAATTGGCGCAATATACAGATTACAGCGCTATCTGGGTAAACATATTGTGTGTTTTTACCTGGGTCATTAGCGCTGGGTGTGTGCTGGCATACTCTCTCTCTGTCTCTCCAAAGGGCCTTGTGGGGGAACTGTCTTCAGATAAGAGGATTCCCTGTGTGTTTGGTGTGTCAGTACGCGTGTGTCGACATGTCTAAGGTAGAAGGCTCTCCTAGGGAGGAGGTGGAGCAAATGAATGTGGTGTCTCCGTCGACAACGCCGACACCTGACTGGATGGATATGTGGAATGTTTTAAGTGCTAATGTGAATTTATTACACAAAAGATTAGACAAAGCTGAGGCTAGGGAACAGTCAGGGAGTCAACCCATGTCTGTCCCTATGTCGCAGGGACCTTCGGGGTCTCAAAAGCGCCCACTATCCCAAATAGTAGACACTGATACCGACACGGATTCTGTCTCCAGTGTCGACTACGATGATGCAAAGTTACAGCCAAAATTGTCTAACTGTATTCGATATATGATTATTGCAATAAAAGATGTTTTGCATATCACAGAGGAACCCCCTGTCCCCG
This sequence comes from Pseudophryne corroboree, assembly GCF_028390025.1. Lineage (NCBI taxonomy): Eukaryota > Metazoa > Chordata > Amphibia > Anura > Myobatrachidae > Pseudophryne > Pseudophryne corroboree. The sequence continues at coordinate 460,059,385 of NC_086446.1, forward strand.
ACACGAGGGTACACATGTATAAGGGGAAGAAACATGAGGTAACCTTTCCCCCTTCTCATGAGCTGAACGAGTTGTGTAAAAAAGCGTGGGAATCTCCAGACAAAAAACTGCAGATTCCCAAAAGGATTCTTATGGCGTATCCTTTCCCGCCAAAGGACAGGATACAGTGGGAATCCTCCCCTAGGGTGGACAAGGCGTTGACACGCTTATCCAAAAAGGTAGTGCTGCCATCCCAAGATACGGCTACCCTAAGGGGTCCTGCTGATCGCTAGCAGGAGGTTATTTTGAAGCCCATTTACACACATTCTGGTACTTTACTCAGACCGGCTATTGCGTCGGCTTGGGTTTGTAGCGCGGTAGCAGCGTGGACAGATACCTTATCAGCGGAGATTGAGACCCTGGATAAGGATACCATCTTATTGACCCTAGGACATATAAAAGATGCTGTCTTACATATGAGAGATGCTCAAAGAGACATTGCTTTGCTGGGTTATAGAGTCAACGCTATGTCGATTTCTGCTAGACGAGTCCTATGGACCCGGCAATGGACAGGTGATGCCGACTCAATAAGGCATATGGAGGTTTTACCTTACAAGGGTGAGGAATTGTTTGGAGAAGGTCTCTCGGACCTGGTCTCCACGGCTACAGCTGGTAAATCCAATTTTTTGCCTTATATTCCCTCACAGCCTAAGAAAGCGCCACATTATCAAATGCAGTCCTTTCGGTCAGAGAGAAACAAGAAAGTACGAGGTGCGTCCTTTCTTGCCAGCGGTAAGGGCAGAGGAAAGAAGCTGCACAACACAGCTAGTTCCCAGGAACAGAACTCCTCCCCGGCCTCTACAAAATCCACCGCATGACGCTGGGGCTCCGCTACGGGAGTCCGCCCCAGTGGGGGCACGTCTTCGACTTTTCAGCCACATCTGGGTTCACTCACAGGTGGATTTCTGGGCAATAGAAATTGTTTCTCAGGGTTACAAGCTGGAATTCGAAGAGGTGCCTCCTCGCCGGTTTTTCAAATCGGCCCTGCCGGCTTCTCCGCCAGAAAGGGAGTTAGTGTTAAATGCAGTTCACAAATTGTATCTTCAACAGGTGGTGGTCAAAGTTCCCCTACTTCAACAAGGGAGAGGATATTACTCAACCCTGTTTGTAGTCCCGAAACCGGACGGTTCGGTCAGACCCATTTTAAATTTAAAATCCCTGAACCTATACTTGAAAAGGTTCAAGTTCAAGATGGAATCGCTCAGAGCGGTCATCACCAGCCTGGAGGGGGGGGATTTTATGGTATCCCTGGACATAAAGGATACATACCTTCATGTTCCCATATATCCACCTCATCAGGCGTACCTGAGATTTGCGGTACAGGATTTTCATTACCAATTTCAGACGTTGCCGTTTGGGCTTTCCACGGCCCCGAGGATTTTCACCAAGGTAATGGCGGAAATGTTGGTGCTCCTGCGCAAGCAGGGGGTCACAATTATCCCGTACTTGGACGATCTCCTCATAAAAGCGAGATCAAGAGAGCAGTTGCCGAGCAGTGTGTCACTTTCACTAAATGTGTTACAGCAACACGGCTGGATTCTCAATATCTCGAAGTCGCAGCTGGTTCCTACGACTCGTCTGACCTTCTTGGCCATGATTCTGGATACAGACCAGAAAAGTGTTTATCTTCTGATAGAAAAGGCTCAGGAACTCATGACCCTGATCAGGAACCTATTGAAGCCAAAACAGGTGTCAGTGCATCACTGCACTCGAGTCCTGGGAAAGATGGTGGCATCGTACGAGGCCATTCCTTTCGGCAGGTTCCATGCGAGGACCTTCCAATGGGACCTACTGGACAAGTGGTCCGGGTCACATCTACAGATTCATCAGTTGATCGCCCTGTCCCCCAGGGCCAGGGTATCTCTCCTGTGGTGGCTACAGAGTGCTCACCTTCTAGAGGGCCGCAGGTTCGGCATTCAGGACTGGGTTCTGGTGACCACGGATGCATCCTCCGAGGTTGGGGAGCAGTCACACAGGGAAGAAACTTCCAAGGACTTTGGACAAGTCAAGAGACTTGTCTTCACATCAACGTCCTGGAGCTGAGGGCCATATACAACGCCCTTCGTCAATCGGAGACCTTACTTCGTGACCTACCAGTTCTGATTCAGTCAGACAACATCACCGCGGTGGCTCATGTAAACCGCCAAGGCGGCACAAGGAGCAGAGTGGCGATGGCGGAAGCCGCCAGGATTCTTCACTGGGCGGAAAATCATATAAGCGCACTGTCAGCAGTGTTCATTCCGGGAGTGGACAACTGGGAAGCAGACTTCCTCAGCAGGCACAACCTGCATCCAGGAGAGTGGGGACTTCATCAGGAAGTCTTCGCACAGATTGCAAGTCAGTGGGGCCTGCCGCAGATAGACATGATGGCGTCCCGCCTCAACAAAAAGCTACAGTGGTATTGCGCCAGGTCAAAAGACCCTCAGGCGGTAGCTGTGGACGCCCTAGTGACACCGTGGGTGTTCCAGTCGGTCTATGTATTTCCTCCTCTTCCTCTCATCCCAAAGGTGTTGAGAATAATAAGAAAAAGAGGAGTACAGACAATTCTCATTGTTCCAGATTGGCCGCGAAGGGCCTGGTATCCGGATCTGCAGGAGATGCTCACAGAAGATCTGTGGCCTCTTCCTCTAAGAGAACAAGAAGCGACCAGGCACTGGTCCAAATTAAATAATGGTATAAATGTCTAAAAAACCAAATGTGGACAGTTGAAAAAGGTTAAACTCTTTTGAATTGTAGTCCTAGTTGGTGGTGCGCCCAGAGCCAGAAAGTACAAGTACTAACAACAGGAGAAAAAGAAAGCTCTTGTGTGGGCGCACTCTTATACAAAAAAGAAATTCTTTAAATGTGTGTCAAAAAGATATTTAAAACATCCATTTATTATTCAAGGTTAAAAAACTATTACCCATCTATGATCCAAAAGTGAAATAAGAAAGAGATATAACGAGTATACAAAAAATGTTAAAATGTTCTGGTCTTTGTTTGGAGAGGTTGTAGACACTTATTTGTCTGACAGCTGTCTCCCCTGACCAGTACAGAAATTCTGTATTAGTGAAACCAAGGAAGGAGAAAAGTGTGTATCTTCAAAGAGCCAATATGGTTGGATCTATGTTGTACACTTGGCTGGCGACCAGATGCTCAGATTACCCACGTATTGGGGCTGTCTGTTGCCGTGATTAAAGTCTGACGCTGGACTTATTATATACCAAAACAGGAGGGTGAAAGAAGATTAGTGGTGATACTGCTGTTGGTGGTCACCTTGAAAAGGAGTAGTACCTACTCTACAACACCGGGTATTCCCAGGAAGTCTCCTCTCCCGGTACTGACCCAGCCCAACGCCGTTTCGCTTCCAAGATCGAACGAGATCGGGCATTAGCGGCGTGGTATGGTAGTAGAGGAACTATATACCAATGAGAGTGCACCTATATAGGAGAATAAGGTAAAGTGTGGATCTGCTTTCCCGTTAGGCAGGGCGCAGCGACTCCCACTGCCGTGGTGTCACATGTCCTGGATCGTGGATGAGAGTCCACAGAAAAGTAGAAAAGTAGGAAAAAGTATAAGGAATAATCTTAATTAATTTTCACTTAATTAATAGTTATACATTATTCTTATTTGTGTTTTTTTATTTTATATTTTAATTCTCATATGAGATATGATAGAAGAAAGAAGTTCATAGGAGAACTCAAGCGTCAGACAGATTAATCAATCAAGTAGAAGTATGCACATATATTCTCTTCAATAGAGACATAAAATATTGCTATAGTGCAAAGATCATGCATGAATAGGACTCCTTTCTAATTACCAAAAATTTGTGGCAAATAATTAATTAATTTAAACAGCTGTAGTATCACTTACTGAAAGAGTAATTAATCTGGGCACAGTATTGAAAATTATGGTCCTTATGCATTATATACTGTGACACTGATAAGTTGCTTGCTGACCGCAAAAAAAACACAAAAAAACAGACAGGACTGAAAATTGCCTACTAGACCTGACTATGTTGATCTTATGCTAATAATATGTGTATACACGATCACCTATGAGCACTTGTGTAGCAAATGTGGATATACCCACACTGTCTATAAGACTGTGTCCTGATATGCTGATCATATTTAGAAGTCTGTCAGATGTAGGTATATATATATATATATATATATATATATATATATATAATCGTCTACCCAGTAAAAGCAGGTTTATAAGACTCAGAAAAAGTGACAGTCAGAAAAAGTCCTACCTGACGGCAATTAGTGCCAGCCGGTCCTCTTATGCGTAGGACTGGAATGGGCACTGTGACGCTATTGAGCTGCTAGGTGTATGGCCAAAAAAATGGAGCTCAAAATACCTAAATAGACCTGACTATATCATTCACATATTAATTGGATCCAGGAAGTGAACAAGCCCGTACGGGCGAAACGCGTTTTCCACGCAAGGAAGGACCCGCTGGCACCAACCGCTCTCAGGATAGGACTTTTTCACCCACTTCCCTGACGGTCACAATTGGAGTCTCGTAAGCCCGCACCCGCTGGGTGCACTACCACACTCATATACTCATATCTGACACATCATTCACTCATGTGTGACCAGCGTACCTGGATATAGCCTCATATCAGTATGGGCATATCCACATTGGCTGTACACTTATTTATATGCGAATAATACACACATATTTATTAATATGTGAATGATATAGTCAGGTCTATTTAGGTATTTTGAGCTCCATTTTTTTGGCCATACACCTAGCAGCTCAATAGCGTCACAGTGCCCATTCCAGTCCTACGCATAAGAGGACCGGCTGGCACTAATTGCCGTCAGGTAGGACTTTTTCTGACTGTCACTTTTTCTGAGTCTTATAAACCTGCTTTTACTGGGTAGACGATTATATATATATATATATATATATATATATATATACCTACATCTGACAGACTTCTAAATATGATCAGCATATCAGGACACAGTCTTATAGACAGTGTGGGTATATCCACATTTGCTACACAAGTGCTCATAGGTGATCGTGTATACACATATTATTAGCATAAGATCAACATAGTCAGGTCTAGTAGGCAATTTTCAGTCCTGTCTGTTTTTTTGTGTTTTTTTTGCGGTCAGCAAGCAACTTATCAGTGTCACAGTATATAATGCATAAGGACCATAATTTTCAATACTGTGCCCAGATTAATTACTCTTTCAGTAAGTGATACTACAGCTGTTTAAATTAATTAATTATTTGCCACAAATTTTTGGTAATTAGAAAGGAGTCCTATTCATGCATGATCTTTGCACTATAGCAATATTTTATGTCTCTATTGAAGAGAATATATGTGCATACTTCTACTTGATTGATTAATCTGTCTGACGCTTGAGTTCTCCTATGAACTTCTTTCTTCTATCATATCTCATATGAGAATTAAAATATAAAATAAAAAAACACAAATAAGAATAATGTATAACTATTAATTAAGTGAAAATTAATTAAGATTATTCCTTATACTTTTTCCTACTTTTCTACTTTTCTGTGGACTCTCATCCACGATCCAGGACATGTGACACCACGGCAGTGGGAGTCGCTGCGCCCTGCCTAACGGGAAAGCAGATCCACACTTTACCTTATTCTCCTATATAGGTGCACTCTCATTGGTATATAGTTCCTCTACTACCATACCACGCCGCTAATGCCCGATCTCGTTCGATCTTGGAAGCAAAACGGCGTTGGGCTGGGTCAGTACCGGGAGAGGAGACTTCCTGGGAATACCCGGTGTTGTAGAGTAGGTACTACTCCTTTTCAAGGTGACCACCAACAGCAGTATCACCACTAATCTTCTTTCACCCTCCTGTTTTGGTATATAATAAGTCCAGCGTCAGACTTTAATCACGGCAACAGACAGCCCCAATACGTGGGTAATCTGAGCATCTGGTCGCCAGCCAAGTGTACAACATAGATCCAACCATATTGGCTCTTTGAAGATACACACTTTTCTCCTTCCTTGGTTTCACTAATACAGAATTTCTGTACTGGTCAGGGGAGACGGCTGTCAGACAAATAAGTGTCTACAACCTCTCCAAACAAAGACCAGAACATTTTAACATTTTTTGTATACTCGTTATATCTCTTTCTTATTTCACTTTTGGATCATAGATGGGTAATAGTTTTTTAACCTTGAATAATAAATGGATGTTTTAAATGTCTTTTTGACACACATTTAAAGAATTTCTTTTTTGTATAAGAGTGCGCCCACACAAGAGCTTTCTTTTTCTCCTGTTGTTAGTGCCTCTTCCTCTAAGGCAGGACTTGTTGCAACAGGGGCCCTGTCTGTTCCAAGACTTACCGCATGGCGGTTGAACGCCGGATCCTAGCGGAAAAGGGCATTCCGGATGAGGTCATTCCTACTCTGATAAAGGCTAGGAAGGACGTGACAGCTAAACATTATCACCATATATGGCGAAAGTATGTTTCTTGATGTGAGGCCAGGAATGCTCCTACGGAAGAATTCCATCTGGGTCGTTTCCTTCACTTCCTACAAACTGGAGTGAATTTTGGCCTAAAATTAGGCTCCATTAAGGTTCAGATTTCGGCCTTATCCATTTTCTTTCAGAAAGAATTAGCTTCTCTCCCAGAAGTACAGACTTTTGTGAAGGGAGAGCTGCATATTCAGCCTCCTTTTGTACCTCCGGTGGCGCCTTGGGACCTTAATGTGGTATTGAGTTTCCTTAAATCGCACTGGTTTGAACCACTTCAAACGGTGGAGTTAAAATATCTCACTTGGAAGGTGGTCATGTTATTAGCCTTAGCTTCGGCTAGGCGTGTGTCGGAATTGGCGGCTTTGTCTCATAAAAGCCCCTATCTGGTTTTCCATATGGATAGAGTGGAATTGCGGACCCGTCCTCAATTTTTGCCTAAGGTGGTGTCATCTTTTCATATGAACCAACCTATTGTGGTGCCTGTGGCTACGCGAGACTTGGAGGATTCAGAGTCCCTTGATGTGGTCAGGGCTTTGAAAATTTACGTGGCCAGAACGTCTAGAGTCAGAAAAACAGAAGCACTGTTTGTCCTGTATGCAGCCAACAAGGTTGGCGCTCCTGCTTCAAAGCAGACTATTGCTCGCTGGATCTGTAACACGATTCAGCAGGCTCATTCTACGGCTGGATTGCCGTTACCAAAATCGGTCAAGGCCCATTCCACTAGGAAGGTGGGTTCTTCATGGGCGGCTGCCTGAGGGGTCTCGGCACTACAGCTGTGCCGAGCTGCTACTTGGTCGGGTTCAAACACCTTTGCAAAATTCTATAAGTTTGATACCCTGGCTGAGGCGGACCTCCTGTTTGCTCAATCGGTGCTGCTGAGTCATCCACACTCTCCCGCCCGTTTGCGAGCTTTGGTATAATCCCCATGGTCCTTACGGAGTCCCCAGCATCCTCTAGGACGTAAGAGAAAATAAGATTTTAAACCTACCGGTAAATATTTTTCTCGTAGTCCGTAGAGGATGCTGGGCGCCCGTCCCAAGTGCGGACTACTTCTGCAAGACTTGTATATAGTTTTGCTTACTAAAGGGTTATGTTATAGTTTCATCGGTCTCGGACTGATGCTATGTTGTTTTCATACTGTTAACTGGTTAGTATATCACAAGTTATACGGTGTGAATGGTGTGGGCTGGTATGAATCTTGCCCTTGGATTAACAAAAATCCTTTCCTCGTACTGTCCGTCTCCTCTGGGCACAGTTTCTCTAACTGCGGCCTGGAGGAGGGGCATAGAGGGAGGAGCCAGTGCACACCCATACCTAAAGTTCTTTCTTAAAGTACCCATGTCTCCTGCGAAGCCCGTCTATCCCCCATGGTCCTTACGGAGTCCCCAGCATCCTCTACGGACTACGAGAAAAAGATTTACCGGTAGGTTTAAAATCTTATTTTTTTCGCCCGCACATGCTTCTTTTGGTGGGTTTTTTTTTTTTGGGGGGGGGGAGGGGGGGCGCCATTTTCCATCTTGCCCTGGGCTCTGAAAACCCTAGTTACGCCTCTGATTTGGAGTTTTCAAATCTCAGTTTGCATGTCATGAGTCTATATAATATATCAGTTTCACCTTTTAAGTTGAATTACTGAACTAAATCAACTTTTGCACGATATTCTAATTTTCGGAGTTTCACCTGTATATGCTATCAAACATCATTAGATAAGTGACAGCTACACAACACCGCAAGCGGCGCTGTCGACTAGGAAAAGAGGGGGCGGGAAAATTGTGAGAGCTGTGCCTATCAGATCATTTGCACCTGACCGAAGGTTAAACTACTTATTTTACCAGCCTAGATACAAAGCTATGGGGGGGTCTTCCATAGATTTCTCTCATATCTCCTGCGGTACCATCATATTAAATATCCCTGATGCTTATATAATGCGAGTATCCTCTGAAATTCAAGTTTTCTACAGAACTACTTTAGTGAATAGGCCCCTATGCAGTGGCATATCTAGTGTTCCTGGCAGAATGGGGTGGGGGCAGGGAGCTGACGTGCACGGAGGGCTTCTTTGCGCTGCTCCCCAAAAAAAGCGCGTGATCATCCAAGGAGGGGGTGTGGCCCCGATGGAGTCACTCTTGGAGGCGTGTTCAGCACTAACAGAGGTGCCGGGCTTCTCTCAAGATCTCCCCTCATGGCATCTATTCACCCAGCTGCGATCGGAAACAGCATCTTTTCCTTTTCCTGTGGGACACTGCGGCCCGTGGGTGGGGATGGCACTGGGCAGGCTGTTTTAGCAGGGCACCACGAATAGAGCAGGACACATTTTGCCACTTTAAAATCTGGCAATGCACAGCACTGCTAAAATAACCGAGCGTGAACACTACACCCATCATAGGGGGTTCATGCACCCATTATAGATACGGTAGCTGTAATGGGTGCATGCATCCCCCTATAATGTATGCATGCACCCCTTTACTTTTGCCATCATTGCCTTCTTGTGTGCAATATATTAGCAACGTTGGCACATGCCATAGCCTTTTCTATCTTCTGTTTATGCGCCATCTTCTGAAAACTTCATATAGAATATAACACCACCAGCAAAAGGTAGTAAGGAACACTGCACATGGGACTTCCCCCATGTATTAATATCCCTGTGCTCCATGTAGGATACTGTTAAGTTGGTTTTGAGCGATCAGGCCACAGAAAACGTAACTGTATCAGTGATTATGATTCCATGGCCATATAGGTCACTTGTTCTGTTGGCAGTTTTCTATATGTTGCTTTTTGAAAATGTCATCTAGTCATTTTGGTGCAAACCAGTTTTTCACATGAAGAAGCTTAATAGCGTATTCTGTGTAAAGTGCGAGACTTTGTGCCAGTTCTCCTGTTTTTTTAGAGTGCCAATCATTTACATGACACCAACCTGGTTTTGCTGTGAACATGATTTCCGTTAAAAACAAAACAGAAGAACTCGCACAAAGTCTCAGACTTCCTGTTTCTCCCAGGCTATTACATACCCCCCATATATCTGACATGAATGCTAATTCTGAAATTAAGGAAAACCTATACCCACTTTTCCTATTAAATTCAATAAAATCCGAAAGTATGCATTGCGTGTTATCAATTTCACGTGAGAAAAAGATGTATGACCTAGGAATACTAATACTACCATGGGTAATTGTTTCACCGGGGGCTATTCAATTATGCCAGCATCCTTATCCCCCAATGCCACCATTTATTGGGTATTTGCATAATTCCCAAAAAGCAGCTGCCAGAGCCACGATAACACAACGAATTGGGAATTTATCCCATGTGTTATCGTGCGATTGCGGGTCCATTTTATCTAATTGGATACCACAATAATGACCATCAGTCATACATCGCTTTATCAGGCAGTTTTTTAGCATCCAAAAGCCAATAGGATACCCCCCTGAGATTTATATAAGCCTAATGTGCTAGGCAAGGCAAATCAACTACATTGCAGAGCAGGGATTATAAGGTAGTGCCCCCCTCTCCCCCAGGGGTCAGTGTATGTAGCTGCATAGTACACAAACACTGTGTATGTGTATGTCCACCCCTCCATCCCAGTCACTATGTATCAGTGTCTAGAGCCGTGTAACCTCCCCCCCCCCCCCTCCTCACACTCCCCCTTGTTCAGTGTGTATGCAGCCACCCCACACCACCACCAAATCAACACAGGTTTCAAACTGACCTTACCTTTCAGATTGTAATGTAATTTGGTATAATAAATGCTGAATTGGGTATGAGAAAACCCCCAAATCTTTGGCTGATGTGCACACTGGTTTTGAAGTTATATGCCTTTACAGCTGCAATGTTTTCATGAACAATTTTCTATTAACATTTTTTTAAATTGCACTTGCAGGTCACCTATTTGGCGGTCTCATGTTAGACATTTTTGGCTTTCATATGATATATAACAAAGCATTATTTTTCCATAAAAATTTAAATTAAAAATGTGTTCAAATCAAGATTTTAGCAAAAAGCCACATTTTTTTTATTTTTGGAAAACAGAAAAATCTCACAAATTGTTCATACTGTTGTTAATAAATCCCTAAAGTTTTATTTTGGGATCATGATGGGATCACATGCTATACGCGCTTTCGTTATTGAGTGATTCATGAAAATTGTATTTAAAAATCAACAAACAATATTTTTTTTTAGTTCACGTTTCTCTTCAGGTGTGTTTGGGGACATGGGCCCTCATTCCGAGTTGATCGGTCGCAAGGCGAATTTAGCAGAGTTACACACGCTAAGCCGCCGCCTACTGGGAGTGAATCTTAGCTTCTTAAAATTGCGACCGATGTATTCGCAATATTGCGATTACTAACTACTTAGCAGTTTCAGAGTAGCTCCAGACTTACTCTGCCTGTGCGATCAGTTCAGTGCTTGTCGTTCCTGGTTGACGTCACAAACACACCCAGCGTTCGCCCAGGCACTCCCACCGTTTCCCCGGCCACTCCTGCGTTTTTTCCGGAAACGGTAGCGTTTTCAGCCACACGCCCCTGAAACGCCGTGTTTCCGCCCAGTAACACCCATTTCCTGTCAATCACATTACGATCGCCGGAGCGAAGAAAAAGCCGTGAGTAAAAATACTTTCTTCATAGTAAAGTTACTTGGCGCAGTCGCAGTGCGAACATTGCGCATGCGTACTAAGCGGATTTTCACTGCGATGCGATGAAAAAGAACGAGCGAACAACTCGGAATGAGGGCCATGATTCTGCATGCAGGCGCACAAACTTAAGTGGATAGATATTTCATGTGGAAAGATTCTTCAGTTGTGTTGAATAGGCCCACCTTTTACACTACAAGTGGTCCAGGTACAGGATGGGTTTGGGTGGGCTTAAAATAGTGAAGAAAAGCCCCTTGGTCACTAATTTAAGCCCACTCAAACCTAACCTGTCCCTGGACAAGTTGTGTCACATTTGATAAAGTGGAGTATCAGACTGGGAGAATGTGTGCTGGGAGCAGCGAAGAACAGAAACTTGGAGAATGGGTGCTGGGAGGGGAGGCAGTCAATTGACCGCCCGTCAAGATCCCGGAGGTCAGGATACCGACGCCGGAATCCCAACACCAGCTGAAATACCGGTGGTCGGAGTCTTGACCACCGGCTGGTTACCCCTCTTTGGTGGTGGTCCACGCCACCACAGTACCGGGCCGGAAGTGCAGCAAGCTCAGCGAGCCCACGAGGGGACACGCTGTGCTCACCGTCGGGATCTCGGCTGTATCTCGGCTGTATCTCGTACTGATTCCGCTGGGAGGGAGAGAAACAGCAGACTGGGAGCAACACTACTCACGAGAAGAAGCCTCAGTCACCCGGCTATCATTAGACCAGTGTGCAAGCTACAATTCACCAGTTTGTGGAGTATTACAAAGGAAAAACAAAAACTGAACATTTTAGCTATGTTCTTGTTTTCAAACTTGTTGAAGGAAAAATTTGAAAAATCACAAAAAAAAAAGATCTTCTACTTCTCCCAGGGGGTCAGCCACTCAATTTAAGAACAAGAAACACTTTACCAACTCATGCTCTCATAATGATGATTTTGGTACAGAAGCAGAGTGGCATTTTTCTGCAACTGCACATGGCAAAGGGCCTTGCGATGGTGCAGGTGGCACAGTGAAGAGGCTAGCATCTTGAGCAAGCCTGCAACGTTCATATGATCAGATTCTTACACAAGAAAAACCTTTTGACTGAGCAAAGGAAAACATTACAGGATTGCATTTTACTTTCTTAACAGAAGAATAATATTTTGAGACAGCAATATTTCAGGATAATCGGATCAAAAACACATTAACAATTCCTTCACTATTAAAATGTCCGCACCGCGATCTTTTGAAATAAATAGAGCAACACCACAAACGTGATTCATGCTGACTGAGGAAGCCGCTGAAAGGTAGCAGAGGCGGAGAAATGCGTTTCATGATCTACTGATCACCAGCTGGTGGACCGTCAAACTAAAACCACATCTATAAGAACACTACAAAAGCATTTGGTATCTCTCTGCATTTCCAGATATGGCTTCAAAAAAGGATTCAGCTCCAGAGCCGAGAATCGGGACCATAACTAGGTGTGTGCCAGTGGTGCCTTGCCCACAGCGCATATGCACTGTAGGCGCAGAACCGCTGGCAGCACGGCCCAGATGGAGAAGGTGCCCCCAAAAAGGAGTTGTTTGTCTCCAAAGCTGCGGCAGGCGGTGGAAATTGGACGCTGCTGGGATTAAGGGTAGGCTGCTGGAGGAGGACACGGAGCAGGGAGAAGACAGAAGCTCCTCCTCCATTCTGTGGTGCGATCTCTGCTGCTGCCGCTGTACTGTCCCTCCTCTTCCGGCGCCCCTGGTTACTGTCCCACAGCCTCCGCTCCGTGGATGTCAGACCCGGGAGGGGGAGATGACTGCAGTGCTGGCCTGGAGGCGGACTCCCAGAAATACTTGTTGCCGCTGCTGCTGGAGGATGGCGGGGACCCCCGGTCACTGGTCTGGAGGAGAAGAGCGCCCTGGAGCAGATGAGGAAGTTCCTGTCTGACCCACTGGTGCACACGGTGCTTGTGAAGAGGAACATGATGAAAGTTGACTGTGCTTAGCTCTCTCTCTCTCTCCCCTGCCGTAATGTGTAAAAAGAGGGACGCTACTGCCGTAATGTGTAAAAGGGTTCTCTGCCTGCCTAATGTGTAAAAAAGGGGGACTATTCCACTGTAATGTGTAAAAAGGTGGACTCTGCTGCCTAATGTGTAAAAAGCGGGACTCTCCTGCTATACTGTATTAAAAAGGGGGACTCTGCCTGCTGTAATGTGTAAAAAGGGGGACTCTGCCTGCTGTAATGTGTAAAAAGGGGGGACTCTGCCTGCTGTAATGTGTAAAAAGGGGGGACTCTGCCTGCCGTACTGTGTAAAAGGGGACTCTGCCTGCCATACTGTGTAAAAGGGGACTGTGCCTGCCATACTGTGTAAAAGGGGACTCTAGCTGCTGTACTGTGTAAAAGAGGGACTCTGCCTGCCGTACTGTGTAAAAGAGGGACTCTGTCTGCCGTACTGTGTAAAAGAGGGACTCTCCCTGCCGTACTGTATAAAAGAGGGACTCTCCCTGCCGTACTGTATAAAAGAGGGACTCTGCCTGCCCAAGCGGCCCATCTTCTGAGAAATCGGCCCATTCAAGTGCAGTCGGACAATGTGACAACAGTGGCTTACATAAACCGACAGGGCGGAATGAAAAGCAGAGCTGCAATGTTAGAGGTAACAAGAATCATCCTCTGGGCAGAAAAGCACGCATTGGCGCTGTCAGCAATCTTCATTCCGGGAGTAGACAACTGGGAAGCGGACTTCCTCAGCAGACACGAGCTCCATCCAGGGGAGTGGGGTCTCCATCTGGAGGTGTTCAAGGAGGTAACAGATCTTTGGGGCGTACCGCAGATCGACATGATGGCCTCTCGTCTCTACAAGAAGCTTTGGAGGTATTGTTCCAGGTCGATGGACCCGCAAGCAGTGGCGGTGGATGCCCTAGTGACTCCGTGGGTGTTCCAGTCGGTGTACGTGTTTCCTCCACTTCCACTCATCCCAAGAGTTCTAAAAACTCATAAGGAGAACAAGGATTCAAGCGACCCTCTTCTGGATCTACTGCTGGAAGATCCGAGGCCTCTTCCTCTTCGGTAGGACCTGCTGCAGCAGGGGCCGTTTGCCTATCAAGACTTACCGTGGCTACGTTTGACGGCATGGAGGTTGAACGCCTGATACTAGCTTGAAAGGGCATTCCGAACAAGGTTATTCCTACCCTGATACAGGCTAGGAAAGGAGTAACATCTAAACATTACCATCGAATTTGGAAGAAATATGTATCTTGGTGTGAGTCCAAGAAATTTCCTGGGGTGGAGTTTCAACTGGGACGGTTTCTCCTCTTCCTACAAGCAGGTGTGGATATGGGCCTGAGGTTGGGATCCGTAAAGGTCCAGATTTTGGCCTTATCCATTTTCTTCCAGAAACAATTGGCTGCCCTCCTTGAGGTTCAGACTTTTTTTGAAAGGGGTTCTGCACATCCAGCCTCCCTTTGCGCCACCTACGGCACCCTGGGTGTCACAACTGAGGGCCTGAGCTGACGGGAGGCAGCCTCAGTTGTAGGGGCTGAGATGTACCGGAACCTGGGAGGTTGTATCAGACCCCTGGACATGTAAGTAACATAAATAATAACTGCCCGAAGGCGTGACCACGACAACTTGGATAAAAGTCAATGATGTTTATTATGACAACTCCGCAACACAGCAGCAGTAAAAGAAAACGTAAAAGTCAGCAAAGAATAAATACAGTTCCTGGGTACTACAGGATGGCAGGAGCCACAGGGCACTGGTAGTGTGAGATAGTTCTTATGATCTTCTAGATGGAAAGTCCTTACCAGGCCCGACTGTAGCAATGGAGATAACCCAGGATTGTGCCAGCTGGTGTTCCAGGAAAAGCTGGGTTGCTGAAGATAAAACAGCTGCTGTGGATACTGGCTGGAACCAGACTGTTGTTAGCACGGAGTGGATACTGGCTGGAACCAGTTAAATAATAAATGAACTTGGGAGCGATGAAATATGAACTGAAATGTAGAACTTGAGAGCGGAGAAATAATAATACCGGTGGAGAGTGGTAAAGTGTAGAAAGGACACCGGCCCTTTAAGGGAAGCTGTACTCTGCTGGAAGCTGAGCTGGAAGCAGGTAATGTTGTAGCTGGAAACAGATGAATCCACAATGGATTGGAGAGTCAGGCTACACCGCAGGTGGAATGCTGGTGCGGGTCTCTATGGTGGAAGTCTTGAGACAGGAGCTGGAACCTGGAAGACAATCACAGGAGAGAGACAAACAGGAACTAGGTTTGACAACCAAAGCACTGACGCCTTCCTTGCTCAGGCACAGTGTATTTATACCTGCAGCAAGGAAGGGATTGGCTAGGCAATTATGCAGATTAACAATACTGACAACAGATTGGAGGAAATGATCAGCTGACAGAATCCAAGATGGCTGCGCCCATGCAGACACTTGGAGGGAAGTTTGGTTTGTAATCCATGTGGTAATGAAAACAGTAATGGCGGCGCCGGCCACTGGAGACAGGAGACGCCAGGCTGACAAGTGCACATCCAACTACGCGGACACAGCGGAGGCCGCGGCTGACGTAATCGCCACTCTGACACTCTGCATGCAGAAGCTCAGGGACGGCGGCGGAGGCCGCGGGAGACGCCATGCCAGATGTAATAAGGCGTTACTGTGACAGCGTCTCAGAGAGACAGGAGAGGATGCAGGAATGTGAACATTAGGATAACAGATGGGATCCGGTCCTGGAGCGCTGAGCCAGCCTTAGGAGGCATCTGATGGGTAAGAAATGGCGTCCAGATACCTGGATCGTGACAGCACCCCCCCCTTTAGGAGTGGCCCCAGGACACTTCTTTGGCTTTTGAGGAAACTTGGAATGGAATCTCCGGACCAAGGCAGGAGCATGGACATCAGAAGCATTGGTCCATGAACGTTCCTCAGGACCATAACCCTTCCAGTCAATAAGATATTGTAGTTGACCGTAACGGTGACGTGAGTCCAGGATCTTGGCCACTTCATACTCAACGCCTCGTTGAGTTTGGACTTTCGGAGTTGGAGGAAGTGAGGAATGAAACCGATTCAAGATCAGCGGTTTCAACAGGGAAACATGGAATGTCCTGGGTATTTTTAAGAAGGGAGGCAACTGGAGTCTGTAAGCAACAGGATTGATGACTTGTTCAATCTTGAAAGGACCGATATAGCGAGGTGCAAACTTCATACTGGGAACTCTTAACCTCAAATTCTTCGTGGATAACCATACCCGATCACCCACCTTGAGAGCAGGAACTGCTCGACGCTTCTTATCCGCAAACTTCTTGTACCTGAACGATGCCTTGAGCAGAGCTGATCGTACGCTCTTCCAGATATTGGCAAACTGATGCAAGGTGATATCCACTGCGGGAACAGAAGTTGCTGGAAGCGGTTGGAACTCAGGGACTTTAGGGTGGAATCCAAAGTTAGTGAAGAATGGTGTTGAAGCAGATGAAGAATGATACTGGTTGTTATGACAGAACTCGGCCCAGGGAAGTAATTGAACCCAGTCATCTTGAGAGGAGGACACATAGATGCGGAGGAAGGCCTCCAAGTCCTGATTCACCCTCTCGGTTTGACCATTGGTCTGAGGATGGTAAGCCGTGGAAAACTTTAGCTTGACTTGGAGGACTTGACATAAACTTCGCCAGAATTTGGCTGTGAATTGAACTCCTCGATCAGAGATAATTTCTTCAGGAAGACCGTGGAGTCGGAAGATCTCTTGTATGAATACTTGAGCCAACTTGGAAGCTGACGGAAGACCGGTGAGAGGAATGAAATGTACCATCTTGGTGAACCGGTCAACTACCACCCAGATGGTATTGAACTTGTTGCCATGGGTAAGTCTGTAATGAAATCCATCGACAAGTGGGTCCATGGTCGACGGGGAACGGATAGTGGAACCAGTTGCCCCGCAGGCGACTGGCGGGATACTTTATGTTGGGCACACTTTGGGCAAGATGCAATAAACTCCAAGACGTCCTTTTTCAGAGTTGGCCACCAATAGGACCTAGAGATAAACTCCAGGGTTTTTTGAATACCTGTATGTCCGGCAAAACGGGAAGCATGGGCCCAATGCATGAGCTTCTTCCTTAGCATCGGTTTCACAAAACTTTTCCCTGATGGGGGCGTAGAGTCCATCCTTACCGTGGAGAATGCCAACGGACTTATAATAGGATGCTTGTCTGAAGACTCTGACTCATTTTCTTGCTCCCATGAGCGGGAAAGGGCATCGGCCTTGCGATTCTGAGAGCCCGGACAGAACTGGAGTTTAAAGTCGAACCTGGAAAAGAAAAGTGCCCATCTGGCCTGACGAGGGTTGAGACATTGTGCGCCTTTCAAATATAGAAGGTTCTTGTGGTCTGTAAGGATGGTGATTGAATGAGAAGCTCCCTCCAACAGATATCTCCACTCCTCTAGAGCGAGCTTGATGGCTAGCAACTCCTGGTCGCCAATGGCATAGTTGCGCTCCGCTGGGGAGAACTTCCGTGAGAAGAAACTGCAAGGATGTAAATGGCCATCTTTAGCCCTCTGAGATAACACCGCTCCTACTCCAACGGAGGAGGCATCCACCTCTAGGATGAAAGGAGAGTCGATGTCAGGCTGTTTCAGGACAGGCGCAGAGATGAACCTCTGTTTTAAAAGATGAAAAGCTTGCATGGCTTCTTCAGACCACTTGGACGGGTTAGCACCCTTCTTGGTGAAAGCAGTAATAGGCGCCACAATGGTGGAAAAGTCTTGTATAAACTTTCGGTAATAATTGGCGAACCCTAAGAACCTCTGGACCCCTTTGAGGGTTAAGGGTACCGGCCAATTCTGAATTGCTTGTAGTTTCTCAGGATCCATCTCTAGTCCGGAACCGGACACAATGTACCCTAGAAACGGAATGGACTTGACTTCAAAGACGCATTTCTCTAATTTGCAATAGAGATGATTGACACGGAGACGGGACAGAACCTCCTTTACCCAAAAACGATGTTCCTCTAAATTGTTGGCAAAAATGAGGATATCATCTAGATAGACCACGACATGACGGTATAGAATGTCTCTGAAGATCTCATTGACGAAATGCTGGAAGACAGCTGGAGCATTGCTCAATCCGAAGGGCATGACGAGGTACTCATAATGTCCGTCACGGGTGTTAAATGCGGTCTTCCACTCGTCACCCTCACGGATCCGGATGAGATTGTATGCACCTCGCAAGTCCAGCTTTGTAAAGATGGTAGCTCCGCTAACTCTGTCAAAGAGCTCAGTAATCAGGGGTAAAGGATAACGGTTCTTGATGGTAATGTCGTTCAAACCTCTGTAGTCGATGCACGGCCGCAGACCACCATCTTTCTTTTTTACAAAAAAGAAGCCTGCGCCGGCTGGAGAAGAAGAAGGTCGAATGAACCCCTTTGCTAGGTTCTCTTTAATATATTCCTCCATAGAATGCGTCTCAGGCAGAGACAACGGATAAGTTCGGCCTCGAGGTGGAACCTTCCCTGGAACGAGATCAATCGGACAGTCCCATTCTCTATGAGGAGGAAGGATATCAGCAGAAGCTTTACTGAACACATCCGTGAAATCTTGATATGGAGGAGGTGGAACATCAGACGACCTGGGGGAGGAAGAACAGACAGGCAATACTTTAAACAAACATGTCTCAGCACAGGAGGCACCCCATGCCAGGATTTGCGTAGTCGTCCAATCAATTGTAGGATTGTGAAGACGGAGCCATGGAAGGCCCAGGACCACAGGATGTGTGGCTCTTGGAATCACTAAAAAAGAAATAAGTTCGGAATGAAGAACTCCCACTCTCAGAAGAACTGGTAGAGTCCTTAAAGAAATAACTGCATCAAAAATTTTGCTGCCATCCACGGCAGTTAAAGAAATGGACGAAGGAAGTCTCTCGGTGGGTAGGGACCACCGTTTAACATAGGCTTCGGTAATAAAGTTCCCAGCTGCTCCGGAATCAAGGAGGGCAATGACGTTCCGATAACGTTGAGCAACTTGAAGCGAGACTGGGAGATTACAATCTTGAGAAGATGGAGAGGAGATCATTACTCCTAGCCGGCCCTCTCCTTGGCGAGCTAGGATTTGGAGTTTCCCGGACGTTTGGGACAGGCATTAATGGTGTGAGACGGAGCTGCACAATAGAGACAGAGAAACTCGGAGAGACGTCTTCGGCGCTCAGCAGGAGTTAAACGGGAACAGCCAAGTTGTATGGGCTCATCTTTAGATGGTGACAGTTGACGAGGAGGAGGAGCAGCAGAAGATTTTGGAGCAGATGATCTTCCACGCTCAGTTGCTCTCTCTCTGAAACGTAAATCAACTTTCGTGCAGAGTGAGATTAGCTCATCTAACTTAGAAGGTAAGTCTCTGGTAGCTAACTCATCTTTAATACGCTCAGATAAGCCATGCCAGAATGCAGCATACAGGGCCTCGTCGTTCCATGCCAGTTCGGACGCCAGGATCTGGAACTGTATCAGATATTGTCCTACAATACGTGACCCCTGGCGTAAACGGAGAATCTCGGATGAAGCTGAGGTTACCCGGCCTGGCTCGTCGAAGATGCGCCTGAATGTTGACACGAAGGCAGTGTAGGAAGATAGCAGGGTGTCGGACCTCTCCCATAACGGTGATGCCCAATCAAGGGCTGAGCCACTGAGAAGAGAAATAATGTAGGCAATTTTTGTACGGTCACTGGGAAAATTGCCAGGTTGTAGCTCAAACTGAATCTCACACTGGTTGAGAAATCCCCTGCAGAATCTTGGAGATCCGTCAAATTTTGCTGGCGTTGGAAGATGAAGACGTGGAGCAGAAATGGGTAAGGTGGGTGGGGTTATAGCTGGAGTCACTGTGGTTGACGCACCAGACGCGCCTGATCCACGGAGAGTTGTCTGAATCCCATCCAGCCGAGTAGAGAGATCCTGGAGACAGCGGATGATGTGGCCCTGTGCAGCCTCCTGATGTTCTAGTCGGGCTGCCAGTTCTTGCATCGGCCTAGCCGCTTGATCCTGGTCTCCGGCTGGATTCATTAGGTCAGTGCTTACTGTCACAACTGAGGGCCTGAGCTGACGGGAGGCAGCCTCAGTTGTAGGGGCTGAGATGTACCGGAACCTGGGAGGTTGTATCAGACCCCTGGACATGTAAGTAACATAAATAATAACTGCCCGAAGGCGTGACCATGACAACTTGGATAAAAGTCAATGATGTTTATTATGACAACTCCGCAACACAGCAGCAGTAAAAGAAAACGTAAAAGTCAGCAAAGAATAAATACAGTTCCTGGGTACTACAGGATGGCAGGAGCCACAGGGCACTGGTAGTGTGAGATAGTTCTTATGATCTTCTAGATGGAAAGTCCTTACCAGGCCCGACTGTAGCAATGGAGATAACCCAGGATTGTGCCAGCTGGTGTTCCAGGAAAAGCTGGGTTGCTGAAGATAAAACAGCTGCTGTGGATACTGGCTGGAACCAGACTGTTGTTAGCACGGAGTGGATACTGGCTGGAACCAGTTAAATAATAAATGAACTTGGGAGCGATGAAATATGAACTGAAATGTAGAACTTGAGAGCGGAGAAATAATAATACCGGTGGAGAGTGGTAAAGTGTAGAAAGGACACCGGCCCTTTAAGGGAAGCTGTACTCTGCTGGAAGCTGAGCTGGAAGCAGGTAATGTTGTAGCTGGAAACAGATGAATCCACAATGGATTGGAGAGTCAGGCTACACCGCAGGTGGAATGCTGGTGCGGGTCTCTATGGTGGAAGTCTTGAGACAGGAGCTGGAACCTGGAAGACAATCACAGGAGAGAGACAAACAGGAACTAGGTTTGACAACCAAAGCACTGACGCCTTCCTTGCTCAGGCACAGTGTATTTATACCTGCAGCAAGGAAGGGATTGGCTAGGCAATTATGCAGATTATCAATACTGACAACAGATTGGAGGAAATGATCAGCTGACAGAATCCAAGATGGCTGCGCCCATGCAGACACTTGGAGGGAAGTTTGGTTTGTAATCCATGTGGTAATGAAAACAGTAATGGCGGCGCCGGCCACTGGAGACAGGAGACGCCAGGCTGACAAGTGCACATCCAACCACGCGGACACAGCGGAGGCCGCGGCTGACGTAATCGCCACTCTGACACTCTGCATGCAGAAGCTCAGGGACGGCGGCGGAGGCCGCGGGAGACGCCATGCCAGATGTAATAAGGCGTTACTGTGACAGCGTCTCAGAGAGACAGGAGAGGATGCAGGAATGTGAACATTAGGATAACAGATGGGATCCGGTCCTGGAGCGCTGAGCCAGCCTTAGGAGGCATCTGATGGGTAAGAAATGGCGTCCAGATACCCGGATCGTGACACTGGGATCTTAACGTGGTGTTGCAGTTCCTCCAATCAGATTGGTTTGAGCCTCTACAGGAGCTTGAGGTCAAGTTTCTCACGTTGTTGGCCTTAGCTTCTGCTAGACGTGTGTCGGAGCTGGGGGCTTTCTCTTGCAAAAGTCCCTACTTGATCTTCCATAAAGATAGTACTGAGCTCCAGACACATCAGCAGTTCCTTCCAAAGGTTGTGTCGGCTTTTCATATCAACCAACCTATTGTGATGCCAGTTGCTACTGACTCCTCAATTCCGTCAAAGTCCTTGGATGTTGTAAGGGCTCTGAAAATCTATGTGAAGAGGACTGCTCGTCACAGAAAATCGGACTCTGTTTGTCTTGTATGATCCCAAGAAAATTGGGTGTCCTGCATCTAAGCAGACGATCTCTCGCTGGATCAGGTTCACTATCCAGCATGCGTATTCTATGGCAGAATTGCCGTGTCCAAAATCTGTTAAGGCCCACTCTACTCGTAAAGTAGGTTCTTCCTGGGCAGCTGCCCGGGGTGTCTCGGCTTTACAGCTTTGCCGAGCGGCTTCTTGGTCTGGGTTGAACACGTTTCCTAAGTTTTTACAGGTTCGATACTTTGGCCTCTGAGGACCTAAAATTTGGTCAATCAGTCCTGCAGGAGCCTCTGCGCTCTCCCTCCCATTCTGGGAGCTTTGGTACATCCCCATGGTACTAATATGGACCCCAGCATCCTCTAGGACGTAAGAGAAAATAGGATTTTAATTATCTACCGGTAAATCCTTTTCTCGTAGTCCGTAGAGGATGCTGGGCGCTCGCCCATCGCTTCGTTATCCTGCAGTGGTTACTTGGTCAGTACTGCTTTGTTTTTAGTTAAGTACTGCATTATTACTTGTTTCGGTAATGTTATTCAGCTGTTGCTGAGTTTTCAAGCTAGTTAGCTTGGTTTGCCTGGTTTGTGTGAGCTGGTGTGAATCTCGCCACTATCTATGTTAAATCCTTCTCTCAAAGTTGTCCGTCTCCTCGGGCACAGTTTCTAGACTGAGTCTGGTAGGTGGGGTATAGAGGGAGGAGCCAGCCCACACTATTAAACTCTTAAAGTGCCAATGGCTCCTAGTGGACCAGTCTATACCCCATGGTACTATTATGGACCCCAGCATCCTCTACCGACTACGAGAAAAGGATATACCAGTAGGTAATTAAAATCCTATTTTTAAGCCCACCCAAACCTATCCTGTACCTATAACACTTGTAATGGTCCAGGGAAATGTAAAAGCTACGCCTATTCAACACAACTGAAGTGCCTTCCCGCATGGAGTATCTTTCCACTAAAGTTTGTGCACCTGCTCAGAAGTGGGAGCAGGCGCTGTCTGTACAATCTTGTCTTCAAACACACCTGAAGAGAAACGTGCATTCCGCTAATGTGGTGAACTGGAAAAAATATTGTTTTGTTGATTTTTAAATACAATTTTTATAAATCACTCAAAAATTAAAGCTCTTATCGCAAGTAATCCCATCATGATCCCAAAATAAAACTTTGGGGATTTATTAACAACAGTATGAACAATTTTTAAGATTTTTTTAAAAACTTAAAAATATTGGCTTTTTGAGAAAATCTAGATTTTTATTTTTTTTAAATTGTAAGTTTTAATTTTTATGGAAACATACTGCTGCATTATATATCATATGGAAGCCCATAAAAAGAGTTTTAAAATTAGATATTGTCTAACTCTAGCTCAGTTAGGTGAGCTGCAAGTGCAATAAAAAAAATGTTAATAGCAAATTTTTAATGGAAAAAATAGCTGTTTTAAAGGCATATAAATTTAAAACCAGTGTGCATATCAGCCTAAGATTTGGGGGTTTTGTATGCACCCATGGCAGCATTTATTATACCAAATTTTATTACAATATGAAATGGTCAGCTTGAAGCCTGTGTTAATTTGGTGTGAAATAATAAACAGTACGTAAATTATCTGGTTCCATTAAGCGTAAGATTCTTTTGGAGTTTTGTGTGATATGACTGTATGGGCTGTTACCAATACTAAAATAGGATTTTATTACCTACCGGTAAATCCTTTTCTCCTAGTCCGTAGAGGATGCTGGGTACTCCAAAAGGATCATGGGGTATAGAAGGGATCCGCAGGAGACATGGGCACACTAAAAGACTTTGAGTGGGTGCGAACTGGCTCCTCCCTCTTTGCCCCTCCTCCAGACCTCAGTTATAGGAACTGTGCTCAGGGGAGACGGACATTTCGAGGAAAAGGATTTTTGTTAAACAAAGGGCGAGATACATACCAGCTCACACCACAAACACACCGTACAACTGGATTAGCAGGAATACCAGATAACAGTATGAACTAACAACAGCAACAAGCTGAATATAACTGATACACAACCTTCGTGTAACCGAAAACAACAAGTATCAATACAACTGCAAGTAACAGTCCTAGAGGATGCTGGGGACTCCAAAAGGACCATGGGGTCTATACCAAAGCTCCAGACCGGGCGGCAGAGTGCGGACGACTCTGCAGCACCGATTGAGCAAACATGAGGTCCTCCTCAGCCAGGGTATCAAACTTATAGAACTTAGCCAAAGTGTTTGAACCCGACCACGTAGCTGCTCGGCAAAGTTGAAGTGCCGAGACCCCTCGGGCAGCCGCCCAAGATGAGCCCAACTTCCTGGTAGAATGGGCCTTTACTGACTTCGGCAACGGCAACCCAGCCGAAGAATGAGCGTGCTGAATCGTATTACAAATCCAGCGTGCAATAGTCTGCTTGGAAGCAGGATTTCCAATCTTGTTGGAAGCATACAGGACAAACAGAGCTTCCGTTTTCCTAACAAGAGCCGTTCTGGCGACATAAATTTTCAAAGCTCTTACGACATCAAGAGATTTTGGGACTGCCACAGCATCCGTAGCCACAGGTACTACAATAGGTTGATTTATGTGAAACGAAGAAACCACCTTCGGCAGAAATTGTTGACGAGTCCTCAATTCCGCTCTATCCACATGAAAAATCAAATATGGGCTCTTGTGAGACAAAGCCGCCAATTCTGACACTCATCTGGCAGACGCCAAGGCCAAAAGCATGACCAAGTGAGAAACTTTAACTCAACCTTTCGCAAAGGTTCAAACCAGTGAGACATAAGAAACTGTAACACCACTTCGAGATCCCACGGTGCCACGGGTGGCACAAATGGAGGATGGATATGCAGCACTCCCTTTCACGAAAGTCAGGAAAGGGCGGCCAATTCTTTTTGAAGAAAATAGATAAAGCCGAAATCTGCACTTTGATGGAACCCAATTTCAGACCTGCATCCACGCCTGCCTGCAAAAAATGAAGGAAACGACCCAAGCTTATTTTTAGTGCACTTAATGTTATGTGTGCTGGAAATGTGGGCCAAAAAACACACAATGGGGGGCTACATCAGGACCTTGCGCTTAATTGAATTTCTCTTACGTCCTAGTGGATGCTGGGGTCCTTTTTAGTACCATGGGTATAGACGGTTCCGCAGGAGCCTTTGGCACTTTAAGACTTTTCAACAGTGTGAACTGGCTCATCCCTCTATGCCCCTCCTCGAGACCTCAGTTTAGAAAATGTGCCCAGGAGATTGGATGCACACTAGTGGAGCTCTACAGAGCTTTGCTGGAAAAAGACTTTCTTAGGTTTTTTATTTTACAGGGAAGCTGCTGGCAACAGCTTCCCTGCTTCGTGGGACTTAGGGGGGGAAGTAGGAACCAACTTCTCAATTAGTTAATGGTTCTGCTTCCGCTGACAGGACACTATTAGCTCCTGAAGGGTACTGAACACAGCCCAAGCCTGGCCAGCGTTCACTCCCACAGCACTGCCACCACCCCCTAACAGAGCCAGAAGTCAGAAGGCTGGTGAGTATATTACCGGAGTTCTGCAGAGAGGGGATCCTCGGGTCATCGTTGGCGGCATACAGGTACACGCGCAGCGACGGGACGCTGCGTGCCATGTTGTCTCAGCACAAGGGTGCAGAGAGCGCGGGGGGGGGGGGCACGCTCTGAGGGCATGTTTTAAAACCTTACTCTCACTGGCAAAAAGGGTACATACATGTACAGCTGCTGATGTGCCATCCCCAGCCAGAATAAATATTACATTGCTGAGGCTGAAGGGCGGGGCTTCTCCTCAGACTTGCCAGAACACTCACTGGGTGCCATTTTCTCCTGCAGAAACTCCAGTGTGAAGCTCCTGAACGCTGTTTCTCCTCATGACAATGCTGATACAAGTACAGGGTGTTATAGAAGGGGCAGAGAGTGTTCATCATAATTAGGTCTGTGGGCCTATTATTGGTATATGCGCTGTAAGTGGGTAATATTTCCACAATTCACAATAAGGCGCAGTGTGTGACTGGCAAATTCCTCTGTGTCTCTCTGACAGACTTTGTGATAGGGGTGTGTGTGTGTGTGTGTGTGTGTGTGTGTGTGTGTGTGTGTACAAGTGTGTAACATGTCAGACATTGGGGAGGGTTCTTCCCAGGAAGAACCCGTTTTAGATGCACAAGAGGGTAATGTGGTGGCCCTTCCCTCAGAAGGAGCCGGAGTGGGTGAGAATGTTGCAAAAGAATATGTCAATGCTTGCAAAGAAATTCTCTGAGTCTGAACAACAGACTAAATATTGGAGGCAGTCTGTGGAGGATGCACTATTTACTGACCCCTCCATATCATCCACAATAATAAGAAAGAGAGGAGTAAGAACTATACTCATCGTTCCGGATTGGCCAAGAAGGTCTTGGTACCCGGAACTACAAGAAATTATCTCAGAGGACCCTTGGCCTCTGCCTCTCAGACAGGACCTGCTACAGCAGGGGCCCTGTCTGTTCCAAGACTTACCGCGGCTGCGTTTGACGGCATGGCGGTTGAACGCCGGATCCTGATGGAAAAGGGCATTCCGGTTGTAGTCATTCCTACGCTGATAAAAGCTAGGAAGGATGTGACAGCAAAACATTATCACCGCATATGGCGAAAATAGACTCCACGGGGTACCTGTGAAAAAAATTATACTCACATAATCCAGGGTATCTTCTTTCCTTTGTATAATCCACGTACTTGGCAAAAAAATAAAACGGAAACCCGACCACGCACTGAAAGGGGTCCCATGTTTACACATGGGACCACTTTCCCCGACTGCCAGGACCCCCCCTGACTCCTGTCAAAGAGGGTCCCTTCAGCCAATCAGGGAGCGCCACGTCGTGGCACTCTCCTGATTGGCTGTGTGCTCCTGTAGTGTCTGTCAGGCAGCACACGGCACAGATACAATGTAGCGCCTATGCGCTCCATTGTAGCCAATGGTGGGAACTTTGCGGTCATCGGTTGACCGAAAGTAACCTCACCGCTGACCGCAAAGTTCCCACCCAGGAGAATGGGGCCTCCACCCAGAAGTCTTTGCAGAGGTAGCAGATCGTTGGGGCGTTCCTCAAGTAGATATGAAGAAGCTTCAGAAATATTTTTCCAGGTGAGAGACCCACAAGCAATAGCAGTGGATGCCCTGGTGACCCAGTGGGTGTTTCAGTCGGTGTATCTGTTCCCTCCACTTCCACTAATACCAAAAGTTCTCAAGATCATCAGAAGAACATGGGTTCGAGCAATTCTCATTTCTCCAGACTGGCCAAGGAGGGCTTGGTATCCAGATCTTCAGGAGTTATTACTGGAAGATCCTCAGCCTCTTCCTCTTCGCGAGGACCTGCTTCAGCAGGGGCCGTTTGTTTATCAAGACTTACCGTGGCTGCTTTTGATGGCATGGCTGTTGAACACCAGATCCTAGCCCGTAAGGGTATTCCCAATGAAGTCATTCCCCACTTATTCTGGCCAGGAAAGGGGTAACGTCCAAACATTACGATCGTATTTGGAGAAAATATGTATCTTGGTGTGAATCCAAGAAGTCTCCTGCGGTGGAGTTTAAATTAGGATGTCTTCTCCTATTTCTACAGGCGGGTGTGGATACTGGCTTGAGATTAGGGTCTATCAGGGTCCAAATTTCGGCCTTGTCCATTTTCTTTCAGAAACAGTTGGCTTCCCTCCCTGAGGTCCAGACGTTCGTGAGGGGGGTTCTGCGCATCCAACCTCCCTTCGTGCCTCCTGCGGCGCCATGGGATCTTAATGTGGTGTTGCAGTTCCTTAAATCGGACTGGTTTGAGCCTCTACAAGAGGTAGAGTTGAAGTTTCTCACTTGGAAAGTGGTCATGCTGTTGGCCTTGGCCTCAGGCAGACGAGTGTCTGAATTCGGGGATCTGTCGCACAAGAGTCCTTATTTGATTTTTCATGAAGATAGAGCTGAACTGTGGACGCGTCAGCATTTTCTTCCAAAGGTTGTGTCTTATTTCCATATCAACCAACCTGTGGTGGTGCCAGTGGCTTCTGACACCTCAGCCGTTTCAAAAGTCCTTGGATGTCGTCAGAGTGTTGAGGACTTATGTTGCAAGAACGGCTCGGATAAGGAAAACAGAATCTTTGTTTGTCCTCTAAGACCCCAACAAGATTGGGGGTCCTGCTTCTAAGCAGACTATTGAGCGCTGGATCAGAGGTACCATTCAGCACATTTATTCCACGGCAGGATTGCCGTTACCGAGTTCGGTAAAGGCCCACTCTACAAGGAAAGTGGGTTCTTCCTGGGTGGCTGCCCGGGGTGTCTCGGCGTTGCAAATTTGCCGAGCAGCTACTTGGTCAGGGGCAAACACGTTGCTAAGTTTTACAGGTTTGACACCTTGGCTGCTGACGACCTTCAGTTTGGTCAGTCAGTTCTACAGGAACATTAGCACTTTCCCGCCCGTACTGGGAGCTTTGGTACATCCCCATGGTACTAAAATGGCCCCCAGCATCCTCTAGGACGTAAGTCAAAAATAGGATTTTAATTACCTACCAGTAAATCCTTTTCTCGTAGTCCGTAGAGGATGCTGGGCGCCCGCCTAGTGCCAATTTTTCCTGCAGAATTACGTTTTATCTTTTTACACAGGTTCTCATGTGTTAAGATGTTTTACAGCAGTTGCTGTTGCGTTATGCATGCACATTAGCATGGGTTATGTTGAAAGCCATGTTAGGCGGCATGTTTTGTATGGTGTGAGCTGATGTGAATCTCGCCACTAGTTTAATGTAAATTCTTCTCTCTAAGTTGTCCGTCTCCTCGGGCACAGTTCCTAAACTGAGGTCTGGAGGAGGGGCATAGAGGGATGAGCCAGTTCACAATGTTGAAAAGTCTTAAAGTGCCGAAGGCTCCTGCGGAACCGTCTATACCCATGGTACTAAAATGGACCCCAGCATCCTCTACGGACAACGAGAAACGGATTTACCGGTAGGTAATTAAAATCCTATTTTTCCCAAAATAATCACTGTACTTTTTTTTTTACCTTTCCAAAAACCCTAGTGCTGTACCACTGCTCTCTGAGAGCTGTTTTTTTACATATTTTTTGACCCACATACCTGGTTATGATTTTTAATATAAAATAGTAATTCTCTCTTACTTTCTTAGGTCTTAGGAGGAGCCTAAGGATATATGGTATAGTATTTTTTCATACATAGTACAATTAGCAGCCTTTTGTGTTTTCAGAGGTAGATCACAGGTGTTAATGTACAGGTGTGCTACAGTAAAGGTGTGTAGACATAAGTTAAACAGCTCTCTTTATTATTTCAACATACACAGTCAATGTAATGCTGTACATTAGCAATGAGGTATACATTGTGCATAAACCAGGTAAATGTATTGGAAATGATAGTGATGATTAAAGCATCTATGTTCTGTGTGCATCTATAAACTAGTGTGCAAGGAGCGTAGCCGGGACTTTGTGGGCCCTATAGCAACATAATCAAGGGGCACCCAGCTTAATGTGTCTAGGAGACACCTCTCTCCCTAAGGGGTCTATTCATGGGCGCCATCTTCTAAGCATAGCTGCTGTTGGTCTCTGGGATTGTAGGGCAAGGTCTCCCCTGTAAAGCTGCCTGTATACAGCGCTGAGACATTACAGACACTTGAGTATTCTACATGCCTAATTACAGACAGCGTTAGTTAAGAAACAGTGTACCTATTACAGAATATATTGTACAAGTATTCTGATATATACCTCCGGTCTAGGACAGCACACATTATATAAAAGGTGCGGGTGCAAGTAGCGCTACAATCTTATATTCAGAGGAATTCCGGTGTCTTAAAATACCTAGCCTCTAGCTAGTCAAGTATATAACTATACAAAATGCATAAATTATATATATATATATATATATATATATATATATATATATTTACCACAGTTGTTAACTGCGCATGGGATATTGCTCTCAGTCCAAATTCAAATAATCAGTTCTTTTCTTTTTATCGATGTACGTGCTGCCAATTCCTGAAAAGCCGATCCACCGGCTCAGTACATGTGAAAAAGCAGAAGAAAGGAAGGCGCACAAATAAGCAAAGTTTGAAATCTTTACTAATAAAAAGATAAAAGCTCACATACATCGAGGTAAGTAAGTACCGGCTCCCTCCTCCAAAACCCCACAGGAAACGTTTCCGGATCGTGCCCAGCAGTGATTCAGACGGGGAACTTCAAATGGTTTGCATCCGGCTGTGCTTACATCCACGTACTCGGTCATAGAGCATGCGGCCGCTCGTTCAGTACTTGGTGTAAATGTCCCGACCGGTTTCGTCGTAATAGACTTCGTCAGGGGGCGTGTAGCCAAACAGAGTTCCCGTGCAACATTTATAGCACATCCCTCACAATCAATTCATTAAAAGACTTTACATTTTTACATTCTGATAAACTTATTTCTTTATAGATTCAGTAAACATCATTAAAATCAATCAATTTAATAACAATTCACGTTTTTATATAAGACCAGTGGGTAATCCATAGCCCGTCAGACAGCATTATATATCTTAATCATTAATTAACTAAATCAGCTGTTCTCAATTTTTTATCATATATATATATGAAAAATACTCCAAGATTATTCAGTGGCAGCCGCCAGATTTCAAACAGTCTAATTTCCAAACAAGATCAATTCTAGTTATTGTTCAAAGGTGAATCAGCCGCGCCTTCAGTGTTTTCAAAAGTGACTCAACACAGTGTCCTCAATTAAATACCAAATATGCGTACCAGATACACGTGAGTGTGTGCTTATGAAAATGTCTTTACATCTCAGTCTTCCTCCTCATTTCACTCCTCCTCTTATGTCCTTCCGGATATTTAACGTGGTATTTTATGTAGATATGGGATGGAAGACAGTATATCAATAAAGTGAACAGCTCAAAAATAAAGTGTCTCTGTGCTAGAGGTGCAAAAAGGTGCAATAAACGTGCAAAAAAGTGCTACAGTGCTATACTGTGCCAGAAATGGTTTAAAAAAGAGGGAAAGTACCCTACCAGTAATGTGCTTGTTTACCGATATTAGAAGGTGCAGCAAATAGTTAAATTGATGTAACTGGGCAGCACTCACGTTTTTTTCAAGGTACATAAATAGATGGTAATCTCAGTATCATCTGTCCAACCAAGAATACCTTAAAAGTACAGTAGAATGGTTCCAGGGGAGAAAAAACTCTGATAGTGTAATGCTATTTTTACACACATTTATTATAACAAAAACAAGAAAAACATATAGATGGACTCGTACAATTTAGTGACAATACAAATTCTTATCTGTCAATCACTATGAAGAGCGGAGAGTCATCAAACGTGTCCAACGCGTTTTGTCCCGTTTTTATGTGCTGGGACTTCCTCAGGGGTCATAGGTAGTGAGCTCTGCACTGGTAAGTCTTTTATTATGGACAGGGGGACTCAGAGGAGAACTGCGCCGCTTCCGGTAGAGCATTCTACTTTTAAGGTATTCTAGCTGGGACAGAAGATACTGAGATTACCATCTATTTATGTACCTTGAAAAAAACGTGAGTGCTGCCCAGTTACATCAATTTAACTATTTGCTGCACCTTCTAATATCGGTAAACAAGCACATTACTGGTAGGGTACTTTCCCTCTTTTTTAAACCATTTCTGTCACAGTATAGCACTTTTTTGCACATTTATTGCACCTCTAGCACAGAGACACTTTATTTTTGAGCTGTGCACTTTATTGATATACTGTCTTCCATCCCATATCTACGTAAAATACCACATTAAATATCCGGAAAGACATAAGAGGATGAGTGGAATGAGGAAGATTGACGTAAAGAAATTTTCATAAGCACACACTCACGTGCATCTGGTACGCATATTTGGTATTTAATTGAGGACACTGTGTTGAGTCACTTTTGAAAACGCTGAAGGCGCGTCTGATTTACCTTTGAACAATAACTAGAATTGGTCTTGTTTGGAGATTGGACTGTTTGAAATCTGGCGGCTGCCACTGAATATCTTGGAGTGTTTTTCATACACACACACACACACACACACATATATATATATATATATATATATATATATATATATATATAATTTATGTATTTTATATAGTTATATACTTGACTAGCTAGATGCTAGGTATTTTAAGGCACCGGAATTCCTCTGAATATAAGGTTGTAGCGCTACTTGCACCTTTTATATATTGTCTACATTATTTTCATTGGCAGGAAGCGGCTCCCATACACACACAGATATGAGTTCCTTGAGAACCAACCTGGGAGGCACCAGAACATTAATGTGCCAAAAAATATTCAGTAAGGAACCCATTGAAAATGCTATGCATACCAGTAATGATTTGGATAAAAAAAAATGGATTTGGAGAAGCTACTCATTAAGGAGACGAAACTATGGTGGGATATCGCTGGCCTTGAACAATATTTCAAGGTCAATAGGGTGCCGAGAGGCCTAAGACTCACCAAAACACCTACTTTCGGTCTCACTAATGAAGACTTGATAACAACTGGGACAAGATCCTTCATGATTGTTCTATGAAATGAAAGCAACTTATAATTTTAGAAAAAAAAGAGGGAACTCACTAATGTAGAGTTAGAACTAAACAATAGAGAGAAAGTATTAGAACCCATGAAAAATGATGACAATTACAAAATTAATGAGACCGTACTTGTCAAGAAAATAGAGAGAGTAGAGAAGGAAGTCATTCAGAGGAAAGAAAATAAATTTCTAAGAGATAAGCAGGACTACTGTAATGACAGGGTCAAACAACGGAATAAGAATAGGAACTATAAACAAAATCAATATCATAGCAAGAAAAGGGAAGAAGTTTGGACAACTGTTCCCTTTAGACCACAAAGACAACAAAATCGATCATATAATACACCCAAAACTAAAGAATTGCCAACTAGGAATCGATACTCCACCCTGAGTCGCATTAACTCAGAAAGTGAAATGATTTTTTATCCACACCTGCATGGAGAGACAGGTACAGAAGGAACTCTATAAAGAAAAGTGTCCACATGGCCTCCCCGCTCAAAAGATCAATAAGAGAAGAAGAGGAAGAAGATCAGGAAAGCCTAAATGTAAGAAAAAGAAACCGGTACTAATAGCAGACCCTAAAGAAAAAGGCATTTTTAATATTTCGGACAAAAAACTAACAGACTCTGAGATCTCCCTTTTAAGTAAAGGTTTTTCGTTTGCACCAACAGCTAAACCTTATAAATTTCAAATTTTTGTAGATTTAAACAAGTTTGTCCGTAAGTTAACTCTGAAAATATTTTTTTTTTAAAAGGAATCAGGTATTTTAAAAAACTATGAAACCACAGAGAATAGATCAGGGTTAAAAAATAGTTCTAAGTATTATCCACTAGAATCTAAAAGCAGCCAAATCGATTTATTTTATGACCTGGTTAAAAAGGACTTACGCGAAGAAAGTAACCCAGTAAAAGTGAGAGACAATCTTACAAATTTTGAAAAGAATGCACTTAAAAGTCTGAAAAACGACCCTACCATAGTTTTAAAACCTGCTGATAAGGGGGGGGGGGGGGCGCGGCCTGGTGGTAATGAATCGAAAGGATTATGAAATGGAAGCGTATAGGTTATTAAATGATGTTAACTCCGTTAACTCCTATAGGAAATTGGAGAAGGATCCCACAGAAACATTTGTATCTGAACTCAGAAGTATCCTGTTAGACGGCCTAAGAACAGGCTTTATTAATAAGGATGAGTATCAATTTATGATCAGAAATAACCCCATCATTCCTATCTTCTACTTCCTTCCGAAGATTCACAAAAATCTCAACAAACCACCAGGCCGTCCCATAATAGCGGGAATCGAGTCTGTTACAGCGAATATATCGGAATACGTTGAAGTGTTCCTACATAAGTATGTTATACAATTGGAATCCATTGTCAAAGATACCACAGCAGTATTACACAATCTAAAGGATTTAAAGTGGGAAGAAGACTACCTCTGGGTCACCATAGACGTTCAGTATCTCTATACCTCTATAAAACATGAGAAGGGAATCAGATCATGTAGAGAATTTTTACAATGTGACCCTAACCTGGAGGAAGGACACAAGGATTTTATATGTTTTTTAATTAATTTTATCCTTACCCACAATTATTTTAAATTCCTTAATGATTTTTATCTGCGGGACTGCTATGGGCACAGTTTTTGCCCCAAGCTTTGCTAATTTGCACATGGGAACCTGGGAGAAAGAACACATATATAATAGTAGTGTGTACTGTTCGAATATTATAGTGTATCGTAGATACATTGACGATATCTTGATAGTTTGGAAAGGAAACAAAGAATCCTTCCTTGAATTTTTTAAGTCTATCTCTGAAAATGAGTATAATTTGTCTTTTACATATAAAACTTACAAACATGAGATAGAATACCTGGACTTGATTCTGGCATCTGAAGGAGACGGTGTAGAGACTAAGAACTACATAAAATAAGTCGACAAAAACAGCTCTCTCCATTTCAAAAGTGGACATATAGATAAATGGAAAACCAACATACCGTACTCACAATTCTGCAGATTAAAGAGAAATTGTAAGAAAGAAGAAGACTTCAGAGAACAGCTTGACGTGTATTCGAACAGAGTTATAGAAAGAGGATATCCTTCTACAGTAGTGGAAACAGCTAAACTGAAAACCCATAATACCAATAGGGAAGATCTCCTGACGTATAAAGTGAAGGAAGAAAAAGAAGATCAAATTAACTTCATCACTACATATAACGCTGAAGAGAATAGAATAGATGGGGCCATAAGAAAACACTGGCATATCCTAAAGATGGATAACATCTTGAATCCAATACTACCAGATAAACCAAGGACGATATACAGGAAGGCAAGAAATTTAAAGGACATCCTAGCTCCCAGCATGTTACGACCAATTCAAACAGAACAACAAGACATCTGGCTCAGATCAAAAGGTTTCTTTAGATGTAATCACTGCTGCATTTGCAAGTATGCACACAAGGACGGCAACAGTTTTAGTTCTACGAACAACATCAGAACATACAAAATCAAAGAGTTGATAAACTGCTCTACATACTATGTCATTTATTGCCTGGAGTGTACATGCGGGTACAAATACATTGGAAAAACTAAAAGGAACCTTAGATTAAGGATCCAAGAACATGTCAGAGCAATAACAAACAAAATAAATAATCATTCCGTCCCTAAACATTTTAATAGAGTTCATAATTCAGATCCAGATTATATGATGTTCAAAGCTATAGAACATGTGACACTAAGACCGAGGGGGGGGGGGGGGGGGGGTGATCTAGATAGAAAACTGGCACAGGGGGAAATGTATTGGATTCAAACACTGAACACTCTCGTGCCAGGAGGTGTTAATAAATATTATGAATTAGCCCCCTTCTTATAAACTATAAACTTTTATAATACATTTTTATAAAAACCTTTATAAATCCATTATGGAAGGAGCCTTCCAATTAACTAATTAATTAATCAACCTATTTTTTTAGCAATTAATAATAATTTTATGTAGTAATAGAAATATCTAATAATAAGAATTTACTTACCGATAATTCTATTTCTCGGAGTCCGTAGTGGATGCTGGGGTTCCTGAAAGGACCATGGGGAATAGCGGCTCCGCAGGAGACAGGGCACAAAAAGTAAAGCTTTCCGATCAGGTGGTGTGCACTGGCTCCTCCCCCTATGACCCTCCTCCAGACTCCAGTTAGGTACTGTGCCCGGACGAGCGTACACAATAAGGGAGGAATTTTGAATCCCGGGTAAGACTCATACCAGCCACACCAATCACACTGTACAACCTGTGATCTGAACCCAGTTAACAGTATGATAACAGCGGAGCCTCTGAAAAGATGGCTCACAACAACAATAACCCGATTTAGTTAGCAATAACTATGTACAAGTATTGCAGATAATCCGCACTTGGGATGGGCGCCCAGCATCCACTACGGACTCCGAGAAATAGAATTATCGGTAAGTAAATTCTTATTTTCTCTATCGTCCTTGTGGATGCTGGGGTTCCTGAAAGGACCATGGGGATTATACCAAAGCTCCCAAATGGGCGGGAGAGTGCGGATGACTCTGCAGCACCGAATGAGAGAACTCCAGGTCCTCTTTTGCCAGGGTATCAAATTTGTAGAATTTTACAAACGTGTTCTCCCCCGACCACGTAGCTGCTCGGCAAAGTTGTAATGCCGAGACCCCTCGGGCAGCCGCCCAAGATGAGCCCACCTTCCTTGTGGAATGGGCCTTAACAGATTTAGACTGTGGCAGGCCTGCCACAGAATGTGCAAGTTGAATTGTGCTACCAATCCCACGAGCAATCGACTGCTTAGAAGCAGAAGCACCCAGCATTGTTGGGTGCATACAGGATAAACAGCAAGTCAGATTTCCTGACTCCAGCCAACCTGGAAACTATATTTTCAGGGCCCTGATAACATCCAGCAACTTGGAGTCCTCCAAGTCCCTAGTAGCCGCAGGTACCACAATAAGCTGGTTCAGGTGAAACGCTGACACCACCTTAAGGAGAAACTGGGGACGAGTCCGCAGCTTTGCTCTGTCCGAATGGACAATCAGATATGGCTTTGTGAGATAAAGCCGCCAATTCTGACACTCGCCTGGCCGAGGCCAGGACCAACAGCATGGTCATTTTCCATGTGAGATATATCAAATCCACAGATTTGAGTTGTTTAAACCAATGTGATTTTTTAGGAATCCCCAAAACTACGTTGAGATCGCCCAGTGCCACTGGAGACATCAAAGGGGCTGTATATGCAGTACTCCCTTAACAACTTCTGGACTTCAGGAACTGAAGCCAATTTCTTTCTGGAAGAAAATCAACAGGCCGAAATTTGAACCTTAATGGACCCAATTTGAGACCCATAGACACTCCTGTTTGCAGGAAATGTAGAAATTAACCTAGTTGAAATTCTTCCGTGGAGCCTTCCTGGACTCACACCCTGGCACATATTTTCACCTAAGTGGTGATAATGTTGTGCGGTCACCTCCTTCCTGGCTCTGACCAGGGTAGGGATGACCTCTTCCGGAATGCCTCTTTCCCTTAGGATCCGGCGTTCACCCGCCTTGGCGTCAACGCAGCTGCGGTAAGTCCCGGAACAGACACGGTTCTTGCCGAATCAAGACCCTTCTTAGTATCTCTTGAAGTTCCGGGAACCAAGTCCTTCTTGGCCAAACCGGAGCCACGAGTATAGTTCTTACTCCTCTCCTTCCTATCATTTTCAATACATTGGGTATGAAAAGCAGAGGATGGAACACATACACCGACTGGTACACCGACGGTGTTACCAGAGCGTCCCAGCTATTGCCTGAGTGTCTCTTGACCTGGCGCTTCAGGTGGGACGCCATCATAACCACCTTTGGTCTTTCCCAACGGTTTACAATCATGTGGAAACTTCCAGATTAAGTTTCCACTTTTCCGGGTGGAATTCATTTATGCTGAGGAAATCTTCCCAGTTGCCCACTCCCGGAATGAACACTGCTGACAGTGTTATCACATGATTTTCCGCCCAGCGAAGAATCCTTGCTGTCATTGCCCTCCTGCTTCTTGTGTCGCCCCGTCTGATAACGTGGGCGACCGCCATGATGATGTCCTACTGGATCAGCACCGGTTGACTTTGAAGCAGGAGTCTTCCTAGGCTCAGAGCATTGTAAATTGCCCTTAGCTCCAGTATATTCATGTGGAGAGAAGTCTCCAGACTTGACCACACTTCCTTGGAAATTTTTTCCCTGTGTGACTACTCCCCAGCCTCTCAGGCTGGTATCCGTGGTTCCCAGAACACAGTCCTGAATGCTGAGTGTGCTGCCCTCTAAAAGATGAGCACTCTGCAGCCCCCACAGAAGAGACACCCTTGTCCTTGGAGACAGGATTATCCGCTGATGCATCTGAAAATGCGATCCGGACCATTCGTCCAGCAAATCCCCTGAGATCTGCCGAATGGAATCGCTTCGTAAGAAGCCACCATTTTTCCCAGGACTCCTGTGCATTGATGCACTGATACTTGGCCTGGTTTTAGGAGGTTTCTGACTAGGTCGAATAACTCCTTGGCTTTTTCCTCCCGGAGGAACACCTTTTTCTGGACTATGCCCAGAATCATTCCTAGGAACAGCAGACGTATCGTCGGAAAACAGCTGCGATTCTTGGAATATTTAGAATCCAGTCGTGCTGTCGTAGAACTACTTTAGATAGTGCTCTTCCGACCTCCAACTGTTCTCTGGAACTTGCCCTTTTCAGGATATCGTCCAAGTAAGGGATAATTTAGATGCCTTTTTTCTTTGAAGAAACATCTTTTCGGCCATTACCTTGGTAAAAGGCCCGGGGTGCCGTGGATAATTCAAACGGCATCGTCTGAAACTGATATTGACAGTTCTGTACCACGAACCAGAGGTACCCTTGTTGAGAAGGGCAAATTTGGACATGGAGGTAATCCTTGATGTCCAGGGACACCATATAGTCCCCTTTTTTCCGGTTCGCTATCACTGCTCTGAGTGACTCCATCTCGATTTGAACCTTTTATGTAAGTGTTCAAAGATTTCAGTTTAGACTATGTCTCACCAAGCCGTCTGGCTTCAGTACCACAATATAGTGTGGAAAAATAATACCCTTTTCCTTGTTGTAGGAGGGGTACTTTGATTATCACCTGCTGGATATACAGCTTGTGAATTGTTTCCAATGCTGCCTCCCTGTCGGAGGGAGCCGTTGGTAAAGCAGACTTCAGAAACCTGCGAGGAGAAGATGTCTCGACTCTCCAATCTGTACCCCTGGGATAATACTTGTACTATCTAGGGGTCAACCTGCGAGTGATCCCACTGCGCGCTGAGACTCTTGAGACTACCCCCCCACCTTGAGTCCGCTTGCATGGCCCCAGCGTCATGCTGAGGACTTGGCAGACGCGGTGGAGGGCTTCTTTTCCTGGGAAGGGGCTGCCTGCTGCAGTCTACTTCCCTTACCTCTATGTCTGGGCAGATATGACTGGCCTTTTGCCTGCATGCCCTCATGGGAAAGGAAGGATTGAGGCTGAAAAGACGGTGTCTTTTTCAGCTGAGATGTAACTTGGGGTAAAAAGGTTGGATTTCCCAGCTGTTGCCGTGGTCCCCAGGTCCGATGGACCGACCCCAACTAACTCCTTCCCTTTATACGGCAATACTTCCATGTGCCGTATGGGATCTGTATCACCTGACCACTGTCGTGTCCATGACATCTTCTGGGTGATATGGACAACGTACTTATCTTGATGCCAGAGAGCAAATATCCCTCTGTGCATCTCACGTACATATATATAGAATGCATCCTATTAAATGCTCTATATGAATAAAATATTTTCAGTCAGGGAATCCGACCAAGCCAACCCAGCACTGCATCTCCAGGCTGATGGCGATCGCTGGTCGCAGTATAACCACCGTATGTGTGTATATACTTTTTAGGATATCTTTCCAGCTTCCTATCAGCTGGCTCCTTGAGGGCGGCCGTATCTGGAGACGGTAACGCCACTTGATAAGCGTGTGAGCGCCTTATCACCCTAAGGGGTGTTTCCCAACGCGCCCTAATTTCTGGCGGGAAAGGGTATAACGCCAATATTTGCTATCGGGGTAACCCCACGCATCATCACACACTTCATTTTTTTTTTATCTGATTCAGGAAAAACTACAGGTAGTTCTTTCACTCCCACATAATACCCTTTTTTGTGGTACTTGTAGTATCAGAAATATGCAACACCTCCTTCATTGCCCTTAACGTGTGGCCCTAATGAGAAATACGTTTGTTTATTCACCGTCGACACTGGATTCAGTGTCCGTGTCTGTGTCGACCGACTGAGGTAAATGGGCGTTTTTAACGCCCCTGACGGTGTTTCTGAGACGCCTGGACCGGTACTAATAGTTTGTCGGCCGTCTCACGTCGTCAACCGACCTTGCAGCGTGTTGACATTCTCACGTAATTCCCTAAATAAGCCATCCATTCCGGTGTCGACTCCCTAGAGAGTGACATCACCATTACAGGCAATTTCTCCGCCTCCTCACCAACATCGTCCTCATACATGTCGACACACACGTACCGACACACAGCACACACACCGGGAATGCTCTGACAGAGGACAGGACCCACACTAGCCCTTTGGGGAGACAGAGGGAGAGTTTGCCAGCACACACCAAAACGCTATAATTATATAGGGACAACCTTATATAAGTGTTTTCCCTTATAGCATCTTTATATATATCTCAATATCGCCAAAATCAGTGCCCCCCCTCTCTGTTTTAACCCTGTTTCTGTAGTGCAGTGCAGGGGAGAGCCTGGGAGCCTTCTCTCCATGCTTTCTGTGAGAGAAAATGGCGCTGTGTGCTGAGGAGATAGGCCCCGCCCCTTTTTCGGCGGGCTCGTCTCCCGCTATTTAGTGAATCTTGGCAGGGGTTAAATATCTCCATATAGCCTCTGGGGGCTATATGTGAGGTATTTTTCGCCAAAAAAGGTTTTCATTTGCCTCCCAGGGCGCCCCCCTCCCAGCGCCCTGCACCCTCAGTGACTGCCGTGTGAAGTGTGCTGAGAGGAAAATGGCGCACAGCTGCAGTGCTGTGCGCTACCTTTAGAAGACTGCAGGAGTCTTCAGCCGCCGATTCTGGACCTCTTCTTACTTCAGCATCTGCAAGGGGGCCGGCGGCGCGGCTCCGGTGACCATCCAGGCTGTACCTGTGATCGTCCCTCTGGAGCTGATGTCCAGTAGCCAAGAAGCCAATCCATCCTGCACGCAGGTGAGTTCACTCCTTCTCCCCTAAGTCCCTCGTTGCAGTGATCCTGTTGCCAGCAGGACTCACTGTAAAATAAAAAACCTAAGCTAAACTTTCTCTAAGCAGCTCTTTAGGAGAGCCACCTAGATTGCACCCTTCTCGGCCGGGCACAAAAATCTAACTGGAGTCTGGAGGAGGGTCATAGGGGGAGGAGCCAGTGCACACCACCTGATCGGAAAGCTTTACTTTTTGTGCCCTGTCTCCTGCGGAGCCGCTATTCCCCATGGTCCTTTCAGGAACCCCAGCATCCACAAGGACGATAGAGAAATAGAATTATCGGTAAGTAAATTCTTATTATTAGATATTTCTATTACTACATAAAATTATTACTTACTACATAAAACCCTTCCTGTATGGTGTAACTCTATATCACTTACTACTATTTTTTTGCTATTCTGCTACATTGTTTATAATTTTATAACTCTCTAGGAGAGACTATACTAATATATATTTCTCATACGTCCTAGAGGATGCTGGGGACACCAAAAGAACCATGGGGGTATAGACAGGATCCGCAGGAGACATGGGCACTTTAAGACTTTGAAAAAGGTGTGTGTACTGGCTCCTCCCTCCATGCCCCTCCTCCAGACTCCAGTTTTAGAATTGTGCCCAGTGAGACTGAACGTACTACAGGGGAGCTCTACTGAGTTTCTCTGAAAATACTTTTTTGTTAGGTTTTTTATGTTCAGGGAGGCTGCTGGAAACAACCTCCCTGCGTCGTGGGACTGAGGGGAGAGAAGTATGACCCACTCTCCTACAGGACTCCATTAGTTCCTGAGGGTTTGATCGCTGGGTACGCTCAGATGCTCGCTCCCACAGCCGGCCGTCACCCCCCTTACAGAGCCAGAAGTCAGAAGACAGGTGAGTAGAAGAAGAAAGAAGACTTCAGTGACGGCATTTCCCTGAGGCACCGCGCAGCGGACAGACGCTGCGTGCCAAGCTCCCGCTCACACACAGCACTACTGGGTGCAGGGCGCAGTGGGCGCGGGGGGGGGGGGGGGGGGCGGGGGGGCTCCCTGGGCAGCTTAAGATAGCTCAGCAAAAGTCTGGCAAGAGGGGACATTAGTGCTAGACACTGTCCTAACCCCTGCCAGTATATTCAGTATTATAAAAGAGCTGGACGGAAGTGCGCCATTAAGGGGGCGGAGCTTCGTCCCCACAGCTCACTCGGTGCCA
This sequence comes from Pseudophryne corroboree, assembly GCF_028390025.1. Taxonomy (NCBI): domain Eukaryota; kingdom Metazoa; phylum Chordata; class Amphibia; order Anura; family Myobatrachidae; genus Pseudophryne; species Pseudophryne corroboree. Next base: position 460,101,137 of record NC_086446.1, read on the forward strand.
TTTCTTCTCCGCTGGCTGCAGAGACGCTGGTCCTTCCTTACACTGCTGAACAAGTATCAGGGTGCAAAATTGGAGGGGGGGTGCAGGTTATTTGGTGCAATATTATATAATATAAAAAGCGCTACAGGTCTGGGGCATTTTAGTTAACCCTTCTGACCCATTGATTTGGCGCTGGGGTGTGAGCTGGCAAATTCCCTCTGTGCCTCTCTGACAGGCTTCTCTGTGGCTCTGTCCCCTATAAGCCCAGTGTGTCTGTGGGTGTGTATTACACGTGTGTCGGCATGTCTGAGGCTGAGTGCTCTTCACAAGAGGAGACTGTATTAGAGATGCAAAAGGCGGTGGGGGTGACCATGTCGGCACCGCCGACTCCTGATTGGGTAAATGTATTGAATGCTAATGTAGCTCGTATTAGTAAAAGTTTGGACAAGGCTGAGTCTCAGACCCAGGCATGGAAGAAATCTGTGGAAGATATGTTATTACAAGTTCAGGTCCCCTCGGGGTCACAGAAACGTACGTTTACCCAGTTGGCAGACACTGATACCGACACGGACACTGATTCCAGTGTCGACTATAGTGATTCCAGATTAGATCCAAAATTGGCAAAGAGCATTCAGTACATGATTGTGGCTATTAAAGAGGTATTGCATATTACTGAGGACCCTGCTGTTCCGGATAAAAGGGTCTGTATGTATAAGGAAAAGAAACCTGAAATAACATTTCCTCCCTCTCATGAACTGAATATTTTATTTGATAAAGTCTGGGAAAGTCCTGACAGAAAATTTCAGATTCCCAAAAGGATTCCAGTAGCTTATCCGTTTCCCACTGGGGATAGGGAAAAGTGGGAGTCACCCCTCATTGTGGACAAGGCCCTATCGCGGTTGTCTAAAAAGGTGGCTCTTCTGTCACCTGACACGGCAGCCCTTAAAGACCCTGCAGATCATAAGCAGGAAGCTACGTTAAAATCCATTTATACGACCACAGGTACACTACTCAGACCGGTCATTGTCTCTGCGTGGGTGAGTAGTGCTATTGAAAAGTGGGCAGATAACTTGTCATCTGACAGAGATACCCTAGATAGGGATAACATCCTCTTGACGCTGGGTTATATCAAGGATGCGGCAGTTTACCTAAAGGAAGCTGCGAGGGACATTGGCCTTTTGGGATCAAAGGCCAATGCCATGGCAGTCTTAGCTAGACGAGCACTGTGGATTCATCAGTGGAATGCTGATACTGACTCTAAGAAAAATATGGAATTCCTACCGTACAAAGGTGGTGTCTTGTTTGGTGACGGCCTCGCTGATTTGGTATCTACGGCTACCGCGTGTAAGTCATAATTTGTGCCTTCGCAACAAAAGAAGACACACCACTATCAAATGCAGTCCTTTCGGTCCAATAAATACAAGAAAGGGCGAGGTTTTTCCTTCCTTGCGGCTAGAGGAAGGGGAAAGGGTAAAAGATCACCAGCCGTGGCGGGTTCCCAGGAGCAGATGTCCTCCCCGACTTCTGCCAAATCCAGCGCATGACGCTGGGTCTCCTCTGCGGGAGTCCGCACCGGTGGGGGCACGTCTCAATCTCTTCAGTCAGTTCTGGGTTCGTTCGGACCTGGACCCATGGGTTTTACAAATAATATCCCAAGGGTACAAACTGGAGTTTCAAGACGTCCCCCCTCACCGATTTTTCAAATCGGCCTTGCCAGTTTCTCTTCCGGACAGGGAGGTAATTTGCAACGCCATACAAAAGTTGTGTCAAAATCAGGTTTTCGGCAGGGTTCCCCGGTCACAACAGGGTGAAGGCTTTTATTCAAGTCTTTGTGTCGTTCCGAAGCCGGATGGCTCGGTCAGGCCAATCCTGAACCTGAAATCTCTCAATTTCTACCTGAAAAAAATCAAATTCAAAATGGAGTCTCTCCGAGCAGTAATCTCCAGTCTGGAGGAAGGGGATTTTAATGGTGTCGGTGGACATAAAAGATGCCTACTTATATGTTCCCATTTATCCTCCACATCAGGCTTACCTGAGGTTTGCAATTCAAGATTGTCATTACCAATTTCAGACGTTGCCGTTTGGTCTGTCCACGGCTCCAAGGATTTTCACCAAGATAATGGCGGAAATGATGGTTCTCCTTCGCAAGCAAGGAGTCACAATTATCCCGTACTTGGACGATCTCCTGATAAAGGCGAGATCCAGGGACCAGTTGGTGAGAAACGTGGCCCTGTCTCTGACAGTTCTTCAACAACATGGTTGGCTCCTGAACTTGCCAAAATCACAGTTGATTCCGGCAACGAGGTTGTCATTTTTAGGGATGATACTGGACACAGAACTACAGAGAATTTTTCTTCTGGTGGAAAAGGCTCAGGAACTTCAAACAAATTCTGAAACCATCAAGAGTGTCAATTCATCAGTGCACTCAGTTGCTGGGGAAGATGGTGGCGACCTACGAGGCCATTCGTTTTGGCAGATTCCATGCCAGAGTATTTCAGTGGGACCTGTTGGACAAGTGGTCCGGATCCCACCTGCACATGCACCGGAAGATAGTCCTGTCTTCAAAGACCAGAATATCGCTCCTGTGGTGGCTGCACAGCTCTCACCTCCTGGAGGGGTGCAGGTTCGGAATCCAGGACTAGATTCTAATAACCACGGATGCAAGTCTCCAAGGATGGGGTGCAGTCCCGCAAGGGGTAAACTTCCAAGGAAGATGGTCAAGCCAGGAAACTTGTCTCCACATAAACGTTCTGGAGATAAGGGTCATTTACAACGGCCTTGTGCAGGCGGAACATCTTTTTCGCAATCTGCCCGTGCTGATCCAGTCAGACAATGTGACAGCATTAGCGTACATAAACCGCCAGGGCGGAACAAAAAGCAGAGCGGCAATGGCAGAAGTCACAAAGGTTCTCCGCTGGGCAGAGAAGCATACAAGAGCGCTGTCCGCGATCTTCATTCCAGGAGTGGACAACTGGGAAGCAGACTTCCTCAGCAGACACGATCTCCATCCAGGAGAATGGAGCCTCCATCAAGAGGTCTTCACAGAAGTGACAAGTCGTTGGGGAATTCCTCACATAGACATGATGGCATCGCGCCTCAACAAAAAGCTTCAGAGATATTGTTCCAGGTCCAGGGACCCTCAAGCAATGGCAGTGGATGCACTGGTGACACCATGGGTGTTTCCGTCGATGTATGTGTTCCCTCCACTTCCTCTCATTCCAAAACTTCTAAAGATCATAAGTAGAACAAAGGTTCAAGCAATCCTCATTGTCCCAGACTGGCCAAGGGGGGCTTGGTATCCAGATCTTCAGGAATTACTCATAGGAGATCCCTGACCTCTTCCTCTACGCGAGGACCTGTTACAGCAGGGGCCGTGCGTATACCAAGACTTACCGCGGCTACGTTTGACAGCATAGCGGTTGAACGCCAGATCCTAGCACGGAAAGGTATTCCCAGTGAAGTCATTCCCACCCTTCAGGCCAGGAAGGGAGTAACGTCTAAACATTACCACCGCATTTGGAGGAAGTACGTGTCTTGGTGTGAATCCAAGAAGGTTCCTGCGGAAGAGTTTCAGCTAGGACGTTTTCTCCATTTTCTACAAGCAGGTGTAGAGGCGGGCCTAAAGTTGGGCTCAATTAAGGTTCAGATTTCAGCCTTACCGGTTTTCTTTCAAAAACAATTGGCCTCCCTTCCAGAAGTTCAAACTTTCGTGAAGGGTGTGTTGCACATCCAACCTCCATTTGTGCCCCCTGTGGCACCACGGGATCTTAACGTGGTGTTGCAGTCCCTTCAATCGCATTGGTTTGAGCCTTTACAGACGGTGGAGTTGAAGTTTCTCAATTGGAAAGTGGTCATCCTGTTGGCTTTGGCGTCCGCAAGGCGGGTGTCTGAGTTAGTGGCCTTGTCTCACAAGAGCCCTTATTTAATCTTTCATGAAGATAGAGCTGAGTTGAGGACTCGGCAACAATTTCTGCCGAAGGTGGTTTCATCTTTTCACATGAACCAACCTATTGTGGTGCCAGTGGCTACTGCCTCTTTCGTTGAGTCAAAATCTTTGGATGTGGTCAGAGCTCTGAAAATCTATGTAGCCAGAACGGCTCGGGTTAGGAAAACCGAAGCTCTGATTGTCCTGTATGCTCCCAACAAGATTGAATGTCCTGCTTCCAAACAGACAATTGCACGCTGGATCTGTAACACGATTCAGCATGCTCATTCCACGGCTGGATTATCATTACCGGAATCGGTGAAGGCCCATTCTACTAGAAAGGTGGGCTCTTCTTGGGCGGCTGACCGAGGGGTCTCGGCATTGCAACTTTGCCGAGCTGCTACTTGGTCGGGTTCGAACACTTTTGCAAAGTTTTACAAGTTTGATACCCTGGCCGATGACGACCTCAAGTTTGGTCGATCGGGGCTGCAGAGTCATCCGCACTCTCCCGCCCGTTCTAGAGCTTTGGTATAACCCCATGGTTCTTTTGGTGTCCCCAGCATCCTTTAGGACGTATGAGAAAATAGGATTTTAATACCTACCGGTAAATCCTTTTCTCTTAGTCCGTAGAGGATGCTGGGCGCCCGTCCCAGTGCGTACTGTAGCTGCAGTTATTAATTCTGGTTACACGTATGTTGTGTTATGTTTATGGTCAGCCTGTTGCTGACATTGGTTCATGCCGTCGGCTTGGGTTCTGTTGAATGCCACGTTGTGCGGCGTGTTTGCGGTCCGTCTCCCTGAGCACAGTTCCTATAACTGGAGTCTGGAGGAGGGGCATGGAGGTAGGAGCCAGTGCACACACCTTTTTCAAAGTCTTAAAGTGCCCATGTCTCCAGTGGATCCCGTCTATACCCCATGGTTCTTTTGGTGTCCCCAGCATCCTCTACAGACTAAGAGAAAAGGATTTACCGGTAGGTATTAAAATCCTATTTTATCCTTCACTTTATATAGTATATGCAGTTCCTATCTAATATTTGTTCCTATCATTTATCTATATATTTTTATCTAATTGTCTTTTAAGAAACTGCTTTTTTATTTTCTTGTTTATTTTTAAAATGTATGTAAAAATTTGTATATGAGGAGCTATTCACTTTACAATGGACATTAATTACTTTTCACACTATTGCCAATTAAAGGAGCACAATCACTCCTCACTGTGATGGAAACACGGTTAGGAGAGTAAAGAACACTCTCACACAGCACATGAGTGGTCCGTTCGTTGCGGGCACGCATGCGCTGTAGACAGCACAAGTCTGTAGTTTCTGAGTAGTAGCCCGGAGCCGCAATCTCGCGTTAACCCGGAGTCTCCCGCGCACGCGCGAACCGCTCGTGCGGGCACCCATGCGCAATAGACACCCCAGACTTGTAGTTCTAAGTCCCAGTTCCCATTTCAACTCAGAGTCATAATCCCGCGCATGCGCGGTGCATACATCCGCACGCTGGAAGCGGCGCAGTTCTCCTCTGAGTCCCCCTGTCCATAATAAAAGATTTACCAGTGCAGAGCTCACTACCTATGACCTCTGAGGAAGTCCCAGCACATAAAAACGGGATGAAACGCGTTGGGTACGTTTGATGACTCTCCGCTCTTCATAGTGATTGACAGATAAGCATTTGTATTGTCACTAAATTGTACGAGTCCATCTATATGTTTTTCTTGTTTTTATTATAATAAATGTGTGTAAAAATAGTATTACACTATCAGAGTTTTTTCTCCCCTGGGAGCATTCTACTTTTAAGGTATTCTTGGTGGGACAGATGATACTGAGATTACCATCTATTTATGTACCTTGAAAAAAACATGAGTGCTGCCCAGTTACATCAATTTAACTATTTGCTGCACCTCCTAATATCGGTAAACAAGCACATTACTGGTAGGGTGCTTTCCCTCTTTTTTTAAACCATTTCTGGCACAGTATAGCACTTTATCACTTTTTTGCACGTTTATTGCACCTCTAGCACAGAGACACTTTATTTTTGAGCTGTTCACTTTATTGATATACTGTCTTCCATCCCATATCTACGTAAAATACCACGTTAAATATCCGGAAGGACATAAGAGGAAGAGTGGAATGAGGAAGAAGACTGAGATGTAAAGAAATTTTCATAAGCACACACTCACGTGCATCTGGTACACATATTTGGTATTTAATTGAGGACACTGTGTTGAGTCACTTATGAAAACACCGAAGGTGCGGCTGATTTACCTTTGAACAATAACTAATATATATATACACATTTACACACACACACACACACACACACACACACACACACACACACACACACACACACACTAGCCCAGTGCAGTTTTATTGTGCTCATAATAATCTCTGCATTGCCTGTGACTGTGTGTGCCTGTACCTGCTGTATGGTTTCACTCTCATGTGTATCCCATCTAAGGTAGCTATCACTATATTCTATACCCGAATGGACTAGGTGCGTCAGGGTCCTCTAATATAGTGTACACAGTACTTATCGCTACACGGATAGTTTACTGTTACAGTCACATACACTGGGATTTAATTCACAAGTTTGTGTATTCTGACGCTGTTTGGGTACTTTGTCCGCAAGTTGTGTACTCTGTCTGGCTTCATCGTACTAATAGCCTGATTGTTGCTGTATTACAGTGTCTAACAATAAGGGCAGTAAAAATATGGAAGCTGCTGTAATTTGCAAGGTATGCTCCAGATGTTTACCTGAGGGGGAAGTATTGTGTGAAGGTCTGTGTATTAAATGTCATGCACCTCCCAGTCATCCTGCAGCTCCGGTAACGACCATGGAGCCACCCTGGGTTATGTTCACCACCCTCCTGGGGACTCTGGTGGACCGTTTAGCCCCCCATATGGGACCTCTGGTGTCACTACCACCACAAGTAGTCCCTATACTAAATACGCCGTGGGCGGAAAATTTGTCTACCCAGCTACAACAGTTGAATCAGTCTTTGATTAGACAGAAATCTACTCCAGGTCACTCCCGTGTCCCTAGGTCATCTAAGCAGGCTGCTTCCTCCTCACAGTCCACTAACCTCCTAATGTTTCATCTGTCGAGGAGGAGGAGCATACGGTCCTGTCAGACTCTGAATCATGTATTACTGACGAGGATTCTACCTTACAGGTTGATGTCCTTGGCCTGGTGGATGCTATTAAGCAGATCCTTCAAATCAATGAGGATTCCACTACAGTGGCCAAGAAAACTGATATGTTTAAACAACAGACGGTGGTTAAAACTGTATTACCCCATTCTGATCATCTTGTGGACATCAGGAAGGAACCCTGGTCTATCCCAGGTAAGAAATTCCCGTTCCCTAAACGGGCTTTGGCTCGACATCCTACCCATTGCAGAGTTATGAGTAAATATGAAAACCCACCGCCGGTGGATTCTCACATCACCCATCTGGTGGTGTCATCTACTCTGCCTGTCACCACTGTCACCTCTCTGAAGGAACTGACAGATAAGCGTGTGGAGGGATGCCTGAAGTCTATATATTTCCTTGCAGGGGCCATCCATAGGCCCACCATAGCTGGTTCTTAGGCTGCAAAGGGTATTGAGGCATGAGTTCAGGCATTAGAGAATGAGCTGCCCGAGGATATTTCTGACAAAGCCAGACAATACCTGTCTCACATATGCACCGCCTATTATATTCAGGAGGCGTTCCTCTGAGGCGGGAGTACTGGCAGCCAAAGCGTCATCCACGTCTGTCCTGGCTCGCCGCATACTGTGGTTAAGGTCGTGGAAAGTGGATCTGGACTCCAAGAAGACCTTGGAGGTACTCCTCTTTACTGGGGACATTTTATTTGGAGAGAACCTGAACAAAATAGTGTCTGAATTAGCAGCTGCTAAGACTGCTTTTCTTCCTCTTACTAATTCTTCTGCTCAGAAGGCGAAGACTACCACTTTTCATTCCTTTCGACCTCAAGGGAAAACCAAGGGTCAGTCTTACCCCAGACAATCTCGTGCTCCCAAGAATACCAAGCCCAAGACGAAACAGTCCTGGGCAGCCCGGCAGCCTACTTCAAAACAAGACAAGCCTACTGCATGACGGGGCAGGCATCCCCCTGGGGGACCCCAGCATGGGAGGCCGACTTCTACAGTTCGCCCAGGTCTGGTTAAAGACCACTTCAGATGCTTGGGTACTGGAAGTTGTCTCTCACGGGTACGCTGTCTCCTTCAGGAGACCTCCCCCTCACCAGTTCTGCACTACAGTACTCCCTTCGGATCCGTTGAAGATGCAGGCTCTGCAAACAGTTGTAGGTTCTCTCCTGAGTACAGGAGTGGTTGTGCCGGTACCTCAGTCCCAGCATGGCAGAGGCTATTATTCAACCCTGTTTCTTGTGTAGAAACCCAATGGGTCTTTTCGGCCTATTCTCAACCTCAAGTCACTGAACAAGTTTGTGAGGGTCGCCAAGTTTCATATGGCAACATTGCGCTCTATTGTGCTGGTGATGGAACCTGGAGATTACATGGTATCCCTGGATATACAGGATGCTTATCTGCATATTCCTATTGCCATATTGCATCAGCAGTTCCTGCGGTTTGCTATTGGCGACAGTCACTACCAATTCCAGGCTCTGTCGTTCGAACTGGCCATGCCTCCTCGAATCTTCACCAAGGTTATGGCTGTGATGACGGCGTACGTCCGTTGCCAGGGAGTCAGAATCTTGCTATACTTGGACGACCTGTGCAATAAAAATATTCAGATATACTCTGCGCAAAATAATCTAAGGTGCAGCTGTAGTCTATATCTAATAGTGCCTCCCCACTGCACTACAAATCAATACAGTTTCAAAAAATATTAAGCGATAGAGCACAAGCGCTCCAAAGATAAACCAATTCACCCTTTATTCACTACAAAGTTGAAAATAAAGAGGGATAATACCGTCTTTTTGGGATATATCAACTTCACAATTGGCTGGTGGTGTTTCCATATTATTCTTTGATGTACAATCTGTAACAAAATGTGTCCCCTTCGTGTATACAAGAGCTAATTTTTGCTCATAAAGGGAAACAATGAAAAAGATAATAGTGCAAATTATCGTTTTAAAACACAAAGGTTTAATTACATAACACACTTACAAACATAGAAGATAAAAGCGCATAGCAAGAATCCCTCTCAGGCAATAGCAGCAGCAAATTTGGAAAATCCTCTCAATCCCCTGTTGAATCTGGGTTGGCTGTACCGAGATCCGGAACAAGATAACAGCAGGATATCCAAAACAGCAGCCCTGGGATGGGATGGTATAAAACGGTAGAGCAGTACGCTTAACGCGTTTCAGACAGCATCGTCCTTCGTCACAAAGGGGACACATTTTGTTACAGATTGTACATCAAAGAATAATTTGGAAACACCATCAGCCAATTGTGAAGTTGATAAATCTCAAAAAGACGGTATTATCCCTCTTTATTTTCAACTTTGTGGTGAATAAAGGGTGAATTGGTTTATCGTTGGAGCGCTTGTGCTCTATCTCTTAATATTTTTTGATACTTGGACGACCTGCTGATTCTGGCGAGTTCCCACGATGTCCTACTCAGTCATCTACAATTGATGGGGAGTTGCTTACAAGCCCACAGATGGCTAATCAACTGGAAAAAGTCCTCACTGGTCCCTGCTCAGAGCATGGTGCACTTAGGGGCGCTTCTGGACACACACAGTCAGAGACTGCTCCTGTCTCCAGAAAAGGTCTTGAAAATCCAGGACAGCATAAGACACTTCATCCGTCACCCCAGAGTGTCAATTCACTCAGCGATGCAAGTACTTGGCCTGATGGTGTCGACGTCCGACATGGTGGAGTACACTCAATTTCATTCCCGCCCTCTGCAATGATTAATTCTTGCCAAGTGGGAAGGCCTGCCTCATCGGATCAGATCCCAAATGATCTTGCTGACTCCAGAGGTTCGTTTGTCACTGACCTGGTGGCTCCAGGACTAGCAATTCAGCAGGGGCCATCCCTTCTGGATCCCCGATTGGGTCCTCCTGACGACGGATGTCAGTCTGAGGGGATGGGGAGCAGTGTTGGAGCAAAACTCTTTTCAGGGTCGGTGAACCAAGGAAGAATCACTCCTTCCAATAAACATCCTAGAGCTGAGGGCGGTGTTCAATGCCTTATCACTTGCCCTGCTTCAGGTACGGAACAGACCGGTTCAGGTTCAGTCAGACAATGCCACGACAGTGGCATACATAAACCATTAAGGCGGCACTCAAAGTTGCATGGCTATGAAGGAAGTGTCAGAAATCCTTTGTTTTGCAAAACGCCATCTGGCAAGTATATCGGCAGTGTTTATTCCGGGTGTCCTGAAATGGGAAGCCTACTACCTCAGTTGTCAGGACGTACACGCCGGAGAGTGGAGTCTTCATCCAGAAGTCTTTCAACTCCTAGTGGACAGGTGGGGTCTACCGGATGTGGATCTCATGGCATCTCGACACAATCACAAGTTTCCGGCCTTCGGATCTCGGACCAGGGATCCTCAAGCAACGTTCGTGGATGCACTGGCAGTACCATGGAACTTTCAGCTGCCTTACGTGTTCCCTCCAGTGCCACTCCTGCCCAGGGTTCTATGGAAGTTCAAACAGGAAGGATGAATACTACAGGGCATCCTCTTCTACTTCCTCAACGACCAGACATCCTCGTACAGAGCCCTTGTCTCTACCCAGATCTGGCCAGACTGGCTTTGATGGCGTGGCTCTTGAAGCATCACTCCTAAGAGCCAAAGGATTTTAGAGGCGGTTATTCAAACGATGTTGAAATGCCACAAACCAGCCTCTGCCCGGATTTATTACAGGGTTTGGAATTCTTACTTCACTTGGTGTGCTGAGAAGAATTATGATGTCCATAGATTCAGAACTTCCAGAATACTGGCTTTTCTCTAAAGAGGCCTGGACTTAGGTCTTTGTCTGGCCTCCCTCAAGGTTCATATATCTGCCTTGTCGGTTTGGTTTCAGAGAAAAGTTGCCTCTATACCTGATGTTCAGACGTTCATTCAGGGTTCATTATTCGGATTCAGCCTCCCTATGTCCCTCCTGTGGCTCCATGGGATTTGTCTGTTGTGCTGAATGCTCTGCAAGAGTCTCCATTTGAACCTCTTGAATCGGTGGACCTTAAATGGCCTCTGCAAAACGGGTGTCGGACTTAGGCGCTTTGTCCTGTCGTCCACCCTTTCTCATATATTTGCCTAAGGTGGTGTTATCTTTTCAACTTAACCAAGAGATTGTGGTTCCGGCCTTTGTCTCTTCAGATTTGTCTCCCAAAGAACGTTCTTTGGATGTGGTTAGGACTCTCCGTATCTATGTGGAGAGGACTGCCTCTATCAGGAGGTCACATTCCCTTTTTGTTTTGTTTGGATTTCATAAACGTGGCTGGCCTGCGAATAAGCAAACCTTGGCCAGGTGGATTAGAATGGTGTTTGCACAAGCCTATGTGCAGGCTGGACTTTCAGCTCCTGCTGCAGTTAAAGGCCATTCTACTCGGTCTGTTGGGCCTTCTTGGGCGGCCCGCCGTAGCGCGTCCCCAGAACAATTGTGCAAGGCGGCTACGTTGTCCTCAGTGAACACGTTCATTAAGTTCTATGCCTTTGATACTTCCACCTCCCAGGATGCTTCCTTTGGACGCCGGGTTCTCTTACCCGCTAAGGTGCGTCCCCTCTCTTGAGGAACTGCTTTAGGACATCTCCAATGTATTCCCTGTGGAACACTGTGTACCCTGCTGCAGAAAAGGAGAGTTATGGTAGACTTACAATGATTAACTCTCTTTCTGCAGGGTACACTGGGTTCCACAGGGTGCCCACCCTGACGCACCTGACTCTTTATGTTGTATGGCATTAGCCGCTGGTACCCTCTCCTGTTGTGAGATTGTGGTTCTATGTGACTAACATCTGCCTTCTCTTTTACATGCTCCTGCATTGGACTGGTTAACGAAACGGAGCTCACAGTGCCTGGAGGTGGGGTTATAGAGGAGTCCCCAATGCATCCTGGGACAGTCAAAGCTTTGCCTGATGGTGCCTCTGGTTCCAAGATCCCGCTCTACACCCCCGATGTATTCACTGTGGAACCCAGTGTACCTCGCAGAAAGAGAGTTAACCATGGCAAGTCTACCATAACTCTCATTTTTTTCCCTAAAAATTCTTCCTAGTGGGTGTCTAGCACCACCCTGGGGGGAATACATACTATTTCCCGGCGGGTGGTTTGCAGGCTGTAAGGATCCCGACAGTGGCACCAGGCCTTAATATCTTTTGCTCTGAAATTTACTGAAATGTATTTGGAATTAGTCATAGTGCCTTTTTTTTAATAAAATGTTATTTTGGACTAGTAATTTCTGGACCTGCCCTGTGATAGGTCTGTATCTGACCCCACTCTGCCCTCAATCCCCCAGCGGTGCATCTGTCCTGCCTCCGTCCCTTCTCTGACCTCTGTACTCACCTCTGTTCCTGTTATGCCTTTGCCATCTGTCCACCTTCATAGCTGCTCCACCTACGCCCCCTCCTCTGTCCTCATCCTCTGTCTCAGGCCCTCTTATCCACTGATGGCCTCCTTGGCTGTCATGTCTTGCTGGCAGTGCATTGTGGACATGCAGGCATGTGATTCACTGACCAGAGACAAAGGGCCGGATTCAAATGTTACTGCTGACGGGCGACAAGTTAAATTTAGCTCACTACCCCCCGGGGGTAGCGAGCTAAAAATGCGCGTAAAGAGACCTGTTTTGAGGCACAAACGGCTCTTTTCGCGATCGTGCCTATTATTTTAATCGAGTTTAGATGCTTTGCGTGCCTAAACCCGACTATAATGGGCGCGATCAGCGCGATAACGGGGAGCATTTAAATATCCATCCTCTATCTGCCGTCACTTTAGATGGGAGATAGGGGGTGCAATAAGATTCAAAATTCCCCCCCAAAGAGTAGAGCTAGAGATCTGAGGGCAAATCACTGGTTATGTTAGTAGGGAAGGTAGATTAGTGGATTTGCCAAGCCCGCTTATAGTGGTGATACATGTGTAAATACATATATATTTCCTTTGTGTTATATTTAATGGGTGATTGGAGTGACCTGTTGGGGGTGCTTGAGGACTGGAGCTAAAAACACTGACCTAGGTAGTTTATGTGAAAGGGTGATACCCCCATCGGCCAACATCCCAGAAATGAAATTAATATGGAGGAAAACTATTCTGCTGTGATGCTATACATATGTAATCCTGTAACCACATGTGGGTACATGTAACATGCATGTAACTGTGTTTTCCATGTCTATTTTTCCTCATATAGTTGCAGTGTAATATATTCTATGTTCCTGGCATCAAGTTAGTGTTAATTAATGAGTTTTTGTTGTGTCCTTTGCACAATGAATGCTCTCATGAGACTTGGCACTTTGTGCAAGTGTAAGAGGAGGGGGCATGCGATCCTTGGTATTTAGGGGAACTGACTCAAAATTGTTTTGTTGGGTTTCATTTTTTCGGTAAAACCAAATAATGCTTGCACTGTTTTTCTTTTTACATTCTGTCTATCTGACAGCTTAAATCTGTATGAATTTTTAAAAGAAGTAGTGAGTTATATAGCCAATCTTACTTTTAATATTTTGTACAACATGCAATGAATATATCCATGTTACATGCACATTCAAGTCTATCCTTTTTCTTGCTTACACTTTCTCTTACGTCCTAGAGGATGCTGGGGACTCCGTAAGGACCATGGGGTATAGACGGGCTCCGCAGGAGATAGGGCACCTAAAAAGAACTTTGACTATGGGTGTGCACTGGCTCCTCCCTCTATGCCCCTCCTCCAGACCTCAGTTAGATCTTGTGCCCAGAGGAGAATGGGTGCACTGCAGAGAGCTCTCCAGAGTTTTCTGTTGAAGAAGAATTTTGTTAGGTTTTTTATTTTCAGGGAGTCCTATTGGCAACAGGCTCCCTGCATCGTGGGATCGAGGAGAGAGAAGCAGAGCTGGCTTGTCAAGTTGGGCACTGCTTCTAAGGCTACTGGACACCATTAGCTCCAGAGGGAGTCGGAACACAGGTCTCACCTGGGGTTCGTCCCGGAGCCGCGCCACCGTCCTCCTCACAGATGCCGAAGATAGGAGCCGGATGGAGAAGGCAGAAGACATCTTAGGCGGCAGAAGACATCAGATCTTCATGAGGTAAGGCGCGCATCGGTAAGCTGCGCGCCATTGCTCCCAGTCACACACACACAGAGCAGCACTGAAGGGTGCAGGGCGCAGGGGGGGGGGGGGGGCGCCCTGGGCAGCAATAAACCTCACATTTGGGCACTGACAAGGTAGATTAGGCTGCTGGGCAGTAATTCTACGATCTCCCGCCATTTTCTATGAAAAAATCACCGGGACCGAAGCCCGCCGTCGGGTGGGCGGGGCTTGATCCTCAGCACTAACCAGCGCCATTTTCTCCACAGAAGCTGCATGAGGAAAACGCTGGCTCCCTGGTCTCTCCCCTGCTGAACTTCACAGGCTTGAAAAAGAGGAGGGGGGCACATTAGCGACGCAGTGAGTGGGAATTGGCATATTATATATAAAAAAGCGCTATCTGGAAATATTTTTTCCAGTGTTTTTAAGCGCTGGTGTGTGCTGGCATACTCTATCTCTGTCTCTCCTTAGGACCTGGTTGGGGTTTTGTCCCCTTATAGGTTAATCCCTGTGTGTGTGGGGTGTCGGTACGTGTGTGTTGACATGTCTGAGGCGGAAGGCTTCTCCAAGGAGGAGGTGGAGCAAATGAGTGGTGTGTCCCCGTCGGTTGTGCCGACTCCAGATTGGATGGACATGTGGCATATGTTGAATGCAAGTGTGGCATCTTTACATAAAAGGCTTGATAAGGCTGATTTTAGGGGGGACATCAGGGGGTCAATCCTCGGATTGGACCAACTCACAGGGCCCGTCGGGGTCTCAAAAGCGTCCCTTAACACAAGACACTACTACCGACACGGATTCTGATTCCAGTGTCGACTATGACGAAGTAAAATTGCACCCTAGGGTGACTAAAACCATTCAGGGTATGATTGTGGCAATAAGGGATGTGTTGCATATTGTGGATGAACCCTCGGTCCCCGACACAAGGGTACACATGTTTAAGGAAAAGAAACAGATTATTAACTTTCCCACATCTCATGAATTAAATGAATTCTTTGGAAAAGCTTGGGAGACTCCGGATAAGAGACCGCAGATCCCCAAAAGAATTTATATGGCATACCCCTTCCCTAAGCAGGACAGGGAAATTTGGGAATCACCCCCCACTGTGGACAAGGCCCTGACGTGTTTGTCCAAGAAAGTGGCGCTACCGTCTCCTGACACAGCAGCCCTTTAGGACCCTGCAGATCGCAGGCAAGAAACTACCTTAAAGTGTATTTATTCTCATACGGGGGCTGTGCTACGACCGACAATTGCGCCGGCATGGGTGTGTAGCGCAATTGCAGCTTGGACAGATGAGCTGACAGATCAATTTGATAATATGGATAAGGATACTATATTCTTAACTCTAGCCCATATTAAAGACGCAGTCTTATTTATGAGGGATGCTCAAAGGGACATTGGATTGCTAGCTTCTAGGGCCAATGCCATGTCTGTCTCAGCGAGAAGATCCTTATGGACTCGCCAAAGGACGGGTGATGCGGATTCCAAAAAACATATGGAAGTACTACCCTATAAGGGTAATGTATTGTTTGGGGATGGGCTGACGGATCTGGTTTCCACAGCTATAGCAGGTAAATCTAATTTTTTACCATATATTCCCCAACAGCAAAAGAAAGTAACACCCTATCAGATGCAGTCCTTTCGGTCGCACAAGTCCAAAAGAGGTCGGGGATCCTCTTTCTTTGCCAGAGGTAAGGGCAGAGGCAAGAGAGCACCTGCTTCGGCAGGTGCCCAGGAACAAAAGTCCTCCCCGGCTACTCCAAAACCCACAGCATGACGCTGGGGCTCCCCTGAGGAAGTCCGCACCGGTGGGGGCACGTCTTCGACTTTTCAGTCAGGCCTGGGTCAGTTCGGACCTGAATCCCTGGGTCTTGGAAATAGTTCCCAGGGTTACAAATTGGAATTCGAGGAGGTGCCCCCGCGCCGATTTTTTAAATAGGCCCTAACAGCTTCCACATCTGAAAGGGATATAGTGTTAGCTGCAATTCAAACGCTGTGTATACAGCAAGTGATAATCAAGGTTCCCCTGCACCAGCAGGGAAGAGGTTACTACTCAACCCTATTTGTGGTCCCGAAACCGGACGGTTCGGTCAGACCTATTTTGAATCTGAAATCCCTAAACCAGTACATAAAAAGATTCAAATTCAAAATGGAATCTCTCAGAGCGATAATAGCCAACATGAAGGAGGGGGAGTTTATGGTGTCTCTGGACATAAAGGATGCGTACCTTCATGTCCCCATATATGCCCCCCATCAGGAATACCTGAGATTCGCTGTACAGGATTGTCATTACCAATTTCAGACGTTGCCGTTTGGACTCTCCACGGCCCGAGGATTTTCACCAAGATAATGGCGGAAATGATGGTGGTCCTGCGCAAGCATGGAGTCACAATTATCCCATACTTGGACGATCTCCTGATAAAAGCGAGATCAAGGGAGAAATTGCTGAGCAGTGTGGCGCTCTCTCTGAGAGTGCTCCGGCAACACGGTTGGATTTTAAATCTACCAAAGTCACAGTTGATTCCGACAACTCGACTACCGTTCCTAGGTATGATATTGGATACGGAACAAATGAAGGTCTTCCTCCCAATAGAGAAAGCCCAAGACATCCAGAACATGGTGAGAGACCTGCTAAAACCGAAGAGGGTGTCAGTTCACCAATGCACTCGAGTTCTGGGGAAAATGGTGGCGGCCTACGAGGCCATTCCCTTCGGAAGGTTCCATGCAAGGACTTTTCAATGGGACCTTCTGGACAAGTGGTCCGGGTCCCATCTGCACTTACATCGGAAAATAACTCTGTCCCCAGGGACCAGAGTGTCCCTCCTGTGGTGGTTGCAAAGTGCTCACCTCCTAGAGGGTCGCAGGTTCGGAATTCAGGATTGGATCCTGGTTACCACGGACGCGAGCCTCCGAGGATGGGGAGCGGTCACACAGGGGGGGAAAAAATAAAAAAAATGTCAGGGTCTTTGGTCAGACCAGGAGTCCTGTCTACACATCAATGTGTTGGAACTCAGGGCCATTTACAACGGCCTTCGACAAGCGGAGAGTTTTCTTTGAAACCTACCGGTTCTGATTCAATCAGACAATGTCACAGCAGTGGCTCATGTGAACCGCCAAGGCGGGACAAGAAGCAGAGTCGTGATGGCGGAAGCCACAAGGATCCTTCGCTGGGCGGAAAATCATGTAAGCGCTCTGTCAGCTGTCTTCATTCCAGGAGTGGACAACTGGGAAGCAGACTTCCTCAGCAGACACGATCTCCATGCAGGAGAGTTGGGACTTCATCAAGAAGTCTTTGCAGACGTAACACGTCTTTGGGGAACTCCTCAAATAGACATGATGGCGTCACGCCTCAGCAAAAAACTTCGGAGGTAGTGCGCCAGGTCTCGGGACCCTCAGGTAGTAGCAGTAGACGCTCTGGTAACACCGTGGGTGTTCAAATCGGTCTACGTGTTTCCTCCTCTTCCTCTCATCACAAAGGTGTTGAGGATCATAAGACGAAGAAGAGTACGAACGATACTCGTTGTCCCAGACTGGCCTCGAAAGGCCTGGTACTCTGATCTACAAGAGATGCTCACAGGTGATCCCTGGCCTCTTCCTCTGAGGGAAGACCTGTTGCAGCTGGGGCCCTGTGTATTTCAAGACTTACCGCGGTTACGTTTGACGGCATGGCGGTTGAACGCCGAATCCTAGCGAAAAAGGGGATTCCGGAAGAGGTCATCCCTACTTTAATAAAGGCTAGGAAGGAGGTGACGATAAAACATTATCACCGTATCTGGCGAAAGTATGTGTCTTGGTGTGAGACCAAGAATGCACCTACGGAAGATTTTCATCTGGGTCGTCTTCTCCACTTCCTACAGACAGGAGTGGATATGGGCCTGAAATTAGGCTCTGTTAAGGTACAGATTTCGGCCCTCTCGATTTTCTTTCAAAAGGAATTGGCTTCTCTTCCAGAAGTCCAGACGTTTGTAAAGGGAGTGCTGCACATACAGCCACCTTTTGTGCCACCAGTGGCACCATGGGACCTGAACGTGGTGTTGCAGTTCCTAAGATCACACTGGTTTGAACCACTTAACAAGGTTGAGTTGAAATTTCTTACCTGGAAGGTGGTCATGTTGTTGGCCTTAGCATCGGCAAGGCGAGTGTCAGAATTGGTGGCTTTGTCACACAAGAGCCCCTACTTGATTTTTCATGTGGATCGAGCTGAATTGAGGACACGTCCGCAATTTTTGCCTAAAGTGGTTTCTTCGTTCCATATGAATCAACCTATTGTGGTGCCTGTGGCTACAAGTGACCTGGAGGATTCCAGATCCCTGGACGTAGTCAGGGTCTTAAAAATGTATGTAGCCAGGACGGCTACAATTAGGAAAACAGAGGCTCTGTTTGTCCTGTATGCGGCCAATAAGATTGGCGCTCCTGCTTCGAAGCAGACTATTGCTCGCTGGATCTGTAATACGATTCAGCAGGCTCACTCTACGGCTGGATTGCCGGTACCAAATTCGGTTAATGCCCATTCCACTAGGAAGGTGGGCTCTTCTTGGGCGGCTGCCGGAGGCGACTCGGCATTACAACTTTGCCGAGCGGCGACTTGGTCGGGGTCAAACACTTTTGCTAAATTCTACAAGTTTGATACCCTGGCTGATGAGGACCTAGCGTTTGCTCAGTCGGTGCTGCAGAGTCATACGCACTCTCCCGCCCGATTGGATGCTTTGGTATAAACCCCATGGTCCTTACGGAGTCCCCAGCATCCTCTAGGACGTAAGAGAAAATAAGATTTTAAACCTACCGGTAAATCTATTTCTCCTAGTCCGTAGAGGATGCTGGGCGCCCGTCCCAGTGCGGAAACTCTGCAAGACTTGTATATAGTTGTTGCTTACATAAGGGTTATGTTACAGTTGACATCGGTCTTGGACCGTTACTGTCGTTTGTTCATACTGTTAACTGGTTATGTATGTTCCAGGTTACATGGTATGATTGGTGTGGGCTGGTATGAATCTTGCCCTTGGATTGCTAAATCCTGCCTTGTATTGTCCATCTCCTCTGGGCACAGTTCTCTAACTGAGGTCTGGAGGAGGGGCATAGAGGGAGGAGCCAGTGCACACCCATAGTCAAAGTTCTTTTTAGGTGCCCTATCTCCTGCGGAGCCCGTCTATACCCCATGGTCCTTACGGAGTCCCCAGCATCCTCTACGGACTAGGAGAAATAGATTTACCGGTAGGTTTAAAATCTTATTTTTTCTCTTACCACCCCTTGTCATCCATATGGTTAGTACTTCAAGGGGTGTAACAATATTTAGACAATTTAGGCCAGAGCCTTAAGATATATATTTTTTAAAGAATTCCAGGCTCATAGAGTTGAAATGATGCACTTTGTTAAAGTGGATGTGAAATATTCAAATAATCAGTTTGTATAATGAAATTCAAATAAAAAGGCCAATTTGTGGTACTCGCTACAAAAAGCAACCTGGGCGAAGTGCATGAAAAAAGTAGGGAACCATCCTGGACCTCCCAAAAATGGTAACTGAGATAGCAGGATGGTATAAAAGGCCAGTGGTGACCATAAGGAAAGTACTGGAGGTTCGTAAAAGATAACACTCAGCGAAAAAGAAAGACTCTTCATTGGGTCACTGTAACTATATGAATTTAAACACAGGTACACATGTTTAATATTAAGGTTAAAATTTGTAAATATTAGTATCCAATTAGACAAGTCGAGAGCAATGAAGTATCAAGATGTACTGGTATTATTGGCAACCTATAGGTGGAATATGTATCATATCTTTATCAGTAAACAATCTAAATACCAATGTACGTATACCAATATATACTGTTCTTGGGGGAAATCTAATAAAAACCTGCAATCAATCAATGTTTATGAAAACATTTCAAATAACGATTGCTTCATTCAATCCTGTTTTTTTGTGTTTATTACAATACAGGGTGCTTCAAAAGTCGCAGTACACCCTTTGTTTCAAAAACTTTGCAGGAAATGGGAAAACTGAATACTCCAGTAAGGTATGGGTGAGGTGGGCTATCTTTTAGGGTATGTACACATTAAATGACTGTCCTTTATGGAGAACAGTTCAGCTTGTAATTCTAACAAAAAAGGTGTGGGCCACAGTGTCCTTTGGTGAAAGGGCAGTTGGAAGACCCTTTCTCACTTGCTGCTCTGTTTAGCTGAGGCGGGACTGGTGGGATGACCAGCAGCTCACAGAGCACCGGGCATTCCCCCCACAGTGACGAAAATGGGGCATGGTTCGTGTTCACGGCACTTCCCGCAGGGCCACGCCCCCTAACCATGAGACGTGCATTAACATGAGAAGGACAACATTAAAGCACCACAGACAAGGGAACTGGAATTTGGGGATGTATAGGTACCTTCCTGGTTATGCTTGCCATACTTGGAATTCTCCTCTTCCTTCTAGTGACGTGAAATACACGTACTTTTCGACAGTGTAATTTTTTTTCGACAGTCTGAAAAATGGAACTGTCATTGAAAAGGTCAAATGCAAATTCGACCTAAAACAGTCGAAAAGTGCTGGTTTTCCGACTGTCGGAAAAAACTACACATTGAATGGACTCTATAGGAGTAAAATAAATTACCTGCAATCCGTGTTCATAGTAAAAAAAAATCGCATTAAATTTGCATTTTACCACAATTATTTATTTAATAATTCAATTATCTGCTATTTTTTCATGCTTGTTTCTGCATGAAGACACACAGTATGAGTTCCCAGATCTATGTTTTTTTCGCGATCATGACTGCAAAAACAAGACGCATCATGAAATACCCATCTGCGATAATTTACTAGAGTTTATAGTGTTTGCACTCACTTTGTAGTATTCTTCAAGAGAGGGATGCTCCATAAAAGACCAAAAAGGTCCTTATATGTAGGCTCAAAACGTCAGCGATGTTTTAGATGTAACCTGTGTGTAAAATAAATATGGTGAGTGGCCGTTTCCTCTGCATATATATGTGTATATATATATATTTATAGAGTATAGAAAAAGAGGAAAAATTGCGCCCCAGGGGTTTACAAATACCCTTATACAAAGACTATTGCTTAACAGGATTTGCAATCAATATATATACAGGTTTTTAAAACACATAACGGACTGTACTTTTCATAAAAATTTATTAAAACAATTATACAGAAACATGAAGTATATCCATCATTATTACATGTACATTATGATGTAGTTTCTCCTACAGAAATCCATCAATGGGATATGGAGGAAAGAAGGCAACCTTTCTGTTGTATCCTTATTCTTCCTCATTAAATATTCGGAGATAACATCAACAAGAAATACAGTGACCCAACGCGTTTCGTCTAGGAACTAGACTTCATCAGGGGTGCGTCTTAGATAATAATGTCTATCCAAAAGAGTGATAGGCCTAGATCATTGGCCGAATAGGTTCATACGTGGGCTTCCAAACATCAATGAGGCGTGAAATAAGGGCATAAAGTCAGCCTCGTGAATCTGGTAACTCAGATTACGAAGAGCTCAAAAGGGAAGCATTCGTATGAAAAAAAGAGGAATCGGCAACCTCATGCACACATGGAGGACCTCAGAAGTCACAATACAGGTGAAAAATGCAGAAATCTATACAGAGTCCTTATGGTATCCTATGGATATGATACCTTCCAAATAGTGATTAGCAGTGAGCCAGTGATCATGCAATCATATATATATATATATATACTGTGGTTGTTCCGGCGGCACTCAAGCAGTCTGGACAAGTAGGTAAATGCAAGGATCTTTATTAGACCATCTAACGGCGTTTCGGGGTTCTACCCCGTCGTCAGGGACAAATATATATATATATACTGTTCAGTTCACGGTTTGTTTTTGTTCACTTGGTTACTCAACCTGAAGAAAAGGCATTTTAACTTTGAAAGTGAAACGTTGTTATGTAACCTTTCTTGTAGCACGTTTTCAGAGATGTGATTTTGCAATACAAATTTTTCAAAAAAAGCCCATGGAGAGGTTCAGGAAAACTGAGCGGCGATCCACTTTGTAACCGTGCGATGTGCCTGCGCATTGCGGTGCATGCGCAGTTTACACCTGATCGCCCGATGTGCGAAAACGTAGTCTAGAGATCAGGTCTGAATTACCCCCCATGTGCACTGCAGGGGGGGCAGATATAACAGGTGCAGAGAGAGTTAGATTTGGGTGGGTTATTTTGTTTCTGTGCAGGGTAAATACTGGCTGCTTTATTTTTACACTGCAATTTAGATTTCAGTTTAAACACACCCCACCCAAATCTAACTGCCCATTAGAGTAAAATGTTGCTGCTGCGATTAGGGTGTATATTTTCTAATGTAGGCCGACCATATTGGGGGTCATTCCGAGTTGTTCGCTCGCTAGCAGTTTTTAGCAGCCGTGCAAACGCTATGCCGCTGCCCACTGGGAGTGTATTTTAGCAGAAGTGTGAACGAATGTATCACAGAGTGGCTACAAAGTTTTTTTCTGCAGTTTCAGAGTACAGTAGCTCAAAACCTACTTAGCGTTTGCAGTCACTTCAAACTGTTCATTTCCGGTTTTGACGTCACAAACCCGATCTGCGTTCGCCCAGCCACGCCTGCGTTTTTCCTGGCACGCCTGCGTTTTTTTGAACACTCCCTGAAAACGGTCAGTTGACACCCAGAAACGCCCACTTCATGTCAATCACTTTGCGGACACCAGTGCGACTGAAAAGTATCGCTAGACCCTGTGTGAAACTACATTGTCCGTTGTAATAGTACGTTGCACGTGCGCATTGCGCCGCATACGCATGCGCAGAAGTATCATTTTTTTGCCTCATCGCTGCACAGCAAACAAATGCAGCTAGCGATCAACTTGGAATGACCACCATTATCCCTTTAACCTGGGACACTCATGAATTACACAGGTTCTGTTCTGCTTAAAACCAGGTGAAATGCAGGCTTGTAGTCAGCCAGCCACAGAACCTGTGTAATTCATGAGTGTCCCAGGTTAAAAGAATAATATGGTCAGCCTAATTAATGGTCAATTTTGTTTGTTTTTGTTAGATTTTAGATCGATGTTAAATACATTTTAATCGATTTTGGACTTCCAGGGTTAAAACACACATTTACTAGTAAATTAATTTTTATATAAGTTTTTAAATGTTAGTAAATGTATGTTTTAACCCTGGAAGCCCAACATTGATCTAAACTCGTTTTAACATCAATCTAAAATTGAACAAAAACAAACAAAATCGATCTTTAGTAAATATACCCCCAGGTCTGAATTGGGCCCTGAATTCAATTAGCCACAAGGGTAGTCCACTTGCTGCAGTTAACAGGTTTTTTTTTTTTTCCGAGCCTGCAGCTCGAAAAGGAATCCCTGATAAATGGCCTGTTTTCGGGTCCCGCTGCCCTGTTAGCACATAGGTCCCAGAGTTTATGTGTTAACGCCCATTAACAGTTAATTTACTGGGCAAGAAAAAAGGCCTATAATTGAATAGCCCTGAGACTACCACCCTTTTTTACACCTGGTCCCCCCTATAATGTAAAGGGGTTGGCTATGCGTGGGTCACCATACCTACGCCAGTATCCCGACAGCGGCATGCCGGCGTGGGAGCGAGCGCAACAAGCCCCTTGCGGGCTCGGTGGGGACCAGCAGTCGTCACAGCTTTTATTCCCACTCTATGGGTGTCATGGACACCCGCGAGTGGGAATAGTCCCTGCTAGTCGGCATGCCGACTGTTGGGATTCTCAGTGGGCGGGATGGTAGGGGGAGGTGTTGTTACCAATGGTCTCCTGATCATCGGTCACATAACTACATCCCATGTAAAGCAGCTGTAGATAGATTGATGGGGCTTTGAGACAAAATGGAGATAGTCAGACGCTTCAAAGTAATATAAAGGGAATGAATTTAATAGTGATGAGCGAGGTTCGGTTTTACTCGGTTTTACTCGGTTTTACTCGGTTCTCAAAACGGCATCTTATTGGCTATCCAAAACACGTGACATCCGTGAGCCAATAAGATGCCGTTTTGAGAACCGAGTAAAACCGAGTAAAACCGAATCCGCTCATCACTAGAATTTAATCCGCACTCGTAAATTTCTATCCTCAAAGAACCCTGCCTGTATTCCAGCAATTGTTACATAGCTATAAAACAGAGTTCACATAGGATTTACATTGTGTTTGTATGATTGTTTTCCTTAATGCGAGCACCTGCTTTTAGGTTTGTATGTTATACAATCAGTCACAGCAGTGTTGCGCATTTTCATACATTTGATGAATTAGGGTGTGCAGACCAAATCCCCCTGTGTTTGTGTTGTCTAGTTGTCAAGGCACAGAGAAGATGACTCATATGTATGATTGTGAATACAAAGAGCTGTCAACATGCACAGTGAGGGAGATTATTGCCGTAATGACAGATTAGTGGAATTTTATTAGGAAATACTGACACTGGTGTATATATATATATATATATATATATGTACAGTAAAGTATAGGGAGTGCAGATACATGTGTGCAGAGGTCACAGTATAGGCATCGATGGTGTGTGTGTGTGTGTGTGTGTGTGTGTGTGTGTGTGTGTGTGTGTGTGTGTGACTCACGTAGTTGTCTCTCATGAGCTCAGTTACATTGCTCCATCTCACTAACCCAGCACAATTAATAATGCATGTGCATGAAACTGTTATACTGCAGGTAACATATGCAGGTGTAGAGATACAAACACTGGGGGAGAGGTTGGCAGAGCTTGCATACACTGTATAAACATTAGACATATGCTACATAGTATTCACTATAATATAAAAAAAAAAAAACAAACACATGAAATCCATTAAAATAATAATTTTGTGCATTAGGATTTTTTCAAAAGTTTCTGAGACTTTGCGTCTCAATTACTATTATGACTATGCCCATGTGACACATGCACTGTGACTTTTTAGCTTTGGCCATTACATGTGATGCAGAATCAGTCCTCGTGTATACAGATTGTTCCTCCCACTACCTCAGCCAGTCGCACAGTGCCTCTTTAGAGCAGTTCCCAGGGCAAGGGAAAGGGAAATGTTAGTTCATTTTAACACTACCTGTTAATGCAGCTTTATATACTGGGGGAGATGTGTGAGGCAGTAAAGAGTGGTGAAGTTGCCCATGGCAACCAATTAGCTTTGAAGTAGCATTTATCAAGTGCATGCTTTAAAATTATACATAGTAGCTGATTATTCTCTTACGTCCTAGAGGATGCTGGGGTCCACATTAGTACCTTGGGATATAGATGGGTCCACTGGAGCCTTCGGAACTTTAAAAGTTTAATAGTGTGGGCTGGCTCCTCCCTCTATGCTCCTCCCACAGAACTCAGTTTAGAATTTGTGCCCGAGAGAGCCAACGCAGCTAGTGGAGCTCCCACAAGGGTTTCACTAAATGATAATTCTAAGGTTTTAAATCAACACAGGAACGGTGCTGGCAACAGCCTCCCTACTTCGATGGAGTTAAAGCGAACGCTCATTACCGCAACACGACCGCCACCTCCTAACATGCTGAAGAGTTGTTGAGTGGTGAGTATACAGCCAGCTGCGTTTTCTTTAGGGCGGCATAAGGCACGGAGCGCAGCAGTGACAGGCTGCGCTCCGGCGGGCTCACAATGACACTTAAGGATGCAGAGCGCAGGGGGGCGCTCTGAGCCGGCATTTCCCTACACTGGTCGACAAAAGCTGTAAAGGGGCTAGATCCCGCTGTCCAGCATAAATCCCTCAGGCCAGTATAATCTCTAAAACGGATGGAGAGAGCAGCGCCATTACGGGGGCGGGGCTTCTTCCTCACTATGACCCAGCACTCACCAGCGCCAGAACGCTGACCTCCTCTTAACTCCTGCGGTACCAGAGTGTTATAGAATGGGGGAGTACATAGTAGCATAACCTTATAGGTTAATATTGCGCTGAGGTGGCATAAATAATTTAATATATAAAACTTCAAAGGGCGCGTGGGGGCTGGCTCTGAACTCTGTTGTTCCCCTAACGATTTTGGTAGGAATACTGTCCCTGACATATCCCTGTGTGACTGTGTTTTGTGTGAGTGTCATTTTGCACATTATCATGTCTCAAGAATCGGGTGCAGCAGAGGTGGAATCCTTAGAGGACGCCATTTTAGGGACTCAGGATTGCAATGTGGCAGCTCTTCCCTCAGGGGATGAACCTATATGGCTTAAGGGAATAAAGGGAATGATATCTCAATTTCCCACAAAATGTCTCATACTGAGAAAGAAACACAGGTTTGGAGACAGTCTGTAGAGAGTGCTTTGTTTGCAGAACCCTCTACTTCTACCAAACCAACAAAAAAGCGTTCACTTGCTGAAATTATGCAAGTCGACACGGATACCGACTCCGATACGGGGGAGGGCTTAGATGACACCAGGATAGCTGACGCTGCCCTGGCTAAAAGTATAAGACACATGATTCAAGCCATAAAAGAAGTGTTAGAGGTGATTGACACTACTCCAGTACAGGAAAAGAAAGCTTATTTTAAATTGCATAGAAAACCTGAAGTTACTTTTCCTCCGTCAGAGGAACTTAACATGCTATTTGAAAAATCCAAAGAGAATTCTGGTAGCTTATCCATTCCCTACAGAGGATAGGAAAAAATGGGAAACCCCGCCTATGGTCGACGCTTCGGTGTCCAGACTATCAAAAAAGATTAAGTGATGCCGTACCGGGTACAGGCAAAGTAAAGAACCGGCCGACCGCAAAATTGAAACTACACTCAAATCCCTTTACATGGCCTCAGGTACTATTCTTAGGCCCACTATAGCATGTGCATGGGTATCTAGTGCCATTGTAAAATGGTCTGAGAACTTATCAGAAGAACTAGATACTATGGATAGGGATGATGTGGTTTTACTCCTTGGTCACATTAAAGATTCTGCAGGTTTCATGGTAGAGGCCATGAAAGACAGTAGTGTTGATTCTAGCACCCTGCACCTTTCAAAACATGTGCAGTTCCTCTTTCCTGCCTGGGGTGTCGCTCTCTGCTCTGGTGCTTCTCAGCAGACTCTGATCTGTATTTCAGTGCTGAGATACAGACCAGAGTGTTCTGAGAAGCACCAGAGCAGAGAGTGACACCCCAGGCAGGAAAGAAGAACTGCATGGATTTTGAAAGGTGCAGGGTGCTAGAATGAACACTACATAGGACTTATAGCAGCAAGAATGTCGGCTATGTCTATCTTAGCACGCAGAGGTCTCTGGGTTCGCCAGTGGACTTCAGACACAGAATCAGAAGAGTATTGAGACTCTTTCCTATACCGGGGAGGCGCTATTCGGAGAGGCACTGGGTACCTGGATATCCAAGGCAACGGCGGGTAAGTCAACATTTCTTCCCTCCACACCAACTTCACCACAGAAACCGCACAGCGCTCCTCTGATGCATTCCTTTCGGGCCGCAAATGCCAAAAGGGGCAGGGGTGGCCAATCCTACTTCAGGGGAGGATGTGGAAGATCCAAGTGACCAACAGCAGCAACAGCAGGTTCCCAGGAACAGAAATCCACTTCTGCTTCCTCCAAAACCTCAGCATGACGCTGGGGCTCCCCTACAGGTGGGAGCACGCTTAGAGAATTTCAGTTAAACGTGGGCCCTATCAGGCTTAGATCCCTGGGTAATACAACTTGTGTCCCAGGGGTACAGACTGGAATTCCAGCAACTCCAACCTTGCCGATTTTTCATGTCAACCTTACCAGTTTCTCCAGAAGAGAAGTCAAAGACTCTGGAGGCCATTCAGAAGTTGGTCCGAGACAGGGTTCCCGTTCCACAACCACAACAAGGCAGAGGGTTTTACTCCAGTCTGTTTGTGGTACTGAAGCCGGATGGCTCAGTAAGACCAATTTTAAATCTCAAGGCATTGAACCAATTCCTAAATGAATTCAAGTTCAAGATGGAGTCCCTAAGGGCAGTGGTCTCCAGCCTGGAGGAAGAGGAATTCCTGGTGTCTCTGGACATCAAGGACGCGTACCTGCATGTCCCCATTTGGCCTCCTCATTAATCCTACTTAAGATTTGCTGTCCTGGAATGTCACTGTCAGTTCCAGATGCTACCATACGGGCTGTCAACAGCACCAAGGATTTTCACAAAGGTGATGGCAGAGATGATGGTTCTCCTGCGCAAGCAAGGAGTGAACATTATCCCATATCTGGATGATCTATTAATCAAGTCAACTTTCAGGGAAAAGTTGCTACAGAGTATCACACTGACAGTGCAGATACTCCCGGACCATGGTTGGATTCTCAATCGTCCAAAGTCTCAGTGGAACCAACACAGAGATTAGCATTTTTAGGAATGATTCTAGATACAACAGTACAGAGAGTGTTTCTCCCATTGGAGAAAGCGTTGGTGATTCAGTCAATGGTTCGAGAGAGCTTGAAGCCAGACCGAGTATCGGCCCATCAATGCATTCGCTTACTGGGAAAGATGGTAGCTGCTTACGAAGCCCTACAGTTCGTACGTTTCCATGCCAGGTCCTTCCAACTGGATCTCCTGGACAAATGGTCCGGATCACATCTTCACCTACAACAGCTTATACGCCTGTCGCCGAAAGCCAGGGTCTCGCTCCTCTGGTGGTTGCAGACTTCTCACCTGCTCGAGGGACGCAGGTTCGGGATTCAGAACTGGATCCTCCTGACCACGGATGCAAGTCTAAGAGGTTGGGGAGCGTAAAACTTCCAAGGAAGATGGTCATGTCTAGAAGTTCTTCTTCACATTAACATCCTGGAACTGACAGCAGTTTACAACAGACTTCTGCAAGGGGCTCATCTACTAACAGATCAAGCCATTTTAGTCCAGTCGGACAACCTGACGACAGTGTCTTACATAAACTGCCAAGGCGGAATGAAAAGCAGAGCTGCAATGGCAGAGGTGACAAGGATACTCCTCTGGGCGGAAAGACATGCAAGGGCTCTGTCAGCAGTCTTCATTCCAGGAGTGGACAACTGGGAAGCAGGCTTCCTCACTTCCTCAGCAGACACGATCTCCATCCAGGAGAATGGGGCCTCCATCAGGAGGTATTCGCAGAGATAACAAGTCTTTGGGGAGTTCCTCAAGTAGACATGATGGCATCTCGTCTCAACAAGAAACTTCGAGGAGACCCACAAGCAGTGGCAGTTAACGCACTGATAACTCCGTGGGTGTTCCAATTGGTGTATGTGTTACCTCCACTTCCGCTAATCCTAAGGATTCTCAAGTTGATAAAAAGAACAAAAGTTCAAGCAATTCTCAATGCTCCAGACTGGCTAAGGAGGGCTTGGTACCCAGATCTTCTGGACTTGCTCCTAGAAGATCCTCGGCCTCTTCCACTCAGAGAAGACCTGCTTCAGCAGGGGCCGTTTGCTTATCAAGACTTACCGCAGCTACGTTTGACGGCATGGAGGTTGAACGACAGATCTTAGCTTGAAAGGGCATTCCTTCTAAGGTCATTCCAATACTCATCCAGGCTAGGAAGGGGGTAACGTTGAAACACTACCATCGAATTTGGAGGAAATACGTGTCTTGGTGTGAATCCAAGAAATTTCCTACGGTGGATTTTTAACTAGGGCGTTTGCTCCTGTTTCTACAGGGAGGTGTGGGTGTGGGCCTAGGCTCAATCAAGGTTCAGATTTCGGCCTTGTCCATTTTCTTCCAGAGACAACTGGTGGTCCTCCCTGAGGTTCAGACTTTCCTGAAAGGGGTTCTGCACATCCAACCTCCTTTTGTGCCTCCAACCGTACCATGGGATCTAAATGTTGTGTTGCAGTTTCTACAATCGGACTGGTGTGAACCTTTAGGGAAAGTGGACCTAAAGTTTCTCACATGGAAGGTGGTCACACTGTTGGCCCTGGCATCCGCGAAGCGGGTGTCAGAATTGGGAGCGTTGTCTCATATGAGTCCTTATTTGATATTCCATGAGGATAGAGCTGAACTCAGAACTCGTCAGCAATTTCTTCCAAAGGTGGTATCAGCTTTTCATATCAACCAACCTGTTGTGGTGCCAGTGGCTACTGAAACTTCAGCTTTCGCAAGATCCTTGGACGTTGTCAGGGCTTTGAAAATTTATGTGGCGAGGACTGCTCGTCACAGGAAGTCTGAAGCTCTTTTTGTGCTATACGATCCCAACAAGATTGGGTGTCCTGCTTCAAAGCAGACTATTGCGCGCTGGATCAGATGTACTATCCAGTATGCTTATTCCACGGCAGGATTGCCGGTTCCGACTTCAGTAAAGGCCCACTCTACTCGTAAGGTGGGTTCTTCCTGGGTGGCTGCCCGGGGTTTCTCGGCTATGCAGTTATGCCGAGCAGCTACTTGGTCATGATCAGACACGTTTGGCAAAATTTTACAAGTTTGATACTTTGGCCTCTGATGACCTATGGTTTGGTCAAGCAGTTTTGCAGGAACCTGGTGCACTTCCCGCCCTTGAGCGGAGCTTTAGTATAGCCCCAAGGTACTAATGTGGACCCCAGCATCCTCTAGGATGTAAGAGAAAACAGGATTTTATAACCTACCGGTAAATCCTTTTCTCGTAGTCCGTAGAGGATGCTGGGCGCCCGCCCAGTGCCCCAGTTTCTCCTGCACAGTTGTTACTTGTTAAGTAATGGCAGATGTTGCCACTTTTGTTCATGCATATTGGCATGGTTTCTATGTGTTCCATGCTGGTTGCATGTTTATAAATTGGTGTGAGCTGGTGTGAATCTCACCACTATCTGAGTAGGGAGGCCAATCCCGGGGCATTTTTTCAATCCCGGGATTCTGGATTTAAAAATGCTCAATCCCGGGATTGCAGTAGGGAGCAGTGTAGGGAGCAGGGAGAGTATATGTGTCGAGGGCAGCGAGGGGTGGTGGGTGGGTGTAAGGAGCATGTAAGGAGCAGGAAGGGAGGGTGGGTGTAGGGAGCAGCGGCAGAGTGAGTGTAGGGAGCATGTAATGAGCAGGAAGGGACGGTGGGTGTAGGGAGCATGTAAGGAACAGGAAGGGAGGGTGGATGTAGGGAGCAGGAAGGGAGGATGGTTGTAGGGAGCAGCAGGAGGGTGGGTGTGTAAGGAGCATGTAAGGAGCAGGAAGGGAAGGTGTCGGTGGGTGTAGCGAGCAGGGAGGGAGGGAGAATGTCTGGAGCAGAGAGGGAGTGTGGGTGTAGGTAGCGAATGCGATAACACTTACTAATTAGGTGGGCCGCAGGCACCAGCCATGGACACACACACACACACACTGACCGCGCTGGCGGCATTTCAAATGTAGCGCTGGCCGCCAGCCAGTCAGAACTGGCAGTCTGGCAACCAATCAGGAGCAGCGGCTGCTGCCGCTTCCCTGATTGGCTGCCGGTCTGCCAGCTCTGATTGGCTGGCGGCCGGCGCTACATTTGAAGTGCCGCCAGCAAGGTCAGTGTGTATGTGGAACTACCTGTGGCTGCTGTATCTATCTCGCTGACAGCCGGGCAGCGCTGTGCTGTAGTTCTCAGCGCTGTCCGGCAAATCTGCGCATGCGCACTCTAATCCCGTGAATCCCGGGATTGGAGGCTCCAATTCTGGGATTCAAATCCTGGCATTTTTGGGCCCAAATTCCGGGATCCCGCCGATCCCGATCCCGGGATTGGCCTCCCTATATCTGAGTAATATCCCTCTCTTGAGGTTGTCCGTCTCCTCGGGCACAGTTTCTATAACTGAGGTCTGTGGGAGGGGCATACAGGGAGGAGCCAGCCCACACTTAAACTTTTAAAGTGCAGAAGGCTCCAGTGGACCCGTCTATACCCCAAGGTACTATTGTGGACCCCAGCATCCTCTACGGACTACGAGAAAAGGATTTACCGGTAGGTTATAAAATCCTGTTATCAAGTGCATGCTTTAAAATTATACATAGTAGCTGATTGATTGCCATTGGCAATTTCTCCAATGGCAGACTTCTCCACTCTTTTCACTGCTTCATACATCTCCACCACTGTTCCTTAATATTATCAAATGAGAGAGCCGATAAAATAAAACACACAGGAAAACTGCATTTTATAAGCAAAATAAGATTCATCTTGATGTACAATTTGGTCATTATTCAAAAATAGTTTTTAGGTTATGGCCAGTGGATTTACTGTCCACACAATGTCACCGAGTTTGTACTTACACTTACTGAGCCCAGTTTGAAAAAACGTTTCAAATTCAAGGTTGGCTTTCCTTAAATCCTCATTTCACTTCAATTAGCAATATAAAAACCTTATTATAAAGCATCTGTTGCATGCCGCACATACTGCCAAATATGTGGATGGTCAAATTGCGTACTGTAGATCTAGCAGCCATTTAGTGGGTTAGCCAATGTGAAGATACATATCAGTATCTCTTGTAGTTGGTTACATTGCACTCTGTTCACCAGATCATTTGAGCACTTGTCAGACGTCAGATCAACAACGAAGCATTCATGAGTATTGTAACATTTCATATACTATTTTGGCAAGTCCTCAAATTCAGGATAAATCATCCATGAGTATGAGAGCAGACAGTACTATAGGAACTCTGATGAAAGCTACTTTGTATGAACGTTGATTCTTCTGTTTTGTACATTTAATGAGATTAGCGGGAATCTTTGTGTAATAACCTTCTGTTTGCTTGTCTACTTAGTTGATACTATACAGTAGCTGTGGAGCACAAGTGCTTATGTTCATGTTGCTTCTAATAGCTGAGAACAAAGGATTTTGAACCTGTAGCTTCAGGAGAACAAATAATATAAAGCCACAATAATGTTACCTGCTTATCTTCCATTTGGAAAGTGATGCATGAAGCCACTCCTGTACAGCCCGCATAGGAATAGAACCTGAAAGAAAACTCTTTTATAACTATGCACATGTGTAAATGCACCTATTGTTATGGCACATAGGTATGCATGGAAAAGATGGCTGCATCTATAGATTGAAAAGTCACATGGGAGCAGATGGGTGGATTCTTTGCTGATTGCGGATGCTAAAACATGAGGTAAATAGAGTATAGTGAGGGGGAAATACCTGCGTTGTGGGGCGCGGCATACTGCCATTTTCTCCCTGCACTTGGGAAAAACATAAAAACAAACAAAAATGCCAAAGCTAGTAAATGTCGCCTCATTCACATCATTACCTAAGGTATGATATATAGCTAGCAAAGCAGTATTGTGTAAAAGTTTCAATTAGTGCAGGTGGGTAGTAGGCTGGATATCAAAATTACATGTAACTTTTTCCACCGTGTGAATTTCAGATAGACACACAAACCTGCAATACTAGGTACAGATACTAGGTGCAGACACAGAACTAGGGTTTAAAGGTTTGTGTATGTAAAAGTCCTATTCCTGGGACTGATTTAGAGGTGTACACAGATCATGCGCGGCTGCGATTTTTCGATTCTCAAGGGTAAAAAAGTATGCAGGCATTTCCTTTGTGCACTACAGAGCGACGACCACTTTGCATATCTAAGCAAATGCTCAAGTGTGCTGGTGGATCCAATCTCTTCATAATCTCTGGATCCATCAACACACCATAGGTCGCATCATCGACTCCTTGAACAGTCCCTGCTTGGTGCAGAGTATCTCTTATTACTGTCTTAAGATATGACAAACTGTGACTGTTGTGCTATGTTAGAGATCACAGACTCATGCCGAAACCCACCCTTGACACTCCCATTGCATGCCCATGGCACCTCCTCTTTTTGCGAAGACTTTATGTCACCTTCCTGACTCCATCTTGAACCACTCATGGATAGCAGAAACCGTCTCAAGTAAGTAATAGTGATGTCATATGCAGATGTGTATGCCATTGCGTACTTTGGTGTGCGCAGTAAAGGTTTAATTGACTGTTCATGCATGGGCAGTAGCAAAGAAAGCTCAACTGCACAAACATAGTTGTGGCGACCACCTCTTCATCAGGCCCCTTATTTTCTACCAGTGGTAGCGAACCTGGTCCTCGAGAGCTACTAACAGGTCACGTTTTCAGACCACCTATCTGGAGCACAGGTGTAGTCATTACTAACACCCCTTTTATACCGCCTGAGGCGGGTCACACCTGGGAGCCTGACACGGGTCCTCCCGGCTGTGACCCGCCTCAGGGCCCCCTCCGCCGTTGTTTCCAACCTGGCATATTGCTGGGTTGGTGACGTCAGCGGTGACTGTACTTAGAGATCACATGATATCCAAGCGCCGTCCGTCCACACAAAGTGAACGGGAAATGGATCACATCGACCCGGCTTCCCGTTTACACAGCACAGCGAGCCGGGTTGAACACGTGTTCATCCCTGCTTCCTACCCGAGTTGGAATACCAGGTCACTCGCCCCGGATTATTCCAACTGGGCCCTTTTACACCGCACAGCAACACGGGTTATGAGCGCTCATGTGCAATAACACGTGTTCAAAGCTGGCGGTGTAAAAGGGGTATTACTGTCACATTGTCAAAAATGTGGTGCATTCATTCCTAATCGACACATTCTACAGATCCGCAGGTGGCCTGGAAAACATGAACTGCTTCTAGGCTTTCGTAAGCTTTAGCCTTTACTGAAAAGAAATAGATAAAATGCAGAATCACATTCAGTGTTACAGTACTGCAAGGTCAGGAAAGACAGTACTGTAAGCAGTCTGCATAAGGAGATGACTCAGCAGTAGAAAGTGTTCCTGAAAAATATTTGTGAATGTTTGCAACTATACTTATGAAAGATATGAAAGACAAAAGATATTGGTTAAATCTTTTGGAACACCTCATTTAAATAAAGGGCTGGCAATAAAACATGCATGCATAACATTGCTGTGCTGTGGGTGCATGCATTAAGGGCCTTACACACTTGCCGATGTGCGCGACCAATATGAACAATCTCGTTCAGTAAGGATCGAGAAATTGTTCATATCGCTCAGTGTGTAGGCACC
The DNA here is from genome assembly GCF_028390025.1 of Pseudophryne corroboree. Lineage (NCBI taxonomy): Eukaryota > Metazoa > Chordata > Amphibia > Anura > Myobatrachidae > Pseudophryne > Pseudophryne corroboree. The sequence continues at coordinate 460,136,042 of NC_086446.1, forward strand.
AATGATGAACGATGCGCGGCCCCGCGGTTGGTGCTGTGTCGTTTATGCCTGCAAGCCAATATGGACAATATTGTCCATATTAGCATGCAGGGCTATGGGGCAGGGTGATGTCAGGGAGTGACATCACTCCCCTCGCCACCGGGTCAGCCGTTGGGCACCTCAGCGGCAAATCGGCAAGTGTGTAGTGCCCAAACATGCATGCCCAACATTGCTGGCAGTGGGTGCATGCATGTTTTTACATTGGTGGGCAGTGGGTGCATGCATGTTTAAAACATGCATGCACAACATTGCTGGGCAGTGGGGTGAGTGCATAATATATATATTGTACATTGGTGGCCAGTGGATATTTATATACATTGGTGGCCAGTGATTAGTGTGTGAGGAGCGCTTCTCTCTCACACACTGGACGGAGCGGCTGGATGGAGCGGCGGCTGGCTTAATGGGGCGGAAGCGGCAGGCTGGATGGAGCGGGGCGGGAGAGGCAGGCTGGACGGAGCGGGCCGAGAGAGGCAGGCTGGACGGAGCGGCTGGCTGAATGTGACGGGAAGGGCAGGCTGGACGGAGAGGTGGGACGGAGCAGTTTTCTAGGTTAAAAGTCGGCCGCATTGAACAGTGTATGGCATTCCACGGCTGACCAATGGACATTTGCCCTGTCCCTTACATAGAAAGGAATTGGGAAATGTCTCCTCCTTAGGGGCGGAGCGTAGATATCGTGGCCAATACACTGTGAGAGATCTCACAGTATGGCTGGCCGTGAGAGATCTCACAGTGTATGTCCATATTATCTGCTGGGTTACAGACTGGCAGATAAAATGTCTGTCAATACAAAAAAAATGTCTGCACTTGTATGCCCAGTATAAGGTAACATTTTCTATAGTGAACTTACTGGCATTCATTATAGGAGGTGCAAGCTTAATTTCAGCCTTTCAATATGCCATTATAACAGTGACCTGTCTTTATACTTGGCCACTTATTATACACAAACCAACTGTATGCAATACCTATACGAAAATATTCCCTGAAGATAAATGTTCCTTAAAAAAATACTTACATAAAAAATTGGAAAAAGTAACCTGTCATTCTTTTTACCTCTTATCTCTCGTGCAGGGGGGATCCTGATAAATGTGACATTTGGGGAAACACACCCCTGCATCTGTCTGCTGCCAATGGTCACCTCAATTGCTTGTCCTTTCTGGTGTCCTTCGGGGCCAATATCTGGTGCCTGGATAATGACTATCACACCCCGCTGGATATGGCAGCTACCAAGGGCCACATGGAGTGTGTCCGGTATCTAGATTCCATTGCAGCCAAGCAGAACAGTTTGAATCCAAAGATGGTCTCCAAACTGAAGGACCGAGCATTCCGTGAGGCAGAGAAACGCATTCGTGACTGTGCAAAGCTGCAACGCAAGCACCATGAGCGAATGGAGAGGCGTTACCGCAAGGAGATGTCTGACCATTCTGATACCATGAGCTTCTCCAGTTTCTCCAGGTACATGAAGTTTTCCACAACACTATACAGTTACTGATGTATAATGTTTATTTTACTCTGCTATATACAGTTATAGCGTGCCCGTTGTCAGAAGCTGACTGGCAAAGTTTAGCTTGGTAAGAAGGACCAAACTACAGTTTGTAGCCTAGACTGTCCTCCCATAAACTCCCTGTCCATTCCCGCACTAGAAACAATGGGGTATATTTACTAAAGTGTTGGTTTTTAGAAGTGGAGATGTTGCCCATAGCAACCAATCAGATTCTAGATATTGGTGGTCATTCCGAGTTGTTCGCTCGCTGCCGTTTTTCGCAGCGCAGCGATCAAGTGAAAAAACTGCATTTATGCGCATGCGCATGGTACGCAGTGCGCATGCGCTAAGTACTTTCACACAAAAGTTTGCAGTTTTACAGAGGCTCGAGTTTGCAGTTTTACAAACACTCGAGCGACTGAAAAACGTAGCTCGAGTGTTCGTAGTATAGTTGACAGGAAGTGGGTGTTTCTGGGCGCAACTCAGCGTTTTCAGGGAGTGTGCTAAAAAAACGCAGGCGTGCCAGGCAAAAACGCAGGAGTGGCTGGAGAAACGGGGGAGTGGCTGGCCGAACGGAGGGCGTGTTTTTGACGTCATACCAGGAACTAAACTGACTGCAGTCATCGCAATCAGGGAGTAGGTCTGGAGCTACTCAGAAACTGCAGGGAAATATTTAATAGCAGAACTGCTAATCTTTCGTTCGCAATTCTGCTAAGCTAAGATACACTCCCAGAGGGCGGCGGCTTAGCATGTGCATTGCTGCTAAAAGCAGCTAGCAAGCGAACAACTCGGAATGAGGGCAGAGCCGGATTAAGGGGGGTGCCCCGGGGGTCAGTACCCCGGGCCCCCCTGCTTTAAGGGGGCCCCCGGCCGAAGCTCTGCACCGATCTACAGGTTGCCGGGGCAGGAGGGATCCACGCTGTGCATGTGGCTTCCTCCCCCCTCCTCTCGGGCAGCACGGTCGGGGACTGAGTCAAGCAATCTCCAGCCTTCGCTGCTGCCAGGAGAGATGCTGCTGGCGGCAGAGGCTGGAGATTGCTTGACTCAGTCCCCGACCGTGCTGCCCGAGAGGAGGGGGAGGAAGCCGCATGCACAGCCGCACTCCTTCCCCGGCAGCGTGGATCCCTCATACCCCGGCAACCTGGTGTCTTCTCTTCTCCCCCTGCTGCAGCGCGGCTCCCGTTGCCTGTGACCGCGGGAGGTGAGCAGCGGAGTGGAAGGGGGGGGGGACTGTGGGGGGTGGTGGTCCACTGGGGGGCCCTGCTGTTTTTGGTGCACCGGGCCCCCCAAGGGCTTAATCCGGCCCTGAATGAGGGCCATTATTTTCTAGAAGGTGCTAAATAAATGATCAGTAGAATCTGACTGGTTGCTATGGGCAATATCTCCACTTCTAAAAACCTGCACTTCAGTAAATATACCATGTTCACCACCAAACAAGGCAATGCTCTCAAAAATGGACATGTGAGTTGAAATTAAAATACAAGGTCTCTCAGAGCCACTAAAGTTGATGAAAAGAAAGTTTAAAAATATTTCACAATATTAATGTATTAAGAAATTGCTTCCAACAATTCAACATTTTTCATGCATTTGTTCTGTTATTGCTATCCAGAAATGGCAGTACAGGTTAAGTCTGCCATATCCAAAATGCTTGGGACCAGAAGTATTTTGGATATTGTATTATTCCATATTTTGGAACATTTGCATACTGTAATGAGATATCTTGGGGGGGGGGGGGGGGGCGGAGAAAAACAATGCAGCAAAGTTACTGACAAACTAGGTTGTACTACATAAAATGCCCATTCCCCCTCTCCCCATCCCAGCTAGAGTACTCTACCAAGTTAAGTATTTGAATAACAGGTACACCAGCAATATGAACCTTTTTACATAGGCTCTAAAATGTGAATTTTTCGTAAAGTATTGTCTATGTCTTTCTCTTTTCATCAGCTCAGTGAGCCAGCGCTTCCCGAGTGCCACATTACTTGCCACCATGCCATATTCTCATGCTGCCGGTACCACAAAGGGCAAAACTAAGATGCAGAAAAAGCTGGAGAAAAGAAAGCAGAATGATGGAACATTTAAGATATATGAGGATGGTAGGAAAAGTGTACGATCACTCTCTGGACTTCAGTTAGGCAATGATGTTATGTTTGTAAAGCAAGGAACCTATGCCAGTCCCCGGGACCGAGGGCGCCACCACCTTCGTGAAATGTTTTTGCATGAGGAAGATTCACTATCCAGGGCTGTCAGTGACCCTGGACTACATGGGGACTCTGCCCACTCTGAAGTCAGCACAGACTCTGGACATGATTCTCTGTTCACCAGACCAGGACTCGGCACCATGGTGTTCAGGAGAAATTATCTGAGTAGTGGGCTGTTTGGTGTGGGTAGACAAGAGGACAATGGACTCAACATGGAAGGTGAGGGGGTAAAGCTGCGCAGTCGACTTAAGCGATCTCCAAGTTTAGATGATAGCATTGGCAGCGCTGGCAGTCTAGAGGGAAGAAATGAGCAGACTCTTCCATGGGAAGAGGAGGAGTTAGGATTGGATGACGAAGAGGAACCTGACACCACCCCCCTGGAGACATTCTTGGCCTCACTGCAGATGTCTGAGTTTGTGTCTCTGCTTCAAGATGAGAAGATCGACCTGGCAGCCCTCACACTCTGCTCCGACCATGATCTCAAAAGTATTCGCATCCCACTAGGACCTCGCAAAAAAATTCTAGATGGTGTCCAGAGGAGGAAGCAGGCAGTGGAGAGACCCTTGGCCATGGGAGATACTGAGCTGTAAGTAATACAAAATAACCCTGTGTGACCTGATCTCTCCAATCTGAATGCTAACTAGATAGATAGATAGATAGATAGATAGATAGATAGATAGATAGATAGATAGATAGATAGATAGATAGATAGATAGTCATTGTAAAAAAAGCACAATGACATTTCAATTCAGGCCATGCAGATATAGGTTACAAATCGCCAATTCAAATTAAAACTGACGATAACAGATGGGAAAAAGCTATGGGGGAAAAATGGCTAAAGTTAAAGATATCACTTAACATCCTTATTACCCAGATCATTGAAAGATTAATAAGTCTTATTTGTCTAATTTCAGAGGAAGTATGTCATGTCCATTTAAAGGCTCCCACCTATCAATAGTCCTTGGTGCTGCATTATTTTGGGACTGTCCTAAAAATGCACTACTATTTATTTCTGCTTTCCTCTATTAAGCTTTCATAGCACATGATTAGAAAGGGGGATATGAAGAGCTGATTGATGCCACTTTGCAACTATCATCATCTGTTCTTTCATTGCTGTTTTGTTATATTACCAATTTTTGTTTATCATTAAAGTTTTAGGGCCTCATTTGCAGAGCACAAACGGCCTGAGTGGGACACTATTGCGATATTCACGCAACCGACAATGTTTTTAGTCTTCACATGCACCTGAGTCGCACTGCGCATGGTACACAATTTTGTTCATACAAAGTCGCAGAACAAATTTAGACGTACAGTAGCAGAAATGTAAGGGGCGTTGACTGGGAGGTAACAGGTGTGGCTAAAAAGACGCACGGAGATGTTTCACCCTATGAGAGTATCACAGGTGTGTTGTCACTCACATAGGCGGTCATATTAAGATGGAGAAACTGCACCTGCCGCAGGGCTTGTGCAAGCTTTCATGGTCTAAAGACGCACCAGACAGTATTGCAGCATCTATATACACTGTAAGTGGGCGTCTCAGTCCTTGCACATTCAGACGCACAGATATACATTAGAGAAATGTTTTGTAGCTGCATTAGCATAAAGTTGCAGATGAAAAAGATGCAAGGGCGGCTGTGTCTGACTTAGAATCAGGTCCAAATTGGCTTAGGTGCAATAAAACACTGTCTATGGTAGTATTATGGGCCAAACTTTGTACAGGTTTGCTTAGATTTGTGCTAAAGCAGAAATTGCCCCAACAAAGTACGTTATTAGGTGCACTAGTGAACCTATTGCAGAGCAGTGATAAAATAGATTTCATTTTACACAGCAAGTTTCTGAAATGAGGTAGAAGGTGCGTTTAGGTCTGTTGTGCAGAGGACAGCCATTTCCTCTCTGGGAAAGTACTAAAGGTACCCACACACAATACAATTATTTGGCTGATTTGCCAATAATCGGGTGGTCAGCCTGATTTTTTCAACATTGTGTAGTCATGAGCGTTTTAGCGATGTGCCGATAGTACGTTTCAAAAACGTCTGGAAGTGCTCAGCTTTGATTTTCCGATTGGTCATACTTGTCATAAGATATCGACCAAAATGTCTTGATAATGTGGAGTGTGTGCACATGTACAATAACCTCATCCTCGTTGTGGATGGACATATTCAAATTCACTGTTGTGTGGCAGAAAATCGGTTACTTAAAAAAAAATTGCTTGTGTGCACTGCCGATATCAGGACCTTCCACAAGCCAGAAAATTTGTCCCAATTGTTGATTCAACCAGAAAATTGCATAGTGTGTAGCGAGCTTTAATCTTTGCAGTGGCTCTGAGCTGGCAGAGCTTGTGTCTTACTGAATGATGTTAAAAGAACACATATTGGGGGTCATTCCGAGTTGATTACTAGCTGCCGTTGTTCGCAGCGATCAGACTAAAAATCAGCATTTCTGCACATGCATATGCACCGCAATGCGCACGCGCAACGTACGGATGCAAAGTTCTTTGTGGTTTTGCACAGGTTCTAGCGAAGCATTCAGTCGCACGGTACAACGCAGGATGATTGACATGAAGTGGGCGTTTCTAGGCGGTAACTGACCGTTTTCAGGGAGTGCTTAGAAAAACGCAGGCGTGCCAGGGAAAACGCAGGCGTGGCTGGGCAGGTGTGTGTCGTCAAAAGCCGTCCCTCCAACGTTAGAATCAAAGCGCACGAAGAGTAAGTCCAGGGCTGGTCTTGTTTTGCACAAAATGTTTTTGCAGGCGCTCTGCTGCACAGGCGTTCGCTAGCGAGCGATCAACTCGGAATGACCCCCATTGCACCTTCCACTTCTGCTCCATTTGAGAAATACATTTGTCAATTTAAAACAAATCATCAAACACAACAGTACTATACGTAATAAAGGTAGTTATATAGTGCCCTGACTAAGTAATTTAAGCCATAAATAGTATTTTAGGAATTAAATGTTTTGTGTAATTAATGGGGCAGTTGTAAAATGTAAGAAGGTAGGACTTTAGAAGTGACGTTTACATTTTTGCACAGTGCCCCTCTCCGCTAAATGCACTTTTAGATCTCTTCCCTCAATAGCAAAGTATTTAATGTCTTACTTTTATAATCGAATGGTGTCCCAATTTCTGAAATACTATAAATGTACTGTAATTGTAGCCACAAATAAAATTAAACAATTGCATTATGTGCTACCTTTAAAGAAAAACTAAACCTGTTTAAGTAGAAAATCACAAGTTGATCATGTTTTCACACCTTCCTAACCAGAACAGATTTTGGGATGTTTTAGTTTGGTTAAATGCGAATTACTTTTTTATTTTTTAGTTTACCCAATGAGGGCCAGATTCACAGATGTACGCAATCTCGATGGCTTGCGTACATCTCCTACAGATGTGTCCTCATACATCTTGCCTCAATACACCACGTAGCAGGAGATGCCTGGCATGAGTGAGCTGACAGGACCCATGCAGCTCCATTAGGGTCTTATTGACATCGCTGTGTAAATATTATGCACACGCAGACTCTGCTGATTAAACTGATATGTGGCATGCCTATATTCTGTGTGCGACCAAGCAGTTGTACCAGGAAAGCACTGTAACATAGCATTTCGTATGTAGCTACAGCCACGGTCACACTCAGAATATAGGCATGCCGCATATCATTGTTATCAGCAAAAGCGAAAAGACGCTCAACACTACCATTTCACTCTATGGCAGGCATTCCCAACCCGAGCCCTCAAGGCACGCTAACAGTGTAGGTGTTAGTGATATCCAGGCTTCAGCACAGATGGTTATATCAAAATAGCTGAGGTACTAATTAAGTCACCTGTGCTCAAGCCTGGATATCAGTAAAACCTGGACTGTTAGTGTGCCTTGAGGACCGAGGTTGGGAATGCCTGCTCTATGGCATGGCATGACTAGAAGGGCTGTCTGACGTGCCAGGAGGCTAGATGCATGTGGACATATCTGTAAGTTTTCAGAGCTGAGCATTTGCAGGATGTGTACAGTGCATGTGCAGATATCTGCCTGCAACAAAGGTCGCAGTGCTCCCTATGTCAATCATGCTGCAGCCATTTAAGGATGGGTAAGGGGTGGCAGTGGCCAGCATTCCAGAAAATGGGGACATGACGGTCCCATTTTCTGGATGTGTCGATGCCAGACGGTGTGAAAACACATACCAGCCTGATGAGGGTTACTCAGATGGCCAATGTTCATGCAGAAGCTGGCAGGAGGCGTCTACTTACATAAGACTCCTCCTGCAGTATTAGTATACTTTAACACAGGAGACGACAGCTGTGCTACTGCGTCCATCCCTGATCAGGTCCTGAGTTTTATAGGCCCTACACACTGGCCAACATAACTGCACAATATGAACGATCTCGTTCATTATTGAACGAGATAACGTTCATATCTTTGAGTGTGGAGTCACCAGCAATGAACGATGCATGGCCCCGCGCTCGTTCATCGCTGGTGCCATGTCGGCTGTGCATGCAGGCCAATATGGACGATCTCGTCCATATTTGCCTGCAGTTCTATGGAGCCGTGTGACGGGGGGAGTGAAGTTACTTCACTCCCCCCGTCACTACCCCCCCCGCCGCTGGGTCGCCCGTAGGCCGTATCCGCCGTCGGGCAGCTCGGCGGCGGATCGGCCAATGTGTAGGGCCCATAATTCATTTACTCTAGGACAGATATGACTTTATTTTGGTACCAAATTTCAACAAATATTAATGCTTATTTATTTTGTCACTAAGAATTACCTATGGGAAGTAGGCAAACATAATAAACAATATATTTTTCCACAGTTGCTCCCATAGTTACTTTAATGTGTTTGGGCTTTTGTTATTACAGATAGTGGCATCTACTGAGTGAGCAGGACCCAACTACAGTGCCAGAAAACTCAGCGGCCACTTACTAAACTAGTGACTGCTCTTCGCCAAATGCATGCCACAGTAGGAGACCCAGAACTCTCCACAAACTCATGGTTCAGTCAGGTGCCAAGGACATTTACCTCTATACCAGGAAATCCAGAATCCACAGTGTGATGTATATTAAAACTGCAAAAAAAAAAATGCTGCACTTTCCTGTATGTTATATTATTTTCCTATGGAAATGACCTGTGCTGTATGTTACTGTATACATCTTGTTCTTCTTGTTGAACTTGCCTTTTAATTTAAGGTATCCTCTTTGAGCATAGGAGTCATGGACAATACTATGGCTAAGCAAGAGACAAGGCAGCTAAGGGCACATCATCATTGGCACACTAATAGTGCAAATTCATATCAGTCTCTTTCACTTCATCTGTGATCTGTGATTAACATTCATTGATAAAAATTGCAAACCTTGGAAATTTCAACATTATAAAGAAAATATGCAAATGAGAAGCCTCAGTAAAATATTATTAAGTAATTATGACTTCAACGTGTCATTATACCAATATAAAAGAACTACCCTTAAAACCTCCTAGCATTTCAGATTTTCAGGATATCTGCGCTTGTGCACAAGTGAATAATTAGTTATTTTCATGCAACCACCTGTGTGAGGGCATGGATAGCCTTAAAACATGGACTGCTAGCAAGACTCTAGGGATTTATATTTACTAAAGTGTGGGTTTATAGATGTGGAGATGTTGCCCATAACAACCAGTCAGATTCTAGCTATTATCTTCTAGAAGGTGATAGATAAAAGAGAAGGAGAATCTGATTGGTTGCTATAGGCAACATCTCCACATCTATAAACCCACACTTTAGTAAATATACCCCCTGGGATTAGAGTTGGGAACCACTGATATGATAGGTTTCGCACGTTTGTCATTCCAGAGCTGCACACATCTACAGAGTAAAACATATGATATAACCATTTCTGATTAGATACAAAATTCACAAAGATAGAGGTGGATGTTAAGGGGGGCACACACGGAAGAGATGCGTGCTGAGAGATCTAGCACAGACCGCTCAGCACACAGTGCGATGTGTGCTGAGCGAGGGGGGGACAGGGGGGCCATTCACTTCACACAGCGACCTGACTAGATTGTGCCTGCATGCAGGCATAATCTAGAACCGGCGATAGCAACGTGCGGAACCGCGCATCGCTATGGGCATACACACGGAGAGAGCAGTACTTACTTTCTAAGCAATCTAGTCAGATTGCTTAGAAATTAAGCACGGATCTCTCCGTGTGTACCCCCCTGCTTTTTTTCGCAGCCATGCGAACGGGTCTGAACTGCGGCTGCGCGTGGACCCCAATGTGCATGCACGTCAATGCCCGGCGATGGCCGTCGCCAGGCAGCGACCAGAGCAACGTCAGAAGTGTTCGCAGTGGCGAACGCTAGAAGATTGCAGGCAGGAGGCTGATCTGGGTATCAAATGACCGTTTTCAGGGGAGTGGTGGGGCGAACGCAGGCGTGTTGAGGCGTTTGCAGGGTGGGTGTCTGACGTCAATTCCGGGACCTGACAGGCTGAAGTGATCGCAGTGGATGAGTAAGTCAGAAGTTACTTAGAAACTGCACAAAATGCTTTTGCATAGCTCGGCTGCATAAGCGATCGCACCCTTGCTATGCAAAAAAACCCTCCCCCATAGGCGGCGTCTGTCTGATCGCACGGGCAGTAAAAAGTTGCAGCGTGCAATCAACTCGGAATGACCTCCTCAGTTAGCTGCCAGAGCCGGCAGAACTGCTTCCCATATCCTCACCGGATGGGCCGTCAGAGGCTGATTTGTGCTTGCAGCTATGGCGGTGTGAGCAGAAATCAGCCACCGTGATTGGCTGATATGTGAGCAGTGCAAGCTGCTGGCAGCAAGTCTTGGCTAATTTAATCTGCCCTAATTGGCTGAGGACATTCACAGTGGTTTCCACAGATTTCAGGGGCTCTTTTGCCTCAAAGCAGTTCCAGATAATCCAGCATGACCATTGCGATGGAATGTTCATGCAGTATAAACTGCTATAGCTTTTGGATGGATAAAATATAAATATATAATAAAATAAATATATAATAAAATATGTAATGTATCAAGCTAAAGGGATTTGCTTACTGGAACATTTGGGCACAGTGTATTCCAGAGAGAGAAAAGAGAATGCACTGAAGGTTTCATACTTGCCAACGGTTGAGTGGTTCTTTGTCTATTGTGTGTTTTCATGTTTGGACTACTTCCTTGGCTTCGTACAAAGTCATTTTGTTTATACAGTAGTCTAACATGTTGTACTGTTACCGCAACAAATCTCTACCCAATATCAATTCAGCAATTTAAGGTAACTGCACCACTTTAGAGAACTATCCGCTATCCAGTTAGGTAAGATCACACCACTAATGGTGTGTACACACAATGAGATATTTTCTTACGATTTTGACTATATAGTCAAAATCGTAAGAAAAGTTAGTGCAGATCGCAAGGTGAAAGTCACCTTGCGATCCCGATGCGATGCCGATGCGCGGTCGAAAAGAAAAGATAGTCAAAATTGACACTTAGCCAAAATCACAAATAGTCAGTATCGCAAGCACAGTCATTATCTGCTTGCGATACCGACTTAGGGGGTCACTCCGAGTTGATCGTAGCTGTGCTAAATTTAGCACAGCTACGATCATGTTCACAGACATGCGGGGGGATGTCCAGCACAGGGCTAGTGAGTAGGTTATTTTATTTTCTCTTACGTCCTAGGGGATATTGGGAATCCATTTAGTACCACGGGTCCACTAGGAGCCATGTGCACTATAGAAGTTTGATTAGGTGTGATGGCTCCTCCCTCTAAGCCCCTCCTACCAGACGCAATTTAGAAAATGTGCCCAGTCACATCTCTGGAAGCTCCTGAAGAGTTTTCTGCATTCATTTTCTGAGTTTGATACTTTCAGGCAGGACTGGATGGCACCAGCCTTCCTGCTTCGTGGGACTTGGAGGAAGGGGGGGGGGGGGCAGCCCAACCTCTCTTAGGGTTAATGGTTCTGTTCCCCACTGACAGGACGCTAGCTCCTGAGGGAACTATTCGCAAGCCCCACCACGGCGAACGCACATTCCCGCAGCACGCCGCCACTCCTAATAACCAGAATAATGAAGAGTGGTGAGTACTAAGCCGGCGTTCCGGTTATGGGGTCGCCGCCCATTATGGTGGCATGAGGGTACGGAGACACACGGCTTCTAACCGGGGCGGACAGCGTCTCCCAACTGTGTACAGACACAGACAATAAACAGCGGATACATTACCCAGACTGGCAGCAAAGCCATAAAAGGAGTCTGTCTCCATTTTATGCACATAGACACATACAGCCAGTATAATGAAGAGCGGGAAGACCACGTACCTCATTCACTATGAGTGGATCCAGCAGCTCACAGGCGCCATTTTCCCTACTGTAGCTGACACAGACACTGACTGACAGGTATGTGCAGCTTCTCCATAGAGACTTCAGATTACCTCTACCAGGGGATCATAGCAGGGGGGAGCGATTATTAGTGTACTAAGTCTCTAACCTAGGTACTTAGTCTGCGACCCGGCTAAGCTTGGCATTAGCGACAAGTGCGCCATGTGCTGGTTCCATACTCTCTCTGTGTCTCCCTGGAAGGGCTCTTTGTGGGTTAATTGTGCATTTAACCTTTTCCTGTGTGTGTGTGTGTGTGTGTGTGTGCGCTGTCACTGTTACAGTATGTCAGGCAAAGAGTATGTTTTATGTAAGGCACAGTGTTCCACTTCTCCAGGGGGTACACTAGTGTGTACTCAGTATAGTATCCCTTCTCAGGCTAGTGGGGCAGAACCAGCATGGCTGGACTCCATTAGGGGAATGATTTCCTCCATTTCACGTTATCTCGGAATGAGAAAGAGAAGCAATACTTAAGACAATCTATGTCTGAGTTTATGAAAAGAGACTCAGTACTCAAATCAGCGTCTCAGTCCCCTGCCTTTTGTCCGCAAAAACTTACTTTGGCCCATATCCTGCAGTCTGACTCTGATGATGAAGGGTCTGACATGAAGGAGGGTGAGGTGGACTCAGACTCTGTCGCAGGAAATAGAGGCTCTAATAAAAGCTATCGGAGAAGTTCTGAATATCCCTGATAAGGTGACAGAGGAGAGTGAGGAATCTTATTTTAATATAAAGAAGAAATCCTCAGCCATTTTTCCTATGTCAAAGGAACTAAATACCCTGTTTGAAGAACCGTGGGTTAATCCAGATAAGACATTTCAAATCCCTAAAGGGTTATCTTTTCCTCCTTAGGATAGGAAAAAATGGGAAATTCACCGGTAGTGGATGCATTGGTCTCCAGGCTCTCACAAAAGATTGTATTGCCTGTCCTGGGTGCAGCCTCCCTAAAAGACGCGGCTGATCACAAAATTGAGACTACACTCAAATCTTTGTATACAGCTGCGGGTGTGGCCCAGAGACCAACTATAGCATGTGGGTGGATTACGCGAGCCATTACTAAATGGTCGGGTAACCTAATTGAGGGGTTTTATACCTTGCCTCAAGGGGAGATTATTTTGCTCCTGCAGCATATACAGGACTCTGCAAACTTTATGGTAGAAGCCATAAAAGAGATAGGCTTGCTTAATGCACTCACTACAATTATGGCAGTGTATGCACGCAGGGGTGTATGGCTACGCCAGTGGACTGCGGATGCAGACTCCAGTAAAGGCGTGGAAGGCCTACCTTTCACAGGCGGGGCCTTATTTGGAGATGAACTAGACAAATGGATCTCCAAAGCTACTGTGGGTAAGTCCACATACCTACCTTCTGCAGCTTCCCCAGCTAGGAAGGCCTATTCAGGATCCAACCTACAGTCCTTTTGGATGGCCAAGTTTAGGGACAAGGCCAGAGGTTCCTCTGCTGCCGCCAGAGGTGCTAGAGGTAAACCACGGAAACCAGCTACTGCCGGTTCACAGGAACAGAGTTCAGGCTCTGCTTCCTCAAAACCTTCCACATGACGGTGGACCGCGATGCCTGGAAGACTGTCAAGTGGGAGCACGACTAAAATTCTTCAGTCACATCTGGACAAGATCGTGCCAGGATCCCTGGGTCATAGACCTTATTTCCCAGGGCTTCAGACTGGAATTCCAGGAGCTCCCACCTCACAGATTCTTCAGATCAGGCTTACCAGTTTCACAAGAGGCAAGAATAGCCTTACAGGACGCCATTCAAAAACTGTTACAGACCCAGGTCATTGTTCCAATTCCACCTCATCTACAAAACAAGGGTTACTATTCCAGCTTGTTTGTGGTACCGAAGCCGGACGGTTCGGTAAGACCAATTCTGAACCTCAAGTCGTTGAACCCATACTTACAAGTGTTCAAATTCAAGATGGAGTCTCTGAGAGCGGTGATCTCAGGTCTGGAAGAGGGGGAATTCCTAGTGTCTCTGGATATCAAGGATGCATACCTTCATATTCCGATCTGGCCGCCTCATCAGGCTTATCTACGGTTTGCACTGCAGGACTGTCACTACCAGTTCCAGGCCATGTCATTTGGTCTCTCCACGGCACCGAGGATGTTCACCAAAGTGATGGCAGAGATGATGTTACTTCTCCGCAAACAAGGAGAGAACATAATTCCGTACCTGGATGATCTACCGATAAAGGCACCGTCCAGGGAGCGGTTGTTAGACAACATTGGTCTCTCAACCAGACTACTCCTGGATCACGGGTGGATTCTGAACCTACCAAAATCTCACCTAGACCCAACACAGAGGCTTCCTTTCCTGGGAATGATACTGGATACAGAGTATCAGAAAGTATTCCTTCCCTTGGAAAAGGCAATGTTAATCCAGTGGATGGTTCGGGCTGTCCTGAAACCAACCCGGATCTCGGTGCATCTTTGCATACGCCTTCTGGGGGAAATGGTGGCCTCTTACGATGCGATTCAGTATAGAAGGTTTCACATGAGACCCTTCCAGCTGGATCTGTTGGACAAATGGTCCGGATCGCATCTTCACATGCACCAGAGGATTCGTCTGTCTCCAAAAGCCAGGATCTCCCTCCTGTGTTGGTTACAAACTTCTCACCTCGTTGAGATTCAGGATTCAGAATTGAATTCTGCTAACCACAGACACAAGCCTCAGAGGTTGGGGCGCAGTCACCCAAGGGGTGCAATTTCAGGGAAGGTGGTCAAGTCAGGAAGTCGTCCTTCCAATAAACATCCTGGAACTCAGTGTTATCTACAACGCCCTTCAGCAGGCCGCATTTATTCTTCAGAATCAGGCTATTCAGGTCCAGTCGGACAATGTGACGGCAGTGACGTACATAAACCGACAGGGCGGAACGAAAAGCAGAGCCGCAATGTCGGAGGTGTCAAGAATTCTCCTCTGGGCAGAAAAACACACAGTGGCGTGTCGGCGGTCTTCATCCCGGGAGTAGACAACTGGGAAGCAGACTTCATCAGCAGATATGACCTGCACCCGGGGGAATGGGGCCTTCACCCGGAGGTGTTCCGGTGGTTGACACGTCGTGGGGATATCCACAAATCGACATTATGATGGCCTCTCGACTCAACAAGACGCTCAAGCGGTATTGTTCCAGGTTGAGAGACCCACAAGCAGTGGCGGCAGACGCTCTGACAACTACGTGGGTCTACCAGCTGGTGTACATATTTCCTCCACTTCCTCTGATCCCAAGAATTCTAAAAAGAATAAAAAAGGCAAAGGTTCAAGCAATCCTCATTGCTCCGGATTGGCCACGAAGGGCCTGATATGCGGATCTTCTCGAGATGCTCCTCGAAGATCCGTGGCCTCTACCTCTTCGCAAGGATCTTCTGCAACAGGGCCCGTTCGTCTATCAATACTTACCAAGGCTACGTTTAACGGCATGGAAGTTGAACGGCTGATTTTAGCCAGGAGAGGGATTCCTGACAAGGTCATCCCAACTATGATCCAAGCCAGAAAGGGGGTAACGTCTAAACATTACCACCGTATCTGGAGGAAATATGTCTCTTGGTGTGAGAGCAGACAATATTCTGCAGTGGAATTTCATTTGGAACGTTTCCTGCTTTTCCTGCAGTCTGGAGTGGATGCGGGCCTACATCTAGGCTCCATAAAAGTCCAGATTTCGGCCTTGTCTATTTTCTTTCAGAAACAATTGGCTTCTTCAGTAGGTAGACGTAAAGTATCTTACGTGGAAGGCCGTCACACTGTTGGCTTTGGCTTCAGCAAGACGTGTGTCAGAGTTGGGGGTGTTGTCTTACAAGAGCCCCTACCTAATTTTCCATGAGGACAGAGCTGAACTCAGGACTCGTCAGCAATTTCTTCCTAAGGTGGTGTCCGCGTTTCACATTAATCAACCTTTCTCTATCGTCCTAAGTGGATGCTGGGGTTCCTGAAAGGACCATGGGGAATAGCGGCTCCGCAGGAGACAGGGCACAAAAGTAAAGCTTTTACAGGTCAGGTGGTGTGTACTGGCTCCTCCCCCTATGACCCTCCTCCAGACTCCAGTTAGATTTTTGTGCCCGGCCGAGAAGGGTGCAATTCTAGGTGGCTCTCATAAAGAGCTGCTTAGAGAGTTTAGCTTAGGTTTTTTATTTTACAGTGATTCCTGCTGGCAACAGGATCACTGCAACGAGGGACAGAGGGGAGAAGAAGTGAACTCACCTGCGTGCAGGATGGATTGGCTTCTTGGCTACTGGACATGAAGCTCCAGAGGGACGATCACAGGTACAGCCTGGATGGTCACCGGAGCCACGCCGCCGACCCCCTCACAGATGCTGAAGCAAGAAGAGGTCCAGAATCGGCGGCTGAAGACTCCTGCAGTCTTCTTAAGGTAGCGCACAGCACTGCAGCTGTGCGCCATTTTCCTCTCAGCACACTTCACACGGCAGTCACTGAGGGTGCAGGGCGCTGGGGGGGGGCGCCCTGGGAGGCAAATGAAAACCTTTAAAAAGGCTAAAAATACCTCACATATAGCCCCAGAGGCTATATGGAGATATTTACCCCTGCCTAAATGTACTAAATAGCGGGAGACGAGCCCGCCGAAAAAGGGGCGGGGCCTATCTCCTCAGCACACGGCGCCATTTTCTGTCACAGCTCCGCTGGTCAGGAAGGCTCCCAGGTCTCTCCCCTGCACTGCACTACAGAAACAGGGTATAACAGAGAGGGGGGGCAAAATAAATGGCAATATATTAATATAAAAGCAGCTATAAGGGAGCACTTAATCATAAGGCTATCCCTGTCATATATAGCGCTTTTTGGTGTGTGCTGGCAGACTCTCCCTCTGTCTCCCCAAAGGGCTAGTGGGTCCTGTCTTCGTATAGAGCATTCCCTGTGTGTCTGCTGTGTGTCGGTACGTGTGTGTCGACATGTATGAGGACGTTATTGGTGTGGAGGCGGAGCAATTGCCAAATATGAGGATGTCACCTCCTAGGGGGTCGACACCAGAATGGATGCCTTTATTTGTGGAATTACGGGATAGCGTCAACTCGCTTAAGCAGTCGTTTGCCGACATGAGGCGGCCGGACACTCAATTAGTGCCTGTCCAGGCGCCTCAAACACCGTCAGGGGCTGTAAAACGCCCCTTGCCTCAGTCGGTCGACACAGACCCAGACGCAGGCACTGATTCCGGTGGTGAAGGTGACGAATCAACCGTATTTTCCAGTAGGGCCACACGTTATATGATTTTGGCAATAAAGGAGATGTTACATTTAGCTGATACTACAGGTACCACTAAACAGGGTATTATGTGGGGTGTGAAAAAACTACCAGTAGTTTTTACCGAATCAGAAGAATTAAATGACGTGTGTGATGAAGCGTGGGGTGCCCCGATAAAAAACTGCTAATTTCAAAGAAGTTATTGGCTTTATACCCTTTCCCGCCAGAGGTTAGGGAGCGCTGGGAAACACCTCCTAGGGTGGACAAAGCGCTAACACGCTTATCAAAACAAGTGGCGTTACCCTCTCCTGAGACGGCCGCACTTAAAGATCCATCAGATAGGAGGATGGAAAATATCCAAAAAGGTATATACACACATGCAGGTGTTATACTACGACCAGCTATTGCGACTGCCTGGATGTGCAGTGCTGGGGTAGTTTGGTCAGAGTCCCTGATCGAAAATATTGATACCCTGGACAGGGACAATATTTTACTGTCGTTAGAACAAATAAAGGATGCATTTCTTTATATGCGTGATGCACAGAGAGATATCTGCACACTGGCATCACGGGTAAGTGCTATGTTCATTTCGGCCAGAAGAGCTTTATGGACACGACAGTGGACAGGCGATGCGTAGAGGAGTTATTTGGGGTCGGTCTATCGGATTTGGTGGCCACGGCTACGGCCGGGAAATCCACCTTTCTACCTCAAGTCACTCCCCAACAGAAAAAGGCACCGACTTTTCAACCGCAGCCCTTTCGTTCCTTTAAAAATAAGAGAGCAAAGGGCTATTCATATCTGCCACGAGGCAGAGGACGAGGGAAGAGACAGCAACAGGCAGCTCCTTCCCAGGAACAGAAGCCCTCCCCGGCTTCTACAAAAGCCTCAGCATGACGCTGGGGCTTCACAAGCGGACTCGGGGGCGGTAGGCGGTCGTCTCAAGAATTACAGCGCGCAGTGGGCTCACTCGCAGGTAAATCCCTGGATCCTGCAGATAATATCTCAGGGGTACAGGTTGAAATTAGAGACAGAGCCACCTCGCCGTTTCCTGAAGTCTGCTTTACCAACGTCCCCCTCAGGAAGGGAGACGGTTTTGGAAGCCATTCACAAGCTGTATTCTCAGCAGGTGATAGTCAAGGTACCTCTTCTACAACAAGGGAAGGGGTATTATTCCACTCTTTTTGTGGTACCGAAGCCGGATGGCTTGGTAAGGCCTATTCTAAATCTGAAGTCCTTGAACCTGTACATAAAGAAGTTCAAGTTCAAGATGGAGTCACTCAGAGCAGTGATAGCGAACCTGGAAGAAGGGGACTTTATGGTATCCTTGGACATCAAGGATGCGTATCTCCACGTTCCAATTACCCCTCACACAGGGGTACCTCAGGTTCGTTGTACAAAACTGTCACTATCAGTTTCAGACGCTGCCGTTTGGTTTGTCCACGGCACCTCGGGTCTTTACAAAGGTAATGGCCGAGATAATATTTCTTCTTCGAAGAAAAGGCGTATTAATTATCCCATACTTGGACGATCTCCTAATAAGGGCAAGGTCCAGAGAACAGCTAGAGATGGGTTTAGCACTATCTCAAGAGGTGCTAAAGCAGCACGGATGGATTCTGAATATTCCAAAATCCCAATTAATGCCGACAACTCGTCTGCTGTTCCTGGGGATGATTCTGGACACAGTTCAGAAAAAGGTTTTTCTTCCCGAAGAAAAAGCCAAGGAGTTATCTGACCTGGTCAGGAACCTCCTAAAACCAGGAAAGGTGTCTGTACATCAATGCACAAGAGTCCTGGGAAAAAATGGTAGCTTCTTACGAAGCAATCCCTTTCGGCAGATTCCATGCAAAGGGATCTGTTGGACAAATGGTCAGGGTCGCATCTTCAGATGCACCTGCGGATAACCCTGTCGCCGAGGACAAGGGTATCCCTCCTGTGGTGGTTGCAGGAGGCTCATCTATTGGAGGGCCGCAGATTCGGCATGCAGGATTGGATCCTGGTGACCACGGATGCCAGCCTGAGAGGCTGGGGAGCAGTCACACAGGGAAGAAATTTCCAGGGAGTGTGGTCGAGCCTGAAAAAGTCTCTTCACATAAGCATTCTGGAACTAAGAGCAATCTACAATGCTCTAAGCCAGGCGGAACCTCTGCTTCAAGGAAGACCGGTGTTGATCCAGTCGGACAACATCACGGCAGTCGCCCATGTAAACAGACAGGGCGGCACAAGAAGCAGGAGGGCAATGGCAGAAGCTGCCAGGATCCTTCGCTGGGCGGAGAATCACGTGATAGCACTGTCAGCAGTATTCATCCCGGGCGTGGACAACTGGGAAGCAGACTTCCTCAGCAGACACGACTTTCACCCGGGAGAGTGGGGACTTCATCCAGAAGTTTTCCACATGCTATTAAACCGTTGGGTAAAACCAATGGTGGACATGATGGCGTCTCGCCTCAACAAAACACTGGACAGGTATTGCGCCAGGTCAAGAGATCCGCAGGCAATAGCTGTGGACGCGCTGGTAACACCTTGGGTGTACCAGTCGGTATATGTGCCTCTCTCCTCCAAAGGTATTGAGGATTATACGGCAAAGAGGAGTAAGACTAGTGGCTCCGGATTGGCCAAGAAGGACTTGGTACCCGGAACTTCAAGAGATGGTCACGGACGATCCGTGGCCTCTACTTCTGAGAAGGGACCTGCTTCAGCAGGGTCCTTGTCTTTTTTAAGACTTACCACGGCTGCGTTTGACGGCATGGCGTTTGAATGCCAGATCCTAAAAGGAAAAGGCATTCCAGAAGAAGTCATTCCTACCTTGATAAAGGCAAGGAAGGAAGTCACCGCAAAGCATTATCGCCGTATTTGGCGAAAATATGTTGCGTGGTGCGAGCAGCGGAGTGCTCCGATGGAGGAATTTCAACTGGGTCGTTTTCCTACATTTCCTGCAATCAGGATTGTCTATGGGTCTCAAATTGGGATCTATTAAGGTTCAAATTTCGGCCCTATCAATATTCTTCCAAAAAGAATTGGCCTCAGTCCCTGAGGTCCAGATTTTATCAAAGGAGTACTGCATATACAGCCTCCTGTGGTGCCTAAGGTGGCACCGTGGGATCTAAATGTAGTTTTAGATTTCCTCAAATCCAATTGGTTTGAACCACTAAAGAATGTGGATTTGAAATATCTCACATGGAAAGTGACTATGTTACTGGCCCTGGCTTCGGCCGGGAGAGTATCTGAACTGGCGGCTTTGTTTTATAAAAGCCCTTATTTAATTTTCCATTCGACGTAGGGCAGAGCTGCGGACGCGTCCGCATTTTCTCCCTAAGGTGGTATCAGCGTTTCACCTGAACCAGCCTATTGTAGTGCCTGCGGCTACAGACGACTTGAAGGACTCCAAGTTGTTGGACGTTGTCAGAGCCTTAAAAATATACATTTAAAGGACGGCTGGAGTCAGAAAATCTGACTCGCTGTTTATACTGTATGCACCCAACAAGTTGGGTGCACCTGCTTCTAAGCAGTCGATTGCTCGTTGGATTTGTAACAAAATTCAACTTGCACATTCTGTGGCAGGCCTGCCACAGCCTAAATCTGTTAAGGCCCATTCCGCAAGGAAGGTGGGCTCATCTTGGGCGGCTGCCCGAGGGGTCTCGGCATTACAACTCTGCCGAGCAGCTACGTGGTCAGGGGAGAACACGTTTGTAAATTTTTACAAAATTGATACCCTGGCAAAGGAGGACCTGGAGTTCTCTCATTCGGTGCTGCAGAGTCATCCGCACTCTCCCGCCCGTTTGGGAGCTTTGGTATAATCCCCATGGTCCTTTCAGGAACCCCAGCATCCACTTAGGACGATAGAGAAAATAAGAATTTACTTACCGATAATTCTATTTCTCGGAGTCCGTAGTGGATGCTGGGCGCCCATCCCAAGTGCGGATTATCTGCAATACTTGTACATAGTTATTGTTAACTAATTCGGGTTATTGTTTAGGAAGCCATCTTTCAGAGGCTCCTCTGTTATCATACTGTTAACTGGGTTTAGATCACAAGTTGTACGGTGTGATTGGTGTGGCTGGTATGAGTCTTACCCGGGATTCAAAATCCTCCCTTATTGTGTACGCTCGTCCGGGCACAGTACCTAACTGGAGTCTGGAGGAGGGTCATAGGGGGAGGAGCCAGTACACACCACCTGACCTGTAAAAGCTTTACTTTTGTGCCCTGTCTCCTGCGGAGCCGCTATTCCCCATGGTCCTTTCAGGAACCCCAGCATCCACTACGGACTCCGAGAAATAGAATTATCGGTAAGTAAATTCTTATTTTTGTGGTTCCGGTTGCTACGGACACCTCTGCTACTTCAAAGTCTTTGGATGTTGTAAGGGCTTTGAAGGTGTATGTTAAGAGAACAGTCGTCACAGGAAATCGGACTCGCTGTTCGTTCTCTATGATCTCAAAAAAATTGGGTGTCCTGCTTCAAAGCAATCAATTGCACGCTGGATCAGGCTCACTATCCAGCATGCTTATTCCACGACAGGTGTGTCGGTTCCAAAATCTGTACAGGCCCATTCTACTAGGTCAGTGGGTTCCTCTTGGGCGGCTGCCCGGGGTGTCTCGGCTCTACAGCTCTGCCGAGCAGCTACTTGGTCGAGTTCAAACTTGTTTGCTAAGTTTTACAAGTTCGATACTTTGGCCTCTGCAGGAACCTCAGCACTCTGCCACCTGGTTTGGTAGCTTTGGTATTTCCCCATAGTACTAATTGGATTCCCAGTATCCCCTAGGACGTAAGAGAAAATAGGATTTTAATTACCTACCAATAAATCCTTTTCTCGTAGTCCATAGGGGATACTGGGCACCCGCCAGGTGCTTCCTTCTTCCTGCACTGTTACTTGGTTAAGTAATGTTGTTTGGTTCAGCTGTTGCTGTTCCTTTTTACAAGTTTTGGTTAGCATGGCTTTCTTCTAGTTATGGTTGTGCTGGATCGAAATCTCACCACTTTCCTTTTCTATATCCTTCTCTCAAAGTATGTCCGTCTCCTCGGGCACAGTTTCCTAGACTGAGTCTGGTAGGAGGGGCATAGAGGAAGGAGCCAGCACACCTAATCAAACTTCTATAGTGCCCATGGCTCCTAGTGGACCCATCTATACCCCATGGTACTAAATGGATTCCCAGTATACCCTACGGGCTACGAGAAAAGGATTTACCGGTAGGTAATTAAAATCCTATTTTTATTTTGAACTTGAGACCCCCGTAACCCCCTCCCCCACATACATAAATTGAAGGAGGACAGTTCAATCCCGGGAATCCTGGGATTGAGATTTTTTCAATCCCGATACCCAGGATTGAAAAAATTTCCCGGGATTGGCCTCAATGGGCATTACTATGGTTCATAAAATATACTAGAGCACTACTGTGGGTCTTAAAATTAACAACTGCTGCGGAGAAGTGTCTCTAGAAGCATTGGGACATGGGACCTTTCAAAATGTTGCTATGGCTACACCCCTGATGTGATGAGTATGTTTGAAGGTTGTATTGACAAACAATAATGAGTTACATGTTTCATTTGATCTGAAATAAGTAAACTTATTTAATGTTGTGAAGGGAAGTTGATAAAATACAGCAGGATATGCGTGACCCGTGCTCATGTCTTCCTGCATTGGGAATGCACCTGCTGAGCATCAGCGTCTCTGTAAAGCAACTCTACTCTTGTTCAGTGCAGGGTTAAGCTGGATACACACAAGGCAATATGTTGTCCGATCTGGCAGATCGGAACGACATATCATTTATATTGGCAGTGTGTATACCCGATATGTTACTGATGTCTTCTAGCCGGCCCAGCTGCACGGTCCACAGAAGACATCTCTAGTGATGCTGTGCTGCAAAATGCAGCATGGAATCCCATATCACTCCGTCACCCCATGCCTATGCAGGGTCCCATCACCCGTCAGATTGGCTGGGTACATCCGTCGTCTAGTTATAGCTTATAGCTCAACAACAGTCACAGGTTGCATTATCAAGGTCTATGTACTGCAGAGATACTGAGGTTTTGGAACTTTTATAACTGATGTGGGTCTTTACAGTGGTCGTGAAATGTACTGGATCATAATGAAGTGACAAGGTGAGCAGAAAATCATGATCCTTTGCTCATGGAAAAAACTATAATCAGTCTGGCCATATTGAACATGTGTAGTATGTATGCATGTATGTATGTGTAAATGTTGAAATGTCCTTATACAGTACAGAGGTATTTTTTGTGTGCGTATTGTTTGTATATACATTTATATATGTTACTGTATGGTATAAATGTCATGAGAAGGTCTGTTATTCTGTGGTGGGAATTCAGTACCCAATATCAACGCGGTGTGCCGTTCCAGCCAACATCGCAAGTTATTCCTTGCACCCTATAGAGGTGTAATGCGATATGACTGCACATTGCGCCAAATTGAATTCCCTCTATGTGTGTAAAAGTCTATCACATGCGCACTTTAAGCTGCAGTGGTTCATTACAATGTAATATGCAAGTGATCCCCAAAGTAGGTTTGTAGCCTAGACGGAGGGGTGACAGTGTTAAGGCAAGGAAACGTGTCTCTTACAGTTTGGATCAGGAAAGATATACAAAATGAGCACAGTGTTGTGTTGTGATATTAATAAAGCTGTTACTCTTTTAACAAGAGTGCATTGTGGGAAGAAGATCCGACGGAAAGGATCCGACATTTCAGTATTCAATTAGCGGGCAAATCCGACTGGTTTTGGCTGTTCCCAACATTGCCAATCCGAGTTTTTTTAAAGTCGGATTGACATTGTCGGAAACGGGGCTAAAACCTGTCGGATTTGGCCGCGAATCCCACAAAACACTTGGATCCGCGGCTAATCCGCCGATCCACGTTTTTTCCAACAAATCGGATTTTCTGACTTGTCGGATAAACAGCAGTTTGGTTGAATAGGCCGAATCTGGATTTGACCTTAAATTGTTGGAAACTGACGTTTATCCGACAAGTCGGGAAATCCGACTTGAATTGAATGGACCACATAAAAAGATTTAAGATAACAGCTAATTATTGGCTGCATTACAGCCTAAACCAGTGATGGCTAACCTTGACACTCCAGCTGTTGTTGAACTACATATCCCAGCATGCCCTGCTACAGTTTTGCTATTTGGCCATGCTAAAACTGATGCAGGGTATGCTGGGATGTGTAGTTCAACAACAGCTGGAGTGTCAAGGTTAGCCATCACTGGCCTAAACCTTTCCATATACATTATGCCTGCTTCTAACAAAATACAGTTTCTTGAGCGTTAATTAAGTCAACAGGCACAGGCATTCACACCTACCTGTTCTTTCACATATTTCTTATTGGTCTCATTTTATTTTGATGTGGGTCCCTGTGGTGGTCAAGGCGGTTGGTATCCATCTTAGGATGGAAAGTTGTGGTGTTCAGTACATAGCTACTATACGGACTTGGCCACTACAGGTAGTGTGTAGTTAGCTATAGGACTCCTTCCCTACATATAGTGAACCACAACTTTTGGGGTTTGGGCGCTGTAGCTTTTGAAGAATGTGGCAGATTGAAGGAAAGGATGGCTGCCATCAAGTATGTGTTTTGCACAGGTGTTTTGTGTTATATCCGTGGTTAACACTGTCATGGACCGCATTTTTCCCGTTATTTGCACTAATATGAAGTATGCAATAAAACTGCTTTGATGCACAGTCACAAATTGTGTGTCACCATTTATATGTAAAGAGGAGCCTATTTGACTTCTGCCTCGTCAAGTACTTGCAGCACTTCATGAGCATTTTATCGTGTCATTGTTGTGGATTTTGCACATATGTGTGTCGGCAGCCATGTGTGGATTGCATAGTCCAGCTTCAACTGAGGGTGACCCCAAAAGAAGAATGATCTGTAAACTATGTACAATTTGGCTTCAGTGTCTGAAAAGCAATTCTACTATATCCATGAATATGTCCTTTTATTTTACGCATCCATACAGCAAATATACATCGATATTCGCAGGTATTCAAACCTCACAGAATTTTATATGTTATAATACAATTATGTATCCTAACATTCTTTATCAAACTTTATTTGTCCTGACTCCAAAAGTCATGTTGAAATAAACTATTTTTTAATGACCTCTGTCTTTGACTCATTGTAATTATAATATTCCCTGTTCTGTCCCCTCCCTGCTCTTTTTGTCTATCTGGTGAAAGACTGAGACAGGGAGGGATGGGAGGGATGACAGAAACTTGGGCAGTGCTGAGAATATTGGCCCTCATTCCGAGTTGATCGCTCGCTTGCTTCTTTTAGCAGCATTGCACACGCTAGGCCGCCGCCCTCTGGGAGTGTATCTTAGCGTAGCAGAATTGCTAACAAAAGGTTTGCAGTTCTGCTATTAAATATTTCTCTGCAGTTTCTGAGTAGCTCCAGACCTACTTTTAGATTGCGATCACTGCAGACTGTTTGGTTCCTGGTTTGACGTCACAAACACGCCCTGCGTTCGGCCAGCCACTCCCCCGTTTTCCCAGCCACTCCTGCGTTTTCGTCTGGCACGCCTGCGTTTTTTAGAACACTCCCGGAAAATGCTCAGTTACCACCCAGTAACACCCACTTCCTGTCAATCACTCACCGATCAGCAGAGCAACTGAAAAGCGTCGCTCAGCCCTGTGTAAAATTGCATAGCTTTGTGTGAAAGTACTTAGCGCGTGCGCCCTGCGGCCCATACACATGCGCAAAATTGCCGGTTTTTAGCCTGATCGCAATTCTGCTAAAAACGTAAGCGAGCAATCAACTCGGAATGACCCCCATTGGGTCCTGTGGAGAAGTGAAATTGTAGGCCGGGACACACAGAGGTGAGAACATTGCTTTATTCCTACTGCTGTAGAACTACTTACTAAATTGCTGTGTGACATACAAGACAGTGTTGTCTGCCTGTGACTTTCTAGGTATACTTTTGAAAATGGCCTTTTCCTGATCTGTTAATGTGTCAACTTTTAGTAACTTATAGTAGGTTAGACTTTAGTTTTTTATGGGTTTTTTTATATATATTTGGCTGACATGTGATGTAAGTAAGTTTGGAATCTGTCTTATCGTAATTCAGATCATTTTCACTCATATCTATTCACATTTTATTTCAAATAGGCATTCTCGCTACACTTTTGAGTCACTAATACATAAATCATACTTCGCTATCGTCCCTATTTTGGTGGTGGGCATGGTTTGGGCAAATCTGGGGGTGGTTTGGGTTGATCATAGGATGATTATTTCTGGAAGACAACTTCGCACCAGGAAAGCACTGAGATGGGTCAGCAGACTTCACATGTAGAAGAATTCAATTCAATCCTCACTTGAGTTCTCACTGATTCCTGGACAGTGGGAGACAACCTGTGGCGCCTGCTGCCCATGGGCTGCAGAGTAGACCACGCATTGTATGGTGGTGGGGGGGTGTTTACATATATAAACATACATACCCGGGGATGAGCAGCAGCGCTGTGTTTCACTATGCCGCTGCTGCACGAGACACAGCACTTGTTTTTCCTCTATAGGCCCGCCCCCAGACTCCCACTGGCTAGTTTCACAGCAGTCTAGGGGCTGGCTTATAGAGGATAGACAAGCTAAGTGCTGTGTCCCATGCGGGTGTGGTATGGAAGGTAGATAGTAACTAGGTAGACAGTGTCTAGGTCGACCACTATTGGTCGACAGGATCTCTAGGTCGACAGGGACTTTAGGTCGACATGAGTTTTTTATGTTTTTTTGGGTGTCATTTTCATCGTAGAGTGACCGGAAACCCCATTTAGTGCACCATGTCCCATCACAAGCTTCGGGCATTACCATTCTAATCGTAGTCCACGTGGATCGTTAAGTATGAAAAGGTTCAAAAAAAGAAAAAAATTGTGAAAAACGCACATTGACCTTTTGACCTGTCTACCTAGAACACGTCGACCTAGAAACCCTGTGAACCTAGTTACTGTCGACCAATAGTGGTCAACCTATATGTCGACCTAGAGACCGGATCCCGTCCCATGCAGTGGTGGCTCAGTGAAACACAGCAGTGCTGCTGATCCCCGGGTAAGGCCGCTAGCACATGTATTACATACAACATATGTTAATATGTGTTAACCGCCCACCCACCCCTATGCAATGTGTGTTGTGTACTGCAGCCCACGGCCAGCAGCCGCCAGTGGAGACAGCCCTCATCTGACTGATACAGGGACACGGATAGGGATCTTTTATCAGCCACTGAAAAGGAGGCGAGTTGCTGGAGCTCAGATGGTGCAGGTAGTGCGGGAGAGATAAGGAGTACGGATGGCGGTCATTAGGTCGACATGAGTTAGGTCGACTTACATTGGGTCAACTACGTTTGGTCGACATGCATTAGGTCAACATGATCACTAAGTCGACATGTACTAGGTCGACATAGAAAAAGGTCGACATGTGTTGTTCACAAATTTTTTTTTACCTTTTTCATACTTAACTATCCATGTGGACTACAATTGGGAACGGTAACCTGGCGAGCCATGCGAGGGGTCACGGTGCACTAAATGGGGTTTCCCGTCAAACGACCCCAAAAAAGTTTTGAAAAAAACTAATGTCGACCTTTTTCCATGCCGACCTAGTGATCATGTCGACCTAATGCATGTCGACCAAACGTGGTCAACCCAATGTATGTCAACCTAACTCATGTCGGCCTTATGAACCACACCCAAGGAGTACAGTGGAGCATTACTGGCTTTTTACACTGTTTATAAGTAACATCACAAATGTTAAACTTAAGAGGATTAGATGAGAAAGGACTGATAACGTTGTTTGGTTTGTATTTGTTTTTTAACAAACGGACATAAATAATGTTTACAGTGAAATTGGTTATAGAGTTAAAGAAAAGTATTAAACATTATTTAGATATTTTTGTGTGTGTCTGCAAAATTGTATTTCATAGTATAAGTTCTGTGCACATTTCTGTGTATGTTAGTCACTCCTTTACAAATCTGCACCTATTTCAGCTGTTTTTGGTTTTAGGTGTGGAGTCTACATGTTTACAGGATCGCTGTCACTACTTCTCATTGGTACTACTATTCTCATACTACTTATTGGTGTTAGTATGTGTCAGTTTATACAGTATATCAGTTGGCCGCACTGGATACACAAGTCTTTCTATCCTTGAATCTGAATAGCTCTGACCAAGATGCGGTCAATTTACCTACAATCAAAATCCCAACGGTCAAAATCCCGACAACCATTGACCAACGATCAAAATCCCGACATGGTCAAAATACCGACATTTAAAATGTTGACATGGTAAAAAGTCGACATGAGTTTTTCGTGATTTTTTCATTGAAACCGACTTGTTCATACTTTACCATCCCAGTGGACCTGGAAGGGGAATTTAATAGTGTGCAAAGTGCAGCGAGGCACCGTTCCTGAAGCGCGAGCCATGCGAGGGTATGCGGAACACTTGTCGACCTATACACACAAAAAAAACAATGAAAAACTTGTCGACTTTTTGACCTGTCAACATTATAACTGTCATTATTTTGACCTTGTCAGTATTTTAAATGTCGGTATTTTGACCTTGTCGGTATTTTAAATGACATTATTTTGACCTTGTCGGTATATTGACCTTGTCGGGATTTTGACCGCTGGTCAGTTGTTGTCGGGATTTTGATTGTAGGTGTTTCATACTGATCCCCTCTGACCTTCTGCCTTTGTATAACGGTTTGTCTTCAAGGGAATGGCTGGGGGGCACGAGAACCTGTGAAATTCATTTTAGATGTTTTTTTAAACCCTCCTGTCTCCAGGCCCTCATTCCGAGTTGATCGGTCGGTATTTTTCATCGCATCGCAATGAAAATCCGCTTAGTACGCATGCGCAATATTCGCACTGCGACTGCGCCAAGTAATTTAACAATGAAGATAGTATTTTTACTCACGGCTTTTTCATCGCTCCGGCGATCGTAATGTGATTGACAGGAAATGGGTGTTACTGGGCGGAAACACGGCATTTTATGGGCGTGTGGATGAAAACGCTACCGTTTCCGGAAAAAACGCAGGAGTGGCTGGAGAAACGGGGGAGTGTCTGAGCGAACGCTGGGTGTGTTTGTGACGTCAAACCAGGAACGACAAGCACTGAACTGATCGCACAGGCAGAGTAAGGTTGAAGTTACTCAGAAACTGCAAAGTAGTTTGTAATCGCAATATTGCGAATACATCGGTCGCAATTTTAAGAAGCTAAGATACACTCCCAGTAGGCGTAGGCTTAGCGTGTGTAACTCTGCTAAATTCGCCTTGCGACCGATCAACTCGGAATGAGGGCCCCAGTTCAGACTAAAATGTAAGGTCAATATTAACATTAGAGGTCAGAATTAAGTTATCAACAAGATGGACAGATATCATATGCAGTACGCATTGTGTTTTGTTGGAGCAGAAGATACAGAAGTGTGAAATTTGGACAATAAAGCAGTGGGTCATGATGTAGAAACTGTTTATGTAATAGGGTGCGATCTGTGTGGAGCACCGAAATTTGGTAATCCCGGCTGCATTCAAATCGGCAGTCATTTAAAAAGCAAATTCTGCGACCAAGATTTCCAAAATCACACTATTTCTCTATCATCCATAATGGATACTGGGAACACTGAATTACAATGGAGTATAGATGGGGTCCAAAGGAGCGGGTGCACTTTAAATTTCTTCAACAGGGTGTGCTGGCTCCTCCCCCATTGTGGTCTAATCAATACAGTGCATCTGGAAAGGATTCACAGCGCTTCACTTTTTCCACATTTTGTTATGTTACAGCATTATTCCAAAATGGAATAAATGATTTTTTTCCCTCAAAAATCTACACAGAATACCCCTTAATGACAACGTGAAAAAAGTGTTTTTTTTTTTAGATTTTTGCAAATGTATTAAAAATAAAAAAACTAAGAAATCACATGTATATAAGTATTCACATCCTTTGCCATGAAGCTCAAAATTGAGCTCAGGTGCACCCTGGGCCTAATTCAGACGTGATTGTTGCTGTGTGAAGCCGATCAGGTCTGAACTGCGCATGCGCCCTGTGCTGGGCGTCCCCCCGCATGTCTGAGTAACTGGTCGTAGCCGTGCAAAGCTACAATCAGGTCTAAATTAGGCCCCCTGTTTCCACTGATCATCCTTCAGATGTTCCTACAGCTTAATTGGAGTCCACCTGTGGTAAATTCAGTTGATTGGATATGATTTGGAAAAGCACACACCTGTCTATATAAGGTCACACACTTGACAGTGCATGTCTGAGCACAAACCAAGCATGAAGTCAAAGGAATTGTATGTAGACATATGACAGGCACAAATCTGGGGAAGGGTACAGAAAAATACCTGTTGCTTTGAAGGTCCCAATGAGCATAGTGACCTCCATCATCGGTAAATGGAAGAAGTTCGGAACCACCAGGACTCTTCCTAGAGCTGGCCGGCCATCTTAACTGAGTGATCGAGGGAGAAGGGCCCTAGTCAGGGAGGTGACCAAGAACCCGATGGTCACTCTGTTAAAGCAACAGCATTCCTCTGTGGAGAGAGGAGAACCTTCCAGAAGGACAACCATCTCTGCAGCAATCCACCAATCAGGCCTGTATGAGTGGCCAGACGGAAGCCACTCCTTAGTAAAAAAGCACATGGCAGCCAGCCTGGAGTTTGCCAAAATGCACCTGAAGGACTCTCAGACCATGAGAAACAAAATTCTCTGGTCTAATAAGACAAAGATTGAACTCTTTGGCGTGAATGCCAGGCGTCATGTTTGGAGCAAACCAGGCACCGCTCATCAACAGGCCAATATCACCCTACAGTGAAGCATGGTGGTGGCAGCATCACGCTGTGGGGATGTTTTTCAGCCGCAGGAACTGGGAGACTAGCCAGGATAGAGTGAAAGATGAATGCAGCAATGTACAGAGACATCCTGGATGAAAACCTGCTCCAGAGCGCTCTTGACCTCAGACTGGGGCGACGGGTCATCTTTTCAGTAGGACAATGAACCTAAGTACATAGCCAAGATATCAAAGGAGTGGCTTCAGGACAATTGTGTGAATGTCCTTGAGTGGCCCAGCCAGAGCCCAGACTTGAATCCGATTGAACATCTCTGGAGAGATCTGAAAATGGCTGTGCACCAACGCTTCCCATCCAACCTGATGGAGCTTGAGAGGTGCTGCAAAGAGGAATGGGTAAAACTGCCCAAAGATAGGTGTGCCAAACTTGTGGCATCATATTCAAAAAGACTTGAGGCTGTAATTTCTGCCAAAGGTGCATCAACAAAGTATTGAGCAAAGGCTGTGAATACAGGTTGAGTATCCCTTATCCAAAATGGTTGGGACCAGAAGTAGTTTGGATATCGGATTTTTCCGTAGTTTGGAATATTTGCATACCATAATAAGATATTATGGCGATGGGACCTAGGTCTAAGCACAGAATGCATTTATGTTTCATATACACCTTATACACACAGCCGGAAGGTAATTTTGGTGGTCATTCCGAGTTGTTAGCTCGCTAGCTACTTTTAGCAGCAATGCAAACGCAGAGCTGCAGCCCTCTGGGAGTGTATGTTAGCATAGCAGAATTGCTAACGAAAGATTAGCAATTCTGCTATTAAGTATTTCCTTGCAGTTTCTGAGTAGCTCCAAACCTACTCCTAGATTGCGATCACCTCAGTCCGTTTAGTTCCTGGTTTGACGTCACAAACACGCCCAGCGTCCGGCCAGCCACTCCCCCGTTTCTCCAGCCACTCCTGCGTTTTCTGCTGGCACACCTGCGTTTTTTAGCACACTCCCAGAAAACGCTCAGTTACCACCCAGAAACTCCCACTTCCTGTCAATCATTCTCCGATCAACAGAGTGACTGAAAAGCTTTGTTCGCCCGTGAGTAAAATAGCATAGTTTTGTGTAAAATTTCTTAGCGCGTGCGCCCTGCGGTGCATACGCATGCGCAGAACTGCCGGATTTTAGCCTATTAGCAATTCTGCTAAAAATAGCAGCGAGCAAACAACACGGAATGACCCCCATTATCCAATATTTGGAATAACTTTGTGCATTAAACAAAGTGTGTGTACATACACACAATTCATTTATGTTTCATATACACCTTATACACATAGCCAGATGGTCATTTAATACAATATTTTTAATAACTTTTTGTATTAAACAAAGTTTGTGTACATTAAGCCATCAGGAAACAAAGGTTTGACTATCTCACTCTCACTCAAGAAATTCTGTATTTTGGAATATTTGGATATGGGATACTCAACCTGTACTTATGTACATGCGATTTCTTAGTTTTTAATTTGTAATTAATTTGCAGAAATCTCAAAAAAATAATTGTGTGTAGAATTTTGAGGGGAAAAATAAATATATTCCATTTTGTAATAAGGCTGTAACATAACAAAATGTGGAAAAAGTGAAGCGCTGTGAATACTTTCCGGATGCACTGTATGTTCTAATGGGGCGCAGTTAAATTGCCGACAGTCGGGCGGTCGAAATCCCGATGCTGAAATCCCAACACCTATTGAAATGCCTGAAATCCCATACTGAACCCGTTCTAATAAATATGAATATATACTACAAAGAGACGAGGATACAGTGTGCGCATATTAAATTCTGTAAAAGAAGCTGTGTCTCTTTCTTACCCCAACATGAGCTGTGACTGTTGGAATACCAATGCAGAATGGAGTGCAGGAGACAGAATTTATTTACTGATTTTATAATCAGTCATCAGCAGTCAGAGACTACACAGCTATACAGCACTCCACCATCTGCAGATATATCTTTAGGTATGTACCCTTACTTTAGGTTGCAGAGCGTCAGGTGTTCAGTCAGTTTGGAAGCAGTTCTGCAGCTTGCTCTGCAAGGGCTAGTGGATTACTGAATGCATCCTCTAGATATGAGTGCTTGTTAAATGTACTGTACACTTCCACATCCACTTCCTGTACGAGAGCTGTGATGGGCTAAACTTGATGTCAGCATGCCACCAAAGAATAAAACAGAATAGGTGCAAATATGAAGCACTGCAATGGGCCTGATTCAGGTCCCAATGGTGTTGCGGTACATGCAGAAAAGTAACGATGTGCGGTACTTTGCGCATGTGCTCGACCTGTACTGCACATGTGCGGATGCACTATGGCTGCAGACGTCAGTAGATTAACAGTCTGTGGTCGTTTGGGGTGGTGACGGGGCAGTGATGGCAACCGCTTTGGGGAGCGCCGAGGCCAGGACCTCCACCGGAAGATATAGGATTCTGGCAATGTCATTGCTGGGCTAGCCCCCTCTACAGCTGCATGTGATGGTGTGAGTTCAGACTGAATTTGCGTGTGGACAGACAGGCTAAGGGAGACAGGACTCAGACACAGTTCAGGAGACATTTCTGTCAGGAAGACATTTTCGGAGTGTTAAGTAACATAAGTGGAGCTCTGGCCTGACACGTATTTGGGGGCCCTGGACTGGTACATAATTTGAAGCTCTGGGCTGGTACATAAGTAGTGGCGCTGGGCGACCATGCAAGGGGGAACTCTGGGCTGACACACAAGGGGCAGGGACTCTTGGCTGTCACCTAAGGTGGCTTAGGGCTGGTAGATTAAGTTGGGGCTCTGGGCTGGTAAATAATAGGGCTCTAGCTGGCACATAAGGGAGGCTCCGGAGTGGCACATGGTTATGGATTAATGGGTCAACATGGATTAGGTCGATAGGTCGACTACCATTGGTTGACATTGACATGGTCGACATTGGAAAAAGGTTGATACATTAAAATGGTCAACACGGGACATGTCGACACATTAAATGGTCGACATGATATTTTTGCAATTTTATGGTATCGTTTTTTGGGCAACTTGACCAGGAACAGAGCCGTTTCTTGCGGCGGGCGAGGCGCCCGCCGCAGCTGTTTTGGTGGCTCTGTTTTGGTGTGCTCCCCGTCCTCCCCGTCATTACTACTACTCCGCTCGGGGCGCGGAGTTTCTCAGAATGACGCGTTTGCACCGTGACGTCACGATGCAAACGCGTCATTCTGAGAAACTCCGCCCCCTGAGCGGAGCAGAATGACAGGAGGAGGGGGAGCTGGGTATCTGGCGCTGCTGCCACCTCTATGACCGGATCCCTCCTCCATACTTGCGCCGCCAGAGGGGCCAGGAAGCCTCTGCCCCGGCCTGGCATCATTACCGTGACCTGGGCTGGCACAATAAAGTTTGTTCCTGTACTGCGCGCGTGACATCATCACGTGCGCGCGCTGAATACAGAAGGAGCCTGCCGCTGCTGAGCCGGAAAGGTTCTCCACACTGGAGTCTAGACGCTGCCCTTCCATGTGGAGCTGCAAGAAATACGTGAGTGAAGCAACTACAGATGGGGAGGAGGGGGTTGGGGGCCGCTGATGCTACAAAGAGGCAGAGGGGGATGCTGAGAGTGCAGACACATGCTGTGGGAAGGGGGGGGGGGGGTAGTGAAAGATCATGCTTATATATACATGCAGGGAGGAGGAGGTTTGTGAAGTGCAGACATGGGGGGAGGGGATGATGCTATATAGAGACGGAGGGGGTTGCTGCTGACACAAGGGGGGAAGCTGATGCTATACACAGAGCCCTTCCTTGCATTCGCACAGGGCACCAGCCGCTGCTCTAGGTCGCTCAGTTTGCTCCCCCTCCTCCCCGACATTACTACTCTGCTCGGGGGGTGGAGTTTTGTGCAATGACGCGTTTGCGTCATGATGTCACAACGCAAATGTGTCATTATATGAAACTCCGCCCCCGAGCGGAGTACTGATGATGTGGAGGAGGGAGAGGCGGGCCGAATAGCGGGAAGCGGGATGGAAGAGGACCGCTGCAAACGTAAGTGTAACTTTCTCTTTCTCTCTCTCTCTTTCTTTGTAGAAGGGGACTCTGGCTGCCGTAATGTGTAAAATGGGGACACTTGCCTGCCGCAATGTGTAAAATGGGGACTCTTGCCTGCCGTAATGTGTAAAATAGGGACACGTGCCTGCCGTAATGTGTAAAATGGGGACATGTGCCTGCCGTACTGTATAAAATGGGGACTCTTGCCTGCCGTACTGTATAAAATGGGGACTCTTGCCTGCCGTAATGTGTAAAATGGGGACACGTGCCTGCCGTAATGTGTAAAATGGGGACACGTGCCTGCCGTACTGTATAAAATGGGGACTCTTGCCTGCCGTACTGTATAAAATGGGGACTCTTGCCTGCCGTAATGTGTAAAATGGGGACTCTTGCCTGCGTAATGTGTAAAATGGGTATACGTGCCTGCCGCAATGTGTAAAATGGGGACTCTTGCCTGCCGTACTATATAAAATGGGGACTCTTGCCTGCCGCAATGTGTAAAATGGGGACACGTGCCTGCCGCAATGTGTAAAATGGGGCCACGTGCCTGTCGCACTGTGTAAAATGGGGACACGTGCCTGCCGCAATGTGTAAAATGGGGACACGTGCCTGCCGCAATGTGTAAAATGGGGACACGTGCCTGCCGTACTGTGTAAAATGGGGACTTTTTTTTTTTCCCTGTGGTGGCCGTGATGATGAGATCAGATGAGGACACGCCCATTTCAATGAAGGCACACACCCTTGCCAGGAGCGCGCGCGCCGGAGGCGCGCGCATGCTTTTTCTTTTTGTGTCTATGGGGGGGGCATATTTTTTTTTATGCCAAAGGGGGGGGGAGGCACATTTTTAAATTTTGCACTGGGGGCCAAATTGGCTAGAAACAGTCCTGACCAGGAACCCTGATTATTGCACCACGTCCCCTTGCATGGTGGACAAGCGGACAAGGTGCCTCGCTCCACTTATGCTGCACTCAGCACAGGTTACTATTCCCAGTCGTGGTCCACGTGGATGGTAAAGTATGAAAAAGTTTTTAAAAAAGAGTCACATCGACCTTTTTATGTGTTTACCTGTCCTGTATCGACCATTTACTATGTCAACCTTTTACCTATGTCGACCAATAGGGGTCGACCTATTGACTGTCAACCTAATCCATGTCAACCTACCATTTGAATAACGTGGCATACCAGGGGGCATATAAGAGTTGCTATGAGCTGGCACACAAGAGATGATTATGGGCCTGGCACAAAAGTGGGGGTTAAGCATAGAACGCTTACTTAACTCCTGGGAAACCAAACTGCTGGCACATCCTGTCTCCCTGACCTTTCTTAACTTTAATGTGTGGCTAGGCACATTTATGAAATGTGCGGCAACACTGGACAATGCCCCCACCCCCTTTCTGGATGCGCCACTGCGGCCATCCCCTTGCAGTTCTACAAAGGCTCTAATAAAAAAGTTGTCATTTTAAGGACTGCTACAAAAATGATAACTGGAAGCTTATTGGTTGCTGTGAGTAACCTCTCCACTTTATCTCTCTTGATATATCTACCCTTCTGCATCAGCGCCCCACCCTTTGTGCCACAGCTCAGAACACGTGCCCTACTTGCCCAGGTCTGTATATTTTCGGTATAAGGCAATGTATGATATGTTGTTTGTCTACAGTCCCCCAATATCTAATTAGCTGTGCAGTGTGTTTTGTCACATGTCTCTCAACCCCCAGGACTCTGACGTAGTAACCCATTTAGCCAGCGTTTGTTTAACCCTGCTATGAGCTGTGTACACTATAAGATAAATATTGTTTATTTGTCACCGGATTTATCATCAGTATATAAACTGGCACTTTGTACATTTGCATTAATTCCTTAATTCTCTTCCCTTCCTTAAGCTGCTGTCCAGGTTTCCTGCTTTACAGACGTCACTGATCTGTCCACC
Organism: Pseudophryne corroboree; assembly: GCF_028390025.1. Classification (NCBI taxonomy): domain Eukaryota; kingdom Metazoa; phylum Chordata; class Amphibia; order Anura; family Myobatrachidae; genus Pseudophryne; species Pseudophryne corroboree. The sequence continues at coordinate 460,173,018 of NC_086446.1, forward strand.
ACATTGTCTGTCTTAGTTTATTTAGCATTTTAATCTAATCCTGTGTCTATATCCCATGCCAGTCTATCCTATATCTGTTAGCAGTTATAATAGGTATAACATAAGTTTTATGCAATAGTGTAAGAGGCACGGGGGTGGGACCCTGGGGAAAGAATACGGAGCGCTCACTTACCAGGCCTACGTACCTCACGCCTCCCGTCCTCCACCTTCAGTCCGTTGAGGTAGCTCAGACGATACTGGCACACGTCCAGACACGGAGAAGAACTTCCTGGGTGAGCTGAAAAGAATGGGGGACACACTACGTAGGGGTGGCCTACACTGGGCTCAGTGAAGGGTCATCATTGGCACATGTGGCCTCAGACTGGGTGCCCCCGTAGTGGTGCGAAGCACCAGGGGCGACCCTGAACGAAAACGCCCAAAGGGGAGGTGGGGGAGGGGGCAACATACACCACAAACACACACGAAACACCTTTATGCTCACCAGCTATATACTCGGGTTCCGCCAGACGACTGGCCCTTCTTCTTTGCTCCTGTAAGAGAACACACAACACAGCCCATGGGACGTGGCGCTGCTTACGCTTTATGATGGAGAGACACTTATACAGAGGTTATAGCATGACACCATAATACTGTTTCAACCTTGTGGTACTCACCAACGCGTACTTCCGACAGCCTACCTTTCATGGGGGCCTGGCTGTGGGGAAAACTGAGAACTCATCACACATGCGGCGTAGCGCCAACTTATGCGAACCGCGGCCTAGCGCCGACTTTAGCAACCTGCGGCGTAACACCGACTTAAGCAACCTGCGGCGTAGCGCCGACTTACACACCCTGCGGCCTAGCGCCGGATCAAGAGATACCACGGCCTAGTGCCGACTTACCACACCTGCGGCGTAGCGCCGACTTCAGCGACCTGCGGCCTAGCGCCGACTTCAGCCACTTGCGGCGTAGCGCCGACTTCAGCCACCTGTGGCCTAGCGCCGACTTCCCATACACACAATAGCGTTGGGCTTCCTTGCCCTGGATGCCCCCTACCTATGGCTGCCTATCTGGGGGGGTAATGGGGGCCTAGCGCCCTCTGATGCTCAGGCCATGGGCCTGCCTAACTGTGAGGGGTAATGGGGGGCCTAGCGCCCTCTGCTGCTCAGGCCGTGAGCCTGCCCAACTGTTGGGGGTAATGGGGGGGGCCTAGCGCCCCCTGCTGATCAGGCCGTGGGCCTGCCTAACTGTGGGGGGTAATGGGGGGGCCTAGCGCCCTCTGCTGCTCAGGCCGTGAGCCTGCCTAACTGTTGGGGGTAATGGGGGGGCCTAGCGCCCTCTGCTGCTCAGGCCGTGGGCCTGCCTAACTGTGGGGGGTAATGGGGGGGGGGCTAGCGCCCTCTGCTGCTCAGGCCGTGGGCCTGCCTAACTGTGGGGGGTAATGGGGGGGCCTAGCGCCCTCTGCTGCTCAGGCCGTGAGCCTGCCTAACTGTTGGGGGTAATGGGGGGGGCCTAGCGCCCTCTGCTGCTCAGGCCGTGGGCCTGCCTAACTGTGGGGGGTAATGGGGGGGCCTAGCGCCCTCTGCTGCTCAGGCCGTGAGCCTGCCTAACTGTTGGGGGTAATGGGGGGGCCTAGCGCCCTCTGCTGCTCAGGCCGTGGGCCTGCCTAACTGTGGGGGGTAATGGGGGGGCCTAGCGCCCTCTGCTGCTCAGGCCGTGAGCCTGCCTAACTGTTGGGGGTAATGGGGGGGCCTAGCGCCCTCTGCTGCTCAGGCCGTGGGCCTGCCTAACTGTGAGGGGTAATGGGGGGCCTAGCGCCCTCTGCTGCTCAGGCCGTGGGCCTGCCTATGTTGCCTCAGACCTAGTGCCTGTTTTGCCCCACAGGCCTAGTGCCCGAATACCTGGTGGTCTAGGGGGAGAGGGGCGACCTGTACTTACCCCTCCTAAGGGTCGCGGCTGGACCAAGCCTAGCCCGGCCACGCCCACCGCGTTGTCTTCGCCGGAGGCAGGGCGGCTCCCACCACATCCAGGCTTACTGAGGGCTTTACCTGGGCAGCGGTGGCCCGTGCAAGCTCTTTTGCGTTGCACACCGCTGGCCCAGGGCTTCCGACGTCTTCACCCGGCGGGCGGCGGCGTGTAACAGCTCTTTCACAACTGCCGCCGCCCTCCAGGACTTCCGGCGCCGTCTTCTTGCTGCCGTCTTCAGGAGCTCTTCTCTGCTCCCTCCCGGCCGACGAACTCCGCTCTCGCGCCCGGCGCTGGCTAGTGTCAGCCAGTGCCAGGGGGCGGGGCTATGACGTGGCGAGCCGGGATTGGCTCGCCGCCGCCACTCCTGATTGGCCACCAGTTCGCGAGCCGTGATTGGCTCGCGGCTGGCGCCAAATTCAAAATGCCGCGCGGCGATTGGCGGGGTCTGCGTCCCGGAGGATGCAGGCCCGCCGCCATTACCCGCGTGGAGCGGCGGTGGATATGCACCGCCGCCCCCACGCCCGCTGCCGAACTCTGCATTCAACTGGGCAGGTGGAGACCGGACCAGGTCCGGTCCCCAGCGCCGCCCGAAGCCAGCGCTTCCTCCAGCCCCATGGGACGGCGCCGGGCCGTCCCAGACGAGGAGGGACGCGCAAGCTAGTAGCAGGGCCAGTGACCGCACGAGTACACTGGCCCTTGCTACAATAGCAACACTGTATACGTAACATCTATTGCAGCATACATTTGCACAATACATACACTCCTACAGAACTACTCTGCTGGCAGAGGGCATATTACTGCAAGCAATAGGCTGTATGTCCACCACAGGGCAGTTGTGTCCCATAAACTACACTGCGTATGCCCACTAAGGGCCTGATACGGAGGTGTATGCAATGCCGATATTATCATCTTACTGCACTTGAGTCACTATCGGACTGTGCACGTGCCAATGTACCTTAGTCATACTGCTCGCAGTGAGGATTTATTCACAAAGTGATTGACAGTCGGGGACCAGTTGTAGGAGATAACGGGGAGTGGCAGTCAAATGGAAGGCGTGCCATGCCTACATCTGTAATCCTGTATGGCAAAAACATGGCATCAGCGTCTCAGTGCCCGCTAGTATTGTGTGCGTGCCCATATGGTTCCTCAGGGAATCACTTGTTGAAGGATTTGCAACCAATGCTGTGTATATGTACACCGTGGTGCCGAGAGAGGGGGGGAGAGGGTACAAATTACCCGGGCCCAGGTCTGATGGAGGGGCCCAGTGGGGGCCCCGGGCTCCCTCCCCCTTAACTGGCAGCAGCAGCTACAGCTCTACTCCTAAGCTCAGCACACGCTGCTGACTGCTGGGCTGGAATGTGGCCATGGTGTGCTTAAAATAAAATTTTGGGGGTATTTTTTCAAAGGTGCATGACTATGCCTCCTGTGAATAGGCCACGGCCCCTGAAAAGTACCTGGGCCCAGACATACACACACACGTATAAACTGTATATAGATAGTATCTATCTATGGGGGTCATTCTGACCTGTTCGCTCACTGCGTTTTAACGCAGCAGAGCGAACGGGTCCCTCTTGCGAATGCGCCGGCGCATGCCAGACGGCCGAAGGCCGTAGTAGGGATGCGATCGCCTGATTGACAGGCAGAGGCGATCGCTGGGTGGGAGGGGGTGGAACGGCGGCGTTTGGCTGCCGTTTCGTGGGTTTGGTCCGGCCAACGCAGGCGTGGCTGGACCGAACAGGGGGCGGGCTGCTGCCTGAAGTCACACGCAGCCACTGTGGGCCGGGGACCGATGAGTAGCTCCTGGCCAGCACGCTAAAGCTGCGCTGGCCGGGAGCTACTCTTGAAGTGCAAAGGCATAGCCGCTGTGTGATGCCTTTGCACTTCTGCGAGGGGGGGCCGGACTGACATGCGGGTCGGGCTAGCCCTGTGCTGGGCGTCCCCCCGCATGTCAGGAAAGAAGATCGTAGCTGTGCTAAATTTAGCACAGCTACGATCAACTCGGAATGACCCCCTATATCTGTATATATCATGGCTTGCACTTTGTCCAAAATACTGCACAATTTCCTGGGTGTCCTTATTGGGATGACAGGTAGTATAAGCAGAATGCTCTGCTTCTGGACTTCCTTCTTACTGTATGATTGCCATCACCTGTGGTGAAACACCTTTCTTATCCATTACCTGCTCAACACAGGTGCCAGCAATCATAAATTAAGAGAAAAGTCCAGAAGCAGAGCATTGTGTCCTTCCTGGAGACGGTCATGTTGGGAGGTATGTGAGTGGGGACATCTCGCGTGCAAGACATGCCCCTACAGTGGTTCAGCCATTCAACTAACAGGGTGTGGCCACACCCCCTGCAGGGGGGCCCCAGGGAGGTTACTGTACCGGGGCCCTGGATTTCTAGTGACAGCCCTGCCTACCTGTGTCTGATTATGCCGAAAAAATGAATCTGTTTAGTCACGTAAATATCTTGAAATTGCTTCATTCTGTACTTCGGATCTGTCTTGTGCATTCCCCGAGAACGGTTACTGCACAGGGGGCCACGCTGACTGACAGAAGGTGTAATACCTCTAGAATATAAAATGACCTTTATCCAGATGCGCACAGTCCAACAGCCAAGCGCTGCTCATTAGTAGGCAAGTAAATACTCCAGGATGCATGTTCTAGTCCTAGTCACAGCATTTCAGCAGGTGATATCATAGGAAATGTAGTTCAACCCCGATAGTGGAAATATTACAAATTAATATTGCACATTCTTTTTTTCTAGTTGTGTCATTTATATAATAATAATTATGGGTGTAAGGAAAATGCTATATGTAGAATGTCCTTTTTTGTGTTTGTCCAATATTTCTTCACCTCCTCCCAGACCCTCTCAGTCTTGGTCCATGTGATTGTCTCCTCATTATACAATGGCTACTGTGTCCTAGTGACAGGAGTGGGTGTAATATTATTAGCAGCTCCTCACACCTAATAATGTTAAACCCACTCCTGCCACTAGGACACAGCCAGCAGCTGGTGGATAAATGTTGAACGAAGACAAAGGGTATATAAATCCATGTGCACGTATATCCTGTATCATCAACAACCAATCCTCTTACAGATAGATATACAGGAATACTATTTATATAGTAACCTGTGTAGATAACTGACATAGGGATACAAATAAAGCATAATAGCACAATCAGGGATAGGCGCAGGTTACTAATTACAGTATGGATCCACGCATGTGAGTGAGCAGATAGCAGAGCAGTCAGCCTGACCACAGAGTTATGTGAGGGTCACAAGCATGGGACACAGGATGAAGAGGACGCTGTCCGTGAGAGCTTACAGCAGCAGCTGATGCTGTTTAATTGACTGGTCGCATCAGATAAAGCATTTCCTGGTGTGGTTGCATCTGATGCGCCCATGCCAGGCAAGTGGTTAATTAGAGGTATCTAAGGTAGTGCCATAAACAGTGGTTTGTCTTAATTGAGGTTATCCCTGATATATACTGCAAGAGTAAAAAACAACGTAAGAACAGTGGAAGTTGGGTTCATACAAAGCCTTACATAGCCAAAGATAAATAGGGGAACTTCGCAGTAAAAATCTATACATATAAAAAAAACTGTAATGGTTGTGTCTGTACATAGAATATTTTTTAGGAACTCTGGACTATCGAGATGAAAAAAACACTACTGTATGAATTTGGATTGTGTTTTCACCACTGTATAGCTTAGTGACCTAGAAAGAAAGTGAGGTATGTATTGTATGATCTCGATGTGACATCAGGGAAAGGAGCAATAAAGGAAAAACCAGACACTTTACATTTGGCTCGTGAATTGTGCAGGCTGCTCCAAAATGACTATACAGTATGTGTGGATGTTTTGAACTCGCTTAGTGCAGCTGGACTTCCAGCATACAGCACTGCACTGAAAGTTGATGTTCCGTTCATGCTTCTGCGGAACTTGACTCTGCCCATGTTATGCATCAGAACCCAACGTAAAGTGACTGCTCTGCAGAGGAACCTAATTGAGTCAGAGATTCTAACGGGATGTGGTGCAGACAAGACTGTGTTTATACCACGTATACCCCTTATCTCCAGCAACTTTTATTTTTGATCCAAGCCTGCAGTTTCTTGTAAGCATTTGATTCGCTGTGATGATCAACAAGTCGCAGGGGCAAACACTCAGGCCTGCAGGCGTAGATCTTAGGACCAGCTGCTACCCCAATGGGCAGCTTTACATTGGCTTGCTCATGTGTTAGTAGCCCCAAGAATCTTTTAGTGTTAGTCCCTGAAGGAAAACTGCAGACATTGTTTACAATTAAATTTTGTGATCAATGTGTACAATGTAAAATATTCACCACAATATTAAATTGCACTACTGTCTTTGTAAAATTATTTCCGCTGAGCAATAACAGACATTCATGTTTCCAAAGTCGCGGGCAAACGCTGGTAATTATATTCTGCTGTGAGAGAAATAGTTTTAAACAATAAGTGAAATCACACTTCCCTAAGGTCAGTCATGCAAAAGACAACAGGGGCCTCAAACCAGAAATAACCAGTCATGGCCGGTCTGGTGGGCTGTGTGAGGTCATGCTGTGATGTCATAATGGCAACTGCCTACATCAAGGCTGTGCTATTGCTGTCTCTTGCCATTACCTCCAGAGGCCTGGCACAGGACAGCTTACCGGCAGAAGATACTTGCATAAGGTTAGTGACTGGACAAAGTTAAAGGCAGCTTAGTTCGAAGCTTCGGCAGAATTTTAGCATGACTACTAATATATGACTTATGACCCCGGAGACAGCATAGTATTGGATAAAAACAAAATATCACACCTGCTGGGACAGTGCCGTTACTTATACCCCTTTTCCACTAGCTTTTAAAACAAGGGAAAATGCACAGGGGCGCGCATTTCCCGTGTTTTTCCCTAGTGGAAAAGGGTCCTCCTGCAAATTCCCGGATCAAGTGATCCGGGAATCCTACCTGGGTAGCTTGCTGGGTTGAATACGTGTTCAACCCAGTAAGCTGTGTAGTGTGAACGGGAACACGGCTCCCGTTCACAGTGTATGGGAGGGCGGCGCTTGGAGATCATGTGATTTCCCAGCGCCGCCCCTGCCGCATCACTAGCAGCGTCACCAACCCGGCAATATGCCGGGTTGGTGAGCGCTGTGGGAAAGGGGGCTGTAGCACGGGTCATAGCCATGTCAGGCGACACGGCTGCGACCCGTGCTACAGTGGAAAAGGGGTATTAACAACCACAATCCGCTGCAACTGGGTTGTTGGAGATATTTGAAGAGCGCTGCCTAGATGGGCCTATAATGTACCTAATTAATCTTTTTTGTGCGGCTACACCTATGACATCTCCTTGGAGTTGTTTGGTGAGCCTGTAATGTTGCAAATGTAATCCTGTATGCTCTCTCTGTCTGCCTAAATCCCAGTATGCCAGTATTGCAGGCTGTTCCATTTTACCTAATGTGCAGAGGTGTATGAGAATTATATTGTGCTTTAGTCATTACGTTTGTTTTTATCCAATACTATATATAGCTTGCAGTTGTAACACCTATACGCATTGGAAATACAGTAAGTGCTAAAGTGGTTTTGACTGGTTCTTAAATAGAGCCCTAAATACTGACAGAATGCTAGGGCTTTGCCTCTTTTCCCTTCCTCTTCCCCTCTTTCCCTATTTTGTCTCTCTCTCGCTCTCTCTCTCTCTCAGCCCCTTCCCCACCCAACCTCACCCTGTCTCTCGCTTTTGTTTTCTCTCTCTCACCATCGACATGTAGGTGCAGTTTTCACCAGCCGAGGCTTCCACCATTTTAGTCCTCTTTTAGGACAAGTTTGTAAGAATTCTGGACCAATCTTGGTCCGGAATTCCCTATTTTTTTTAATGCAGAGTAAATAATACTACTAATAATAATTTAAAATATAGGAAGAAGAAGAAAAAGACAGAAGGGATGACTGGGTAAGCAAAGTTAGTGGGTGGGTTGATTGTCTGAGCAAACTCTGCATAGTCTCTTAATGCCAAGAGGGCCAGGCAGTCCTTCAGCCATGGGTCCCCAGAGGTTTCCTGCACAAGGGGTTTTTTCCTCTCCTTAGTGTTGAAGGATGACTCTTCGTGAGTCATGAGGCTTAAACCATCTTGTTCCTCTTACAGGACAAGTTTTTAAGAATTCTGGACCAATCTTGGTCCGGAATTCCCTATTTTTTAATGCAGAGATGTATAATACTACTATTGCTACTACTACTACTACTACTACTACTACTACTACTACTACTAATAATAATAATAATAATTTATTATTATTATTATTATTATTATTAATTATTTAAAATATAAGAAAAAGAACATGCAGAAGAAGACAGAAGGGATGACTGGGTATGTGGGTGTGTGGATTGTCTGGGCAAAATCTGCATAGTCTCTTAATCCCTAGAGGGACAAGTAGTCCTTCAGCCATGGGTCCCCAGAGATTTCCTCCACAAGGGGGGTTTTCCTCTCCTTAGTGTTGAAGGATGACTCTCTGGGAGTCATGAGGCTTCTGCCATCTTGTTCCTCTTATAGGACACGTTTTTAAGAATTCTGAACCAATCTTGGTCCGGAATTCCCTATTTTTCAATGCAGAGTAAAATAATAATTTAAAAAAATAAGACAAAATAGAAACAGAAAGGATGACTGGGTTATGCAAAGTTAGTGAGTGGGTGGTCTGGGGAAAATCTACAGAGTCTCTTAATTCCTAGAGGGACGGGCAATCCTTTAGCCATGGGTCTCCATAGGTTTCCTGCCGAGGGGGTGTTTCCTCTCTTCAGTGCTGAATGATTACTAACTCTTGTTGAGTCATGAGGCTTCCACCATCTTTTTCCTCTTATATGACAAGTTTTTAAGAATTCTGTACCAATCTTGGTCCGGAATTCCCTATATTTTAATGCAGAGTAAATAATATTAATAATAATTTAAAAAAATAAGACAAAAATGAAGACAGAAGGGATGACTGGGTCGTGCAAAGTTAGTGGGTGGGTGGTCTGGGAAAACTCTGCAGAGTCTCTTAATGCCTAGAGGGATGGACAACCCTTCAGCCATGGGTCCCCATAGGTTTTCTCCCTGAGGGGGTGTTTCCTCTCCTCAGTGCTGAATGATGACTAACTCTTAATGAGTCATGAGGCTTCCGTAATCTTTTTTCTCTTATAGGACAAGTTTTAAGAATTCTGGACCAATCTTGGTCCGGAATTCCCTATTTTTCAAAGCAGTGTAAATAATAATTTAAAAAAATAAGACAAAATAAAAGACAGAAGGGATGACTAGGTTATGCAAAGTTAGTGAGTGGGTGGTCTGGTAAAACTCTGCAGAGTCTCTTAATGCCTTGAGGGACAGGTAATCCTTCAGCCATGGGTCCCCAGAGGTTTACTCTCTGAGGGGGTGTTTCCTTTCCTCAGTGCTGAATGATGACTAACTCCTAATGAGTCATGAAGCGTCCACCATTTTGTTTCTCTTATAGGACAAGTTTTTAAGAATTCTGGACCAATCTTGGTCCGGAATTCCATATTTTTCAATGCAAAGTAAATAATAATAATTAAAAAAAAGAAGACAGAAGGCATGACTGGGTTATGCAAAGTTAGTGGGTGGGTGGTGTGGGAAAACGCTGCAGAGTCTCTTAATGCCTAGAGGGACAGGTAATCCTTCAGCCATGGGTCCCCAGAGGTCTACTCTTTGAGGGGGTGTTTCCTCTCCTCAGTGCTGAATGATTACTAACTCTTAATAAGTCATGAAGCTTCTGCCATCTTGTTCCCCTTATAGGACAAGTTTTTAAGAATTCTGGACCAATCTTGGTCCAGCATTCCATATTTTTCAATGCTGAGTAAATAATAATTTTAAAACATAAGACAAAATAGAAGACAGAAGGGATGACTGGGTTATGCAAAGTTAGTGAGTGGGTGGTGTGGGAAAACTCTGCAGAGTCTCTTAATGCCTAGACGGACAGGTAATTCTTCAGCCATGGGTCCCCAGAGGTCTACTCCCTGAGGGGGTGTTTCCTCTCCTCATTGCTGAATGATGACTAACTCTTAATGAGTCATGAGGCTTCCACCATCTTGTTCCTCTAAATTGGACAAGTTTTTAAGAATTTTGGACCAATCTTGGTCCAGAATTCCCTATTATTCAATGCAGAGTAAATAATAATAATAATAATTTAAAAAATAAGACAAAAAAGAAGACAGAAGGGATGACTGGGTTATGCAAAGTTAGTGGTTGGGTAGTCTGGGAAAACTCTGCAGAGTCTCTTAATGCCTAGAGGGATGGGCAATCCTTCAGCCATGAGTCCCCAGAGGTTTCCTCCACAAGGAGAGTTTTCCTCTCCTTAGTGCTGAACGATGACTCTTCATGAATCATGAGTCTTCCACCATCTTGTTCCTCTTATAGGACAAGTTTGTATGATTTCTGGACCAATCTTGGTCCGGAATTCCCTTATTTTTTTAGTGCAGAGTTAATAATAATATTACTACTAATAATAAAAACAAGTAGAACACAAAGAAGAATTAGAAGAAGTAAAAGAAGAAGAGGAAGGAGAAAAAAAACAGGCTACATTTAACTTGAAATAAAAATGGACATTTTTAAATCTATTTTGCTTGAAGTTGTCTTCATCTTTATCAATAAATCCTCTCAAAACGTAAAGAGATGACACATATGTGGGGAGACAAAAATATTAGGGGAGTTCAGAACCATGCATTGTTTATTTTGCACAAGAGAGTACCAGATGAGGCAGCCATGTTGGGCACACTACATAGTGTACATTGTGTGTCAGACTTGGTTTTGTCTGTGTCCCCGGAGGGGGCGCTAGTGGGTCAGTGGAGGTGGATGGGAGAAAACGAGGAGGCTGGATTATGTTTCTGCGCATGAGCGCAATGATATTTATTAAACAGATGGTTCACAAAACGGCAGCAGAAAATAACAGTAGGAAATGCAAATGTCAATTGTACAGCGTGGCAGCTGAAAGTCTATGGTAACAGAATGAATGGTGACTGATGAAATGATAACCGGTAGTGATGATAACAGATGAGTGATAACTTGGCAGAGAATATTCTGGTATGGGAACCAGAGCAGATTAAAACATGGAACCAGCAGAGATGGTGTTGTATGGCAAACCTGGTAGCAGAGGCAGGAGTCTGACTATGTCCACAGTGCAGGTGATGAGGCACTGGCAGCATGCAAGCTGCATCACAGGTGGAGAGATGGAACACACCTGGAGTCAGTCTCTACTGCTAGGCTGAAGCACACAGAGATGGTGGTGAGTGTGAAGCCTGTAGATGGAAGCAGGTATTGCTGGGGCTTGTAGTTCCACGGAGCTGTGAGAAGTAACCAGGAGTACAGAGTCTTAAGTAGATAGCCAGGAACACGGAACAGCAGGTAGGTATCCAGGTACACGGAGGAAACAGGAACCAGATCCTTACACATGAGTCGCAGGAGTGACACAAAGTTCAGGATGCCTGCAGACTGATCCTGCAGCTTCATATATACCCCTTGTTACACAGTCATTGGTGGAGTGAGGAAAAGTGGGTGCGGCCAAGCACCGGATTGGCCGCCGTATGCTGACTGCTGGAGGCTGTCATGGCGGCGCCCATGCCGCGGCCTAGCGGGAACGCGGCGTGCTACACGCCCGCTATCACAGGAGCGCTCCCAGGCCCAGGATGGCGTCTGATGGCAGAGACGCGGATGACAGATGAACGCAGGGACCCAGGACGGAGTCCGCAGCGGCGGACAGATGTCACCGTGGTGAGTCGATTCCTGACAGTACCCCCCCCTTTAAGGGTGGGCACCGAACACCCACGTGGCTTGGAAGGATGAGTGTTATGGAAGACACGGACCAACCTTGGAGCATGGACATCCAACGAATTTACCCAACTTCTCTCCTCTGGGCCATAACCGGACCAATCGACAAGGTATTGAAGACGTCCATACCGGCAACGGGAATCCAGAATCTTGCCAATCTCGAACTCCACGCCCCGCTGAGTTCGAACTTTAGGACCAACTGGAAGAGCTCTTTGGAAACGATTCAGGACTAAAGGTCTGAGGAGAGAAACATGAAAAGCATTAGGTATTCGCAGAGAAGGTGGTAACTTCAGCTTGTAGGCCACAGGGTTGATGACTCTTTCGACAGGAAAGGGACCAATGAAACGTGGTGCAAATTTCATAGACGGGACCCTAAGACGGAGGTTCCGGGTAGACAGCCAAACCTTGTCCCCAGGTTTCAGGCTAGGAACTGCACGTCTTTTGCGATCAGCAAAGTATTTATACCGGCTGGAGGCCTTTTTGAGAGAAGTGTGAATCTTCCTCCAGATTGAAGAAAACTGATTCAGGGCAGTAGTGGCAGCAGGAACATCCATGTGAGGGAGTTCTTGGAAATCTGGAACACGAGGATGTTGCCCATACACTGCAAAGAATGGAGTTGTCTCAGTAGCAGTGTGGTAGCGGAAGTTGTGGGCAAACTCGGCCCGTGGGAGCAGATCAAACCAGTCATCCTGAGAAGATGAAACATACAACCTTAAAAATGTCTCTAGTTCTTGATTTACCCTCTCTGTCTGCCCATTCGTCTGAGGATGGTAAGATGACGAGAACTTCAGTTTAACCTGCATGGCAGAACAGAGGGCCCTCCAAAACCTCGCTACAAACTGTACACCTCGGTCGGATATTATTTCTGAGGGTAGACCATGTAAGCGGAAAATCTCCCGTAGGAAGATTTGGGCGAGTTTTGGGGCAGAAGGGAGACCCTGGAGAGGAACAAAATGGGCCATCTTGGTAAATCTGTCCACTACAACCCAGATGGTATTGTATCCTTGAGAAGGAGGAAGGTCGGAGATAAAGTCCATGGACAGGTGTGACCAAGGGCGACTAGGAACAAACAATGGTTGTAACTGACCTGCTGGAGACTGACGAGGAGTCTTGTGCTGCACACACTTAGGACAGGATGCCACGAAATCCTTGATGTCAGCTTTCATCTTTGGCCACCAGTATGTCTCAGAGAGGAACTTGAAGGTTTTCAGAACACCGGGATGACCAGTGAACTTGGATTGATGGGCCCAAGACAGCAACTTGGGACGGAGTTCTGGGGAAACAAAAGTCTTACCAGGAGGAGGAGCTGGGGAGACTTGAGATGCAGCAAATACCACTGGACTCAGGATGGAATGTGGAACTGAGTCAGGCGTTTCCTCTTCGGATTCCATAGATCGGGATAAGGCGTCAGCTTTAACATTCTGCGAACCTGGGCGGAAATGAAGCTTAAAGTTAAAACGTGAGAAAAACATAGCCCACCTGGACTGGCGAGGATTAAGGCACTGGGCTGCCTTTAAATATAGCAGATTTTTATGATCCGTGTAGATGTTGAACGGATGTTTGGCCCCTTCCAGGAGATACCTCCATTCCTCGAGGGCCAGCTTAATCGCCAGTAGTTCTTGATCTCCAACGGAATAGTTAGCTTCTGCAGGGAGGAATTTACGAGAATAAAATCCACAGGGGTGGATTTTCCCATCAGTTCCCTTCTGGGAGAGAACAGCTCCAACTCCAACTGTAGAGGCATCCACCTCCAACTCGAACGGTCTGTTTACATCTGGCTGGGACAGAACTGGAGCAGACATAAAGGCCAGCTTGATTTTCTGGAAGGCCGCTAAAGCCTCTTCTGACCAGTTGGAATGGTCTGCCCCTTTCCGAGTTAAGTTGGTAATAGGAGCGATGAGAGTGGAGAATCCCCGAATAAATTTCCTATAGTAGTTGGCAAATCCCAGGAACCGCTGAATAGACTTGAGAGAATTTGGAATGGACCAATTGGCAATGGCTTCCAACTTTGTCGGGTCCATCTGGAGATCCGATCCGGAAATTATATATCCCAGGAAGGGTATAGAGGAAACTTCAAAGGTACACTTGGATAGTTTACCGTAGAGCCGGTTCTCACGAAGACGTCGGAGGACTTCACGGACTTGTAGACGATGAGAGGGAAGATCTTGGGAGAAGATGAGGATATCATCCAGATAAACAACGAGGTATTTATACAGAACGTCACGGAAGATTTCGTTCACAAAGTGTTGGAACACTGCTGGGGCATTACTCAACCCGAATGGCATTACCAGGTACTCGTAATGACCATCTCGAGTGTTAAAAGCTGTCTTCCATTCGTCACCACTCCGGATTCTGATGAGGTTGTAGGCACCGCGGAGATCTAGCTTGGTGAAGATGCGGGCTCCTTTAACTCTGTCAAATAATTCGGTAATGAGTGGTAATGGATAACTATTTTTAATGGTAATGTCATTGAGACCCCGGTAGTCAATGCATGGACGCAGTCCTCCATCCTTCTTTTTAACAAAGAAGAAGCCTGCACCAGCGGGTGATGATGAAGGACGAATGAATCCCTTCTGTAAATTCTCCCTGATGTAGTCGCTCATCGCTTCAGTTTCGGGAACAGATAACGGGTAGGTACGCCCCCTAGGTGGCTTCTTGCCAGGAAGGAGATCGATGGGACAATCCCATTCTCTATGGGGCGGCAGGACATCCGCGGCTTTTTCACTGAAGACATCAGAGAAATCTTGATAAGCCGCAGGAAGACTTGACTGGGTTTTTACTTCAGTAGACTTGATTGGACAAACTTGGGCTAAACAGGACTGATGGCAATGTGAACCCCATGAAGTAAGTTGTAACGTTGACCAGTCAAACTGTGGATTGTGTAGCTGGAGCCAGGGCATGCCCAAAACGATCTCCTGGGTGGCTTGAGGAATAACTAAGAACTTTATTAATTCTGAGTGTAGGAACCCAACTCCCAAAACCACTGGTGCAGTTTGGTGAGAAATATTCCCCTTGGAGATTCGGCTACCATCCACGGCGGTAATGTAGACTGGGTAAGAAAGTTCACATACAGGCAAGCAAAATTTATTTACCGCAGCTTGGGTGATGAAATTTCCTGCGGCTCCACAGTCCACTAATGCTGATGCAGACTGAAGCCCAACTGAAGTCTCTAAAGTCACAGGAAGGATAAGGTCTTGATTAGAAGGAGCTTGTCTAGAAGATCCCAACTTGACTCCTCCTTTACAAGTCAGGATCTGGCGTTTCCCGAACGCACTGTGCAGGAATTAATCTGGTGACCTGCAGCCGCACAATAAAGACATAGTCTCTCACGAAGTCTTCTTGACCGCTCCTCAGGAGTTAGGCGGGACCTATTTATTTGCATAGGCTCATCAGAAGGTGGAGACTGGAACTGTACGGAAGGTATCATCCTTGATCTGCGTGGCTCACTCCGAGCACGTTCATTGTTGCGTTCGCGGATGCGAGAGTCCAACTTGATGCACAAGGAAATTAAATCGGACAATTGTACAGGAAGATCGCGGGTTGCCAGTTCGTCCTTGATCCGATCAGAGAGTCCATGCCAGAAAGCTGCTACCAGGGCTTGATTGTTCCACTGAATCTCTGCGGCCAACGTCTGGAACTGGATGACATATTGTCCCATACTACGGGTACCTTGACGAAGTTGGATTAGGTCGGCAGAAGCTGATGTTGCACGACCAGGCTCGTCAAAGATCCGTCTGAAGGTTGACACGAATTCTGCATAGTTGTTAATCAGAGGGTCGGCACGTTCCCACAGAGGAGACACCCAACTCAAAGCAGATCCAGAAAGTAGAGAGATGATGTAGGCAACCTTGGATCTTGACGTGGGGAAATTATGTGACAACAATTCAAACTGGATTTCACATTGGTTGAGAAACCCGCGACATAACTTTGGGCTGCCATCATACTTGCTTGGCACGGGCAGGTGCAGACGTGACACTGGAGCTGATGCAGCCGGCATAGAAGGACTCACAGTACTGGCAGGTGCTGGAGTAACAGGAACTGTAGGAGTGTGTACACTAGGCAGGGATTGCTGTAGTGTATCTATCCGGGAGGACATCCCTTGCAGGAACTGGAACATCTGCTGCTGCGCAGCCTCTTGACCATCCAAACGGGAGACCAGATTTTGCAAGGCCTCTGACCCCACACTCCGTCCACCATCCGAGTCCATCGATCCTGAACTTACTGTCAGACTTGGTTTTGTCTGTGTCCCCGGAGGGGGCGCTAGTGGGTCAGTGGAGGTGGATGGGAGAAAACGAGGAGGCTGGATTATGTTTCTGCGCATGAGCGCAATGATATTTATTAAACAGATGGTTCACAAAACGGCAGCAGAAAATAACAGTAGGAAATGCAAATGTCAATTGTACAGCGTGGCAGCTGAAAGTCTATGGTAACAGAATGAATGGTGACTGATGAAATGATAACCGGTAGTGATGATAACAGATGAGTGATAACTTGGCAGAGAATATTCTGGTATGGGAACCAGAGCAGATTAAAACATGGAACCAGCAGAGATGGTGTTGTATGGCAAACCTGGTAGCAGAGGCAGGAGTCTGACTATGTCCACAGTGCAGGTGATGAGGCACTGGCAGCATGCAAGCTGCATCACAGGTGGAGAGATGGAACACACCTGGAGTCAGTCTCTACTGCTAGGCTGAAGCACACAGAGATGGTGGTGAGTGTGAAGCCTGTAGATGGAAGCAGGTATTGCTGGGGCTTGTAGTTCCACGGAGCTGTGAGAAGTAACCAGGAGTACAGAGTCTTAAGTAGATAGCCAGGAACACGGAACAGCAGGTAGGTATCCAGGTACACGGAGGAAACAGGAACCAGATCCTTACACATGAGTCGCAGGAGTGACACAAAGTTCAGGATGCCTGCAGACTGATCCTGCAGCTTCATATATACCCCTTGTTACACAGTCATTGGTGGAGTGAGGAAAAGTGGGTGCGGCCAAGCACCGGATTGGCCGCCGTATGCTGACTGCTGGAGGCTGTCATGGCGGCGCCCATGCCGCGGCCTAGCGGGAACGCGGCGTGCTACACGCCCGCTATCACAGGAGCGCTCCCAGGCCCAGGATGGCGTCTGATGGCAGAGACGCGGATGACAGATGAACGCAGGGACCCAGGACGGAGTCCGCAGCGGCGGACAGATGTCACCGTGGTGAGTCGATTCCTGACATTGTGCAATTAGCAAAACATGGCAGTAAAGCATACAAGGGTAAAATCAAAAGCAACTAAGAGGAGCCCCAGTTCCCCAGCTTACACAGTAAGGAATATGGTCTTGCTCTGTAATTTGCTTTTTTTCCACTTTTTTCCTTTATAACAATTTAATAGTGAGCTGAGGAGAAAATAACAAAAGAGGTTCGTGTTACAATTTGAAATAATTTATAAAAAATTATCTGACCAAAAAAAAAAAGTTATATTAATTGTCTGACACTCAGACGATGGTAAAGTCATATTGTGAGTTGCAGAAAATAGTTATATGAAGCCTACATGGATTAGTGACACCTCAGGAGGGATGTGATAACTTTGGGCTGTGGTAAGGGTTCCAATCACACAGACTATGTTTCAGTGCAAAATAGACAAATGCAAGTGCTATGAGACCACCTAAACACGTTACTAAACTTCTAAATAACTAGAGTGGAGATAATATCATACAAGTTTAATCTAATTTTCACTTAAAAACCAATATCAGTAAATATAAAATGCTGAACGAGTGCTGGATGTGATCTGCAGTACAGAACGTCTGACCTGCTTCATAGGACTGGACCAACGACTGACCTGCAGCAGAGTCCTGAGAGCAGCGGCACATGACTGTACCAAGAAAGAAGATGGCGCTAAAGTCCTGGAACAGCAGAGGGTTCATCGCAAAATGAGCTTCATACAAACATCTATTCCCTAAGATAGCCATTTCCAAACTGGGTTGCAGGGGTGCCCTGGGTTGGTTGCCCAGGACGTATGTATGAATAGGCATATGAATATCCTTACAAAGAATTAAGGTTCAAAAAGGGTTGAGAGTGCCTAAAGGATAAAAAAAAGGGACAGACTAGATGGGCCAAGTGGTTCTTATCTGCCGTCAAATTCTATGTTTCTGTGTATTCAAATCATTTATGGCCAATGTAATAGGTAAAACCAGTGCTGGTGGATTCCCATCATAACATATGTGGACAAACAAGCAAATTATGTTCCTCACCACATAACTCAACCTAAGGATGATCTTTAATCACAATTTAATTAAATTAATGTTTCTCTGAATTTCACATTAAGAAAATTTTGATGTAGAGGTGCCGTGAAGAAAATTCTAATACTCTATGGCCCACATGTAGTGGGAAACACTACATGTTTCTGTTTGTGAATTCGGTTACCAGTATTACACTATGGGCCCGATTCAGTAAGGATTGCAAATTCTGCTAATTATCAGAATTTGCTATCTTTGTGAACGCATGCTGGGGGCCCGCCCATCGTAGGGCAAGGCTGCCCAGCATGCTGACCGCCGCCTCCCCCCCTCGATCAAGCACAAATTGCGATCGCATCACATTTTCTGCTTGATAGCAGAAATTAAGCTGCACCGGCAGGAGGCCCATCGCCGTATTTCTGATGATGTCACACCAACACCACGCCCCCTGTTTCCATGCCTCCGCCCCCGCAACTCTCCATCTCCGCCTAGGAAACGGGGGGTTGACAGGCAGAGGCGATCGCATTTTCTGCGGCCCCTTTCCGAAAATGTGGGCACATGCGCAGAACGGGCGCTGCATATTTGCCCCTCATCTTTTTTGTAATTTTTGCGGTTAGATCGATCCAACCTGAATCAGTCCATATGTATGTGTATTTGTTTTGTTTCCTCTGAGGTACTGAATAACAACTGATACAGAGTGAACTCCAATGAGGAATATTCTATGATATTTAAAGGAATCTGTATTCTAAACATTTGTGTGTGCGCTTTTTGTGTGGTGGATCTCTCTTTAAAAAAAACCCAGTTTCTTGAGTCTGGGTAACACTCTTTCCACTGTGACAATTAGCAGCCTCTTTGCGAACCTACGGTATTCATCCTTTGTGGTTGCAATATCAAACATTAGTAAGTATGTTTCTATTGTGCTTGGCACCTCCTGTTGGCCATCGGGCATCTGACGGAGCAATTCAATTGTTTTTTTGTTTGGGCTCCCATTAGTATTTAACGTACAGTACCTGATAGCACTGGGTTTAGCCAAGCAAACCAGCTAAACCCATCTAAAGTTCTTGATTGGGCGTCCAAACTATGGACATTGTTTTTTTTCTCGCTCCTCCCAAAGCTGCAAGAAAAAATACTTCTGCCGTGGCTAGTGGGCGTCTGAGCAGAGCAACAATTGAATTTCTCTGTCACAATGGATGTCTGTAAAAAAGCAATCACATTTGTTGACTTTTTTCCTCCTAGTCTGTATACTAGGAGGATAGCTTTTCTTGCTTATTCCCCCTAAAGAAAAAAATATTTATTTGCAAAGATCTGTGCATCTGGTTTTTATGTATACGCATCAGGACAGCGCAATCTGAAACATGTAGGAGGAGCCAGTTTATTGAGAATATAATGACAGGTGGTCACATCCAGGACCTTGAGACATTGCCTGCCTGCAGTGGTGCCGAGAGAGGGGGGGGTAAAGGGTACAAATTACCCGGCCCAGGTCTGATGGAGGGGCCCAGGGCTTCCTCCCCCTTAACTGGCAGCAGCAGCTACAGCTCTTCTCCTAAGCTCAGCACACGCTGCTGACTGCTGTGCTGGAGTGTGGCCATGGTGGTGCTTAAAATAACATTTTGGAGATATTTTTTCAAAAGGCGCATGACTACACCTCCTGTGAATAGGCCACGGCCCCTGAAAAGTACTTAGGCCCAGACATACAGTACTAGCTGTCTATATACAGTTTATACGTGTGTGTGTGTGTGTGTGTGTGTGTGTGTGTGTGTGTGTGTGTGTGTGTGTGTGTGTGTGTGTGTAGATCATACTTGCCTACCTGACCCTCTCCATGAGGGAGAAAATGCTCTGTTCCTGGACTTTCCTGGTAATGTATGATTGCCATCACCTGTGGTGAGCTAGTTAATTGATAAGAAAGGTGTTTCACCACAGGTGATGTGGCAATCATACATTACCAGGAAAGTCCAGGAACAGAGCATTTTCTCCCTCATGGAGAGGGTCAGGTAGGCAAGTATGGTATAGATAGATATATCATGGCTGGCACTCTGTCCAAAATTCTGCACAATTTCCTGGGTGTCCTTATTGGGATGACAGGTAGTATAAGCAGAATGCTCTGCTTCTGGACTTCCCTCTTAATATATGATTGCCATCATCTGTGCTGCAACACCTTTCTTATCCATTACCTGTTCAACACAGGTGCCGGCAATCATAAATTAAGAGAAAAATCCAGAAGTAGAGCATTGTGTTCCTCCTGGAGACGGTCATGTTGGGAGGTATGTGAGTGGGGACATCTCGTAGACATGCCCCTAGAGTGGTGCAGCCATGCAACTACCAGGGTGTGGCCACACCCCCTGCAGGGTGGCCCCCGGAAGGTTACTGTACCGGGGCCCAGGATTCTCTTGGCAGCCCTGTATGTACACAGATGCTGAGATTTACACGCCTGCCGGTGGGCATCTCAGTCCATTTGTGCAGGCAGCACTGACATACTGTACTTTGGCACATTAGCTGCATATGGGATCGCTAATGTAAATGCTTCAGAATCAGTCCTCAAAGATAATACGTGCCCATGCGTGCAGTAATTGCATGTATCTGGCACTTACTGCTGTTTATGACAGGAGAAGCCGAAAAGGGGAAGAGAGGCCGAGTGCTGCTGTTTTCGCAAATGCCCATCATGGAAACTGGAGAAACGTGCATATTCAGCAGCTGTTAGGAGGAGTATGTGTTGCTGCAGGGCAGGTGCAATTACACACTGATGCTGGCAACGTAATCCAGGTGTATATTCTACCGATGCACGCTGGATGCATTTCTAGAGGTGTGGGAACTGTGTATGGCTAGAAATAACCTATCTTTGTATGAACCTTTTTATAAGTAGTTTACACTTGGATCTGAATTAGCCCCAAAATATGAAACCCATTGTATATCAGGAATACATACCTTTTACCGGCAGCCGTGTTCCCGGCTGTCATGATCCTGACAGCAGGATCCTGGGCCACCAGTGTGCCGGCAGCATGGCGAGCGCCTCCTGCCTGCTTACACGATCCACAGCGGCGTCTCAAGATGTACCACTGGATCACTCTACGTGACCATTGGGTTACTCAGATTTTCACCTCAGGTCCGCAGCCGAGGTCAGTAAATCTGCATCACCAGACGCAGACACTGACCTCGGCACTTCCGCAAAATGTTTTGTGAAACGGACCCAGTCGATGCCCCTTACCCACCCCAAAATGTCCTTAGCCTGTTAATCAGGCTGGGGCTGAGGGGGCACTGCGTGTGTCCCCACCATAAGACTTGTATGCTAACCATCGGGTTAGCATACAAGTCTGAATTAGGCCCTATTATTGCATCTTCCAGACAAAGTACATACTATATGCAAAATTGATATACTGTATAGGATATAATTTTTTTCCCATCCAAGCAGCAAGCCATAGTAAGTTTTTTGCAGATGAAACACAGGACAACGCCCGCTGCTTCCTCACTTTCACTATCGAACACTTAGCAATAGTCAGTACATGAGAAATCAAGTTGACAATTTTTAACAACTATTTTGGGAAGGCAGCATTAAAGATCAGCCCATGAATCTTTTGGTACACAAAATGCAAAAAATCTGTGTAGGAGATTCAAGACTGCATCCACGAAGGTTGCTGCTTAGACATATTGGGGGTAATTCTGAGTTGATCGCAGCAGGAACCTTGTTAGCAGTTGGGCAAAAGCATGTGCACTGCAGGGGAGGCAGATATAACATGTGCAGAGAGAGTTAGATTTGGGTGGGGTGTGTTCAATCTGCAATCTAAATTGCAGTGTAAAAATAAAGCAGCCAGTATTTAACCTGCACAGAAACAAAATAACCCACCCAAATCTTACTCTCTCTGTACATGTTATATCTGCCTCCCCTGCAGTGCACATGGTTTTGCCCAACTGCTAACAAAGTTCCTGCTGCGATCAACTCAGAATCACCCCCATAATGCATAATACACAAAACAAACCCTTGGTGAACTAGAGAGGTAGAATGAAGTAATAGCAATATTAATTAAAATAATAACAACAGCAGCTCTTCCTATAGGATCATTATCAACAAGGGATCTGCAAATCACAATGAAAGAAACAATACAAGGAGGTGTAAATTTAGGGGGTAATTCAGTAGAAAATTTAGGGGGTAATTCAGACCTGATCGTGGATGTGCGAAAAAACACGGGGGGACGCCCAGCACAGGGCAAATCCGCTCCGCATGCCGGATTCAGGCCCTTACGGTGAAGATGCTTTTGCATGTTTCGAGTAGCCTTCTGCCTACGCAGTCTATGCTGCTATTACCGGCTCCCCCTTTTCCCAGCCATAGTACGCGGCTCGTTGGGGGAGTTTTGAGAAATTATGTCATTTCGTGAAACTCTGCCCAGCGAGCGGCGTAGTAAAGCTGGGAGAAGAGGGAGTCGGTAATAGCAGGGAGCCACTGGCGCTGGCCTTTGGCGCCATCGAGCATCACCCCTGGCAATGAGCATTACACACCCCTGGCAACGAGCACGGCAGTCAGAGCATGAAACCTCTGGTAATGAGCATTACACACCCCTGGCAACGAGCATGGCAGTCAGAGCATGAAACCCCTGGCAATGAGTATTACACACCCCTGGCAACGAGTATGACAGCCAGGGTATGAAACCCTTGGCAACAATCATCTCACACCCCTGGCAACAAGCATGACAGCCAGAGCATGAAACCCCTGGCAACAATCATTACACACCCCTGGCAACGAGCATAACAGCCAGAGCATGAAACCCCTGGCAACGAGCATTACACACCCCTGGCAATGAGCATAACAGCCAGAGCATAAAACCCCTTGCAACAAGCAGGTAATTAAAAAGCAATTAGAAGCCTTACTGTGGGGCATAATGAATCACGAGCATTGCGTTGTGTGGCATGATATGGTGCAGGGGGGCATAATATGATGCAAGGGGCATTAGTATGTGAAGCTTAATATGGTGGAATTTTTTTCTTTCCTGTGGTGGCCGAGGTTTGTTTTGGTGCAGAGTCAAAAACTTGGGTGTAAGGTAGTCTTTTCCTGAAAGAGCACGCCCATTTTAACAAGACCATGCCCATTTTAATAAGGCCACACCTCCTCGTCAAAATATATATTTTTTATGTCTATGGGGAGGGAACATTTTAGAAATAGTAAAGAGGGGGATATGTTTTCTGAAGAGTAAGCAAATAGGGGAGACTGTTTTGGGGAAAGTGAGTAAAGAGAGATGGCTGAGTACTGGAGAAAGTGAGCGAAGGGGTCGGGGTGTTTTGTAGTAAGCAACAGGATGAGACTTGTAGTGGGAGAGAGCAAAGATCATGGGGCTGTGCATTTGGGAAAGTGAGTCCTTGTGGCTTGGAGTATTACTGACAGTGGCTGAAGGGGTTTCTGTGTTTTGGGGATGGCAAATGGAGTGGGAGACTGATTATGGGGGACAGGTAGTAGAAGTGGAGATTGTATATATTAGTGCAATATTAACACACACTGACTGACTGGGAGGGGGGATTTGGCATACACTGACTGGGGCGGGGATTGTTTGAGGAAGGGGGGCCCCAAATCAGTGTCTTGCTTAGGGCCCCATGAAATCTTAATCTGCTTCTGGCTGACACAAAAATTTAATAAAAGGGAATAAATATGAGGCTAAATATAATTCGTATATTAGTTGAGACTATGATAAGCAGTGTCCAAAAACAATAATTCATCAGAAAATATAAATATATACTAATAATATAATGAGTTTCCAAAGTCCTACCAAATACAGTATGTTTGCTGGGACTGAGACTTGGTTGATGTATCAAGCAGTGAAAAGAGTAGAGAAGTGGACCAGTAGAGAAGTTGTTCATAGCAACCAAGCATCTTTGAGGATAGCATTTATCAAGTACACTCTATAAAATGATAGATCAATGCTAATTCGTTACTATGGGCAACTTCTCCATTGGCCCACTTCTTTAGTCTTTTCACTGCTTGACACAACGACCCCATACTAATTTAAAAAATGCTGAATGTGAATATAAGGCAGGCTCCCCAGATTTGCTTGTTTTTAATGGCTTTAGGCCAATACCTCCACCTCAGCATTAGATCCTACTGCATTTGGGGTACCTGTACAGACCTAAAATACTTTTTTATTCCTGTATACAATTGAGGTGTTAAGGATGCCTATCATAGTCATATTCTTGCTGGTATTATTACTGATAATGTTGATATTATCTTAAACCATAAAGATATACCTTTAAACACACCTTTACCATGGAGCTGCTGCGGTCGCTAGCTCACGCTACGTACTTCGTACGCTATTTGCGCACAGAGTCCCGTACCGTATACGCACTCAGCGTACAAACGCCGCACTGTGGGTACAAAGCACACACAGCGTGCGCACACACAATTAATACACCTTAAAACCTTATACAGTTATACAATGCAATGATATGATTACACTTTAAACCTTATGCAGCAAAGCTCTGCAATGATGTTATACCTGAAACCTTAAGTAGCGCTGACAGTATAAAGTACCCGCAGTGCGTACACCTTATCAATACTTATACACCTTATACAGATAAATACACTTTAAACTCCCTTGCAGGAAATTGAAGACACCACACCGATTTGTAGTTGAAACCACAGGGTTCTAAGGCCACTGTGGATTGATTCCAAAAAGGTAAACAATACAATTTATACACTACAGGCTAACAAGAAATTCTAACAGAATAATGGCTACAGAGAATGTACATACGTGAGAATGTTTTGCAAGCGCAACCCGGTCCGGTCCTCCGCCATCTGATAGATAGCGTTGTGAGCCTTCTGTCTGACTAAACCTGCTGTAGGCTCTCTTTATTCACTTCATCCAAAACCTAACACAATGGATACTGTAATCTCTTTGTCCATTGGACACAGGGATGGTCATTTACATTACAGTAGAGGTCATAGGTGGATTTGAATAGGTGGGCGATGTCTTTCCCCAACTGCTCTTGTGGGTGGTCTCCTCTGGATTCCCCCAGCATACATAATATACAGTAAACAAAGTTAATGTTCATATTCTACTTTTGCACATAACTATACACAGGAACAAGCAATCTTTCTCAAACCAACACCAGAATGTTTCCCTTAAAATACCCTACAGCTGGATACCAAACACCACCTTGTAACCTTGTTCTGTCCCCTCCTATCCTGTAAAGGTGAATCCCTTTGTTCTGTTACTATTTGAAACAGCTATTTCTTTCTGATGTGGTGCAGGGGGCTATGTGTACAATGTGCACTATTTGGGTTAAATATGTAATGTTCTAATAACCCTCTACGCGCTCACAAACTCCGCCGTAAATACCCATATCACGCGCATGATCGCCGGAGAGATCCTACGTAAATTGCGGATATGTGCTCTCACGGAGGACTGAGTGCACGAGCAGCGGGCATGTGCATGGGGTTAGTACATGGGTCATGCATTACAATATTTTTCGACTTTGACAGTCCACCCTTTGGCAGTCAACAATAACTGCCACTATCTAAACATTAAACAGAAAAATATACAATACAATATCTACAGATTGGATGGTAGGAGGAGAGGTGTAGGTGGGAAATGTATGACCTAGTGAAAAAGTAAAAACATGTATGTATGAAATCCATGTCTGAGGGGCATGTATCATCGTGCCGTATGTGTTCTAAATAAGCTTCGAGGTATTGCGAAGTATACATTAAATCCTTCTCATCCCATATTAAGGGTCTGTAAGTGGGCCAACAAACACTACCGAGCTCTTTTCGGCTTTTTGTTTCAATAAATGGGGTGCACATTTAGTTGATGATACATGAAGGGGGGACATATGTGAATGCTAATATATATATGGATATTACCTATCGACTATGTGTGACACTACCTGAAGGTTGTAGAGATGAAGATAAGACACGTATCACAAATACATTCACATAACATTTGTGCAATCGTTCTTGGGTGTTGATTGAAGTCTTGTCCGTGTGGGTGTATCTTTGCTGTGAGTGTCAATCAAAATCTTTAGAGTGTCCATTAAAGTCTTTAGAGTGTCCATTAAAGAATTTTCCAGATGGATGTATTTTCGCTGAGGGAAAACAAAGGAGAAACGGGTGAAAGAAACGGACCGTGGAATCACGTCTTATCACAACATTGTCTCTATCGATGGGTCATAAATTAAATCAGTTGTTGTAACAATGCCCCCGCTCCTCAAACTCATCACTTTGGTACCGCGCTTGCACCGCATTAAAATTCGAACACATCTAAATATCAAACCAATCATTATGACAACTCCCAGGATACAAAGGAGAAACTTTCCTACACTCACGATAACATTTTGAGCCCATTCTCCTAAACCTGAGAACCAATTGCGTGGGTTCAACCATGAGACCCAGCCGGTCAGTTCATTACTCACAGCAGTAAGGGTAAGGTTGTTTCTCCTTCGGAACTCCCACTTCAACTGCAAGATATCGTCCATCTTTTGATCTATGACCTCGGTTGGGTCGTCAGTGCTGTTTGTAATGTACGTGCAACACTTCACACCATACTGAGTTGCCAAGATGACACAATACCCGCCTGTCACCGCTGTGATATAATTTAGAACCATCCTGTGCTGGATCAGTTCTATTTTGTAAGCTTGCAACTCCCTCCCTGTATACCTGAAGGTGTCATCATACATCTCGGTGATATTATCTATCAGGTTCGCTAGCGTATGAATATACCTATAATTTATAATTCCTCTGGCGGTACGGGTGATATCTAACGCGAGTAGGAATTGAATCCCGGTGGATTCGTGGATCAAATCAGAGGCTGCGTGCTCTGTCCTATCTATAAGGTGTCTCTTAACGATGTGTTCATAGTGAGTATGAGTGTAAGGAGCTTGAGCATTGCGGTGAACATCTTATATCTTATTATGGGTTATGGTCATTACTTCTGGCAACACTCTTCCAATGTAACACAATCCCTCTGAGTTTGGGGCAAGCCACTTATACGCCTTCCTCCCACATATGAAATATGCATCATCGGGGAGAACATATGGGACAGAATATGACATTATCATATTGCAAACTTTCCAAGTGAAAAATCCTATCCCTAACTCTCTCATATGTTCAGTACACGTATCAGGCTGTATGATATGCGCACAGTACCCTGGTGATACTTCTCCAACCCGCATGGTCCTACTTCCTAGAGTATACCTATACCGAAAATACCTTCCACTGTTGGCTATTTGGCGTATAAGTTCAGGGTCTACAGGCATTCTGTCAGCTCTGTGTGAAAATGCCATGGTTTGGTTATTCCATGTCACTTCCCAATTTCCCGGCTTTCGGGAATTGGAAATGTTGAAACATACTAAGGACCTATCCACATGATATTGGTGGAGCTTCAGACTAGGGGGCTTAGAAATATTAAATTTCTTGTCCACCGGTCTCCCACCCCGTAATTCAAGTACCTTATCTATTGTTAATGGATACGGTACTAGTCCTGACTTGCTCTGACCTTGAGGTACTTGTGAGCACACCCAGCATTCTGTTTGGTTTAAAACCTTACCCACTAGTGAGTGATAATCACTCAATGGATGACGGTCCATGTTAATATTAAGGCTGGACTGACATCTCTGGATGCACCCGTCCTCAACTATGTTTTCACAGTTTCTACAAATACAATTTTCCTCAGCCAATAACCCTTCACAGTGCCTCCTAGTTTCTTGACTACTAGATCGTTTTCTGATACTCGCCTTTGCTCGATGGATGTGTTGCTCTTGGAATTCTACAAATCCGTCCTTGCCATCAGAACCCATTCCAGATCCTTTCTCGACCTCTCTGGTACTCTCACCGAAACAGACTGCTCTGGTCAACAACAGGGTCAACAGGAAAACCCGGAATGCAGTCTCTTGGGGTAAGTCCATCTTGTTAAGGGGAGAGAAAGGGAACAAGAAGGGGGAGGAAAGGAGGGTAATGGGAGATGGAGAAAATAATAAAAAGGAAAAAGAAAACTGGTACGACAACCGCCTCTAGTCTTGTTGTTCTCCGTGCTCAGGTGCCGTCTCAACAGTGCTGCCTCTCAACCTTCCTGGAACAGACACTCCAGTGATACGATGTTCTCTCCGAGTCAGCGACCTTTCTGTAGGGAACATAAATCTTGCATTATCATGTGTTTAACTGTTGTGTGAAATAAACCATCCGTAGAAAATGGAAAAAAAGAGAGAGAATAATAAAAAGAAAATTTGTCAGATTTACGTTCACCATCAGGCTGTCACACCATCATGTCTATCGGTATCTCTGCACATTCTCCCTTCACCAGTATCTCCACTCTCCACCCTCTGTGCATGGCCAGGCACAATGATGCTGGTGAGATATACTGGGGTTGGGCAGACCTCTGAAAAGACCGAGTAGATATGTGACGTTTGAGCTGTAAATCTGTCGGTGAATGTCAGAGATGAAGAGGAAACTTTAAAGATAAATCACAGAGTTTACCTGGCCGCCCCTGCATCTACAAGGAATGATCTACCATAGGGGTGGGCAACAGGCGGCCCGCGGGCCGGATGCGGCCCGCGGACCGATCGTGCCTGGCCCGCTGTGCCCCATTAGAGTGCAATGACAAGCGGCCCGACAGGCCGCTTGTCATTGCACTGCTCTCAGACGAGGCGCCGCTGAGGAAATCCCGGTCACGTCACAGGGTCAGCTGACCGGGATTTCCTCTGTTACCAATCGCGCTGGGCGCAGAGCCGGATTAAGGGGGGAGCGGCGGGTGATCTGCGGCGCTGCGCTCCCCATGGGTTGCCCTGACAACCTAATTACAGCCGCGGCACCGCATAGAAGTGAAGGACAGCTGCAACGGCTCAGCTGCAGAGACAAAAGTAAGCTGGCTGTATTTTTTTTTCTTAGTTTTTTTTTATAATGCTGCTATTTATTAAATTGGAATATTTGGCTCTGTATCGTGTTGGCTTGGTGTGTATATGTAATGTGTGTTTGTGTGTACTATATATATATATATATATATATATATGTGTGTGTGTGTGTGTGTGTGTGTGTGTGTGTGTTTGTGTATATATATATATATATATATATATATATATACACTGGACACGGGCAGCACAACCGTTGACTAGAAGTAAAGTCCCCTCCGGAGGGCACCGGGATCCCAATAATAGACCTCCTTCAGGGAACCATTAGTACCCGGGGGCGCTGTCTGCTGTAATGTGTAAAAAGGGGGACGATGTCTGCCGTAATGTGTAAAAAGGGGACGCAGTCTGCCGTAATGTGTAAAAAGGGGGACAATGTCTGCCGTAATGTGAAAAAACGGGGGCGCTGTCTGCTGTAATGTGTAAAAAGGGGACGATGTCTGCCGTAATGTGTAAAACGGGGGCGCTGTCTGCCGTAATGAGTAAAAAGGGGACGCAGTCTGCCGTAATGTGTAAAAAGGGGGACGATGTCTGCCGTAATGAGTAAAAAGGGGACGCAGTCTGCCGTAATGTGTAAAAAGGGGGACAATGTCTGCCGTAATGTGTAAAAACGGGGGCGCTGTCTGCTGTAATGTGTAAAAAGGGGGACGATGTCTGCTGTAATGTGTAAAAAGGGGACGCTATCTGCCGTAATGTGTAAAAAGGGGACTCTTTTTGAGTATTTTGTGTGTGGCCCTCGAATATTCGCTGGAAGTGTTAAGCGGCCCCCCAGCTGAAATAATTGCCCACCCCTGATCTACCAACTACATCAACTGTGACCTCAGGTTTACTACCAAGGCTAGCAATCAACTTCACTGGCTGCAGACTACGGGTGCGGCCCAAAATTTTTCCTATGTGATCCCTGATCCCAATTACGTGTATCATAACTTTGCTCGTGTTCTTGTCTAGGGGGTCTGAATTTATGTGTGCTGTTACAGTTGTTGGCATAATGCCCTTCCCTTTTACACAGATAACAAACTCTTGGCTTCCTCCATGTGCCAGGGGCCTGGGGTTTTGGTCGAGTTGATGCTTCCAGTGCTTGGATGCTCATCACCATCAACCGCTCTCCCTGTGCCTCTCTGGTTCTTTGGATATTACGGTCATGCTCGATAGCGGACTCTCTTAATGCAGCCACCGAAATACCTCTTCAGTTAGGTAGAGAGGTTTGTACCCTGGTTCTTAGTGTGTCTTTTAACCCGTCCATTAATACAGACACAGCTACCTCTCTATGATGTACATTTTCCTTAATGTCCTCGATCCCAGTGTATCTAGCCATTTCCTGCAGTGCTCGATGGAAATATTCAGAAGCCGTTTCACCTTCTTTTTGTCTAATGGAGAAGATTTTATTCCACTTGACAACAGTTGGGAAATATACTCCTAATTGCAGATTGATCTGTCGTACATTCTCCTGAGTGTATTCATCAGTGAGTGGTACTTCTACATCTAATTTACAATCAGTAATGAATTTCGCAGGGTCAATATTGGAGGGTAAACATGCCCGTAGCACTGTTCGCCAATCTTTGTTTGTGGGTTCGGTGGCGTTACCTAGTTCTCTAATAAACCTCTGACATGCGGCTAGATCCTTTCTGGGATCGGGAAATTCAGACATAATTGTCCTCAATTCTGTCCGGGACCAAGGACAATGCATAGCAATGTTCCTGACGGGAGTGATTCCCTGAGCGTCAGTCTTCCCATTGGGGACTGCGATCACCCTGACAGGATTTAGTTCAATTACACCATTTTGTGTTGACTCTACAATGTGAGGTGCTATTATCTCTGCATAATGTACAGTACCGTACTTACCTGTGGACACGACCTCACTTATCCCTCCGCTAGGGGGCTTTACTACTGCTCTTACCGGTTGGGCCGTGCCCACCTGGGTGTCCTGTATGGTGGCTGCTAGAGAAAGTGCCGATATCGTGCTGGGTTCATCTTCTTGCTTGTAGTCCTGAGGGAAGTTTAAAATGGGATGCAACTTGCACGGGTTAGAATTAATACATTTATCAGTTTTACTCTTATCGTCATTAATACATTTATCAACTTTACTCTTATCATATATCGGTATGCCATTGTCTGTAGCCACTTTCTTCCCTGTAATATACGGTGGTGGTGGTGCGGTTGCCATCAGTTTCCTGCTAGGGTTGGAACCGGCTGTGTAAGCTAGTTCCCTCTGCATATCACCCTCTTGCTGCCATAAATTTAAACAGTTTGTGTGTCTAATCCTTTGTTTTTGAGATTTTATCAGACAGATCCTAAGCCTTAGATTATGCAATACCTCTGATTCAAAACTACCTATCCCAGGAAATGGTGCTTTATCCCCCACAGTCATTTGTGTCCATTCATCACAAAAGGTCTCAGTGTGGGGACCATACTTCCCCCACATTACTCACCGAGCTGACCCCCTGGGTCTGAAATCTGCAGTCTGAACCCTGACTGCTGAACGTCCCTGTGTTGTGCACTTGGCTTCCATTGTGGACCTTTTTAACACGGGAAAACTTCCTAAAATGCACCAAACACAGTAGTCTACCGGTGGAAGTCCTCAAAGTTCTTCCACTAACTTCTTCTGCTCCGAGTAGCACGGATCCGCCTTTTAGCAGACACGTGTAGCCGTTGCAGGCCCTACTTCGACCTATATCCCCTGGGCCTTTAGGTACCCAGTGAATATCTGCCTCTGGAGATTTTCCTGAGAGACCAGCGAAAACTCCCTAAACCTTTACTTTACACAAATCACGCTTGTATGTGCTTCACAGAACGCTTATGATGACGAGATTTACGCACAAATATGCAAAACTTCGTATCATGTTGCGCCGTGTATTGCCCACACAACCGTGCGGTCTAATCATACCGCTCATAGACACTTGCTATCTATAAGTGGTAGGATCACTGGAGTCTCCACACTGTGCTCCAAAACAGCCGGAGCATAATACCACGAAAACGTTATCACACTCCGTTGCACGTATTCACCTAGACCGTGCTTCACCAAGCTTCACCAAGATTCACCAAGATCACCAAGTTCACCAAGCGGGGTTCAATATATTCACACCCTATTCAGCCCACACTAACATTCTATAGTTTTCTGATCAGAAAAATCCTTTCCTGTTAACTGATAGCTTTCCCCAGAGGTAATACAGAAAAAAAAGGTTTTTAAACTAAATTTTGGAAACTGAACAAATTTGTGCTATTATCGCGTGGCTACCGTCTCGCGCTTAAACTAAAACAATGCTATTGTGTGATTTGTACTTAGTGGGCATACTTTTACGCACGTTGCGTAAACCCGCCACGTGTGTATGCCTTTATGTTGCGTACGCAGTCCCGTACACTGTCCGAGACACGTGTACAAAGGCCATACGTCCGCAATACTACAAATCCCACACTTCTATAAATGTAAGCGATATTTAACTATAATCGCTTACTTAACACTACACACAGTTTCTACTGTATAAACCTTTACTAGGCCAGGCTGCGTGTGCGTCTTACACTTATTTCCTTAACTATTAACTCTATATTTTATCTAAATAGCAACAAATTTTCTCAGTACAGGTCAAAATGAATCTAGTAATCGCTAATTCAAATGGTATGATTCAGATTGGATAGCCATCTTGCAGAACATACATTGATATAAACACACACATAATTATAATATTATATATATGTACCATTCACTGGTCTCCTGAGACTCATTTACCCATTAAGTGCTTCTAATTTGCATATGAATGCTATGTGCTATTGGCTGCCTGTAAAGGTGTTTTTTTTTCCACTGCTAGGAAAAAGCAGTTACACAGGTTAATTTGCATTTCAATGGCTATCTTACAGCAAGCAGAGTTAACTGAATCCTAGAGGTAAAAGGAAAAAAAAAACTTTGTTTATATCTGTGTGTCGTTCTTACATCAAGTATTCATCTTACTATTAACTTTCATTAGGCCCAATCTGAAACTATTTGTAATTGACTATGGCATGGGTTAAATAAATGCATTGGTAACTCAGAAATGGTGATTTCTTTTTGACCAGGGAGGGCTGATTATTCTTGGCAGTAAAAATCAGCCATTTAGAAAAATGACCTTCCCAACATGGCCGCTGCTCCTCCCCCTTCCACATCCATGAGGGTTACACAAAATGGTGGACAGGCCATGTGGTTAGTCCAAAATGGAGGACAAACCATGCGGCTTCCTTTGTCACAAAGAAATCACACACCATGCAAGCCCCTGAAGTTATTTTAGGCCTGAGTTAAAAAAAAAAAAACACTATATCAAGGCTTTTGCAGCAACTTTTAAATGTATTTTTACCCTACTTAACAGATAAGCAATCCAATCTGAATCAAACACAACATGACTCATTTGAACCTTGTTTTGCAACAATATGATCAGATATGCAGAGTACAGGTGTATGCTTGTATTGTGTGCGCATTTGGCGCCAAACTGAAATTTACAGATTTTAAAATAGCTTTGCGTTCTTACCTTCCGGATCCCACCAGCATCCCAACAAACCTTGCAGAGCAGACACCATCTTATCAGCAATGAAATAGGGTTTACCAGTGTATTCTACAGCCAAAAAAAAGCTTACGTAGGATACCTGTCCGCCCTTTTGCTGATAGATAGAGTCTGCTTTAACCTGCAAGGCTGTGGGTATGAGGAAAACCAGGACGTAGCCCCCAATTGATAATGTTGATATTATCTTAAACCATAAAGGTATACCTTTAAACACACCTTTACCATGGAACTGCTGCGGTCGCTAGCTCACGCTACGTACTTCGTACGCTATTTGCGCACAGAGTCCCGTACCGTATACGCACTCAGCGTACAAATTCCGCACTGTGGGTACAAAGCACACACAGCGTGCGCACACACAATTAATACACCTTTAAACCTTATACAGTTATACAATGCAATGATATGATTACACTTTAAACCTTATGCAGCAAAGCTCTGCAATGATGTTGTACCTTAAACCTTAAGTAGCGCTGATGGTATAAAGTACCCGCAGTGCGTACACCTTATCAATACTTATACACCTTATACAGATAAATACACTTTAAACTCCCTTGCAGGAAATTGAAGACACCACACCGATTTGTAGTTGAAACCACAGGGTTCTAAGGCCACTGTGGATTGATTCCAAAAAGGTAAACAATACAATTTATACACTACAGGCTAACAAGAAATTCTAAACAGAATAATGGCTACAGATAATGTACATACGTGAGAATGTTTCGCAAGCGCAACCCGGTCCGGTCCTCCGCCATCTGATAGATAGCGTTGTGAGCCTTCTGTCTGACTAAACCTGCTGTAGGCTCTCTTTATTCACTTCATCCAAAATATAACACAATGGATACTGTAATCTCTTTGTCCATTGGACACAGGGATGGTCATTTACATTACAGGAGAGGTCATAGGTGGATTTGAATAGGTGGGCGATGTCTTTCCCCAACTGCTCTTGTGGGTGGTCTCCTCTGGATTCCCCCAGCATACATAATATACAGTAAACAAAGTTAATGTTCATATTCTACTTTTGCACATAACTATACACAGGAACAAGCAATCTTTCTCAAACCAACACCAGAATGTTTCCCTTAAAATACCCTACAGCTGGATACCAAACACCACCTTGTAACCTTGTTCTGTCCCCTCCTATCCTGTAAAGGTGAATCCCTTTGTTCTGTTACTATTTGAAACAGCTATTTCTTTCTGATGTGGTGCAGGGGGCTATGTGTACAATGTGCACTATTTGGGTTAAATATGTAATGTTCTAATAACCCTCTACGCTCTCACAAACTCCGCCGTAAATACCCATATCACGCGCATGATCGCCGGAGAGATCCTACGCAAATTGCGGATATGTGCACTCACGGAGGACTGAGTGCACGAGCAGCGGGCATGTGCATGGGGTTAGTACATGGGGCATGCATTACAATATTTTTCGACTTTGACATTACAGACAGAAAACTGCATTTCTCCATCTTTGAAAGTGGTATCCACTAACACAGGGCCTTATTCTCGTTTGTTAGCAAACCATAAAAGCACACTAATGGGCAAAACCATGTTACACTGCCGGTTGGGCAGGTGTAACGTGCACAGAGATTTAGGGGAAAATTTACTAAAGCTTCTAAAAATGAAAGTTGGTGAGGTTAGGGTACTACTATGTAGCATAACGTAAATAAGCGGCACTACTGTGTGTTGTAATGTGAATAAGGGGCAGTACTATGTGGTGTAATATAAATCAGGAGCACTACGTGTGGTGAAATGTGAATAAGATTGTGCTACTGCGTGGCATAATTTGAAATGTGGGTACCATGGTCTGGTCCTGCCCCTTCCGTGTGAGGCTACACCCCTTTTTGTGACGCACACTGTCCCTTTGTATATTATGGGAGGGAGGGTGCAAATTTATAGTTTGAAGGGAGTAGCTGAACACCCTTGCACCAGCCCTGGGCGTCAGCCAATGTTTTTCCGTTATCTTTCCTAGGTGTTGGCAGCCCTGAAGATGATCTCCTACTCCTCAATCTGCTTCCTCAGCCAAGAGTCAGCGTCTTTCTGTTTGTTCTCTTTGTACTGTAATACTAAATTCCTGTGCTATGTTTTTGCTGCTTGTAAAACGACTTTGAGTCCTGCTGGAGAAAAGCACTATATAAATAAAATTATTATTATTATTTTTTCTTTGCGTGATCAGATTCCTATGTTCAATTCTTTTGCTGAAAACAACGTTTGGTTTTCTGAACCATAGTAGTGCCCTGTCACGATCCGGGTATCTGGACGCCATTTCTTACCCATCAGATGCCTCCTAAGGCTGGCTCAGCGCTCCAGGACCGGATCCCATCTGTTATTCTAATGTTCACATTCCTGCATCCTCTCCTGTCTCTCTGAGACGCTGTCACAGTAACGCCTTATTACATCTGGCATGGCGTCTCCCGCGGCCTCCGCCGCCGTCCCTGAGCTTCTGCATGCAGAGTGTCAGAGTGGCGATTACGTCAGCCGCGGCCTCCGCTGTGTCCGCGTGGTTGGATGTGCACTTGTCAGCCTGGCGTCTCATGTCTCCAGTGGCCGGCGCCGCCATTACTGTTTTCATTACCACATGGATTACAAACCAAACTTCCCTCCAAGTGTCTGCATGGGCGCAGCCATCTTGGATTCTGTCAGCTGATCATTTCCTCCAATCTGTTGTCAGTATTGTTAATCTGCATAATTGCCTAGCCAATCCCTTCCTTGCTGCAGGTATAAATACACTGTGCCTGAGCAAGGAAGGCGTCAGTGCTTTGGTTGTCAAACCTAGTTCCTGTTTGTCTCTCTCCTGTGATTGTCTTCCAGGTTCCAGCTCCTGTCTCAAGACTTCCACCATAGAGACCCGCACCAGCATTCCACCTGCGGTGTAGCCTGACTCTCCAACCCATTGTGGATTCATCTGTTTCCAGCTACAGCATTACCTGCTTCCAGCTCAGCATCCAGCAGAGTACAGCTTCCCTTAAAGGGCCGGTGTCCTTTCTACACTTTACCACTCTCCACCGGTATTATTATTTCTCCGCTCTCAAGTTCTACATTTCAGTTCATATTTCATCGCTCCCAAGTTCATTTATTATTTAACTGGTTCCAGCCAGTATCCACTCCGTGCTAACAACAGTCTGGTTCCAGCCAGTATCCACAGCAGCTGTTTTACCTTCAGCAACCCAGCTTTTCCTGGAACACCAGCTGGCACAATCCTGGGTTATCTCCATTGCTACAGTCGGGCCTGGTAAGGACTTTCCATCTAGAAGATCATAAGAACTATCTCACACTACCAGTGCCCTGTGGCTCCTGCCATCCTGTAGTACCCAGGAACTGTATTTATTATTTGCTGACTTTTATGTTTTCTTTTACTGCTGCTGTGTTGCGGAGTTGTCATAATAAACATCATTGACTTTTATCTAAGTTGTCGTGGTCACGCCTTCGGGCAGTTATTATTCATGTTACTTACATGTCCAGGGGTCTGATACAACCTCCCAGGTTCCGGTACATCTCAGCCCCTACAACTGAGGCTGCCTCCCGTCAGCTCAGGCCCTCAGTTGTGACAGTAAGCACTGACCTAATGAATCCAGCCGGAGACCAGGATCAAGCGGCCAGGCCGATGCAAGAACTGGCAGCCCGACTAGAACATCAGGAGGCTGCACAGGGCCACATCATCCGCTGTCTCCAGGATCTCTCTACTCGGCTGGATGGGATTCAGACAACTCTCCGTGGATCAGGCGCATCTGGTGCGTCAACCACAGTGACTCCAGCTATAACCCCACTCACCTTACCCATTTCTGCTCCACGTCTTCATCTTCCAACGCCAGCAAAATTTGACGGATCTCCAAGATTCTGCAGGGGATTTCTCAACCAGTGTGAGATTCAGTTTGAGCTACAACCTGGCAATTTTCCCAGTGACCGTACAAAAATTGCCTACATCATCTCTCTTCTCAGTGGCTCCGCCCTTGACTGGGCATCACCGTTATGGGAGAGGTCCGACACCCTGCTATCTTCTTACACTGCATTCGTGTCAACATTCAGGCGCATCTTCGACGAGCCAGGCCGGGTAACCTCAGCTTCATCCGAGATTCTCCGTTTACGCCAGGGGTCACGTACTGTAGGACAATATCTGATACAGTTCCAGATCCTGGCATCCGAACTGGCATGGAACGACGAGGCCCTGTATGCTGCATTCTGGCATGGCTTATCTGAGCTTATTAAAGATGAGTTAGCTACCAGAGACTTACCTTCTAAGTTAGATGAGCTAATCTCACTCTGCACGAAAGTTGATTTACGTTTCTGAGAGAGAGCAACTGAGCGTGGAAGATCATCTGCTCCAAAATCTTCTGCTCCTCCTCCTCGTCAACTGTCACCATCTAAAGATGAGCCCATGCAAATTGGCCGTTCCCGTTTAACTCCTGCTGAGCGCCGAAGACGTCTCTCTGAGTCTCTTTGTCTTTACTGTGCAGCTCCGTCTCACACCATCAATGCCTGTCCCGAACGTCCGGGAAAACTCCAAACCCTAGCTCGCCCAGGAGAGGGCCGGCTAGGAGTAATGATCTCCTCTCCATCTCCTCATGATTGTAATCTCCCAGTCTCGCTTCAAGTTGCTCAACGTTATCGGAACGTCATTGCTCTCCTTGATTCCGGAGCAGCTGGGAACTTTATTACTGAAGCCTATGTTAAACGGTGGTCCCTACCCACCGAGAGACTTCCTTCCTCCTTTTCCTTAACTGCCGTGGATGGCAGTAAAATTTTTGATACTGTTATTGCTCTAAGGACTCTACCAGTTCGTCTGAGAGTGGGAGTTCTTCATTCCGAACTTATTTCACTTTTAGTGATTCCAAGAGCCACACATCCTGTGGTCCTGGGCCTTCCATGGCTCCGTCTTCACAATCCTACAATTGATTGGACGACTACGCAAATCCTGGCATGGGGGTCCTCCTGTGCAGAGACATGTTTGTTTAAAGTATTGCCTGTCTGTTCTTCCTCCCCCAGGTCGTCTGATGTTCCACCTCCTCCATATCAAGATTTCACGGATGTGTTCAGTAAAGCTTCTGCTGATATCCTTCCTCCTCATAGAGAATGGGACTGCCCGATTGATCTCGTTCCAGGGAAGGTTCCACCTCGAGGCCGAACTTATCCGTTGTCTCTGCCTGAGACGCATTCTATGGAGGAATACATTAAAGAGAACCTAGCAAAGGGGTTCATTCGACCTTCTTCTTCCCCAGCCGGCGCAGGCTTCTTTTTTGTAAAAAAGAAAGATGGTGGTCTGCGGCCGTGCATCGACTACAGAGGTTTGAACGACATTACCATCAAGAACCGTTATCCTTTACCCCTGATTACTGAGCTCTTTGACAGAGTTAGCGGAGCTACCATCTTTACAAAGCTGAACTTGCGAGGTGCATACAATCTCATCCGGATCCGTGAGGGTGACGAGTGGAAGACCGCCTTTAACACCCGTGACGGACATTATGAGTACCTCGTCATGCCCTTCGGATTGAGCAATGCTCCAGCTGTCTTCCAGCATTTTGTCAATGAGATTTTCAGAGACATTCTATACTGTCATGTCGTGGTCTATCTAGACGATATCCTCATTTTTGCCAACGATTTAGAGGAACATCGTTTTTGGGTTAAAGAGGTTCTGTCCCGTCTCCGTGTCAATCATCTCTATTGCAAATTAGAAAAATGCGTCTTTGAAGTCAAGTCCATTCCGTTTCTAGGGTACATTGTGTCCGGTTCCGGACTAGAGATGGATCCTGAGAAACTACAAGCAATTCAGAATTGGCCGGTACCCTTAACCCTCAAAGGGGTCCAGAGGTTCTTAGGGTTCGCCAATTATTACCGAAAGTTTATACGAGACTTTTCCACCATTGTGGCGCCTATTACTGCTT
Source organism: Pseudophryne corroboree (assembly GCF_028390025.1). NCBI lineage: Eukaryota > Metazoa > Chordata > Amphibia > Anura > Myobatrachidae > Pseudophryne > Pseudophryne corroboree. The sequence goes on from NC_086446.1 coordinate 460,212,244, forward strand.
TCACCAAGAAGGGTGCTAACCCGTCCAAGTGGTCTGAAGAAGCCATGCAAGCTTTTCATCTTTTAAAACAGAGGTTCATCTCTGCGCCTGTCCTGAAACAGCCTGACATCGACTCTCCTTTCATCCTAGAGGTGGATGCCTCCTCCGTTGGAGTAGGAGCGGTGTTATCTCAGAGGGCTAAAGATGGCCATTTACATCCTTGCAGTTTCTTCTCCCGGAAGTTCTCCCCAGCTGAGCGCAACTATGCCATTGGCGACCAGGAGTTGCTAGCCATCAAGCTCGCTCTAGAAGAGTGGAGGTATCTGTTGGAGGGAGCTTCTCATTTAATCACCATACTTACAGACCACAAGAACCTTTTATACCTGAAGGGCGCACAATGTCTCAACCCTCGTCAGGCCAGATGGGCACTTTTCTTTTCCAGGTTCGACTTTAAACTCCAGTTCCGTCCGGGCTCTCAGAATCGCAAGGCCGATGCCCTTTCCCGCTCATGGGAGCAAGAAAATGAGTCAGAGTCTTCAGACAAGCATCCTATTATAAATCCGTTGGCATTCTCCACGGTAGGGATGGACTCTACGCCCCCATCAGGGAAAAGTTTTGTGAAGCCGATGCTAAGGAAGAAGCTCATGCATTGGGCCCATGCTTCCCGTTTTGCCGGACATACAGGTATCCAAAAAACCCTGGAGTTTATCTCTAGGTCCTATTGGTGGCCAACTCTGAAAAAGGACGTCTTGGAGTTTATTGCATCTTGCCCAAAGTGTGCCCAACATAAAGTATCCCGCCAGTCGCCTGCGGGGCAACTGGTTCCACTATCCGTTCCCCGTCGACCATGGACCCACTTGTCGATGGATTTCATTACAGACTTACCCATGTGCAACAAGTTCAATACCATCTGGGTGGTAGTTGACCGGTTCACCAAGATGGCACACTTCATTCCTCTCACCGGTCTTCCGTCAGCTTCCAAGTTGGCTCAAGTATTCATACAAGAGATCTTCCGACTCCACGGTCTTCCTGAAGAAATTATCTCAGATCGAGGAGTTCAATTCACAGCCAAATTCTGGCTAAGTTTATGTCAAGTCCTCCAAGTCAAGCTAAAGTTTTCCACGGCTTACCATCCTCAGACCAATGGTCAAACCGAGAGGGTGAATCAGGACTTGGAGGCCTTCCTCCGCATCTATGTGTCCTCCTCTCAAGATGACTGGGTTCAATTACTTCCCTGGGCCGAGTTCTGTCATAACAACCAGTATCATTCTTCATCTGCTTCAACACCATTCTTCACTAACTTTGGATTCCACCCTAAAGTCCCTGAGTTCCAACCGCTTCCAGCAACTTCTGTTCCCGCAGTGGATATCACCTTGCATCAGTTTGCCAATATCTGGAAGAGCGTACGATCAGCTCTGCTCAAGGCATCGTTCAGGTACAAAAAGTTTGCGGATAAGAAGCGTCGAGCAGTTCCTGCTCTCAAGGTGGGTGATCGGGTATGGTTATCCACAAAGAATTTGAGGTTAAGAGTTCCCAGTATGAAGTTTGCACCTCGCTATATCGGTCCTTTCAAGATTGAACAAGTCATCAATCCTGTTGCTTACAGACTCCAGTTGCCTCCCTTCTTAAAAATACCCAGAACATTCCATGTTTCCCTGTTGAAACCGCTGATCTTGAATCGGTTTCATTCCTCACTTCCTCCAACTCCGAAAGTCCAAACTCAACGAGGCGTTGAGTATGAAGTGGCCAAGATCCTGGACTCACGTCACCGTTACGGTCAACTACAATATCTTATTGACTGGAAGGGTTATGGTCCTGAGGAACGTTCATGGACCAATGCTTCTGATGTCCATGCTCCTGCCTTGGTCCGGAGATTCCATTCCAAGTTTCCTCAAAAGCCAAAGAAGTGTCCTGGGGCCACTCCTAAAGGGGGGGGTGCTGTCACGATCCGGGTATCTGGACGCCATTTCTTACCCATCAGATGCCTCCTAAGGCTGGCTCAGCGCTCCAGGACCGGATCCCATCTGTTATTCTAATGTTCACATTCCTGCATCCTCTCCTGTCTCTCTGAGACGCTGTCACAGTAACGCCTTATTACATCTGGCATGGCGTCTCCCGCGGCCTCCGCCGCCGTCCCTGAGCTTCTGCATGCAGAGTGTCAGAGTGGCGATTACGTCAGCCGCGGCCTCCGCTGTGTCCGCGTGGTTGGATGTGCACTTGTCAGCCTGGCGTCTCATGTCTCCAGTGGCCGGCGCCGCCATTACTGTTTTCATTACCACATGGATTACAAACCAAACTTCCCTCCAAGTGTCTGCATGGGCGCAGCCATCTTGGATTCTGTCAGATGATCATTTCCTCCAATCTGTTGTCAGTATTGTTAATCTGCATAATTGCCTAGCCAATCCCTTCCTTGCTGCAGGTATAAATACACTGTGCCTGAGCAAGGAAGGCGTCAGTGCTTTGGTTGTCAAACCTAGTTCCTGTTTGTCTCTCTCCTGTGATTGTCTTCCAGGTTCCAGCTCCTGTCTCAAGACTTCCACCATAGAGACCCGCACCAGCATTCCACCTGCGGTGTAGCCTGACTCTCCAACCCATTGTGGATTCATCTGTTTCCAGCTACAGCATTACCTGCTTCCAGCTCAGCATCCAGCAGAGTACAGCTTCCCTTAAAGGGCCGGTGTCCTTTCTACACTTTACCACTCTCCACCGGTATTATTATTTCTCCGCTCTCAAGTTCTACATTTCAGTTCATATTTCATCGCTCCCAAGTTCATTTATTATTTAACTGGTTCCAGCCAGTATCCACTCCGTGCTAACAACAGTCTGGTTCCAGCCAGTATCCACAGCAGCTGTTTTACCTTCAGCAACCCAGCTTTTCCTGGAACACCAGCTGGCACAATCCTGGGTTATCTCCATTGCTACAGTCGGGCCTGGTAAGGACTTTCCATCTAGAAGATCATAAGAACTATCTCACACTACCAGTGCCCTGTGGCTCCTGCCATCCTGTAGTACCCAGGAACTGTATTTATTATTTGCTGACTTTTATGTTTTCTTTTACTGCTGCTGTGTTGCGGAGTTGTCATAATAAACATCATTGACTTTTATCTAAGTTGTCGTGGTCACGCCTTCGGGCAGTTATTATTCATGTTACTTACATGTCCAGGGGTCTGATACAACCTCCCAGGTTCCGGTACATCTCAGCCCCTACAACTGAGGCTGCCTCCCGTCAGCTCAGGCCCTCAGTTGTGACAGTAAGCACTGACCTAATGAATCCAGCCGGAGACCAGGATCAAGCGGCCAGGCCGATGCAAGAACTGGCAGCCCGACTAGAACATCAGGAGGCTGCACAGGGCCACATCATCCGCTGTCTCCAGGATCTCTCTACTCGGCTGGATGGGATTCAGACAACTCTCCGTGGATCAGGCGCATCTGGTGCGTCAACCACAGTGACTCCAGCTATAACCCCACTCACCTTACCCATTTCTGCTCCACGTCTTCATCTTCCAACGCCAGCAAAATTTGACGGATCTCCAAGATTCTGCAGGGGATTTCTCAACCAGTGTGAGATTCAGTTTGAGCTACAACCTGGCAATTTTCCCAGTGACCGTACAAAAATTGCCTACATCATCTCTCTTCTCAGTGGCTCCGCCCTTGACTGGGCATCACCGTTATGGGAGAGGTCCGACACCCTGCTATCTTCTTACACTGCATTCGTGTCAACATTCAGGCGCATCTTCGACGAGCCAGGCCGGGTAACCTCAGCTTCATCCGAGATTCTCCGTTTACGCCAGGGGTCACGTACTGTAGGACAATATCTGATACAGTTCCAGATCCTGGCATCCGAACTGGCATGGAACGACGAGGCCCTGTATGCTGCATTCTGGCATGGCTTATCTGAGCTTATTAAAGATGAGTTAGCTACCAGAGACTTACCTTCTAAGTTAGATGAGCTAATCTCACTCTGCACGAAAGTTGATTTACGTTTCTGAGAGAGAGCAACTGAGCGTGGAAGATCATCTGCTCCAAAATCTTCTGCTCCTCCTCCTCGTCAACTGTCACCATCTAAAGATGAGCCCATGCAAATTGGCCGTTCCCGTTTAACTCCTGCTGAGCGCCGAAGACGTCTCTCTGAGTCTCTTTGTCTTTACTGTGCAGCTCCGTCTCACACCATCAATGCCTGTCCCGAACGTCCGGGAAAACTCCAAACCCTAGCTCGCCCAGGAGAGGGCCGGCTAGGAGTAATGATCTCCTCTCCATCTCCTCATGATTGTAATCTCCCAGTCTCGCTTCAAGTTGCTCAACGTTATCGGAACGTCATTGCTCTCCTTGATTCCGGAGCAGCTGGGAACTTTATTACTGAAGCCTATGTTAAACGGTGGTCCCTACCCACCGAGAGACTTCCTTCCTCCTTTTCCTTAACTGCCGTGGATGGCAGTAAAATTTTTGATACTGTTATTGCTCTAAGGACTCTACCAGTTCGTCTGAGAGTGGGAGTTCTTCATTCCGAACTTATTTCACTTTTAGTGATTCCAAGAGCCACACATCCTGTGGTCCTGGGCCTTCCATGGCTCCGTCTTCACAATCCTACAATTGATTGGACGACTACGCAAATCCTGGCATGGGGGTCCTCCTGTGCAGAGACATGTTTGTTTAAAGTATTGCCTGTCTGTTCTTCCTCCCCCAGGTCGTCTGATGTTCCACCTCCTCCATATCAAGATTTCACGGATGTGTTCAGTAAAGCTTCTGCTGATATCCTTCCTCCTCATAGAGAATGGGACTGCCCGATTGATCTCGTTCCAGGGAAGGTTCCACCTCGAGGCCGAACTTATCCGTTGTCTCTGCCTGAGACGCATTCTATGGAGGAATACATTAAAGAGAACCTAGCAAAGGGGTTCATTCGACCTTCTTCTTCCCCAGCCGGCGCAGGCTTCTTTTTTGTAAAAAAGAAAGATGGTGGTCTGCGGCCGTGCATCGACTACAGAGGTTTGAACGACATTACCATCAAGAACCGTTATCCTTTACCCCTGATTACTGAGCTCTTTGACAGAGTTAGCGGAGCTACCATCTTTACAAAGCTGAACTTGCGAGGTGCATACAATCTCATCCGGATCCGTGAGGGTGACGAGTGGAAGACCGCCTTTAACACCCGTGACGGACATTATGAGTACCTCGTCATGCCCTTCGGATTGAGCAATGCTCCAGCTGTCTTCCAGCATTTTGTCAATGAGATTTTCAGAGACATTCTATACCGTCATGTCGTGGTCTATCTAGACGATATCCTCATTTTTGCCAACGATTTAGAGGAACATCGTTTTTGGGTTAAAGAGGTTCTGTCCCGTCTCCGTGTCAATCATCTCTATTGCAAATTAGAAAAATGCGTCTTTGAAGTCAAGTCCATTCCGTTTCTAGGGTACATTGTGTCCGGTTCCGGACTAGAGATGGATCCTGAGAAACTACAAGCAATTCAGAATTGGCCGGTACCCTTAACCCTCAAAGGGGTCCAGAGGTTCTTAGGGTTCGCCAATTATTACCGAAAGTTTATACGAGACTTTTCCACCATTGTGGCGCCTATTACTGCTTTCACCAAGAAGGGTGCTAACCCGTCCAAGTGGTCTGAAGAAGCCATGCAAGCTTTTCATCTTTTAAAACAGAGGTTCATCTCTGCGCCTGTCCTGAAACAGCCTGACATCGACTCTCCTTTCATCCTAGAGGTGGATGCCTCCTCCGTTGGAGTAGGAGCGGTGTTATCTCAGAGGGCTAAAGATGGCCATTTACATCCTTGCAGTTTCTTCTCCCGGAAGTTCTCCCCAGCTGAGCGCAACTATGCCATTGGCGACCAGGAGTTGCTAGCCATCAAGCTCGCTCTAGAAGAGTGGAGGTATCTGTTGGAGGGAGCTTCTCATTTAATCACCATACTTACAGACCACAAGAACCTTTTATACCTGAAGGGCGCACAATGTCTCAACCCTCGTCAGGCCAGATGGGCACTTTTCTTTTCCAGGTTCGACTTTAAACTCCAGTTCTGTCCGGGCTCTCAGAATCGCAAGGCCGATGCCCTTTCCCGCTCATGGGAGCAAGAAAATGAGTCAGAGTCTTCAGACAAGCATCCTATTATAAATCCGTTGGCATTCTCCACGGTAGGGATGGACTCTACGCCCCCATCAGGGAAAAGTTTTGTGAAGCCGATGCTAAGGAAGAAGCTCATGCATTGGGCCCATGCTTCCCGTTTTGCCGGACATACAGGTATCCAAAAAACCCTGGAGTTTATCTCTAGGTCCTATTGGTGGCCAACTCTGAAAAAGGACGTCTTGGAGTTTATTGCATCTTGCCCAAAGTGTGCCCAACATAAAGTATCCCGCCAGTCGCCTGCGGGGCAACTGGTTCCACTATCCGTTCCCCGTCGACCATGGACCCACTTGTCGATGGATTTCATTACAGACTTACCCATGTGCAACAAGTTCAATACCATCTGGGTGGTAGTTGACCGGTTCACCAAGATGGCACACTTCATTCCTCTCACCGGTCTTCCGTCAGCTTCCAAGTTGGCTCAAGTATTCATACAAGAGATCTTCCGACTCCACGGTCTTCCTGAAGAAATTATCTCAGATCGAGGAGTTCAATTCACAGCCAAATTCTGGCTAAGTTTATGTCAAGTCCTCCAAGTCAAGCTAAAGTTTTCCACGGCTTACCATCCTCAGACCAATGGTCAAACCGAGAGGGTGAATCAGGACTTGGAGGCCTTCCTCCGCATCTATGTGTCCTCCTCTCAAGATGACTGGGTTCAATTACTTCCCTGGGCCGAGTTCTGTCATAACAACCAGTATCATTCTTCATCTGCTTCAACACCATTCTTCACTAACTTTGGATTCCACCCTAAAGTCCCTGAGTTCCAACCGCTTCCAGCAACTTCTGTTCCCGCAGTGGATATCACCTTGCATCAGTTTGCCAATATCTGGAAGAGCGTACGATCAGCTCTGCTCAAGGCATCGTTCAGGTACAAAAAGTTTGCGGATAAGAAGCGTCGAGCAGTTCCTGCTCTCAAGGTGGGTGATCGGGTATGGTTATCCACAAAGAATTTGAGGTTAAGAGTTCCCAGTATGAAGTTTGCACCTCGCTATATCGGTCCTTTCAAGATTGAACAAGTCATCAATCCTGTTGCTTACAGACTCCAGTTGCCTCCCTTCTTAAAAATACCCAGAACATTCCATGTTTCCCTGTTGAAACCGCTGATCTTGAATCGGTTTCATTCCTCACTTCCTCCAACTCCGAAAGTCCAAACTCAACGAGGCGTTGAGTATGAAGTGGCCAAGATCCTGGACTCACGTCACCGTTACGGTCAACTACAATATCTTATTGACTGGAAGGGTTATGGTCCTGAGGAACGTTCATGGACCAATGCTTCTGATGTCCATGCTCCTGCCTTGGTCCGGAGATTCCATTCCAAGTTTCCTCAAAAGCCAAAGAAGTGTCCTGGGGCCACTCCTAAAGGGGGGGGTGCTGTCACGATCCGGGTATCTGGACGCCATTTCTTACCCATCAGATGCCTCCTAAGGCTGGCTCAGCGCTCCAGGACCGGATCCCATCTGTTATTCTAATGTTCACATTCCTGCATCCTCTCCTGTCTCTCTGAGACGCTGTCACAGTAACGCCTTATTACATCTGGCATGGCGTCTCCCGCGGCCTCCGCCGCCGTCCCTGAGCTTCTGCATGCAGAGTGTCAGAGTGGCGATTACGTCAGCCGCGGCCTCCGCTGTGTCCGCGTGGTTGGATGTGCACTTGTCAGCCTGGCGTCTCATGTCTCCAGTGGCCGGCGCCGCCATTACTGTTTTCATTACCACATGGATTACAAACCAAACTTCCCTCCAAGTGTCTGCATGGGCGCAGCCATCTTGGATTCTGTCAGATGATCATTTCCTCCAATCTGTTGTCAGTATTGTTAATCTGCATAATTGCCTAGCCAATCCCTTCCTTGCTGCAGGTATAAATACACTGTGCCTGAGCAAGGAAGGCGTCAGTGCTTTGGTTGTCAAACCTAGTTCCTGTTTGTCTCTCTCCTGTGATTGTCTTCCAGGTTCCAGCTCCTGTCTCAAGACTTCCACCATAGAGACCCGCACCAGCATTCCACCTGCGGTGTAGCCTGACTCTCCAACCCATTGTGGATTCATCTGTTTCCAGCTACAGCATTACCTGCTTCCAGCTCAGCTTCCAGCAGAGTACAGCTTCCCTTAAAGGGCCGGTGTCCTTTCTACACTTTACCACTCTCCACCGGTATTATTATTTCTCCGCTCTCAAGTTCTACATTTCAGTTCATATTTCATCGCTCCCAAGTTCATTTATTATTTAACTGGTTCCAGCCAGTATCCACTCCGTGCTAACAACAGTCTGGTTCCAGCCAGTATCCACAGCAGCTGTTTTACCTTCAGCAACCCAGCTTTTCCTGGAACACCAGCTGGCACAATCCTGGGTTATCTCCATTGCTACAGTCGGGCCTGGTAAGGACTTTCCATCTAGAAGATCATAAGAACTATCTCACACTACCAGTGCCCTGTGGCTCCTGCCATCCTGTAGTACCCAGGAACTGTATTTATTATTTGCTGACTTTTATGTTTTCTTTTACTGCTGCTGTGTTGCGGAGTTGTCATAATAAACATCATTGACTTTTATCTAAGTTGTCGTGGTCACGCCTTCGGGCAGTTATTATTCATGTTACTTACATGTCCAGGGGTCTGATACAACCTCCCAGGTTCCGGTACATCTCAGCCCCTACAACTGAGGCTGCCTCCCGTCAGCTCAGGCCCTCAGTTGTGACATGCCCTAGTTAATGTTATGTCACATGTAGGGCTGCCAGTACACATTATGTGACACAGTACCTTCAGTTTACATTATGACATACAGTGTCCCCAGTTCATATTATGCCACACTATAGTGCCTCCATTTCATATTGTGCCACATTACAGTGCTGCCCCCAGTTCATATTATGTAACATAATAATGCCCTCAGTTTCATTTTATACTCCATTGCAATGAGCAAGTCCAGGGGCATATTGTAGCCCTCAAGGCTAATGTTTGTTACGGGCAGTGCTTAAAGTGGTCCTACAGAGGTGGTGGAACTCACCCCACCCCTCCCCAAGGCGCCTATGTAATAAAGTTAATGCGCGCGCAAGGGGCATGGTCTCAAAAAGAAAGGGGTGTGGTCACATATTAGTAATAATGCCCACAGTAGTAGCACCCCGTAATACACATAATCCCCACAACAGTAGCGCCCCTTATACAAAGCCCATAGTAGTGGTGCCCCTTATGCAATGCCCGCAATAGTAGTGCCCCTAATGTTCCCAGGAGTGATGCCCCTTATGAAGTGCCCCCTTTACAATGCCCTCATTAGTAGTGCCCCCAGTAGTAATGCCCTTAATGGTAATGCCCCTGTGTAGTAATGTTGCCTGTAGTAATGCCCTCCAGGGCTGCCATCAGAAATTGTGGGGCCCGGAACTGACAAAATAGACAGGGCCCCTCCCTCCCAAACAAAAAGGTTCTGCCGCACTGCTTCACCCCTATGTGATGTCATTCATTGTGATGTTAGTGTTACATATAGGTAAAGTGTTGTGGACCTTGTCAAAGTCGAAAAATATCGTTATTCCCAATGCCTTGTACTAACCCCAATGCACATGCCCGCTGCTCGTGCATTCAGTCTGCCGTACGTGCACATGTCCGCAAATTGCGTACACTCGCTCCGGCGATTACGCGCGGTATATGCGTATTTACGGTAGAGTTTATGAGCTTGTAGCGGGCGACTCGTTTATAGCATAGTTAACTAATATAGTGCGTTTGGTAGATAATATTCCCTTTAATAATGTCTGCAAGTATGTTTAGTGTAAATGGTTCAGGGACTTGGGAATTCCTCTTTGCATGATACGAAGGGTCTGACAAAGGTTGAACAGTGGTATCTAGTACCTAACTGAAGAGTATTTTATTAGAAACATTCCGGTGTTGGTTAGGAAGAGATTAATCGCTCCTGCGTATAGTTATGTCTATAAGAAGTTTATGGACATTTACTGTATTTGCAGTTCATTATCCATGCGGCGGGAATCCTGAGGATACCTCCCACCTGGGCAGTTTGAAATAGTCACAGCCCACCTGTTCAAATCCACCTATGACCTTTTGTTATAATGAAGAGAGACATTCCTGTGTCCAATGAACAATGAGATTGTAGGGCCCTTTGTAGTGTACTGTATGTTGTGTATATAAAGGCCACTGTCCCCTGACCGGCCAGTACTCTCTCTCATCAACATTTATCTCTGATAATTGGAGGACTGGATCCGGTTGCGCTAGCGAGCGTTCCCCCGTATGGTATGTTTCTCTGTGGCCACTTTGTTACCCGTTTAATGTAAGCCATTCATTCTTATTCTATGTATTTGTGTTTGCGTTCTTTCGCTATTGTGTATATTTCTGTTTAGTTATTGTGTTTAGGTATTAATGTTAGGATTGTAGTGTATAAGCTGTAAACTGTATTTCTTTTCCCTTTTACATACTAAAATCATCTAGTAAGGTGTTGGAACCTTAACCAGTGTCTGTGTGTTTCACCATTTATCACTAAGGGTTTCTGAGCATCTCAATCGCTCAAACAGCTGGCTTAAATACTAAAGTTTAATCAGTGTTATATTGTTACAGTATCACGGTATTAAGGTTTACAGTGTAAGCATATTCTGTTTAAGGTTTAAAAAGGTTATTGTCTGTGTGTACGCTCGCTGTGTGTATTCCGTACACCCAGCGCAGCGTGTGTACGTAACTTACGTACCACGTGTGAGGTCTTTGTACGCAAATAGCGTACAAAGTGCGTAGCACGTGCACGTGGTTTAGCGGCCATTACGGCTACACGGTAATAGTAAATAGCTTATGTTAAAGGGTAAATAGTTAGCTTTATCAATTGGGGACTCGTCCGGTCCACCTCATATCCGCAGTCAGGCGAAAACGCGCAGACTTTATCGATCAGCAAAGGGCGGAAAGGTAGTATCCCCTGTATCCGTGTTTGTGGTTGGGGATACAGTAGTGCTGATCGGATAAGCGTCTGCGTCGGCTTTGCTTGGCTTGTAGGGATGCTGGTGAGATCCGAGGAAGGTAAGAACATACAGCTATTGTTTTAAATCTGTTTTCTCTCTCTCTCTCTCTCTCTCTCTGTTTGGCGCCAATTGCGCACACAATACACGCACACACACCTGTATTTTTTATCTTGTGTATTTTCGCATAGTCACTCTCTTGTTGCCATAAGAATTGATTGTTAGACACGTGCTGAGGAAATTTTGTGCTATTCAGTTAAGATTATAAAAGTAATATTTAAGGGAATAATTGTAAAAGACACACAGACAGCATAGCAGATACTGTGTGGTGTTCGGTAAGCGATTACAGTTGAACATCGTTTACATTTATAGAAGCGTGTTATTTGTGTTACTGTGAACGTATCTGGACTTTGTGCACACGTGTCTCGGGCAACGTGCGAGATTACGTACACGACGCAAAGGCGTACACACACGTAGCGTATATTACGCAACGTGCGTACGGATGCGCCCACTAAACTCAAATCACACGATAGCATTGTTTTAGTGTGGGGGGTATAGCAGCCACGCGATAATAGCACAAGTTTGTTCAGTTTCCAAAAGTTTTAGTTTAAAGAGAACCTTTTTCTATTGCAAAACCCGGGGATTGAACTACTGCCTGAATGAAAGAAATTTCTGTACAGAAAAAATCAGTATGCATATGAGTGAATAGGAGTGAGTGTGCAAATAAAGGTATTCTTTTGTGAACCCAGAAATCAGGATCCCGTCGGAGACCACATCAGGTGAGTGGACACTTGGTGGCGTGGGACTGGCTTGCCCGCGTTAACATTATATAAGGTAAAGGAGCAAGTAGTATTCGCAGACAAAAAGAACTGTGAAGGTTGAAGCGCAGCCCAGGGGGTTGGCGTAGTACCCATATAGGCACAAGTTGAGAAAACGCTCCGGCTGAAGGTTTCGCAGCCTAATCAACCGATTCCATTGGTTGCACGGCAAATAAATAATAGTTATTTATACGAAGTGCGACTGGACCGCACGCTACTGTGTACATTAGTTAGGTCACCTTGATACCCACTAAAAAAATTTGCTGTGGGATCATAGACGCTATTTGTACATTTTAACGTGATTTGTGTAGGTTTTTGTTATTTTAAGGGAGTTTCGCTGTTCACTCAGGAAATCTCCAACAACTAATATTTACTGGGAAGGGTAGCATACTACCACACGCCCCAGTAAATAGAGGTTATAAAAAGATCCCGAGATTGGGTACGACCAGTGGTGGGCACATTGCTGGAATTCGTATTGGCCAATAGGGGCGTGAGTGAGTGAAGGCACTCGTTGAACTTTCACCGTCGCCTTATCTCTGGGAACTTGGTTTGTTTTGTAAGAATTCACTGAGACAGCAATATCTGCAAACAATGGGGGCCAGTTGCTCAAGTAAGGGACAACCAACAAGGGTTCACGTTGGTGTTTGTTGGCCCAAAGGGTCAGCACGGTATATAATGTGTGAGAAATACGGACCACACACACAGGTATTATGAAAAGAATGGGAACAAATGACTGAGGATGATGGAGAACAGTTCCCCAGGGTGGGCAGTTTGAATCCTGAGGTATTGCAAAATCTAAGAAAAAGGATAGGTCTAATAAAATCTGCAAAACAGAGGATTAGACATTATGATTGTTTACAGTTATGGCAACAGGAGAGTGAAATACAACAGGAATTAGCTCAAAAAGCAAATTCAAATCCTGGTAGAAGTCTGATAGCAACGGCACCACCACCGTATATAGTAGGGGAAAAAGTGGCTGCAGAGAATGGCATACGGGTGTACGAAAAGAGTGCACTTAACAAATATAGTAGTGACAAGAGTAAAATTAATGTTAATGCAAATGTTGATGCTAATGCTAACCCGTGCAAGTTGTATCCCATTTTAAACTTCCCTCAGGAATGCGACCAGGAAGATGAGCCCACTACAATTTCAGCTCTCTCTCTAGCGGCCACCATAAACGATACTCCAGTGGGCATCGCCCAACCCGTAAGAGTGGTAGCGAAGGCCCATAGTGCAGGGACAGGTGAGGTTGTGTCTACAGGTAAGTACGGCACTGTACAATATGCTGAAACTGTTACACCACACACTGTAGAATCAACCCAGAGTGAGGTAATTGATCTTAATCCTGTTAGAGTGATAGCGGTCCCCAATGGGAAGACCGACGCAAATGGAGTCACACCCATCAGGAATATTGCAATGCATTGTCCCTGGTCCCGGACAGAATTAAGAACAATTTTGTCTGAATTTCCTGATCCCAGAAAAGATCTAGCTGCATGTCAAAGGTTCATTAAGGACCTAGGTAACTCCGCTGAACCCAATAACAAAGATTGGCGGACACTACTGCTGGCATGTCTGCCCTCTAGTATTGACCATGTTAAATTCATTACAGATTGTAAATTGGATGCTGAGGTACCCCTCACTGATGAGTACAATCAAGAAAATGTTAAACAGATCAATCTGCAGTTAGGAGTATATTTCCCAGACGTTGTAAAATGGAACATAATTTTCTCCATTAAACAAATGGAAGGAGAAACTGCTTCTAATTATTACCACCGGGCACTGGAGGAAATGGCTAGATATACTGGGGTCATAGACATTGAGGCAAATGTACATCATAAAGAGGTAGCGGTGTCCGTATTGATGGACGGTTTAAAGGAAGTATTAAGAAATAGGGTACAAACCACTCAACCTAACTGGAGAGGTATGTCGGTGGCCGCCTTAAGAGAGACTGCTGTCGGGCACGACAGGAACATCACAAGACGCAGGGAGTCACAGGGTGATAAGCTGATGGCCATAAGTATCCAAGCCCTTACAACAAGGCCGCCTCAGTTTAAATCTCAGACCCCTGGTGGTAAGCCGTATACGGTAAAATGTTACAATTGTAATAGGGAAGGACATTTTGCACGTAACTGCACCAATAGAAACTCACATAATGTATATCGACCCCCTAGACCAGAGCATGACACACAGTATGGCACACGTAGATGGGAGCAGGGACCGCAGAGGAGGAGTGATGAGCCACACGCAGGGGAAACTAGGAGGTACCCACCAAAAAGAGACTGGCAAGTCTCTGATAATTCCCAGTTACCTCCCTCACATATTGTAGCAACCAATGCGCTGCGGGAAGGTCACAATTTACAATAGGGGTGGGGCCACACCTGTAGTTTGCAGCCAGTGAAATTAATTGCGAGCCTTGGAAGTGAACCCGAGGTCACAATTGATGTAGCTGGTAGGTCTCTACCTTTCCTTGTAGACACGGGGGCGGCCAAATCAGTGATAAATTCAACAGTGGGTATGAAGACCACGGGTAAGACAATTCCAGCCATGGGAGTAACGGGAGTAGTACAACACTACCCGTTAAGCAAACCAGCAGAGATTACGATAGGGCCTTTGCATACCAAGCATTCTTTTCTGCTGGCTGCATCGGCTCCGACTAATCTACTTGGTAGAGATTTACTGTGCAAGATGGGATGTGTCATATATTGTACTCCTGAAGGTGTATTCTTAGACATACCTGAGAATCACGCTCAGGAAGTGCAGGATATGTTAGACACCCCACAAAAGTTAATGACGCATACTGCTGTTACACATAGATGTCCGTCCAAGGTAGAGGAAATTATTTCCCAGATACCGGAATCACTTTGGACCAAGGATGGACAAGACACTGGATTAATGGCAAATGTAGCTTCTGTAGTAGTTCAAGTAAAAGATGGTAGGATAGCTCCAAAAATCCCACAGTATCCTCTGAAGCCAGAGGTGGAGTTAGGAGTTTACCCAGTAATAGAGCGCTTGCTACAACAGGGCATTCTGGTTAGGACGTCCAGCACTGCCAATAGTCCCATCTTCCCTGTTAAAAAGAGTGGGGGGAGGGGTTACAGGCTAGTGCAGGATCTAAGGGGGATCAACAAAATAGTTGAGAGCCAATTCCCCGTAGTGCCAAATCCAGCTGTCATCCTTATGCAAATCCCTCCCACTGCCAAATTTTTCACTGTAATTGACCTCTGCTCCGCTTTCTTCTCGGTACCTCTGCACCCTGACAGCCAATATTTGTTTGCATTTACATATAGAGGAGTACAGTACACCTGGACCCGTTTACCACAAGGTTTCATCGACAGCCCAAGTATTTTCTCGCAGGCTTTGCATGATTGTTTACAATCCTTTCAACCTGAGAGTGGATCAATATTAATACAGTATGTAGACGACTTACTGCTGTGTTCTGATTCACTCGAATCGTCCTTGAGAGATACGAAACAGCTTCTGTTTCATCTTTCTGATACAGGACACAAGGTTTCAAAGGACAAGTTGCAATTATGCCAGACCAAGGTAAAATATTTGGGGCATTGTTTGACACAAGGACTGAGACACCTCACCACTGATAGAGTACAGGCAATTCATGACATGACTCTGCCACAGACTCAGCAACAGATTCGCACATTCCTAGGAATGTGTGGGTACTGTCGTAACTGGATCCCAGGATTTTCCATACTGGCCCTACTTTTGCAGGAGATGGTCTCATCAAACAAACCAGATCGGATCTCGCACACAGACGAGTCTGAGCTGGCGTTTGGGAGACTCAAGCAGTGCCTAACGCAGGCACCAGCATTAGGTGTGCCAGATTATGGGAAACCCTTTGAACTGTACGGTACGGAAAATGCTGTATGTGCGGCAGGTGTCTTAACCCAGAAACACGGTGATGCCAGCAGGTCGGTAGCCTACTACAGCGCTCAGCTAGACACAGTAGCGCGATCCCTCCCCACATGCTTGCGAAGTGTTGCAGCAATAGCATTGCTAGTGAGTAAAAGCGAAGATGTAGTGCTAGGACACAACCTCACAATCCATACTCCTCATGCAGTGTCAGCATTATTAAATTCTGCCCAAACCAGACACGTCTCATCCGCACGGTTTACAAGGTGGGAATTAGCACTAATGGCCCCTGTAAACATCACCATAAAGAGATGCAGTGCACTAAATCCGGCAACGTATCTCCCAGGTGTGCCTGGACAGGCACAAAGGGTGGGGGATGAGAGTGATGGCGAAGGAGGATTTAGTACAGACACTGACTCACATGATTGTATGGAATATTTGACCCAAAATTTCACGGCAAGGCCTGACATCAGTGACAACCCACTGGAAGGTGTAGATTTCACTTTCTACACTGACGGTAGTTGTCACAGACAGACGGACTCAGGAGACTTGTGTACTGGATACGCAGTCGTAGATGACAAAGGTACCATAGAAGCGGAACCCCTGGGCCCACCTCACTCAGCACAAGTTGCTGAACTGGTCGCCCTAACCAGAGCGTGTGAATTGGCTAAAGGTAAATCAGCCAATATCTACACGGATTCTAGGTACGCCTTTGGAGTAGTTCATGATTTCGGGGCCCTATGGCGCCTTAGAAATTTCATGACGGCAGCTGGCACACCCGTGGCACATGCAACCCACATCAAAAGACTTTTAGCAGCAATACAGGAACCTGACAGAGTGGCTGTTATCAAGTGTAAAGCCCACACGTACAGCCAAGACCCAGTGTCACTTGGTAACAGCCGAGCAGACGAAGCTGCTAAATCAGCAGCCAGTACCCCCATGCAGACAGACACCACACAACTGATGGTATTTAATACTGTAAGCACACAGAAATTGTGTGAAATGCAAAATTTGTGTTCACCACAAGAAAAGGCAGTTTGGAGGTCAAAAGGATATGGCCAGGAGTCCTCAGGACTCTGGACAGATGGACAGGGTAAGCCAGTGGCACCCAGAGCATATCTTCCAAGTCTAGCAGAAGCGGCACACAGGCTGACTCATCTAGGTAAAGAAGGAATGTGTAAGTTGGTAAGAGCCTATTGGTGCGCGCCAGGATTTTCTTCCCATGCGGGTAAAAGAGCGATGACATGTCTCACCTGCTTGAGGAAGAATATTGGAAAGGCAATACCAACAGAGCCATCCCATATCCCTCCTACAGACGGTCCTTTCCAGGTAATACAAATTGATTTCATACAATTACCACCTTGTAGAAATTTAAAGTATGTATTGGTTTGTATTGATGTGTTTTCAAATTGGGTTGAAGCATTCCCCGCTGCCACAAATACCGCTACGTTTACTGCAAAGAAAATTGTGCAGGAATTTGTGTGCAGGTACGGTATCCCTAGGATAATTGAAAGCGGTAGGGGTACCCATTTTACAGGTGAAGTCTTCCAGGTAATGTGTAAATTGATGGGAAATAATAGTAATCTGCTTACTCCGTATCGCCCCCAGGCGAGTGTGAAAGTGGAAAGAGTAAACAGCACTATTAAGAACAAGTTGAGCAAAGTGATGGCTGAAACAGGATTGTTGTGGCCGGAAGCTTTGCCAATTGTATTATACAGCATCAGAACCACTCCCAGGTCCCCTCTTAATCTGTCACCCTTTGAAATTCTTTTTGGTCGACAACCCCATGTAATGATTGACCCCCAGGATGATTTGAAATGTAACAATGAAGTAACTGTAAAGTATCTGGTTAAGATGAGTAAGTAGTTAAAGAATCAAAATGACAACCTAAAGCTAGTGATTCCTGATCTGCCAGACAGTAATTGTCATGACATTGAACCTGGGGATTATGTAATGATTCGCAATTTTCTACGCTCAGGTTGCCTTATTGACAGATGGGAAGGACCATATCAAGTCTTATTGACCAGCACAACAGCGTTAAAGGTTGCCGAGAGAGAGACTTGGGTCCATTCGTCTCACTGTAAGAAGGTCACTGACCCAGAGAGGTCCCGTGACAAAGAACAGACGGTAGAGGAAATTGTATCGCTAGAGTGTTTGTTCCAGGAAGGTTGAGACGGCACCTGAGCACTGAAAAAGATCGGAGGCGGTTGTCGAGCCAGATTTCTTTTTCCCTTTTGTTATTTTCTCCAGTTCCCATCTCCCTCCTATTCTTCTTCCCCCATCTTACTCTTCTCCTTTTCCTCCTCTAAGATGGACTTACCCCAAGAGACTGTGTTCCGGATTTTCCTGTTGACCCTGTTGTTGACCAGAGCAGTCTGTTTCGGTGAGAGTACCAGAGAGGCCAAAGAGGGATCTGGAATGGGATCTGATGATCAGAATGGAGGCGTAGAATTCCCAGGACAACACAATCACCGAGCAAAGGCGAGTATCAGAAAACGATCTGGTAGCCATGACATTAATAGACATTGTGAAGGATTGTTAGCTGAAGAGAACTGCATCTGTAGAAATTGTAAAAATATAGTTGAGGACGATTGCATCAAGGAATGTCAGTCCAGTTTTAATATCAACATGGACCGGCATCCATTGAGTGATTATCACTCATTGGTGGGTAAAGTGTTAAATCAGACAGACTGTTGGGTATGCTCACAAGTACCTCAAGGTCATAGAAAGTCAGGACTAGTGCCATATCCTTTAACGGTAGATGAGGTACTTGAGTTAAAGGGTGGGAGACCGGTGGACAAGAGATTTAATATTTCTAGTCCTCCTAGTTTAAAGCTCCACCAATACCATGTAGATAGGTCCCTAATATGTTTTAACATTTCCAATCCCCGAAAGCCGGGAAATTGGGAAGTGTCATGGAACAACCAAACCATGACATTCTCACACAGAGCTGACAAAATGCCCCTAGACTCAGAACTTATACGCCAAATAACCGACAGTGGAAAATATTTCCGGTATAGGTACACTCTAGGAAGTAGGATCATGCGAGTTGGAGAAGTATCACCAGGATACTGTGCACATGTCATACAGTCTGATACGTGTACTAGACAAATGAAAGAGTAAGGGATAGGACTGTTTTCATGGAAGGTTTGTAATATGGTTATGTCATTTTCCATCCCATATGTTCTCCCCGATGATGCATATTTCATATGTGGGAGGAGGGCGTATAAGTGGCTTGCCCCAAACTCAGAGGGATTGTGTTACGTTGGAAAAGTACTGCCTGAAGTAATGACCATTGCCCATAACAAAATGAAAGATATTCCCCGCAGTGCCCAAGCTCCTTACACTCACACTCATTACGAACACATCGTTAAAAGACACCTTGTAGATAGGACAGAGCATGCGGCCTCTGATTTGATCCACGAATCCACCGGGATTCAATTCCTACTCGCGTTAGATATCACCCGTACCGCCAGAGGAGTTATAAATTATAGGTATATATCTGCGCTAGCGAACCTGTTAGACAATATCACCGAGATGTATGATGACACCTTCAGGTATACTGGGAGAGAGCTGCAAGCCTACAAAACAGAGCTGGTCCAGCATAGAATGGTTCTCAATTACCTCACAGCGGTAACAGGCGGGTATTGTGTCACCCTAGCAACTCAGTATGGCGTGAAATGTTGTACATATATCACTAACAGCACCAAGGACCCAACCGAGGTTATAGATCGAAAAATGGATGATATATTGCAAATAAAGTGGGAGTTTCGAAGGAGGCACAATCTTACACTCGCTGCTGTGGGTAATGAATTGACTGGCTGGGTGTCATGGTTGAACCCACGAAATTGGTTTTCAGGTTTAGGAGAATGGGCTCAGACCGTCATCATGGACGTAGGGAAATTCCTCTTGTGTATCCTGGGAGTTAACTTATCATATTGATTGGTCTGGTATTCAGATGTGTTCGGGGTTTAATGAATTGCAAGCGTAGTACCAAGGTGATGAGTCTGAGGAGTGAGGGCATTGTAACAACAACTAATTTAATTTATGACCCGTCAATCGAGACAATGTTGTGATAAAATGTGATTCCACGGTCCGTTTCTTTCACCCGTTTCTCCTTTGATTTTCTCCGAGGTACCAAGAGATCCGCCTGGAAGAAGAATTTGATGACCCCCCATACAGACCAATGATGAACTGTGTCACAGACACTTTTAGAGACTGTAATTCTTTTTATGGACACTTGAAGAAGCTTTGTTTGCTGACAAACCGCAGAGCTACAGTAAAAATACGACGATCCCAACAAGACACCAGACAAGACATCAACAAGACCCCAATCGGCGACTGTATACTAAACCTCACATAGTTATATGACGGCATTGATAACGCTTGTTTCTTATCTTCATCTCTACAACCTCCAGGTAGTATCCCACATAGTCGACAGGTGATTTTCACATATTAGCATCCACATATTCTCCCCCTTCATGTATCATCAACTAATGTGCACCCCATTTGTTGTAACCAAAAGCCGGAAAGAGCTCGGTAGAGTTTGACAGCCCATCCACAGACCCTTAACACGGGATAAGAAGGATTCAAATGTATACTTCGCAATACCTCGAAAGCTTGATTTAGAACACGTACGGCACAATGGTACATGACCCCTCAGACATGGATTTCATACACACATGCTTTCACTATCTCACTAGGTCATATCCTTCCCACCTTCTCCTCTCCTCCCGCTACCCAATCATAAAAAGGTATTCCATGATGACATATATTTTTCTGTTTGAATTGTTTAGAAAGTGGCAGTTATTGGTGACTGCCAAAGGGTGGACTGTCAAAGTCGAAAAATATCGTTATTCCCAATGCCTTGTACTAACCCCAATGCACATGCCCGCTGCTCGTGCATTCAGTCTGCCGTACGTGCACATGTCCGCAAATTGCGTACACTCGCTCCGGCGATTACGCGCGGTATATGCGTATTTACGGTAGAGTTTATGAGCTTGTAGCGGGCGACTCGTTTATAGCATAGTTAACTAATATAGTGCGTTTGGTAGATAATATTCCCTTTAATAATATCTGCAAGTATGTTTAGTGTAAATGGTTCAGGGACTTGGGAATTCCTCTGCATGATACGAAGGGTCTGACAAAGGTTGAACAGTGGTATCTAGTACCTAACTGAAGAGTATTTTATTAGAAACATTCCGGTGTTGGTTAGGAAGAGATTAATTGCTCCTGCGTATAGTTATGTCTATAAGAAGTTTATGGACATTTACTGTATTTGCAGTTCATTATCCATGCGGCGGGAATCCTGAGGATACCTCCCACCTGGGCAGTTTGAAATAGTCACAGCCCACCTGTTCAAATCCACCTATGACCTTTTGTTATAATGAAGAGAGACATTCCTGTGTCCAATGAACAATGAGATTGTAGGGCCCTTTGTAGTGTACTGTATGTTGTGTATATAAAGGCCACTGTCCCCTGACCGGCCAGTACTCTCTCTCATCAACATTTATCTCTGATAATTGGAGGACTGGATCCGGTTGCGCTAGCGAGCGTTCCCCTGTATGGTATGTTTCTCTGTGGCCACTTTGTTACCCGTTTAATGTAAGCCATTCATTCTTATTCTATGTATTTGTGTTTGCGTTCTTTCGCTATTGTGTATATTTCTGTTTAGTTATTGTGTTTAGGTTTTAATGTTAGGATTGTAGTGTATAAGCTGTAAACTGTATTTCTTTTCCCTTTTACATACTAAAATCATCTAGTAAGGTGTTGGAACCTTAACCAGTGTCTGTGTGTTTCACCATTTATCACTAAGGGTTTCTGAGCATCTCAATCGCTCAAACAGCTGGCTTAAATACTAAAGTTTAATCAGTGTTATATCGTTACAGTATCACGGTATTAAGGTTTACAGTGTAAGCATATTCTGTTTAAGGTTTAAAAAGGTTATTGTCTGTGTGTATGCTCGCTGTGTGTATTCCGTACACCCAGCGCAGCGTGTGTACGTAACTTACGTACCACGTGCAAGGTCTTTGTATGCAAATAGCGTACAAAGTGCGTAGCACGTGCACGTGGTTTAGCGGCCATTACGGCTACACGGTAATAGTAAATAGCTTATGTTAAAAGGTAAATAGTTAGCTTTATCAACCTACAGGAACAGTTCACAGAGATCTAATGAGCATGGAAGCCTTGTTTTTTAAAAGTCCTCCATGTGCATCAGCCTGCTGTTGATTCGCAGACTGGTGCAGCTCTGCAGGTATTGGCAGTAGGAGCCAGAGGAGGGCCCCCTCTCTGTAAGGGACCCGGAAATCAGTCCCCACAGTCCCCCTGATGGCTGCCCTGATCAGTCATTTAGCCCCATGTAGTTTAGCCCCAGTAGTTATGCCCCCAGTGGTAATGTGCCTGCAGTTATGGCCCCAGTAGTTTAGCCCCCAGTTGTTTAGCCCCTGTAGTTTAGCCCCCATGTAGTTTGCCCATTAGTAATGCCCCCAGTAGTTTAGCCCCAGTAGTTTGCCCACTTGTAGTTTAGCACCCAATAAGGCTCCCAGTCATAATGCCCCCTGTAGTTTAGCCCCTGTAGTTATGCCCCCAGTAGTTTAGCCCCTGTAGATATGCCCCCTTTTAGTTTGCCCCCTTGTAGTTTAGCCCCCAGTAGTAATGCCTCCAACTAGTAATACCCCCAGTAGTTTAATCTCTTTAGTTATACCCTCAGTAATTTATACCCCCTGTAGTTTGCCCCCAAGTAGTAATACCCCTTTAGTTATACCCCCAGTAGTAATGCCCTCCTGTAGTTTGCCCCCAGTAGTAATGCCCCCAAGTTGTAATGCCCCCAGTAGTAATGCCCCCAGTAGTTTAACCTCTGTAGTTATGCCCCCAGTAGTTTAGCCCCCCTGTAGTAATGCCCCTGTAGTTATACCCCCAGTAGTAATGCCCTCCTGTAGTTTGCCCCCAGTAGTAATGCCCTCCTGTAGTTTGCCCCCAGTAGTTAGCCCCTGTTAGTAATGCCCCCAGTATCTTGCTCCCTTGTAGTTTGCCCACAGTAGTTTGCCCCCAGTAGTAAAGCCCTTCAGTAGTAATGCCCCCAGTAGTAAAGCCCCCTAGTAGTAATGCCCCCAGTAGATGCGCCGCTACACATACGAACCAAAAAAAAACAAAACCACCATACTCACCGAGCCCTGCTCCCGCGTCCGACTGCTGCAGTCCTTCCGGCGTCCGCTCCTTGGCACTATGGGAGAGACGTCATGACGTCTCTCCCACTCTCCTATAGCGTACACTGACGAGTAGTCAGCTCCTGACTCCTGCTGCCTGCTGTGGAGAGAGAGCCGGGCGCCCGCTGGAAACACAATCTCAGCGGGTGCCCAGCATCTTTCAGCGGCGCCGGGCTAACATCGGGTTAGGTGAGCCGGAGGAGGTGGAACTGCGTTCCTTCTCCAAGTGGAACTGATGGAACGCAGTTCCGCCCCGTTCCGGCTCACTTTAACCCCTGGTAAGGGGCCCCTATGTACCATGCAATGGTGAAAAACATATATACTGTAAGACATGTAACAGTGACAGGGAAGGTGGCCCCTACCAGCTGCGCTCCCTGCACCTATGGTAGCTACGCCCTTGCCTGTATAGCATGCATAGGTATGACTGCCTTGCGGCAACATGTTTGCTTGAATAGATTTAAAGTTTACAGTTTGTGATTTTAATTATAACATGTTATTAAACAAGACTTATAAAGGTCAAGTATTGTATGCTTGTAGTAAGCAGGTAACAAATGCAAAATTATTTCTGTAAATAAAGCCTAAGGCAAGTCACACTTCACAGAGGAAGAGAATTATGTCACCTGATGTAAAAAAAAAAATCAATTGATTTTCTAGATTAGACTGCATGAGACAGTTTTGAATGACCCCAAGTGAAACCATATGGGACTTGTTTATTACAGCTATTACCACTTGTGTTTTGCTATACCTTATCTACTGCAAGGGTAAGCACAGGATTTATAGAGGGGGGTTTCCAAACTTACTAGTTACACCACATAGCTTTTTTGTTATAGCCATCTATTGATGACAGCAACAAATTAAAATAATTAAAAATGTACGACATTTTTAAAAGTATGACGTTTGTATGCTCTGGGCATCTTTCTAAGTGCTCCATAACCATAGGCGTGCGCAGCACATTTTATTAGGGGGTGCACCGTCGGAGGGGTGTGCCTAGCACCGCCTTTTGGGCGTGTCTATCACCATCTATTGGCGTCAATGCAATATAAAATATCCACCCTTGTGCCAATCCTAATAAAGCAGATACATTGTCAGACAAACATCGCTGATGGCACTCACTGCAGTTACCCTGCTCGTCCTCAGCCTGGTCTGGCTGCCCCTCTCTTTCCCCTTCAAGCTGCAGCAGCTTACTTACAAATCAGTCACTCACTGACACTGACAGTCGCAGACTAGTACTGCTGCTGCTGGAAAAACTAGTGACGTGTTAATGCTGCTGCCGGCCGCCTGTCAGTATTGAACTGCATGCTGATCCTCATCAGTGTCTGGCATTGGCATAGCATAGAAGGAGAGTGGTGGGCATGTGGCAGGTGTGATGGGTGGGCGGTGGCATCCTTGATTAACCCAGGCGTCTGGTCAGTAATGCAGTCCTGGCAGGGTGCAGCGCAGAGGGGACAGTAATCAGCCTGCTCAGCGATCGCTGCATTAGGCATGTGAGATCGGGGTGCCAGACATTAGGGGGTGCCTGTGCGCACCAGGCACCCCCCCTGCGCACACCTATGTCCATAACTGATTATGGAATACAGATTAAAGGTCAATGCAGTTAGGGCATACTTGCCTACCCTCCCGGAATGGGCGGGAGGCTCCCGAAATTCGGGTGACCCTCCCGGCCCCGCGGAAGAGCAGGCAAGTCTCCCGATTTCAGGGGTCACCCCCTGCCCGGCCGCCCACTAAGCGAGTAAAGTGGGCGGTCCGGGCAGGCGATGACGCGATTCTTGTTGAATCGCGTCATCATAGCCACGCCCCCTGCTGTATAATGTCGGCAATAGCGGCATTACACAGTGGGGGGCGTGGCTTACATGACGCGTCCAGCAGCCACGCCCCCATCCCGCCACTGGCCCACCCCCGTTTCCGCCTCTGGCCCGCCCCCCTCAGCACGTCACCACACTGCCCGCCTGCCCTGCTGAGCCGACCGGCTGCTCTCTCCCGGAGAGAGCAGCCCAAAAGTTGGTAAGTATGAGTTAGGGGTGAGCAGGGCAAACGGCGCGGAAATGCCAGTACTTCGCTTTCTTCTCACCTCAGACTTTGCATACAAGCATCTTTTCTGCTCATGACCCTAGGGCCACATACAGCCTTCAGAGTCTTTACCTACAGCCACCCATGATTTGTGCTTTATTGTCAGCTATGGGTGTTATTTAGTAAGGATTGCCGTTTCTGCTTACCTTTCTATTGCATTCTGGGGGCCGCCCATCACAGGGTAAGGCCGCCCAGCATGATGAAAGGCCTGCCCAGTGGCTGCGTCGTGCTCAATGTAGCAGCTCAGTAATTTGTATTAAATTGAGAAGCACTACAGCCGTGCGACTGTGGACTGAGCGCTAAACATAAAATAACGTTTAAAAAAAACTAACAAAAAAAGGTTTCAAATAAAAAAAATTGTGTTTGTTTTTTTGTTAAAAAAAATAAAAGGTTTAACCAAATAAAACAGGAATAAATGCAGTAAAGGTGAGAATTATAATAAGGATAGGGAAGGGTGGGGATAAGGGTAGAGAAGTGGAGAGCAAGAGATAAGGGTAGAGATGTAAAAAGACAGGGAATTAAAAACAATGGGTCATGTGACCGCAATGATTATAGCCTTTTTAGAATAGGTTGTGGGCAGGCACGGCGCTATCTGCTCAGCAAGGTCTGCAAAGCAGAGAGGTGCCAGGTTGGAGAGGCGCTCTCCCCACTCTGCTACCTTGCTGATGCTTACTGTTGCTGCCAGCTGCCAGCGCCTGTCACACATAGGAGGTAATTCTGAGTTGATCGCAGCAGGAATTTTGTTAGCAGTTGGGCAAAACCATGTGCACTGCAGGGGAGGCAGATATAACATGCGCAGAGAGAGTTAGATTTGGGTGGGTTATTTTGTTTCTGTGCAGGGTAAATACTGGCTGCTTTATTTTTACACTGCAATTTAGATTGCAGATTGAACACACCACACCCAAATCTAACTCTCTCTGCACATGTTATATCTGCCTCCCCTGCAGTGCACATGGGCCCTCATTCCGAGTTGTTCGCTCGTTATTTTTCTTCGCATCGGTGCGATTTTTCGCTAACTGCGCATGCGCAATGTTCGCACTGCGGCTGCGTCAAGTAAATTTGCTAAGAAGTTTGGTATTTTACTCACGGCATTACGAGGTTTTTTCTTCGTTCTGGTGATCAGAGTGTGATTGACAGGAAGTGGGTGTTTCTGGGCGGAAACTGACCGTTTTATGGGTGTGTGTGAAAAAACGCTGCAGTTTCTGGGAAAAACGCGGGAGTGGCTGGAGAAACGGGGGAGTGTCTGGGCGAACGCTGGGTGTGTTTGTGACGTCAAACCAGGAAAGAAACTGACTGAACTGATCGCAGTGGCAGAGTAAGTGTCGAGCTACTCAGAAACTGCTAAGAAATTTCTATTCGCAATTTTGAGAATCTTTCGTTCGCAATTCTGCTAAGCTAAAATTCACTCCCAGTAGGCGGTGGCTTAGCGTGTGCAATGCTGCTAAAAGCAGCTTGCGAGCGAACAACTCGGAATGAGGGCCATGGTTTTGCCCAACTGCTAACAAAATTCCTGCTGCGATCAACTCAGAATTACCCCCTTAGGCAGCAGCGGCTCCGGCAGCGCGGACCCGCGCAGTTAGCACACGACCCCTCTCCAGCGTTTAGCATCCCACTGCTCAGGTCCAGCGCTACACCATTATGTGACCCCTTTTCTGCATCCTATGCATATAAAATCTACTGATTTGAAATGTGTTGGATGCAGAATAGGTGGCTACATAAGGGCTGAAAAAGCAAGGCAACAGGACCTAGACACCAAAGCACTTCCGATGTCTGATGTCATCAATACCCGCTGCGGCTCAGCATTACCACTTTATCCCCACCTTTCCCTATTACTTGATTCACTCTACTGGGCCAGTTATACCCCTTTCAGACTGCCAGCTATGAACACGTGTTATTGACACAGGAACGCGCATAACCCATGTTCATGTGTGGTCTGAAAGGTGCCAGGGTTGATATACCAGGTTGAGTGACCCAGTATTCCAACTCGGGTAGCGAGCAGGGCTGAACACATGTTTATCTTGGCTCGCTGTGCGGTTGCAACCCGTTTCCCGTTCACTGTGTGTGGTAGGGCGGCGCTTAGAGATCATGTGATCTCCAAATGCCGCCACGTCACCGATGATGTCACCAACCCGGCAATATGCTGGGTTGCTTACAGCGGCAGCGGGGTGCCTGAGGCGGGTCGCACCCTGGGAGCTCCCGTGTCGCCTCAGGCGGTCTGAAAGGGGTATAAGATATTTTCAAGCTCCAAATCTTTAAGTAAATAGGACTGGTATCTTTAACTTCATTAAAATGTCAGTATAGAGTGGTACTTTTTTATTTTACAATGTCTCTGTTGATTCACAACCTAAGGGTGTTAGTAGTACAGCCTATATAGTCTCACATGGGTCTTGCTTGCCAAATATGAACTGTACAATAATATTGACAATGTCAATTTCCTTTTATAAAACAACTACATCCTGATCCTATACTCTGAGAAGCAAAACTATTATAATTAGTACAACCGTAAGTTCACATCCTATGTACACTGCCAGTGCCGTAACTAGACATTTTGGTGCCCTGTGCCAGAAATAGAATAGATGCCTCCTCTCCCACCATACTTAAAATAGAAACTGTGCGTGCCTAAGGCACGTGCCAAAAATATAAGGGTGTGGCTTTATGGGGAAGGGGCATGGCCATAAAATAGTACCAATTCACATTAAACGGCACAGTAGTGTTATTATTCACATCACACAGCACAGTATTGTCCGTTATTCACAGTACACCACACAGTAGTACCCATTATACACGTAACACCACGGTAGATCCCCTTATACACATTATGCCATGGTAGAGCCCCTTACACAGATTACACTACAGTAGAGCACCTAATACACATTATGCCGGGTAGAGCCCCTGACACACATGTCAGGTAGAGCCCCTGATATACTTGAGGCAGGTAGAGACACATTACACCATATAGATCCCACATTATGCAAGGAAGAGCCAAGATACACATTATGCCAGTTAGAGCCCACTTTATGGCAGGTAGAGCCCCTGATACATATTGTGCCAGGTAGAGCCCACATTATGCCATTTAGAGCCCATATTATGCCAAGTAGAGCCCCTGATACATATTATGCCAGGTAGAGCCCAAATTATGCCAATTAGAGCCCACTTTATGCCAGTTAGAGCCTACATTACACAGGTAGAGCCCCTGATACACATTATGCCAGATAGAGCCCACACTATGCCAGGTAGAGCCTCTGATACACATTATGCCAAGTAGAGCCCACATTATGCCAGGCAGAGCCCATGATACCCATTATGCCAGATAGAGCCCACAGGGGCGGAGCGTCCACATGGAAAGCTGCAGCACTGCCAGGCCACTGATTTATTGAACACTCTTGACAAGTAGCCAGTCACTGCAGCTACATATTGTGGCCACACAATACTAGCGTGCTGCAGACCTGTTGGTGTTGCCGGCAGGCACTGCTGGCATACACCTAGTTATGGCCCAGTACACTGCCTAGTCATTTGATGATTAATGGCTTGTTTCACTCAAGGTAATTTGGGGGCAAAATTTAGTTTTGGGACTCAGAGCTCTTGTATATATAAAATTGAAGTCAGCAAGGATGTGCCTTAGGAACAATGCCTATGGCAGTAGCACTGTGTTATTATGTATTGTATGAGAGACATTGATGCTGTCTATATTGTGTGACGGTCACTGATGCTATCTGTATTGTATGTAGATCACTAATTCTCACTGCATTATACGGAGGTCACTGTGCTGCTCTGCATTATATGGAGGGTACTGTGATGCTCTTTGTATTATATGGCGTCCACTGTGATGCTTTTGGGTGAGTGAGGTAGTGTAGTACATACACAATAATTATAATTATCTTTGAATCTTGAGAAATTGGCACTTGAATTCTCTATTTAACACTGAAGACAAAACAGAACCACATAATAAATGCAGCAGGCACTGGCACCTTAATGTTATGGGTTTTGCCCTCACCCTTGAAACATTTCAGTCTTTACATTGTTGAATTATGTATTCAATCAAGCAAATGGTGATCACTATCTACTGAGGGCTTGTCAAGCTGAGTTTTCCCCCCGAGTGACAGAAAGCCTAGCTTCACCCCTGCATTTGGATGTCAGTAGAGGGTGTAATGTTCTATGTATCATTAAGGTGTACACGCACAATGTCATTTTATATTGTTTCCGAAAGTTGACAGCTTTGAATGTTTATTTTAATACTCCTACACCACATAAATATCAGACACTTTCTGTGTGACTTTTACAAAGAGAGCATTAAAAGAGCAACAGCCTCTGCATGCAAAGTAGAGTAAAGCTCAAAAGGGAGTAAAAAAACAAAAGTAACAATTGAGTTTATCCACACGCACATAAGAGGCGTGTATCAACCATTCTAGCTTACCTCACGATGAGCTGTGCCTTTTTTATATGATCTCCACCCATATTGTTAGCAAACTAATTGCATTCATGTACAATCCTAGCCATGTTATTAATAGGTGTATCTTTTTTATTTGTAACTTCACTAGTTGATGAAGATAATAACACCCTTTGCACGTGACAATGGAAGCCAAATGTCCTGTGAGTGATGTACTTAATATATAAGTAGCTATATACTAATCGATATGAAGCTAAAAACTACATCAAGCGTATGAGCTTAAGAATTTCCAAGTTATCATCACTAGGTGGTGCTAGAACAAAATGAAAATGTATTCTTCACCAACAAACAGAAAAAAACATTGACTATGTGCCCATATGGTTAAAATATCTAATATAAGCATTACAAGGGGTTGAGGATGGTGGGTGTTCGAGTGACTCTTCATTCTGGAAACTAAATTTAGTTTTCCAGCAATTGAGAAGATATAACAAATTAAAATATTGTTTGGGTTGTGAGGAAATCAGAATCAGACTGATACCCCTTTCAGACATACTCTAAAACTTCGGGGTTTTGCACTTGAACTTCCCAGGTCTGGGCCCCTGCTATTGACCAGAGTTTGTCCCGGGTAAACAACCCTGGTTGAGTGTGAATAGTGCAACCCGTGATTTTACTCCTCGGTTGTACTGATAGGCTGTCCGGATATGCTTGGTGGGGTGGGACTGCCAGGAGGAGGCTGTGCTCCATGCTGCAAGGATGGTGATGTGTGTGTATGACAGGTATTAGAGATGAGCGGGTTCGGTTTTCCGAGAGCTGAACCCCCCGAATTCCAAGTGTCAAACACGGGTCCGAGCCAGGCTCGGTTGTTCCCGCCTGACTCGGAAAACCCAAACGAGGCAAAGCATCATCATCCCGCTGTCGGATTCTCGCAAGATTCGGATTCCATATAAAGAGCCGCGTGTCGTCGCCATTTTCACTCGGGCATTGTAGAGGGTACAGAGATGACGTGGCTACGTTCTCTCAGTGTCAAATCTCAGCATCAGTGCTCAGTATCAGTGCTTATTGCTGCTCAGTAATACTAGTACAGTGTCTTGTGCTGCATCTTGCTGCTGTAGGGTGCTGTGGTAGTAGTGTCCTGTGACTGTGCATCGGTCATCATCATTCCAGTCACAGCGGTATCTGGGGGGTGACAATTCCAGAGTACTTTTGTGCTGCTCACTAATACTAGTACAGTGTCTTGTGCTGCATCGTGCTGCTCAGTGTCAGTTCTCAGTATCATCAGTGCTCAGTATCATCAGTGCTCAGTATCAGTGCTCAGTATCATCAGTGCTCAGTATCACTGCTCATTGTCTTGTGGTGCTCAGTAATACTACATTACTAATACTAGTACAATGTCTTGTACTAATCATGCTGCTCAGTGTCAGTTCGTAGTATCATCAGTGCTCAGTATCATCAGTGCTCAGTATCACTGCTCATTGTCTTGTGGTGCTCAGTAATACTACATTACTAATACTAGTACAGTGTCTTGTGCTAATCGTGCTGCTCAGTGTCAGTTCGTAGTATCATCAATGCTCAGTATCATCAGTGCTCAGTATCATCAGTGCTCAGTATCAGTATATACTACATTACTAATACTAGTACAGTGTCTTGTGTTGAATTTTGCTGCTGTAGGGTGCTGTGGTAGTGTCCTGTCACTGTGCATAGGTCATCATCATTCCAGTCACAGTGGTATCTGGTATCTATCTAGTGGTATCTAATTCCAGACATTACTGCCGTCTAATTCCAGATATATTACTGGCATATAATTCCACACATTAAAAAATGGAGAACAAAAATTTGGAGGGTAAAATAGGGAAAGATAAAGATCCACTTCCACCTAGTGCTAAAGCTGCTGCCACTAGTCATGGCAGAGACGATGAAATGCCATCAACGTTTGTCTGCCAAGGTCGATGCCCAATGTAGAGAGCATGTAAAATCCAAAAAGCAAAAGTTCAGTAAAATGACCCAAAAATCTAAATTAAAATCATCTGAGGAGAAGCGTAAACTTGCCAATATGCCATTTACGACACGGAGTGGCAAGGAACGGCTAAGGCCCTCTCCTATGTTCCTCATGACTAGTGGTTCAGCTTCACATGATGATGGAAGCACTCATCCTCCCGCTAGAAAAATGAAAAGAGTTAAGCTGTCAAAAGCACAGCAAAGAACTGTGCGTTCTAAATCACAAATCCCCAAGGAGAGTCCAAATGTGTCGGTTGTAATGCCTGACCTTCCCAACACTGGACGGGAAGAGTTAGCTCCTTCCACCATTTGCACGCCCCCTGCAAGTGCTGGAAGGAGCACCCACAGTTCAGTTCCTGATATTCAAATTGAAGATGTCACTGTTGAAGTACACCAGGATGAGGATATGGGTGTTGCTGGCGCTGAGGAGGAAGTTGACGAGGAGGATTCTGATGGTGATGTGGTTTGTTTAAATCAGGCACCCGGGGAGACACCTGTTGTTCATGGGATGAATAAGGCCATTGACATGCCTGGTCAAAATACAAAAAAAAATCACCTCTTCGGTGTGGAATTATTTCAACAGAAATGCGGACAACAGGTGTCAAGCCGTGTGTTGCCTTTGTCAAGCTGTAATAAGTAGGGGTAAGGACATTAACCACCAAGGAACATCCTCCCTTATACGTCACCTGGAGCTCATACATCAGAAGTCATTGACAAGTTCAAAAACTTTGGGTAACAGCGGAAGCAGTCCACTAACAACTAAATCCCTTCATCCTCTTGTACCCAAGCTCCTGAAAACCACACCGCCAACTCCCGCAATGTCAATTTCCTCCTTAGACAGGAACACCAATAGTCCTGCAGGCCATGTCACTGGCAAGTCAGATGAGTCCACTCCTAACTGGGATTCCTCCGATGGATCCTTGAGTGGAACGCCTACTGCTGCTGTTGCTGCTGGTGCTGCTGTTGTTGCTGCTGGGAGTCGATCGTCATCCCAGAGCAGGGACGTGCAGTCACGGGAGGCAGGGGAGGCAGTGCCTCCCCTGTCATTAATGATTAAAATAATACAAAAAGATACTTATGACACATATTCTGTGCCATAAGTATCTGCTTTAGCCTTCTTTTTATTTTAATAATTTTTTTGTGTGTTAAAACTGTTTTAAATGTGTGTTGGAGGCACCACTCTCGGTGCCTCTCGCTGTCAGTGTAAAGGGACGGAAGTGGGAGGCGGGGCCAAGCATTGGGCAGTAAAAGCCCATTAGAAAAAGCAGCAGAAGCGGCACCTAACAGCAGTGCCGCTTTGGAAGGGGCGTGCTTTCAGCCCATATGAAAGCACGCCCCACTCACAGGCAGATGTGACTGGCCAGTGACAGTGGTGGATTCTGGGGGAGCACTAAGACAAGTGCCCCTCCATAGTCTAGGAAGTTATTTGATTATTATTTACATAGGCACGCCCCCCCCCTCCCCCTTATTTTACTAAATATGTGCGGTGGCGCTGGATGCTGTAAGCTGCGGCCGCTGCCCCCACCCCTTTCAGCTGCTGTCTGGCTGTGAATACAGACATGTCACAGTCTGACATGTCAGCTGCACCACAGCACAGCCAGCAGCAGCAGTGCCCGATGCCCGCCCCTTCCCTACCTGCATGGCTGCTCCCTTCTAGAGATGAGCGGGTTCAGTTTCTCGGAAACCGAACCCCCCCGAACTTCAGCCTTTTTACACGGGTCCGAGGCAGACTCGGATCTTCCCGCCTTGCTCGGCTAACCCGAGCGCGCCCGAACGTCATCATCCCGCTGTCGGATTCTCGCGAGGCTCGTATTCTATCGCGAGACTCAGATTCTATATAAGGAGCCGCGCGTCGCCGCCATTTTCACACGTGCATTGAGATTCATAGGGAGAGGACGTGGCTGGCGTCCTCTCCGTTTAGAGTAGAGTAGAGAGTAGAGAGTCTAGAGACACTTGATTTACTAATTTTGGGGAGCATATTAGGACGGAGTACTACTTGCTGATAGTGTGACCAGTGACCACCAGTTTAATTAATCCGTTCTCTGCCTGAAAAAAAACGATACACAGTGTGACACAGTCACATACCATATCTGTGCTCAGCCTCAGTGTGCCCTCAGTGTGCTGCATCATCTATGTAATACTGTATATCTGACTGTGCTGAGTGCTCACTGCTCACACAGCTTAATTGTGGGGGAGACTGGGGAGCAGTTATAGCAGGAGTACATATTTTAACAGTGCACACTTTTGCTGCCAGAGTGCCACTGCCAGTGCCAGTGTGACTGACCAGTGACCACTACTACTTGCTGATAGTGTGACCAGTGACCACCAGTTTAATTAATCCGTTCTCTGCCTGAAAAAAAACGATACACAGTGTGACACAGTCACATACCATATCTGTGCTCAGCCTCAGTGTGCCCTCAGTGTGCTGCATCATCTATGTAATACTGTATATCTGACTGTGCTGAGTGCTCACTGCTCACACAGCTTAATTGTGGGCGAGACTGGGGAGCAGTTATAGCAGGAGTACATATTTTAACAGTGCACACTTTTGCTGCCAGAGTGCCACTGCCAGTGCCAGTGTGACTGACCAGTGACCACTGACCACCAGTATATTGTGATCGTCGTGTGGTGTTTTTATTCTATAAACGCATTCTGCTGACAGTGTCCAGTATATACGTATATAATATATACCTGTCCGGCTGCAATAGTGATATATATATATTTTTTATATCATTATCATCCAGTCTATATTAGCAGCAGACGCAGTACGGTAGTCCACGGCTGTAGCTACCTCTGTGTCGACAGTCGCTAGTCCATCCATAATTGTATACCACCTACCTGTGGTGTTTTTTTTTTTTCTATCTTCTTGATACTACTAGTAGCTTACTTTAGGAGTCTGCAGTGCTGAGCTGACAGTGTCCAGCAGGTCCGTCATTATATAATATATACCTGTCCTGCTGCAGTAGTGATATATATATATTTTTTTATATCATTATCATCCAGTCTATATTAGCAGCAGACGCAGTAGGGTAGTCCACGGCTGTAGCTACCTCTGTGTCGGCAGTCGCTCGTCCATCCATAATTGTATACCACCTACCTGTGGTGGTTTTTTTTTTTCTATCTTCTTGATACTAGTAGCTTACTTTAGGAGTCTGCAGTGCTGAGCTGACAGTGTCCAGCAGGTCCGTCATTATATAATATATACCTGTCCGGCTGCAGTAGTGATATATATATATATTTTTTATATCATTATCATCCAGTCTATATTAGCAGCAGACGCAGTACGGTAGTCCACGGCTGTAGCTACCTCTGTGTCGGCAGTCGCTAGTCCATCCATAATTGTATACCACCTACCTGTGGTGTTTTTTTTTTTTTCTATCTTCTTGATACTACTAGTAGCTTACTTTAGGAGTCTGCAGTGCTGAGCTGACAGTGTCCAGCAGGTCCGTCATTATATAATATATACCTGTCCTGCTGCAGTAGTGATATATATATATATTTTTTATATCATTATCATCCAGTCTATATTAGCAGCAGACGCAGTACGGTAGTCCACGGCTGTAGCTACCTCTGTGTCGGCAGTCGCTCGTCCATCCATAATTGTATACCACCTACCTGTGGTGTTTTTTTTTTTTCTATCTTCTTGATACTAGTAGCTTACTTTAGGAGTCTGCAGTGCTGAGCTGACAGTGTCCAGCAGGTCCGTCATTATATAATATATACCTGTCCTGCTGCAGTAGTGATATATATATATATTATTTATATCATTATCATCCAGTCTATATTAGCAGCAGACGCAGTACGGTAGTCCACGGCTGTAGCTACCTCTGTGTCGGCAGTCGCTCGTCCATCCATAATTGTATACCACCTACCTGTGGTGTTTTTTTTTTTTCTATCTTCTTGATACTACTAGTAGCTTACTTTAGGAGTCTGCAGTGCTGAGCTGACAGTGTCCAGCAGGTCCGTCATTATATAATATATACCTGTCCGGCTGCAGTAGTGATATATATATATATATTTTTTATATCATTATCATCCAGTCTATATTAGCAGCAGACGCAGTACGGTAGTCCACGGCTGTAGCTACCTCTGTGTCGGCAGTCGCTCGTCAATCCATAAGTATACTAGTATCCATCCATCTCCATTGTTTACCTGAGGTGCCTTTTAGTTGTGCCTATTAAAATATGGAGAACAAAAATGTTGAGGTTCCAAAAATAGGGAAAGATCAAGATCGACTTCCACCTCGTGCTGAAGCTGCTGCCACTAGTCATGGCCGAGACGATGAAATGCCAGCAACGTCGTCTGCCAAGGCCGATGCCCAATGTCATAGTACAGAGCATGTAAAATCCAAAACACCAAATATCAGTAAAAAAAGGACTCAAAAATCTAAAATAAAATTGTCAGAGGAGAAGCGTAAACTTGCCAATATGCCATTTACCACACGGAGTGGCAAGGAACGGCTGAGGCCCTGGCCTATGTTCATGGCTAGTGGTTCAGCTTCACATGAGGATGGAAGCACTCAGCCTCTCGCTAGAAAAATGAAAAGACTCAAGCTGGCAAAAGCACAGCAAAGAACTGTGCGTTCTTCGAAATCACAAATCCACAAGGAGAGTCCAATTGTGTCGTTTGCGATGCCTGACCTTCCCAACACTGGACGTGAAGAGCATGCGCCTTCCACCATTTGCACGCCCCCTGCAAGTGCTGGAAGGAGCACCCGCAGTCCAGTTCCTGATAGTCAAATTGAAGATGTCAGTGTTGAAGTACACCAGGATGAGGAGGATATGGGTGTTGCTGGCGCTGGGGAGGAAATTGACCAGGAGGATTCTGATGGTGAGGTGGTTTGTTTAAGTCAGGCACCCGGGGAGACACCTGTTGTCCGTGGGAGGAATAGGGCCATTGACATGCCTGGTGAAAATACCAAAAAAATCAGCTCTTCGGTGTGGAAGTATTTCAACAGAAATGCGGACAACATTTGTCAAGCCGTGTGTTGCCTTTGTCAAGCTGTAATAAGTAGGGGTAAGGACGTTAACCACCTCGGAACATCCTCCCTTATACGTCACCTGCAGCGCATTCATCATAAGTCAGTGACAAGTTCAAAAACTTTGGGCGACAGCGGAAGCAGTCCACTGACCAGTAAATCCCTTCCTCTTGTAACCAAGCTCACGCAAACCACCCCACCAACTCCCTCAGTGTCAATTTCCTCCTTCCCCAGGAATGCCAATAGTCCTGCAGGCCATGTCACTGGCAATTATGACGAGTCCTCTCCTGCCTGGGATTCCTCCGATGCATCCTTGCGTGTAACGCCTACTGCTGCTGGCGCTGCTGTTGTTGCTGCTGGGAGTCGATGGTCATCCCAGAGGGGAAGTCGTACTCGTAAGACCACTTTTACTACTTCCACCAAGCAATTGACTGTCCAACAGTCCTTTGCGAGGAAGATGAAATATCACAGCAGTCATCCTGCTGCAAAGCGGATAACTGAGGCCTTGGCATCCTGGGCGGTGAGAAACGTGGTTCCGGTATCCATCATTACTGCAGAGGCAACTAGAGACTTGTTGGAGGTACTGTGTCCCCGGTACCAAATACCATCTAGGTTCCATTTCTCTAGGCAGGCGATACCGAAAATGTACACAGACCTCAGAAAAAGACTCACCAGTGTCCTAAAAAATGCAGTTGTACCCAATGTCCACTTGACCACGGACATGTGGACAAGTGGAGCAGGGAAGGCTCAGGACTATATGACTGTGACAGCCCACTGGGTAGATGTATGGACTCCCGCCGCAAGAACAGCAGCGGCGGCACCAGTAGCAGCATCTCGCAAACGCCAACTCTTTCCTAGGCAGGCTACGCTTTGTATCACCGCTTTCCAGAATACGCACACAGCTAAAAACCTCTTACGGCAACTGAGGAAGATCATCGCAGAATGGCTTACCCCAATTGGACTCTCCTGTGGATTTGTGGCATCGGACAACGCCAGAAATATTGTGTGTGCATTAAATATGGGCAAATTCCAGCACGTCCCATGTTTTGCACATACCTTGAATTTGGTGGTGCAGAATTATTTAAAAAACGAGAGGGGCGTGCAAGAGATGCTGTCGGTGGCCAGAAGAATTGCGGGACACTTTCGGCGTACAGGCACCACGTACAGAAGACTGGAGCAACACCAAAAACGCCTGAACCTGCCCTGCCATCATCTGAAGCAAGAAGTGGTAACGAGGTGGAATTCAACCCTCTATATGCTTCAGAGGTTGGAGGAGCAGCAAAAGGCCATTCAAGCCTATACAACTGAGCACGATATAGGAGGTGGAATGCACCTGTCTCAAGCGCAGTGGAGAATGATTTCAACGTTGTGCAAGGTTCTGCAACCTTTTGAACTTGCCACACGTGAAGTCAGTTCAGACACTGCCAGCCTGAGTCAGGTCATTCCCCTCATCAGGCTTTTGCAGAAGAAGCTGGAGACATTGAAGGAGGAGCTAACACAGAGCGATTCCGCTAGGCATGTGGGACTTGTGGATGGAGCCCTTAATTCGCTTAACAAGGATTCACGGGTGGTCAATCTGTTGAAATCAGAGCACTACATTTTGGCCACCGTGCTCGGTCCTAGATTTAAAACCTACCTTGGATCTCTCTTTCCGGCAGACACAAGTCTGCTGGGGTTCAAAGAACTGCTGGTGACAAAATTGTCAAGTCAAGCGGAACGCGACCTGTCAACATCTCCTCCTTCACATTCTCCCGCAACTGGGGGTGCGAGGAAAAGGCTCAGAATTCCGAGCCCACCCGCTGGCGGTGATGCAGGGCAGTCTGGAGCGACTGCTGATGCTGACATCTGGTCCGGACTGAAGGACCTGACAACGATTACGGACATGTCGTCTACTGTCACTGCATATGATTCTCTCCCCATTGAAAGAATGGTGGAGGATTATATGAGTGACCGCATCCAAGTAGGCACGTCAGACAGTCCGTACTTATACTGGCAGGAAAAAGAGGCAATTTGGAGGCCCTTGCACAAACTGGCTTTATTCTACCTAAGTTGCCCTCCCACAAGTGTGTACTCCGAAAGAGTGTTTAGTGCCGCCGCTCACCTTGTCAGCAATCGGCGTACGAGGTTACATCCAGAAAATGTGGAGAAGATGATGTTCATTAAAATGAATTATAATCAATTCCTCCGTGGAGACATTGACCAGCAGCAATTGCCTCCACAAAGTAGTACACAGGGAGCTGAGATGGTGGATTCCAGTGGGGACGAATTGATAATCTGTGAGGAGGAGGATGTACACGGTGATATATCGGAGGATGATGATGAGGTGGACATCTTGCCTCTGTAGAGCCAGTTTGTGCAAGGAGAGATTAATTGCTTCTTTTTTGGTGGGGGTCCAAACCAACCCGTCATTTCAGTCACAGTCGTGTGGCAGACCCTGTCACTGAAATGATGGGTTGGTTAAAGTGTGCATGTCCTGTTTATACAACATAAGGGTGGGTGGGAGGGCCCAAGGACAATTCCATCTTGCACCTCTTTTTTCTTTCATTTTTCTTTGCGTCATGTGCTGTTTGAGGGGTGTTTTTTGGAAGGGCCATCCTGCGTGACACTGCAGTGCCACTCCTAGATGGGCCAGGTGTTTGTGTCGGCCACTAGGGTCGCTTAGCTTACTCACACAGCTACCTCATTGCGCCTCTTTTTTTCTTTGCATCATGTGCTGTTTGGGGAGTGTTTTTTGGAAGGGCCATCCTGCGTGACACTGCAGTGCCACTCCTAGATGGGCCAGGTGTTTGTGTCGGCCACTAGGGTCGCTTAGCTTACTCACACAGCTACCTCATTGCGCCTCTTTTTTTCTTTGCGTCATGTGCTGTTTGGGGAGTGTTTTTTGGAAGGGCCATCCTGCGTGACACTGCAGTGCCACTCCTAGATGGGCCAGGTGTTTGTGTCGGCCACTTGGGTCGCTTAGCTTAGCCATCCAGCGACCTCGGTGCAAATTTTAGGACTAAAAATAATATTGTGAGGTGTGAGGTGTTCAGAATAGACTGAAAATGAGTGGAAATTATGGTTATTGAGGTTAATAATACTTTGGGATCAAAATGACCCCCAAATTCTATGATTTAAGCTGTTTTTTAGGGTTTTTTGAAAAAAACACCCGAATCCAAAACACACCCGAATCCGACTAAAAAAATTCGGTGAGGTTTTGCCAAAACGCGTTCGAACCCAAAACACGGCCGCGGAACCGAACCCAAAACCAAAACACAAAACCCGAAAAATTTCCGGTGCTCATCACTACTCCCTTCCCTGTGACCAGCCACCATTCGCCTGCATCTATATGTCCCTTCTCCGTCCCCTCCCTGAGGCTCTGCCCCCGCATGTCGGAGGCCACGCCCCTTCCCTGCTTTAGTTGCGAACATCTGATTCCTGCTCATCCAGCTCTGTGGGGTGAACCAGGGAATATATAGAGACTGCAACCTTTCCACAATCAAAAGTAAGTATCTGTGGGGGGATGGATGTTATATATATATATATATATATATATATATGGAGAAGAAGCTGGCGGCACTCTCAGGACTTTTTAGATGATAATAATATAAAGGCAATTACAGCCTATCTGTCATCAACGTTTCAGTTTTATTGTAAAAACTTTCGTCAGGATACAAAGCATAAGTGAACACATACCTTTATAGAGAAAATCACCAACAGTGTGAACTCGTGGCCCAGAGGCTGCGGCTAGGGTGAATGACGTCACAGCAATTGCGACGGGTGCCGAGTCCGCACTAGAGTCCCGTGAGCCGTTGCCAGGAGACTTTACAAACAGACATCAACAAACCAATGAAAACACCAAATAAATAAATACAGCACGGAGAACATATCAAGCGTGATATCATAAACCCGATGGTGATTGCACGGAGCAGCGCACATCATTCTGCAATAAATCTCACAAATCAGATGTGTAGGTCATTACCACCGATGATGGCAATTCTATGTAAAATCAGCATCAATATTGTGATCACACATTGCACTACATCTGACATTTCGTTAGTCGCTTAAAGGAATGGATAGCGTCAATGAAAATAACTGTACCTAAGACATTAATATAGTCATCACAGTAACATAGTAGTTCAATGTCCATAATCCAGTCATGTAGTGCACTTCAAAAAACATTTTTATAAGGCGCTTTAGGGGATAAGCAGCGCCAACACTG
Source organism: Pseudophryne corroboree (assembly GCF_028390025.1). Classification (NCBI taxonomy): domain Eukaryota; kingdom Metazoa; phylum Chordata; class Amphibia; order Anura; family Myobatrachidae; genus Pseudophryne; species Pseudophryne corroboree. The sequence goes on from NC_086446.1 coordinate 460,252,788, forward strand.
ATATACATAGATCATGCCTCATGGTGTGAGAGAGGGTAAATAACGCCTATATTGTCCGATATGATGCATATCTTTGCTTAACCTTTAGTCAGGAAACAACAATTATGATTAGAGCAGAAGTCGCAAGATAACTGGGTTGATAACTGTAATACTGGAAAAATTATATCAGCAACGTGTGTGGCAAGCAATGTTACAAATAGCAATTCCAAGAGATATATTCATTTAGACCAGCTGGTGCAACAGTGTTCAATTTATGTATCCAGCGGGTCTCTAAACGCAAGAGCTGCTTTGCTCTATCACCACCTCTGATATTTATTGGCACATGGTCAATGATCTTATACTTGAGTGATGATAAGTTGTGCTTAAACATTTTAAAGTGTCTTGCCACTGCTTGATCATGGTTGGCTCCTTCTAGGGCTTGTCTAATGGCCATACGATGTGTGGCCATTCGTTCCTTAAACATACATGTGGTCTTGCCAATGTAAAGCAGTCCGCAGGGGCATCGGATGTAATATATGACGAATCTGGTGCTACAGGTAAGTATATGTTTTATTGGAATGCGAGTTCCTGTATGTGGATGGTTGAAATCTTTACCCGTCTCCATATAGCTGCAGGTTATGCAGCCCGTGCATCTGTAGCAACCCGGCTTGCGGCTGAGGAAATGTGACTGATCATTTTTACTGGTAGTAGAGATGTCATTTCTACACAGTAGATCTTTCAAGTTCTTATTCCTAGTGAAACTAGGAAGGATGCTGGATTTTTTTGTAAACTGTAAGTCAGGATCTAGAGCAACTACTGGCCACAGTTGTTTGGCTTTCTTGGAAATAGAGGTGCTAAGAGGATGATATTGTTGCACAAACACTTGTTTTTTCTGAAGAGTCGTTTTAGATATGGCTGGCGCTAACAATTGTGTCCTAGGGAGGGCAAGTGCTTTCTTTTTAGCTTGCAACAAATCTGCATGTTTGTAGCCTCGTTGCATGAACTGTATGATCATGGTATCTATGTTCACAACAGCTTTGTCTTGTGTATCTGAGATCCTGCATATTCTCAAAAATTGTGAGTATGGCAGGCCTCTGATGCATGCTGGTGGATGTTGGCTCTGTGCATGCAGGTAAGTGTTTCTGTCAGTAGGCTTTTTATAAAGGCCAGTATGTATAGTGCCTTGCTCAAGGGATATGTTCACATCCAGATAGTGGACCTGTGTCTCACTTATATCCCATGTGAACTTAATGGTGGGGTCCAAAGTGTTGATGTGCGTCAACTGTGATTGCAACTGCAATCTGGTACCTGTCCAAATTAGCAGGAGATCATCTATATAACGGATGATCCAAAGTAGATTGTCCGTAAATTCTCTGTTGGAAAAGAATAAATCTTGTTCAATTTTAAACATGTAGATGTTTGCGAACGACGGAGCCACGCAGGAACCCATTGTGCAGCCCCGCCGCTGGCGATACCATCTGTAGTCAAAAAGAAAATAATTACGCTTTAAAGTGAGGTCCAACAGAGACAAAAAGAAAGACAAATCTGGTCCAGTGTAGAGTTCATTGTCAGTTAAAAAAAGATCTAACCGCCTGAATGCCCAGATCATGCGGGATGTTAGTATATAAGGAAACCACATCTAATGTGCATAATATACTGTGCTCTGGGACTGGTGAAACTGAAATCAATTTGTTAATCAAAGTGGTGGTATCTTTCAAAAACATTTTGTGTGACTGTATGAGAGGCTGAAGGTACGTGTCTAAGTACTGAGAGATTTTGTAATAGATCGAATCTCGTGCCGATATAATGGGTCGACCAGGGAGATGGTCGACCCATACGGTCATACGGATACAGCATTACCATTGAGGTCATGCCCCTTGTTGTGAGGCAACACCCTCATTGCAAGACCATGCCCACTTTTCCAGGAACACATGTGCCTTTGGTGCAAGCAAAGACAGTGGCGGTAGCAGGCTTTGGCGTGGTAGGGGGCATTGGCTCGGCGGCGGTAGGGGTCATCAACAGGACTCGGTGGACATTATGGTTGCAGTGCCTCACCAGCCACTGACCTCACCGCACGCCACTGTCCCAGAGGGGGAGTCGGAAGACCACTTGTACTACTTCCATTAAGCAATTTACTGTCCAACAGTCCTTTGCGAGGAAGATGAAATATCACAGCAGTCATCCTGTTGCAAAGCGGATAACTCAGGCCTTGACAACTATGTTGGTGTTAGACGTGCGTCCGGTATCCACCGTTAGTTCACAGGGACTTAGAGAATTGCTTGAGGTAGTGTGTCCCCGGTACCAAATCCTATCTAGGAACCACTTCTCTAGGCAGGCGATGTACATAGACATCAGAAAAAGTGTCCTCAGTGTCCTAAAAAATGCAGTTGTACCCACTGTCCACTTAACCACGGACATGTGGACAAGTGGAGCAGGGCAGACTAAGGAATATATGACTGTGACAGCCCACTGGGTAGATGTATTGCCTCCCGCAGCAACAACAGCGGCGGCACCAGTAGCAGCATCTCGCAAACGCCAACTCGTTCCTAGGCAGGCTACGCTTTGTATCACCGCTTTCCATAAGAGGCACACAGCTGACAACCTCTTACGGAAACTGAGGAACATCATCGCAGATTGGCTTACCCCAATTGGACTCTCCTGGGGATTTGTGATATTGGAAAACGCCACCAATATTGTGCGTGCATTACATGTGGGCAAATTCCAGCACGTCCCATGTTTTGCACATACAATGAATTTGGTGGTGCAGAATTTTTTGAAAAACGACAGGGGCGTGCAGGAGATGCTGTCGGTGGCCCGAAAAATTGCGGGCCACTTTCGGCATTCAGCCACCGCGTGCCGAAGACTGGAGCGCCAGCAAACACTCCTGAACATGCCCTGCCATCAGCTGAAGCAAGAGGTGGTAACGAGGTGGAATTCAACCCTCTATTCAGAGGATGGAGGAGCAGCAAAAGGCCATTCAAGCCTATACATCTGCCTACGATATAGGCAAAGTAGGAGGAATACACCTGACTCAAGCACAGTGGAGAATGATTTCCATGTTGTGCAAGGTTCTCCAACCCTTTGAACTTGCCACACGTGAAGTCAGTTCAGACACTGCCAGCCTAAGTCAGGTCATTCCCCTCATCAGGCTTTTGCAGAAGCAGCTGGAGAGATTGAAGGAGGAGCTAAAACGGAGCGATTCCGCTAGGCATGTGGGACTTGTGGATGGAGCCCTTCATTCGCTTAACCAGGATTCACGGGTGGTCAATCTGTTGAAATCAGAGCACTACATTTTGGCCACCGTGCTCGATCCTAGGTTTAAAGCCTACGTTGTATCTCTCTTTCCGGCAGACACAAGTCTGCAGATGATCAAAGACCTGCTGGTGAGACAATTGTGAAGTCAAGCGGAACGTGACCCGCCAACAGCTCCTCCTTCATTTTCTACCGCCACTGCAGCTGCCAGGAAAAGGATAAAATTTCCCAAACCACCCACTGGCGGTGATGCAGGGCAGTCAGGAGCAAGTGCTGACATCTGGTCTGGACTGAAGGACCTGCCAACGATTACTGACATGTCTACTGTCACTGCATATGATTCTGTCACCATTGAAAGAATGGTGGAGGATTATATGAGTGACAGCATCCAAGTAGGCATGTCAGACAGTCCGTACGTATACTGGCAGGAAAAAGAGGCAATTTGGAGGCCCTTGCACAAACTGGCTTTATTTTACCTAAATTGACCCCCTTCCAGTGTGTACTCCGAAAGAGTGTTTCGTTCAGCCGGTCACCTTGTCAGCGATCGGCGTAGGAGGTCACTTCCGGAAAATGTGGAGAAGATGATGTTCATCAAAATGAATTATAAATTCCTCCGTGGAGACATTTACCAGCAATTGCCTCCAGAAAGTACACAGGGACCTGTGATGGTGGATTCCAGTGGGGACGAATTAATACTCTGTGAGGAGGAGGATGTACACAGTGAAAGGGGTGAGGAATCGGATGATGAGGTGGACATCTTGCCTCTGTAGAGCCAGTTTGTGCAAGGAGAGATTGATTGCTTCTTTTTTGGTGGGGGCCCAAACCAACCAGTCATTTCAGCCACAGTCGTGTGGCAGACCCTGTCGCTGAAATGATTGGTTTGTTAAAGTGTGCATGTCCTGTTTTTTATACAACATAAGGGTGGGTGGGAGGGCCCAAGGACAATTCCATCTTGCACCTCTTTTTTTATTTATCTTTGCATCATGTGCTGTTTGGGGATTATTTTTTTAAGTGCCATCCTGTCTGACACTGCAGTGCCACTCCTAGATGGGCCAGGTGTTTGTGCCGCCCACTTGGGTCGCTTAGCTTAATCATCCAGCGACCTCGGTGCAAATTTAAGGACTAAAAATAATATTGTGAGGTGTGAGGTGTTAAGAATAGACTGGAAATGAGTGGAAATTATGGTTATTGAGCTTAATAATACTATAGGATCAAAATTACCCCCAAATTCTATGATTTTAGCTGTTTTTGAAGTTTTTTTAAAAAAACACCCGAATCCAAAACGCATCCAAATCCAAAACTCGAAAAGGTGGTTTTGCCAAAACGCGTCCGAATCCAAAACACGACCGCGGACCCGAATCCAAAACCAAAACACAAAACACGAAAAATGCCCGCTGCACGTCAGGTATGTGTGTGTATGACAGGTATGTTTGTGTATGACAGGTATGTGTGTGTATGAGTGTGACGTATGTGTATGACATGTATGTCTGTGGGGTGGCACTTGATATGCCAGCTGTCAGGATCCCGGCGCTCAGTATACCGGCACCAGAATCCACGACAGTCCTGGACGGAGAATAAACAGCGTGGCGTGCCACCGTGCCCACAGCATGGCGAGCGCAGCTAGCCCGCAAGAGGCTCTTTTGCGCTTGCCCCGCTGCTGGTATACCGGAGGTCGGAATCCTGGCGCCTGTATGCTGGCGCAGGGATACCAAGCGCCGGCATACCGTAGTACACCCATGTCTGTGTATGACAGCATCCTGCAGCCTTGGCTTTTAGAATGCCAGGGCAGACGAGGCTTATGTCTGAGAGGGGATGACCTGGAAATTTTACAGGTCTCAGGTGTAGTGTGAAAGGGGGTCTCGTGGAAACCGAAGATTTTTCAAAGGTGAAAACCCGAGTCTGAGCAGGTAAATTCCAGGGTCGTATGTCTGAAAGTGGTATTAGACTCTACATTATTATTATTATTATTATTATTATTATTATTAACAATGAACGTTATATCTTGCAACTTTCGAGTTTGGTACTTTTGTCCCAGCTTCTGGGACGTAGGGGCCTATTTATCACCATCCGCATCCAGGATGCGGATGACAGGTGATAAAATCGCCCAAACTCGCACTGCGATAATTGATTACATTGTAGGGATGTATCAATTATCACATGCAGGAACAGAGCTTGCGGTCAAGCTCTGTCTCTGCGATGCCTCTTCACAGCATCATTGGGGTTTTGTCCTGCTGCGCATGTGCCGCCCCCGCCGACATCACCGCTACCGCCGCTGCCCGGTTGACCCCCCCAACATCACGACTACCCCTGCGCACTGCAGACCCCCCCCCCCCCCCCCCCAGCAGGATAATATACTCACCTGTCCAGGGAGCCGGTCCACGCTGCTTCATGAGGCTGCCGGGTGCCGGCTCCTTCTCCTGCGCTGTGAACCCCGGTGCTGTAAAGTGCGCTGCCATTTTGCAGCGTCACTTTACTGCACCAGGGTCACATTGCAGCACTTGGGGGACCCGACGCCCGGCAGCACTCACCGGAGCAGCGGACACCGGCTCCCTGGACAAGTGAGTATGTTTTGGTTTTTGTTAAGTTATTTATTTTTACACATTGATCAGCTTGTGTGTCCATCGGACACACAGAGCTGATCACTGGAGCCGGGTCCCGCTCATCTTTCTCTGTCAGGGGCAGAGAAAGCTGGGCAAAAGGGTGCTTATCGCAGTGCTGCCCTGTGAACTCCCCAGCCTGAGCTGGCGAGATTATCACAAGGCACACTGCGGTATTTTTTCACATTATTTTTTAGTAAATCTGGTCAGATCGCATTTCCCATTATAAGTATGGGGAATGCGATGTGGCTTACTAAAAAAAAAAAGTGAATTAAAGGGTTTGGAGCAGTTTTTCATGAAAAATGCTCCAAATCCCCTTTAATACATTCAGGTGATACTAAAATAATGTGAAACGGGTGTGAAGGCTCACTTCACTCTTTTCACTGCTTCATGAATAGACCCCTATGTCACATCTGCAGCACATAAGGTAGCCGAGAGCTGCTCTGTCTGCTCTCTGCTTACTACAGCTTCAGCCTCGTCTGGACCGTGGGAAAATGTGTGGCCACCTCTGCAAAGAAATGAGAAGCCTGCCAGGACTCACAGGTGGGTAGCTGTAGCGGGGGCACTCTGTGATATACGTGTTTTCTTCCAATTCCAACCACTTCCTCGGTAACTTGAGTAAGGCAGCCAACTGAGTCTTGGCTGAGGTTTCTTTGGAGAAACGCTAACACAAGCCAGAATCTCAGTTTTTAAGGTCGAGTACACCGATGCCTCCCTCTACTCAAGGTCCATATAAACCCGCTCGGCTTCACCAGACAAGTATGGTGGCAGCTACTCCTCCTAGACTTCCAGTGGCTGTTTTGACCTAAGTTGTGGTTCTCTTGAAGGTGGCGAGGTAGGCTTCTATGTCATTGTCAGCTTACATTTTCTGAAGCTTGGGCTCCTTTTGCAGCCCAGGCTGTTGTTGCAGGCACTGCAGTAGCAGCCATTCATATATATATATATATATATATATATATATATATATATATATATATATATATTCATATATAGCTGCTGTTGCATCTGAATCACCTGCTGCTGCTGCTGCTGCTGCTGCTGCTGCTGACTCTGATGCTGCCCGCTCAAGAGCATTTTCAATATTCCTCCATTTCAGCTTCCTTGTGGGTTGGAAAGCGGAAACTAGCTTCCCTAGGTATCCCATGCACTGACACCACTTGTGAAAACGAAGCTGTGCAGAAGAAGCACATACTGACTGTGGACTTGTGCACTAGTTTTTTTCGTTAGGATTTCCATAGACCAGTAACCATCATACAGTACATGTTCATACCAGCCACTGAAATAGGTTCTCAGCTCCTCATAGAGGCTTTCCAAACGGCCCTATAACTACCTAACAGAGACCTTCTCTCTTGTTACCAGTCAGCTTTGCCGGTGTCAGTCATAGAGGCAGTCTTTTTATACCATAGACTCCTCCTCCTCCTAGACTGACAGGCAAGCAACACTCCCACCCTGCCTTCTTAAGGGAATTCCTCACAACTGCTCTGTTTGATCAGTCACATGCCTTCAGCTGCACAAGGCTGCAGAGCAGAAATGCACTGAAGTCAATCTCAATCAAGCAGGTAATGCACACATTTTCTATCCTGCAAATGCATGACTTCCCTGGGTTTATCAGCTAAACACCCCTTGTTCCTCTGAGCACACAGCTCCAATTGCTAAAATACATTTTATATATATATATATATATATATATATATATATACTGTATGTATATAGATATCGCTCTCTCTTTCTCTCTCTCTCTATATATATAAAAAGCAATGGTGCAGCACTCATGCTATGTAATCAGAATGAATACTCGGTAATCATCCTAATATTTAAACGTTTCAATTTCTTTATCAAATTCTCATCAGGAAATAACTATTTCCTGATGACAATTTGATAAAGAAATTGAAACGTTGAAATATTAGGATGATTTCCGAGTATTCATTCTGATTACATAGCACGAGTGCCGCACCATTGCTTTTTTCATGAACAATTTTATTGTGGAGGCACCTGTGAGGATATCTATATAACTTTAAGAGTGCCGGACCTCGACCCATATATATATATATATATATATATATATATATATATATACACAGCACTGTGCAAATGTTTTAGGCAGGTGTGTAAAAAATGCTACAAATTTCAAATGCTTTCAGAAATAGTTTCATGTTAATAGTTTATTTTTTCCAATTAACAAAATTGGCATGTTTGGACTCATTGTCCTGCTTCAGAATAAATTTTGAGCCAATGAGATGCCTCCCTGATGTTTGAAATAACCTCCCTGACAAGATCCTTTATAAACTGTGTGCAAGTGTACCTAGAAGAATTGATGTTGTTTTGAAGGCAAACGGTGGTCACGCCAAATATTGATGCTGCTGAGTGTTAGAAAGAGGACAGCAATAAGGTGTCAAAGTGTAAGAAACCTTACTGCGGTCCTCTTTCTAACACTCAGCAGCTTCTTTCACCTACCTAACACTGCTTTCTCACTTCTATCCCTTATATGTGTGATGCCCTGTGGTGGTATGGCTGGGGTGGTTTGGGGGGCTCTGCGCCCCAGAGGCAAACCCCTATAATGTTAGGGACCTGTCTGATGAGGTGACCGTGAAGTAGGTTGGCAAGCTCATACATTGGCCAATATATGCCAAGAATCTTGTATACGATGGTTGTTTCTAATTTTAATGTGTATGGTGCACCTGCATTCTAGTTCCTATATTGTAGTACTATGTCCCAGCAAGGTAGCACATCCCATTATAAGAAGCTAGGGTGTGCAGTCCAGGCCCCCTCTCCACAATATATTCTATATTATGATTGTGACCTATTACCAGAGGCGTCACTTACCACAGTGACACCCGGTGCGGCACAGCAAAAAGGGTGTGGCTTCACATCTTAATCCCTGTTTTCGTCACTACGGGGGTTCGGGAGATGCGGACTGCCCCCAGGGAGTGCTGTAGCCTACACAGTGACAGGAGTCGAGTGCTGCACATAATGATACAGTGCAGCACCCAGCTCCTGTCCCTGAGCAGGAGCCTGCATTGTGGTGTCACCCCTCGGCGGGTGACACCCATGTGTGGCCCGCACCCCCTTGTGACACCACTGCCTATTACTAAGTTGTGATAAGCAGAAACATGCAGTAAATTTCCATCTTATCATGCAATCACCCAACCAGAGACCAGGGTACATATACCCGCTCCATGCCCCCCACTAGTACAACCCCGTGTCTGGCCATGAGAATGGCTGGTGTAAATGAAGGTAGTGCGACTGAGTTTTGAAGTGAGAAATGGATGGAGAGGATGCATCTTTCAGGTGTCTCTTTCAGAGTTGAATGTTTTTGTACAGTGTATTTCCCACAAATGTCTTTATCTCTCTGCACACTGGGGTACACTTAGTTTGCAGCGGCCACACACGGATGAGGTGGCCTATAGGTTTAAAGTGTGCTGAGCAGAACATTGCAAAGTAATGCTGCATAACCATGGTACCTGTTTGCGCAACACTGGGGCACTTGGTAAATGATCTCCTGTGATTCCCCATGTACCCCAGAACAGAGTATGATCAATCCAAGGGCGTAGCTACCATAGGTGCAGGGAGTGCAGCTGCTATGGGGCCCAGAGCTGAGAGGGCCCACCTTCCCTGTCAAAGTCACATGTGTTGTATAAATTTTCAACCATTGGGTAGTACATAGGGGCCCTTACAAACTTTTGCCTTTCCTCCTACAATATATGTGGTTACACCCCTGGACCTGCTCATTCTTCTGTGGTATAAAATGAACTGGAGGGCATCATAATGTTACATGTAGTAATATGAACTGGGGCACTGTAATGTGGCACCATATGAAGTGGAGGCACCATAGTGTGGCATAATATGAACTGGGAGCGCTTTAATGTGGCATAATATATACTGAGGACACTGTATATAGTAATGTGAAATATGGGTACTGTATTGCATAATGTGTACTGGCAGGCTTACAATGCGACATACTATGGTCTATAACAGGGGTGGGGAACCTCCGGCCCGCGGGCCATATACGGCCCACGAAGCCGTTTGGTCCGGCCCACCAGCTTGTGTCAGTGAGACACGCTGCCGCTCAGTCGGCGGCAGCGTGTCTCAGCTGTCAGAACAGGGAGACAGGGAGGAGAGCACGGCTGTCGAGTGGGAGCGGCGGCGTGTAGTACTGCAAACCAGCCGCCGGTCCGTGAGCCAATCAGTGCTCGCGGACCGGCAGCCAATCAGGAGCCGCGGCTGCCGGTCCGTGAGCTCTGATTGGCTCTCGAACCGGCGGCTGGTTTGAAGTACTACACGCCGCCGCTCCCACCCGACAGCCGCGCTCTCCTCCGTGTCCCACGGTAAGCAGCACGGAGGGGAGAGGGGAGGGGGGAGGGCATCTGTATACCTGGCACTGTGGGGGCATCTGTATACCTGGCACTGTGGGGGGCATTTGTATACCTGGCACTGTGGGGGGCATTTGTATACCTGGCACTGTGGGGGCATCTGTATACCTGGCACTGTGGGGACATCTGTATACCTGGCACTGTGAGGGGCATTTGTATACCTGGCACTGTGAGGGGCATTTGTATACCTGGCACTGTGGGGGGCATTTGTATACCTGGCACTGTGGGGGCATCTGTATAACTGGCACTGTGAGGGGCATTTGTATACCTGGCACTGTGGGGGCATCTGTATACCTGGCACTGTGGGGACATCTGTATACCTGGCACTGTGGGGGCATCTGTATTCCTGGCACTGTGGGGACATCTGTATACCTGGCACTGTGAGGGGCATTTGTATACCTGGCACTGTGGGGGCATCTGTATACCTGGAACTGTGGGGACATCTGTATACCTGGCACTGTGAGGGGCATTTGTATACCTGGCACTGTGAGGGGCATTTGTATACCTGGCACTGTGAGGGGCATTTGTATACCTGGCACTGTGGGGGCAATTGTGGATCTGGCACCGCACTATTGGGGGCATATGTGTATCACGTCCCATTTTAACTGTCCACACCCATTTTTTGGGGGGCAGACCTACTGGGGGGCAGGGTAATTTTTTAAGTTGAGAATTTTTGTATGGCCCCCGAAGGATTTTATAAATATCCAAATGGCCCTCGGTAGAAAAAAGGTTCCCCAACCCTGGTCTATAAAATAAACAATGGCAGTTCTATGGGGATAACATTAATTAAGGCACTACTATAGGTCAGTAAGTAAACTAGGGCACTATTATGGTTCTTACAATAACCAACTGCTGCAGAGAAGTGTCTCTAGATGCATTGGGATATGGGCCCCTTCAAAATCTTGCTATGGGGCCACAAATTTCTGGCTATGCCCCTGGATCAATCTACAAGTTTTGAGAATAAACTAAGAAGAACTCTGTGTTCTATGATTTATGTGAACTTTATTATTAAGTAACAATAGGCTAAAATGTCTCTTGTGAACAACTTAAAAAGAGGGTTCTGCTGACAGGTACTGTAAGTCACTTTGGTGTTAAATCAATACAAATGTTAAATTCCAAATAATAGGGAAGCGGGAATAACAGGAGGCTGAGCCCCTGGCACTTGCTGGGGGCTCATAATTGCCATCTGCTACTTATCTAGCACCAAGGAAAGGGTAAGGCTATGAAGCTATTCATTTCTCATGTTGGGTAAAGTAAGAGCATGTCCCCCAAAGCACAAGGAGTTGGCTCTCCAGCTTTTACTCTCATCTATAAATTGTAAAGCAAGTGGGCTGACTGAAGGCAAGAGGCGGACAATTCTGAATCCTCTGTGCTATGAAATGGAGTCATCCCAAGGGCAAACAGTCAGAAAAATGCACAATATGTCCTTTGAAGCACAGTATCCTGTCCTGTGCCCATGGAACATCATTTGTCTACACAATAAATCTTAAACTTGCATGCAATGTCTCTGGTACTAATGAATGTACTAGCATACAGATTACTCTGCAATGGCCAGGCAAGTTTTTGGTTTTATTTGACACAAAACACTTCTTCTTTGTTACAATTTCATTTTGCAACAGTTGAAATTATTTAATACACTGGAGAATTGATCTTGTGCTGCTGTAGTAGTTTTGTGACATAAAATGTATATTAAAAATCATACATTTATAATACTACAGAACTTCATAGGTAATATACAGAGAATAGCCATGAGGCTCATATGTATCTGCACTGTATTATCTAGCGTCCCGCTATGTTCTTATTTCTAGGGTGACACAAATGTTTCCTTCATATCTGGGAATGGTTTACTGATATCATAGTATCACTGGCATGAACATGTACAGTATATCATGCTGTTGGGTGGTCTTCAGTTTGCCGCCTGTTGGGATCCTTGCGCATAGTATACCGGCGCCGGAATCTCGACACCCGGCACACCGACACCTTTTCTCCCTCTTGGGGTCCATGACCCCCCTGGAGGGAGAATAGATAGCGTGGCGTGCCACCGTGCCCGCAGCGTGGCGAGTGCAGCGAGCCCGCAAGGGGCTCATTTGCGCTCGCCCAGCTGTAGGTATGTCGGCAGTCGGGATTCCGGCGCCGGTATGCTGGCCGCCGGCATACCATACTACACTCCACGCTGTTGGTGCTGTCTCTGACAGCCATGGCCATGACAAATAAACATGTTTAATTTCTGATGGTCATACAGTAGAATGCTGGTTATCTGAACTAATGGGGGATGAAGGTAATTGGAGAATTAGTTTGTTTGCACAATTGGACATTTATTAAAATACTGTATGCTCATGTATGTATGTATGTATGTACGTATGTTGTTTTGTCATTTTAGAACACAATCTAAAATAAGGAAACAAAAACAATGAACAGTACAATACAAACAAAATATTCATTAATAAGACTAAAAACAAAAAAAATTTTTGTCCCCAGACAGTGTTCAGATAGCGTTCTACTGTACATATGCCTTCCATGCCTACATTGTCACTAATTTCAAAAGGATACATAGCAATTATTTTGTTAAGCGACCACAGAACAACCAGGAATGAGCACAGTCAGATGCTACAGCCTTCATGCCAGCTCACAAGCAGTGTCAGACCAGTTTCAGAATTCTGGCACCAGAATTCCAACTGCCATAATCCCGAATGCCGGTATGCTAATCGTATACCCTCTGGATTCTCTTCCTGGCTCAGTCAGTCACACACATGGATTCCAGACACACAAGGATAGGTTGGTCAATCTACCGCTGTATTCATGACCAACACTGGTCAACACACTTATTCACTTTTTTAAATCAAATTAAATTGCAAAGTTTACTATGTAACGTCATGTAAAGGTTTTTCCATGATTATTTCCCTTTAAGCTGTTGAGGTCCAAGCTGAGAACATATTCTGGCATAACAATTAACAAGAATAATGGGCTCAAACATTAAGTAGAACAGCTCATTGTTCTGAGCATGCAGTGTGTAATTAACAGGATTTTGAAATACTTAATGTAATCTATCAGGCTCAAGCACTAACAATTCAAGATTGCATTGTGGGTGCACAATAGCAGGTGATTCTGTTCTATATGTTGAGGCTTTACAATATAGCATGCCTACTGTGTATAAAAATAAACCCTTCTTTTAATTAAACGACTAGATCTGAAGACTGGTACCCACTTATAAAGCAAGCTTGCTAACCTGACTCAGCAGTCTAGAACAGTATTGATCAGTGCGATGGAGTCTAAACCAAGGGCATGAAAGATGCCCAATATACCCTTGAGAATGTAAGTATCCTGTCTTCTTCCCATTGAGTGTCATTTGTCAATTGGTCATTTTGTCTACACAATAACGCCAAATCAAGCATTAGTACTTGTGCAACCAAATAACACTTTCTATAACTGATTCATTTTCTAAGATACAGATTGATTTGGAGACACAAAATCAAACTTTTGTTGCCTAGAGCAACAAATACATTTCTTCCGTGTTACAATTTAATTATTGTCCTAAAATGAAGTTTGTGTTGTTGAACTAATTTTTTGAAACATAATTTCTTCAATAAAAAATAATGAAAACAATTAATTCATACTGAAAACCTTTTGTAACTGAAAATCCACAATAAAAACTATTTTTTAATAATGTGTTCTTTTACACATGACAAACACTGACAGTGATCAGGCTATTCTGGAGAAATGAATAACAATGGCATCTCCGACTATAAATTCTAATACACAATATTATGTATTGTCGTTTATAATATACATGGGGGCTTCATCCTACTCATTTTATTTGGTCACAGCAGAACTTGTCATATATAATATCCATTTAAATGAATACACAGTATATTTGTATCTGATGTTATAAGGAACTGTTGGAGTATGTATGTACCCGGGTTGGACCCCAATCACATGTCGACAGTAACTAGGTCGACCACTATTGGTCGACAGTAACTAGGTCAACAGGGTCTCTAGGTCAACAGGGTCTCTAGGTCGACATGTTCTAGGATGACAGGTCAAAAGGTCGACATGAGTTTTTCACAATTTTTTCCTTTTTCTGAACTTTTTCATACTTAACAATCCACGCGGTCTACGATTGGGAATAGTAACTTGTGCCGAGTGCAGCAGAAGCGGAGTGAGGCACCTTTCGCTCGCCATGCGAGGGGACACGGTGCACTAACTGGGGTTCCCATTCACAGTACAGAGAAAACAATACCAAAAAAACCATAAAAATCTCACAACGACCTTTTGACCTGTCGACCTAGACACTGTCGACCTAGAGACCCTGTCGTCTATTTACTGTGGACCAATAGTGGTCGACCTAGTTACTGTCGACCTTCTATACCACACCCATTCACACTTATTGCTTTATGGAATCTTATTTATGAATATTAATATTTAATATATCATATATGGTATTTAATATATGGATATATTTCAATTAATATGCATTTATCATATATATCTGCAAATATATTATGTCAGGCTTACAAACTAATTGGCTGATACATATATGCAGTCCTTATACATATGACTTATGAAGTTATTAAGTTAAGATTCCTTAAAGAGAGTTCAAGCTTGAATATTACCGCTCTTTTTATATGATTCTTTATTTACAGGCAGATCAAATCGTACAGAATAAGATATACACAGTAGTGATATATATACTAATTATAATTATATATGCTTCCTTCGTTACATAACATAAAACAACATGACATAAGTTTCACAAACAGTTTCAATTGCTAACATAAAATGTATACTTGCAAGTTAAAGATTGCCATCCCAAGAATCATTCCTTCTGCATGTTCTCCATGACTTCTCCTCCTGACTGACTTCCTTCCTTCTCCTTCTTCTTCTCCCTCTCCCTCTTCCTTCTAACTCCTAACTACAAGTCTGGTCCTTTTATCTCATATTTTACCAATTCAAACTATCATATTCTCATAGTTTCCAATGGAATAGGTAATTATAGGTTTGTCAGATTCCAAGGTGTAATAAAACAAACATTGAACTGGGCTGTCGTGTCCTGTTCACGGAGGCATGGTGTCATAAAAGTGTGGTGTCCACACTGCCTTAAGCAAGTATAGTATTGTAAAATCTGGAATGTCTTTTCATCCAAAGTTCTGTTGTATTGACAAGTTTTCCTGGGGTCGGTTACACAATGTTTTATCAATGGATGTGATCTCTTTTCATAGTAGTTAATTTATACTCCCTAGCTTTTAACCTTCACTGGACAATAGACAAACCAGTAGATTCTGATCTACTGTAAGCACACCTGTGAATTCCAATGACCAACAGAGCTCTGTCACATACCTATTATCATTTATGGCCTAATACCTTTTCTCTACAATGACTCTTGATCTTACTGTAACCTCTCTGGCCTTATTTATGACTAGAGCAGAATAAACCTGTTCCCTACACTAATATACAGTATATCTATATAAACACATACACAAACCTAATTTCTTAAATCAGCTAAACATTACCTCATACATTCAAACTTATTTCATATCTATTCCTTACTATATATATCCACTATACTGTCCACTATGGTAACATCGCCTATTTATAATGAATTATATTTTGATTCAGACAATATCCATTGCCCTAATATTATACTAAGTGCAGACAATTACCTATAAGGCAACAGTCGCCCCCTTGTGGCCATGAGAAATTCTTTTGATTGGCCACACATTAAACTAGCGTAATTGCTTCCAAATACATTTCAAAATATTCCTTCAAACATAACTTTCGTTGTAACCATAATATATACCATAAGTGTAATAATAATAACCATTATGATTTTAAAAATCTCTAAAAATTCTTAGCTTACCTAACCTTATTCTACTTTTTAACTAAAGCAGACAAAACTGAGGTTTTTATTCAGTATTCATGAGGAAAACTAATTTCTACAGACATTTGGAATACCATAGCCCAATTGTAGACCTTTTTTCTGTATCTGGATCAGTACGTTTGGACATTTTTGCTGTTCTTGTATGTAGCAATTTACTGGGATAAGACTGTCATCTGCGTGGTTTGCTTGCAATTGGAGATGCCTTGCGTTTGCATTATGGCCTTGCGTTTGCAACATTTGCACCATTACTAGAAGTAGAATTCTTCGTAGCAGCTGCTCCTTTGCTTGCCATTTCGCTGTTTGAGGCAGAGGGCTGTGTACGTCGAGTGCTGTGTCTTGAACATTCAGTACTTGTGACGACCCTCAGTAATAGTAATAGTCTTTATACAGTCTTTAGCAGTTCTGTTTCCTTTGCGTTTATCCAATGCCGCAGTTGTGACCAGTGTCCATATTGCTTTTGCACAAACAGGTTGTGATTTTGAATAGAACAGGCATATATGAAACAGTCTTTTTTTTTTTTTTTTCTTTCTTTCTTTCTTTCCTTGCTTGTTAATAGTAGGTCTTAATTGTCTTCGGGCAATAGTACCACAAATGGCTGTGAGTAGTACACCTACTCTGTTCTGTATTTCCTCACTGAATAAATTACCATGCAGTCTTAAATCTCCTTATTCTACCTTGTACCTATTTATACATCTCAATCTTACATAAACTTATACCAGTTTAACCCATATAAAGGCGTTTTCTATCCTACCTATATTTTGACTAATAATTATTTAAAATGCTTTTGATGTGTATATAGTAACATCCTATCAATACAATAAATGAATATAATTTTGCTTCAAACAGATATTAAATATCATTTAGGAATGGCTTTAAATATATCTAATTCCATCCAATATTATTTTATATGCAGCCATGTGCATATACAGTGACCCTGTTATGCTACAAATAATTATCTTAGACTTGTGACAGTCTTTATTAAGAGAATTATTCATCCCACTTAATAATCTCGGCCCAATTTGTTATAACGTGGTATACCATCCTGTATTAGATATTTAATTACTTTTGAAGCTTTTACGAAGGAAGCATAGGTAGTATCTATTGTGTAATATATAAAAAAAACATAAAATATTTACAAGGTATATATGCAATGATATAAAATATATCTCAGACAAATGTTTACATATATGTGATTAAGGTATATGAAGGGATGAGACAGTTCTGTATAATCACAGTGATGAGATGTGCTGTACACTGTTGTGGGAGTGTACATGTAGTTTGAAAGACAAGTAATGATTACTTGTGATGAAAGGGTTAATGAAAACCTTCCCCTTTCTTGTGAAACTGGAAAACTCCTTGAGGATTTGTCCATATATCAGTCTTTAGGGATGCTATGTAGATTTTGCTGGATAGCAGCGATGAAAGGGTTAATGAAGACCTTTTCCCTTGTAAATTGGAGTCTTTTTGGAGTCTTGCACCATTCTGTATACAGGTTGCCAGGATTACTATGAATCAAACAAAAATACATACAATGACTATCACAGATATTTATACAGTGATTTAACATAGCTTGCTATGCATTCTGTCCTATCTGCTGCATGTTATCAGGTACAGAATTTACAAATGTGTCTTTTAACGATTGAATAACAAACAAACAATTGTTTCTGGCCTGTGCCAATCTTTCCTGTCACATTGTGTGTCAATGACAGCACAATTGTCGCTGCAGATATGATGCAGGTTTAATTTGGAAACTGTGGCTGTTTGAACATCAAAGCAAACAATGGCTTCATTGGATCTAACAAGTAAAGGAATGATACTACCGTATTCACTTGTGACCATACTCCCTTGTGATGCAGCCTGGTCCCAGACTGTCTTTAACCATAGCGTTTGCTGCTTGGTGTGGCTCCTTAGTTTGGAAGAATCTTGGAGCTTCTGAAAAAACCTACTTTTGTGGGGAGAGAAACTTGTTAAACTTTGCCAAATATGTATTGCAGGTCCCAGGGCTTTCTGTCTTTCCACACCTGTAATAAAATGGTTATGGCACCAGGGCATAAAAACATTTTCATCCTGGTGATCCTTTTTGTCATTGTTAATTGGTGTGTGGTTTGCAGAATGACACTCTGCATGTGGTCTCTCTGAGAGCATGCAAACATTTGCACCATCACTAGAAGTCTCTGAGTGCTCTGTGGGGGTTACATAAGTTTGGGAACTTTGTTTGTAAACATGCATTCCTGAATTAATTTCATGGATTTTCCCTTTAAACATGTTTCCAGGTGAATACATTTCAAGGTTTGCAACTCTGGTTGCCATGGGAGTTTTCACCATGGGGAACTTCCCCACCCCTGTGTGCACTGTACTGCTGCTATCAGTGTTTAAATCTGCTGACAATTCACCTTTGCCTAAGGGCATAACAAATTCTTCATTTACATTGGGAACTCTGAGAGTGTATTCAGCAGAATACTCATAATCTGAGTTACAATGATCTTCCCCCTTACTAGACACAGTATAGGGGACATCTCCTATTGCTGCTACCTCCTTTACATTAATGTGCTGTCTGATGATAGACACATCCGGCACATTGCTACTTTCTTCCTTTACCACAGAGGCTGTTCTGCTGGTGGTCTGTGTGACCATAGCAGACTCCATGCGCTGCACATTGATGCAGTCCTGCAACATGTAACTTTCCTTAATTTTAGGATCTTGACTGATTAAGTCATTTCTGACTCCTGTAGACTCTGTGTACAGAGTTTCACATACCTCAACACTATTCCTGTTTGGTGTTTCTATCTCAGCTTGCTTGCTGGATGTTATCTCTTCATCAGAGATCTTGACAATTTGATTACAAACTGTCAGGCTTTTCGCTTCTGCCCCAAACTTTTTCTGTTTATTTTTCTGTTTAAGGGACTTAAATAACGAATGCATTTTTGCATTAATGGTCAGGCACGCCTTACGAAGACGTGAACCTGATTCTTCTTTACATTTCTGTTTGGCTTCTAGAGCCGCAGTTCTGCGCATTTTTCTAAATGCTACAGAAAACTTTTGCATTTTTAACATTTCAATGCTAAATTTATATATTCTTTGTTTTTAGTACTGAAGGTATCCTCTCCTTAAGATTGACCGGTGTCTTAAGGTTAAACTCTAATACCTGGTACATTTATACATTTATTTGGAAATACCCTTTTCCACTGTGCACATTTTCTATTCTAGGCCTTTAAATTCTTTATTCTCATTTGTAACCTATTCCACTGTGATCTTGTATTTTGCCAGCAGGCTTATAGCCTTTGGTGCTGCTTCCTAATAGATATTATGTTAGTTAAAATAACGTATATTGCACTAACACATTTATCCTAGGTTATACAGAATACAAAATTGACATTACACAATGGTAATAAATTTTCATAGATACATCCCCACCGTGATTCTGCAGATTTGGTAGCCAGCTTATAGCATTTGCTACTCCTCATAAATATTATAAATCAGATAATCAGATTCAGTAATAACAAGTCCAATTCGTGGTCGCCAATATTGCTTTATGGAATCTTATTTATGAATATTAATATTTAATATATCATATATGGTATTTAATATATGGATATATTTCAATTAATATGCATTTATCATATATATCTGCAAATATATTATGTCAGGCTTACAAACTAATTGGCTGATACATATATGCAGTCCTTATACATATGACTTATGAAGTTATTAAGTTAAGATTCCTTAAAGAGAGTTCAAGCTTGAATATTACCGCTCTTTTTATATGATTCTTTATTTACAGGCAGATCAAATCGTACAGAATAAGATATACACAGTAGTGATATATATACTAATTATAATTATATATGCTTCCTTCGTTACATAACATAAAACAACATGACATAAGTTTCACAAACAGTTTCAATTGCTAACATAAAATGTATACTTGCAAGTTAAAGATTGCCATCCCAAGAATCATTCCTTCTGCATGTTCTCCATGACTTCTCCTCCTGACTGACTTCCTTCCTTCTCCTTCTTCTTCTCCCTCTCCCTCTTCCTTCTAACTCCTAACTACAAGTCTGGTCCTTTTATCTCATATTTTACCAATTCAAACTATCATATTCTCATAGTTTCCAATGGAATAGGTAATTATAGGTTTGTCAGATTCCAAGGTGTAATAAAACAAACATTGAACTGGGCTGTCGTGTCCTGTTCACGGAGGCATGGTGTCATAAAAGTGTGGTGTCCACACTGCCTTAAGCAAGTATAGTATTGTAAAATCTGGAATGTCTTTTCATCCAAAGTTCTGTTGTATTGACAAGTTTTCCTGGGGTCGGTTACACAATGTTTTATCAATGGATGTGATCTCTTTTCATAGTAGTTAATTTATACTCCCTAGCTTTTAACCTTCACTGGACAATAGACAAACCAGTAGATTCTGATCTACTGTAAGCACACCTGTGAATTCCAATGACCAACAGAGCTCTGTCACATACCTATTATCATTTATGGCCTAATACCTTTTCTCTACAATGACTCTTGATCTTACTGTAACCTCTCTGGCCTTATTTATGACTAGAGCAGAATAAACCTGTTCCCTACACTAATATACAGTATATCTATATAAACACATACACAAACCTAATTTCTTAAATCAGCTAAACATTACCTCATACATTCAAACTTATTTCATATCTATTCCTTACTATATATATCCACTATACTGTCCACTATGGTAACATCGCCTATTTATAATGAATTATATTTTGATTCAGACAATATCCATTGCCCTAATATTATACTAAGTGCAGACAATTACCTATAAGGCAACACACTGCACTGGCCACCCATTTTATTCCTGGGATGGCGCCATTTACACTGCACATGGGTGCATCCTTTATGTTAATGCTGGTGCTTGGAGATGATGGGTCTAATTCTGAGTTGATCGCAGCAGCAAGTTTGTTAGCAATTGGACAAAACCATGTGCACTGCAGGAGGAGCAGATATAACATGTGCAGAGAGAGTTATATTTGGGTGGGGTGTATTCAAACTGAAATCTAAATTGCAGTGTAAAAATAAAGCAGCCAGTATTTACCCTGCACAGAAACAAAATAACCCACCTAAATCTAACTCTCTCTGCAAATGTTATATCTGCCCCCCCCCCCCTGCAGTGCACATGGGCCCTCATTCCGAGTTGTTCGCTCGTTAGTTTTTTTTCGCAACGGAGCGATTTGTTGCAAACTGCGCATGCGCAATGTTCGCAGTGCACCTGCGCCAAGTAAATTAGCACAAAAGTTTGGTATTTTACTCACAGCCTAACGAAGATTTTTCATCGTTCTGGTGATCGGAGTGTGATTGACAGGAAGTGGGTGTTTCTGGGCGGAAACTGGACGTTTTATGGGAGTGTGCAGAAAAACGCAGGCGTTTCAGGGAAAAACGCGGGAGTGGCTGGCGAAATGGGGGAGTGTCTGGGCGAACGCTGGGTGTGTTTGTGACGTCAAACCAGAAACGAAACTAACTGAACTGATCGCAGTGTAGGAGTAAGTCTCGAGCTGCTCAGAAACTGCTAAGAATTTTCTATTCGCAATTCTGCTAATCTTTAGTTCGCACTTCTGCTAAGCTAAGATATACTCCCAGAGGGCGGTGGCTTAGCGTGTGCAATGCTGCTAAAAGCAGCTAGCGAGCGAACAACTCGGAATGAGGGCCATGGTTTTGCCCAATTGCTAACAAACTTGCTGCTGCGATCAACTCAGAATTACCCCCGATATCCGGCTCTCCCTGTGCTTTTAATGGGACCTGGGTCGGATGACCCAGATCACCCGTTTACACTGCCCTGTTACCCAGGTCCTTCCAAGGTCCAATCATGCTTGCTACCCATGTTGGATTCCCTGATCACTGGACCCGGTCATTTTTTGGAACCCTTTTCCACTAAGCCGCGATCCGGGGTTATCCTGGCTATAACTCAGTTTATTGTGGCAGTAGGAAAAGGGTATGAGTAGGCAGTAGGATATTCATTTCTGCAGCGGGGTACACTGTGTTCCACAGGGAAAACATCGGAGTGTAGAGCAGGATCTTGATCCAGAGGCACCATCAGGCAAAGCTTTGACTGTCCCAGGATGCATTGGGGCCTCCTCTATAACCCCGCCTCAAGGCAATGAGTGCTCAGTTTCACCTAACAGGTGGGCTGCACTGGACAGCCCTGAAAAAGCTTAGAAGACTTCAAGGGCCGAAGCACTGTTATGTCAGGGTGACATTCAGTGCTGCGTCCCTGTCACCTCCTAAGCAGCGTTGCATACTCCCGCAGCTCAGATCCCAGGTACTTGAGGCAGGGATGCCCAAAGGAAACTTTCGCCCTGAGATCCACAAGGTCTAGAACCGGCCCTGTCACCAATCTAGGATTTTTCAATATTTTTTCTTTTGAAGTGTAACATGTCCCCAATTCAGTACAGGGGAGGGGGCGCTGAAACATACCCTTGTTCCGGGCACCATGGCACCTAGCTACACCTCTGCATACACCTCCCAGTCAGCCTGCAGCTCCTGTAACTACAATGGAGCCACCCTGGACTATTGTCACTACCCTCCTGGGGACTCTGGTGGAACATTTAGCCCCCACTATGGGACTTCCGGTGCCACTGCCGCCACAAGTTGTCCCTATAGTAAATCCGCCTTGAGCGGAAAATTTGTCTACCCAGCTGCAACAGTTGAACAAGTCTTTGGTTAGACAGAAATCTACGCCAGGTCATTCCCATGTCCCTGGGTCCTCTGAGTGGGCTGCCATCTCCTCACAATCTACTAACCTCTCTCTGAATCATGGGTTACTGACGAGGATTCTCCCTTACAGGTTGATGTCCCTGCCCTGGTGGCTGCTATTAAGCAGATCCTACAAATCACTGAGGATGAGGATTCCACTACAGTGGCCAAGAAAACAGATATGTTTAAACAACAAAAGGTGGTTAAAACTGTATTACCCCATTCTGATCATCTTGTGGACATCAGGAGGGAACCCTGGTCTACCCCAGGTAAGAAATTTCCGCTCCCTAAATGGGCTTTGGCTCACTGTCCTCTCCCTGCAGAGTTATCTAGCAAGTGGGAAATTCCACCTCGAGGTGTCGTCTACTCTGCCTGCCACCACTGTCAACTTCCTGAAGGAACTGACAGATAAGTGTGTGGAGGGATGCCTGAAATCTATATAGTCCCTTGCAGGGGCCATTCATAGACCCACGATAGCTGCCTCTTGGGCCGCAAAAGGTATTGAGGCGTGGGTTCAGGCGTTAGAGGATGTGCTGCCCTAGGATATTTCTGACAAGGCCAGACAATACCTGTCTCACATATGCACCGTCGCCTATTACATTCAGGAGGTGTCCTCTGAGGCGGGGGTACTGGCAGCCAAAGTGTCATCCACGTCTGTCCTGGCTCGACGCATACTGTGGTTAAGGTCGTGGAAAGTGGATTTGGACTCCAAGAAGACCTTGGAGGTACTCCCCTTGACTGGGGACATTTTATTTGGAGAGGACCTGAATAAAATAGTGTCTGAATTAGCAGCTGTTAAGACTGCTTTTCTTCCTCCTACTAATCCTTCTACACAGAAGGCGAAGACTACCACTTTTCGTTCCTTTCGACCTCAAGGGAAAGCAATGGGTCAGTCTTACCCCAGACAGTCTCGTGCTCCCAAGTCCACCAAGCCCAAGACGAAACAGTCCCGGGAAGCCCGGCAGCCTGCTTCCAAACAAGATAAGCCTGCTGCATGACAGGGCGGGCCTCCCCCTGGGGGACCCCAGGGTGGGAGGCCGACTTCTACAATTCACCCAGGTCTGGTTAAAGACCACTTCAGATGCTTGGGTACTGGAAGTTGTCTCTCACGGGTACGCTGTCTCTTTCAAGAGACGCCCCCCTCACCAGTTCTGCTCGACTGTACTCCCTTCAGACCCGTTGAAGGTGCAGGCCCTACAACCGGTGGTAGGTTCTCTCCTGAGTACAGGAGTGGTTGTGCCGGTACCTCAGTCCCTGCATGGCAGAGGTTATTATTCGACCCTGTCTCTAGTGCAGAAACCCAATGGGTCTTTTCAGCATATACTCAACCTCAAGTCACTGAACAAATTTGTGAGGGTAGCCAAGTTTCGTATGGAAACATTGCACTCTATTGTGCTGGCAATGGAACCCAGGGATTACATGGTATCCCTGGATATACAGGATGCTTATCTGCATATTCCTATTGCTATATTGCATCAGCAGTTCCTGCGGTTTGCTATTGGCGACAGTCACTACCAATTCCAGGCTCTGACATTCAGACTGGCCACGGCTCCTCGGATCTTCACCAAGGTTATAGCCATGATGACGGCGCACCTCTGTCGCCAGGGAGTCAGAATCCTGCCTTACTTGGACGACCTGACGATTCTGGCTAGTTCCCACAATGTCCTCCTCAGCCATCTACAATTGACGGTGAGTTACTTACAAGCCCACGGATGGCTGATCACTTGGAAGAAGTCCTCGCTGGTCTCAGCTCAGAGCATGATGCACCTAGGGGCACTTCTGGACACACACAGTCAGAGACTGTTCCTGTCTCCAGACAAGGTCCTGAAAGTCCAGGACAGGATAAGACACTTTATCCGTCACCCCAAAGTGTTAATTCACTCGGCAATGCAAGTACTTGACCTGATGGTGTCGACGTTCGACATGGTGGAGTACGATCAATTTCATTCTTGCCCTCTGCAACGATTAATTCTTGCCAAGTGGGACGGCCTGCCACATCGGATCAGATCCCAAATGATCTTGCTGATTCCGGAGGTTCATTTGCCACTGACCTGGTGGCTCCAGGACCAGCAATTGAGCAGGGGCCATCCCTTCTGGATCCCCGATTGGGTCCTCCAGACAACAGATGTCAGTCTGAGGGGATGGGGAGCAGTGTTGGAGCAACACTCTTTTCAGGGTCGGCTAACCAAGGAAAAATCACTCCTTCCAATAAACATCCTAGAGCTGAGGGCGGTGTTTAATGCATTATCACTTGCCCTGCCTCTGGTACGGAACCGACCAGTTCAGGTTCGGTCAGACAATGCCACGACAGTGACATACATAAACCATCAAGGCGGCACTCAAAGTCGCATGGCTATGAAGGAAGTGTCAGAAATCCTTTGTTTGCAAAACGCCATCTGCCAAGTATATCGGCAGTGTTTATTCCGGGTGTCCTGAAATGGGAAGCCGACTACCTCAGTTGTCAGGACGTACATGCCGGAGAGTGGAGTCTTCATCCAGAAGTCTTTCAACTCCTAGTGGATTGGTGGGGTCTACTGGATGTGGATATCATGGAGTTTCAACACAATCACAAGTTTCTGGTCTTCGGATCTCGGACCAGGGATCCTCAAGCAACGTTCGTGGATGCACTGGCAGTACCATAGAACTTTCAGCTGCCTTACGTGTTCCCTCCAGTGTCACTCCTGCCCAGGGTTCTATGGAAGTTCAAACAGGAAGGATGAATACTACTTCTAGTGGCTCCAGCATTGCCCAGAAGGCATTGGTTCTCAGACCTGCAGGGTCTATCGACAGGGCATCCTCTTCTACTTCCTCAACGACCAGACCTCCTCATACAGAGCCCTTGTCTCTACCCAGACTGGCTTTGACGGCGTGGCTCTTGAAGCATCACTCCTAAGAGCCAAAGGATTTTAGAGGCGGTTATTCACATGATGTTGAAAGGCCACAAACCAGCCTCAGCGCGGATTTATAACAGGGTTTGGAATTCTTACTTCACTTGGTGTGCTGAGAAGAATTATGATGTCCATAGATTCAGAACTTCCAGAATACTGGCTTTTCTCTAAAGAGGCCTGGACTTAGGTTTTCGTCTGGCCTCCCTCAAGGTTCATATATCTGCCTTGTCGGTTTGGTTTCAGAGAAAAGTTGCCTCTATACCTGATGTTCAGCGCATTATTTGGATTCAGCCTCCCTATGTCCCTCCTGTGGCTCCATGGGATTTGTCTGTTGTGTTGAATGCCCTGCAAGAGTCTCCAATTGAACTTCTTGAATCGGTGGACCTTAAATGGCTCACAGCCTAGGTCCTGTTCTAGCTGGCCATTGCCTCTGCAAGAAGGGTGTCGGACTTAGGCGCATTGTCCTGTAGTCCACCCTTTCTCATATTCCACCGGGACCAGGCGGTTCTACGAACTCGTCCCGGTTATTTGCCTAAGGTGGTGTAATCTTTTCACCTTAACCAAGAGATTGTGGTTCCGGCTTTTGTCTCTTTGGATTTGTCTCCCAAATTACGTTCTTTGGATGTGGTTAGGGCTCTCTATATATGTGGAGAGAACTGCCTCTATCAGGAGTTCAGATTCCCTTTTTGTACTGTTTGGTTTTCACAGTACAAATTCTACTCGGTCTGTTGAACCTTCTTAGGTAGTCCACCGTGGCGCATCCCCAGAACAATTGTGCAAGGTGGCTTCGTGGTCCTCGGTGAACACGTTCATTAGGTTCTATGCCGTTGATACTTCTGCCTCCCAGGATGCTTCCTTTGGACGCCGGGTTCTCTTACCCGCTAGGGCGCATCCTCTCCTTTGAGGAACTGCTTTAGGACATCCCCGATCTGTGGTACACAGTGTACCCCGCTGCAGAAAAGGAGAGTTATGGTAGACTTACCATGGTAAACTCTCTTTCTGCGAGGTACACTGGGTTCCACAGGGCGCCCACCCTGACGCACCTAGCTTCCTTGTGTTGTATGGCATTAGCCGCTGGTACCCTCTCCTGTCGTGAGATTGTGGTGTCTGTGACTAACATCTGCCTTCTCTTTTACCTGCTCCTGCATTGGACTGGTTAGCGAAACTGAGCTCTCAGTGCCTGGAGGCAGGGTCATAGAAGAGGCCCCAATGCATCCTGGGACAGTCAAAGCTTTGCCTGGTGGTGCCTTTAGATCAAGATCCCGCTCTATACCCCGATGTTTTCCCTGTGGAACCCAGTGTACCTCGCAGAAAGAGAGTTAACCATGGTAAGTCTACCATAACTCTCCTTTTCTGTGTATCTGCGACCCAACTGCCTTCTGCAATACAAGTATTATCAATTTATGTATTATAATAATTATTATACTCCTTATTGGCTGCTCTGTTGTATGACCATTATCAGAGGGTGTGGAACATAATAAAGTGAGGAGGAGTAGGAAACTAATTAAACTTATTATATTTAAATTATTATTTATTTTGGGGAAGTGAAGTTCTTTGAGAATATTATGAATGGCTGCGAAGTAATAGCAGCATTAACTCTCATTGATACACACACTAAGTCTTGGTTGCAATTTTTTACCTGCAGTAACCTGCATTAACAGAACCCAAAGCTAATTGAATTGGCCTCCTAAAGTATAGTATGTCCCTGCAACACTAAAAACTTGCAATATACTGTACTGTAGGCGCAATAAACTCAAAATCAGTGATGTAGCTTCATGTTCTATTACAGTAAATAAGTCAGAAGGTGAGCTTAACATATTCGTTGACTGTATACTGAATTGTCAACCTGGCAAGTAGAAACAACTTTAGGAATAAATTGTGAGATATGAATTAAACTTATGTAGGATATAAATAAATAAACCTTTTCAAAACCACATTTTTTGACTATTACAGTTTTGTGCTATTCAAAGCGTGAGATTTAATAAACACAAACCACAAATAATAGTGCTTTAGTTTAAATGGCACAGTTCTAAACAGCCATCTCAATTTACCTAAATGTATACAAATCATGTGATATTAGAAGTTTTCAAAACTGTGGGTAAAAGCACCAGAAAAACTGCAGAAGTTTTAGACATGGATATAGCAGACAAGTGAGCACAAATTGCATGTTAACTTGCCAGTCACTACCTTTGTTTGTTTAAAAAAAAAAAAAAAGACAAAATATGAATTTAATAAATGTAAAAATAAACGCCGTCCCCATTCAGAAAGCAGCCAGTGCTATTGTGAAACCGTCCAGATTTGTAGGGGGATGGCCGAGAGAAAATAAGAATTTACTCACCGGTAATTCTATTTCTCGTAGTCCGTAGTGGATGCTGGGACTCCGTAAGGACCATGGGGAATAGCGGCTCCGCAGGAGACTGGGCACAACTAAAAGAAAGCTTTAGACTACTGGTGTGCACTGGCTCCTCCCACTATGACCCTCCTCCAGACTTCAGTTAGGATACTGTGCCCGGAAGAGCTGACACAATAAGGAAGGATTTTGAATCCCGGGTAAGACTCATACCAGCCACACCAATCACACCGTATAACTCGTGATACAATACCCAGTTAACAGCATGAAAACAACTGAGCCTCTCAACAGATAGCTCAACAATAACCCTTTAGTTAAACAATAACTATATACAAGTATTGCAGACAATCCGCACTTGGGATGGGCGCCCAGCATCCACCACGGACTACGAGAAATAGAATTACCGGTGAGTAAATTCTTATTTTCTCTGACGTCCTAAGTGGATGCTGGGACTCCGTAAGGACCATGGGGATTATACCAAAGCTCCCAAACGGGCGGGAGAGTGCGGATGACTCTGCAGCACCGAATGGGCAAACTCTAGGTCCTCCTCAGCCAGGGTGTCAAACTTATAGAATTTTGCAAACGTGTTTGACCCCGACCAAGTAACTGCTCGGCAAAGTTGAAGAGCCGAGACCCCTCGGGCAGCCGCCCAAGAAGAGCCCACCTTCCTCGTGGAATGGGCTTTCACTGATTTAGGATGCGGCAGTCCAGCCGCAGAATGTGCAAGCTGAATCGTACTACAGATCCAGCGAGCAATAGTCTGCTTTGAAGCAGGTGCACCCAACTTGTTGGGCGCATACAGGATAAATAGCGAGTCAGTTTTTCTGACTCCAGCTGTCCTGGAAACATAAATTTTCAGGGCCCTGACTACGTCCAACAACTTGGAAGCCTCCAAGTCTTTAGTAGCCGCAGGCACCACGATAGGTTGGTTCAGATGAAAGGCTGATACCACCTTAGGGAGAAATTGGGGACGAGTCCTCAATTCTGCCCTATCCATATGGAAAATCAGATAATGGCTTTTACATGACAAAGCCGCCAATTCTGATACACGCCTGGCCGACGCCAAGGCCAACAACATGACCACTTTCCACGTGAGATATTTCAATTCCACGGTCTTAAGTGGCTCAAACCAATGTGACTTTAGGAAATCCAACACTACGTTGAGATCCCAAGGTGCCACAGGAGGCACAAAAGGGGGCTGAATATGCAGCACTCCCTTAACAAAAGTTTGAACTTCAGGTAGTGAAGCCAATTCTCTCTGGAAGAAAATCGATAGAGCCGAAATCTGGACCTTAATGGAACCCAATTTTAGGCCCATAGTCACCCCTGACTGTAGAAAGTGCAGGAAACGGCCCAGCTGAAATTCTTCCGTTGGAGCCTTCCTGGCCTCACACCACGCAACATATTTTCACCATATGCGGTGATAATGGTTTGCGGTCACTTCTTTCCTAGCTTTAATCAGCGTAGGAATGACTTCCTCCGGAATGCCCTTTTCCTTCAGGATCCGGTGTTCAACCGCCATGCCGTCAAACGCAGCCGCGGTAAGTCTTGGAACAGACAGGGCCCCTGCTGCAGCAGGTCCTGTCTGAGCGGCAGAGGCCATGGGTCCTCTGAGATCATTTCTTGAAGTTCCGGGTACCAAGCTCTTCTTGGCCAATCCGGAACAATGAGTATAGTTCTTACTCCTCTTCTCCTTATTATCCTCAGTACCTTTGGTATGAGAGGAAGAGGAGGGAACACATAAACCGACCGGTACACCCACGGTGTCACTAGAGCGTCCACAGCTATCGACTGCGGGTCTCTTGACCTGGCGCAATACTTTTCTAGCTTTTTGTTTAGGCGGGACGCCATCATGTCCACCTGTGGCCTTTCCCAACGGTTTACAATCAGTTGGAAGACTTCTGGATGAAGTCCCCACTCTCCCGGGTGGAGGTCGTGCCTGCTGAGGAAGTCTGCTTCCCAGTTGTCCACTCCCGGAATGAACACTGCTGACAGTGCTAACACGTGATTTTCCGCCCATCGGAGAATCCTTGTGGCTTCTGCCATCGCCGTCCTGCTTCTCGTGCCGCCCTGTCGGTTTACATGGGCGACCGCCGTGATGTTGTCTGACTGGATCAGTACCGGCTGGTTTTGAAGCAGGGGTTTTGCCTGAGTTAGGGCATTGTAAATGGCCCTCAGTTCCAGAATATTTATGTGCAGGGAAGTCTCCTGACTTGACCATAGTCCTTGGAAGTTTCTTCCCTGTGTGACTGCCCCCCAGCCTCAAAGGCTGGCATCCGTGGTCACCAGGACCCAGTCCTGTATGCCGAATCTGCGGCCCTCTTGAAGATGAGCACTCTGCAGCCACCACAGCAGAGACACCCTGGTCCTTGGAGACAGGGTTATCAGCCGATGCATCTGAAGATGCGATCCGGACCACTTGTCCAACAGGTCCCACTGAAAGGTTCTTGCATGGAACCTGCCAAATGGAATTGCTTCGTAGGAAGCTACCATCTTTCCTAGGATCCGCGTGCAGTGATGCACCGACACCTGTTTTGGTTTTAGGAGGCCTCTGACTAGAGATGACAGCTCCTTGGCCTTCTCCTCCGGGAGAAACACTTTTTTCTGTTCTGTGTCCAGAACCATCCCCAGGAACAGTAGACGTGTCGTAGGGACCAGCTGTGACTTTGGAATATTTAGAATCCAGCCGTGCTGTTGTAGCACCTCCCGAGATAGTGCTACCCCGACCAACAACTGCTCCCTGGACCTCGCCTTTATCAGGAGATTGTCCAAGTACGGGATAATTAAAACTCCCTTCTTTCGAAGGAGTATCATCATTTCGGCCATTACCTTGGTAAAGACCCTCGGAGCCGTGGATAGACCGAACGGCAACGTCTGGAATTGGTAATGACAATCCTGTACCACAAATCTGAGGTACTCCTGGTGAGGATGGTAAATGGGGACATGC
Organism: Pseudophryne corroboree; assembly: GCF_028390025.1. Classification (NCBI taxonomy): domain Eukaryota; kingdom Metazoa; phylum Chordata; class Amphibia; order Anura; family Myobatrachidae; genus Pseudophryne; species Pseudophryne corroboree. Next base: position 460,283,775 of record NC_086446.1, read on the forward strand.
AGGTAAGCATCCTTGATGTCCAGTGATACCATGTAATCCCCCTCGTCCAGGCTTGCAATAACCGCCCTGAGCGATTCCATCTTGAACTTGAATTTTTTTATATATGTGGTCAAGGATTTCAAATTTAAAATGGGTCTCACCGAACCGTCCGGTTTCGGTACCACAAACATTGTGGAATAGTAACCCCGTCCTTGTTGAAGTAGGGGCACCTTTACTATCACCTGCTGGGAATACAGCTTATGAATTGCCTCTATCACTGCCTCCCTGCCTGAGGGAGTTGTTGGCAAGGCAGATTTGAGGAAACGGATGGGGGGGGGGACGTCTCGAATTCCAGCTTGTACCCCTGAGATACTACTTGAAAGATCCAGGGATCCACCCGTGAGCGAGCCCACTGATCCCTGAAATTTTTGAGACGGGCCCCCACCGTACCTGGCTCCGCCTGTGGAGCCCCAGCGTCATGCGGTGGACTTAGAGGAAGCGGGGGAGGACTTTTGCTCCTGGGAACTGGCTGTATGCTGCAGCTTTTTCCCTCTACCTCTGCCTCTGGGCAGAAAGGACGCGCCCCTAATCCGCTTGCCCCTATTGGGCCGAAAGGACTGTACCTGATAATACGGTGCTTTCTTTGGCTGTGAGGGAACATGGGGTTAAAATGTAGACTTCCCAGCTGTTGCTGTGGAAACTAGGTCCGAGAGACCATCCCCGAACAACTCCTCACCCTTATAAGGCAGAACTTCCATGTGCCTTTTAGAATCTGCATCTCCTGTCCACCGCCGAGTCCATAACACTCTCCTGGCAGAAATGGACATTGCACTTATTTTAGATGCCAGCCGGCAAATATCCCTCTGTGCATCCCTCATGTATAAAAGTGCGTCTTTAATATGCTCTATGGTTAGCAATATAGTGTCCCTGTCTAGGGTATCAATACTTTCTGACAGGGAATCTGACCACGCAGCTGCAGCACTGCACATCCATGCTGAAGCAATAGCTGGTCTCAGTATAACACCTGTGTGTGTATATATAGACTTAAGGATAGCCTCCTGCTTTCTATCAGCAGATTCCTTCAGGGCGGCCGTATCCGGAGACGGTAGTGCCACCTTCTTTGACAAGCGTGTGAGCGCTTTATCCACCCTAGGGGATGTTTCCCAACGTGACCTATCCTCTGGCGGGAAAGGGTACGCCATTAGTAACCTCTTAGAAATTACCAGTTTCTTATCAGGGGAAGCCCACGCTTCTTCACACACTTCATTTAACTCTTCAGATGGAGGAAAAGCTACTGGTAGTTTTTTCTCTCCAAACATAATACCCTTTTTTGTGGTACCGGGGGTAACATCAGAAATGTGCAACACATTTTTCATTGCCTCAATCATGTAACGTGTGGCCCTACTGGAAGTTACATTAGTCTCATCGTCGTCGACACTGGAGTCAGCATCCGTGTCGACATCTGTGTCTGCCATCTGAGGTAGCGGGCGTTTTAGAGCCCCTGATGGCTTTTGAGACGCCTGGGCAGGCACAGGCTGAGAAGCCGGCTGTCCCACATTTGGTATGTCGTCAAACCTTTTATGCAAGGAGTCGACACTGTCGCGTAATTCCTTCCACAGCACCATCCACTCAGGTGTCGACCCCGCAGGGGGTGACATCACATTTATCGTCATCTGCTCCGCCTCCACATAAGCCTCCTCATCAAACATGTCGACACAGTCGTACCGACACACCGCATACACACAGGGAATGCTCTGACAGAGGACAGGACCCCACAAAGCCCTTTGGGGAGACAGAGAGAGAGTATGCCAGCACACATCAGAGCGCTATATAACACAGGGATCCCACTATAAATGAGTGTTTTTCCCTTATAGCTGCTTATATTATATATACTGCGCCTAAATTTAGTGCCCCCCCTCTCTTTTTTACCCTTATGTAGCTTGACACTGCAGGGGAGAGCCAGGGAGCGTCCTTCCAGCGGAGCTGTGAGGGGAAAAATGGCGCCAGTGTGCTGAGGGAGATGGCCCCGCCCCTTTTCCGGCGGACTTCTCCCGCTTTTTCTGGAATTCTGGCAGGGGTACACCTATATAGCCTTCCTGACTATATATGGTGTAGATTTGCCAGCCAAGGTGTCTTATATTGCCCTCAGGGCGCCCCCCCCCCCCCCCCCCAGCGCCCTGCACCCATCAGTGACCGGAGTGTGAGGTGTGCATGAGGAGCAATGGCGCACAGCTGCAGTGCTGTGCGCTACCTTGTTGAAGACAGAAGTCTACTGCCGCCGATTTTCCGGAACACTTCTTGCTTCTGGCTCTGTAAGGGGGCCGGCGGCGCGGCTCCGGGAACGAACACCAAGGTCGGGTCCTGCGGTCGATCCCTCTGGAGCTAATGGTGTCCAGTAGCCTAAGAAGCCCAAACTACCACCAGTTAGGTAGGTTCGCTTCTTCTCCCCTTAGTCCCTCGCTGCAGTGAGTCTGTTGCCAGCAGATCTCACTGTAAAATAAAAAACCTAAAAATAAGAATTTACTTACCGATAATTCTATTTCTCGTAGTCCGTAGTGGATGCTGGGGACTCCGTCAGGACCATGGGGAATAGCGGCTCCGCAGGAGACTGGGCACAAAAATAAAGCTTTAGGATTAGGTGGTGTGTACTGGCTCCTCCCCCTATGACCCTCCTCCAAGCCTCAGTTAGGATACTGTGCCCGGACGAGCGTACACAATAAGGAAGGATATTGAATCCCGGGTAAGACTCATACCAGCCACACCAATCACCTATAACTTGTGATCTGAACCCAGTTAACAGTATGACAAACGTAGGAGCCTCTGAACAGACGGCTCACAACAATAACAACCCGAATTTGTTTGTAACAATAACTATGTACAAGTATTGCAGACAATCCGCACTTGGGATGGGCGCCCAGCATCCACTACGGACTACGAGAAATAGAATTATCGGTAAGTAAATTCTTATTTTCTCTAACGTCCTAAGTGGATGCTGGGGACTCCGTCAGGACCATGGGGATTATACCCAAGCTCCCAAACGGGCGGGAGAGTGCGGATGACTCTGCAGCACCGAATGAGAGAACTCAAGGTCCTCCTCAGCCAGGGTATCAAATTTGTAGAATTTTGCAAACGTGTTTGCCCCTGACCAAGTAGCAGCTCGGCAGAGTTGTAATGCCGAGACAACCCGGGCAGCCGCCCAGGATGAGCCCACTTTCCTTGTGGAATGGGCCTTGACAGATTTAGGTTGTGGCAAGCCTGCCACAGAATGTGCAAGTTGAATTGTGCTACAAATCCAACGAGCAATCGTCTGCTTAGAAGCAGGAGCACCCATCTTGTTGGGTGCATACAATATAAACAGTGAGTCAGACTTTCTGACTCCCGCCGTTCTTGAAATATATATTTTCAATGCCCGGACCACGTCCAACAACTTGGAATCCTCCAAATCGTTAGTAGCCGCAGGCACCACAATAGGCTGGTTCAGGTGAAACGCTGACACCACCTTAGGCAGAAAATGAGGACGCGTCCGCAGTTCTGCCCTGTCTGTATGGAAAATCAGATATGGGCTCTTATATGATAAAGCCGCCAATTCTGATACTCTCCTGGCTGAAGCCAGGGCCAGTAGCATGGTTACTTTCCATGTAAGATACTTCAACTCCACCGATTTGAGCGGCTCAAACCAATGGGATTTGAGAAAATCCAAGACTACATTAAGATCCCACGGTGTCACTGGGGGCACAACCGGGGGCTGTATATGTAGTACTCCTTTAACAAAAGTCTGGACTTCAGGAACTGAAGCCAATTCTTTCTGGAAGAAAATCGACAGGGCCGAAATTTGAACCTTAATGGACCCCAATTTGAGGCCCATAGACAATCCTGTTTGCAGGAAATGTAGGAATCGACCCAGTTGAAATTCCTCCGTGGGGGCCTTCCTGGCCTCACACCACGCAACATATTTCCTCCAAATGCGGTGATAATGTTGTGCAGTCACCTCCTTCCTGGCTTTTACCAGTGTAGGAATGACCTCTTCCGGAATGCCTTTTTCCCTTAGAATTCGGCGTTCAACCGCCATGCCGTCAAACGCAGCCGCGGTAAGTCTTGGAATAGACACGGTCCCTGCTGAAGCAGGTCCCGTCTTAGAGGTAGAGGCCACGGATCCTCCGTGAGCATCTCTTGAAGTTCCGGGTACCAAGTTCTTCTTGGCCAATCCGGAGCCACTAGTATCGTTCTTACTCCCTTTTGCCGTATAATTCTCAGTACTTTTGGTATGAGAGGCAGAGGAGGGAACACATACACTGACTGGAACACCCACGGTGTTACCAGAGCGTCCACAGCTATTGCCTGAGGGTCTCTTGACCTGGCGCAATACCTGTCCAGTTTTTTGTTGAGGTGGGACGCCATCATATCCACCATTGGTTTTTCCCAACGGTTCACAATCATGTGGAAGACTTCTGGATGAAGTCCCCACTCTCCCGGGTGTAGATCGTGTCTGCTGAGGAAGTCTGCTTCCCAGTTGTCCACTCCCGTAATGAATACTGCTGACAGTGCTATCACATGATCTTCCGCCCAGCGAAGAATCCTTGCAGCTTCTGCCATTGCTGTCCTGCTTCTTGTGCCGCCCTGTCTGTTTACGTGGGCGACTGCCGTGATGTTGTCCGACTGGATCAACACCGGCTGACCCTGAAGCAGGGGTTTTGCCAGACTTAGAGCATTGTAAATCGCTCTTAGCTCCAGTATATTTATGTGAAGAGACATCTCCAGGCTTGACCATACTCCCTGGAAGTTTCTTCCCTGTGTGACCGCTCCCCAGCCTCTCAGACTGGCATCCGTGGTCACCAGGACCCAGTCCTGTATGCCGAATCTGCGGCCCTCTAACAGATGAGCACTCTGCAACCACCACAGAAGAGACACCCTTGTCCGTGGCGATAAGGTTATCCGCTGATGCATCTGCAGATGTGATCCGGACCATTTGTCCAGCAGATCCCACTGAAAAGTTCGTGCGTGGAATCTGCCGAATGGAATCGCTTCGTAAGAAGCCACCATCTTTCCCAGAACTCTTGTGCATTGATGCACAGACACTTTCCCTGGTTTTAGGAGGTTCCTGACAAGTTCGGATAACTCCCTGGCTTTCTCCTCCGGAAGAAACACCTTTTTCTGAACCGTGTCCAGAATCATTCCCAGGAACAGCAGACGTGTCGTCGGGGTCAACTGAGATTTTGGAAAATTCAGAATCCACCCGTGTTGTTGCAGCACTAGTCGGGTTAGTGCTACTCCGTCCTCCAGCTGTTCTCTGGACCTTGCCCTTATCAGGAGATCGTCCAAGTAAGGGATAATTAATACGCCTCTTCTTCGCAGAAGAATCATCATTTCGGCCATTACCTTGGTAAAGACCCGAGGTGCCGTGGACAATCCAAACGGCAGCGTCTGAAACTGATAATGACAGTTTTGCACCATGAACCTGAGGTACCCTTGATGTGAAGGGCAAATTGGGACATGCAGGTAAGCATCCTTTATGTCCAGGGACACCATAAAGTCCCCTTCTTCCAGATTCGCTATCACTGCTCTGAGTGACTCCATCTTGAACTTGAATTTTTGTATGTACAGGTTCAAAGATTTCAGATTTAGAATAGGTCTTACCGAGCCGTCCGGCTTCGGTATCACAAATAGCGTGGAGTAATACCCCTTTCCCTGTTGTAGGAGGGGTACCTTGACTATCACCTGCTGAGAAAACAGCTTGTGAATGGCTTTCAATACCGTCGCCCTGTCTGAGGGAGACATTGGCAAAGCAGACTTTAGGAACCTGCGAGGGGGAGACTTCTCGAATTCCAACCTGTAACCCTGAGATACTACCTGCAGGATCCAGGGGTCCACCTGTGAGCAAGCCCACTGTGCGCTGAAATTCTTGAGTCGACCCCCCACCGCTCCTGAGTCCGCTTGTAAGGCCCCAGCGTCATGCTGAGGGCTTTGCAGAACCCTGAGAGGGCTTCTGTTCCTGGGCAGGGGCTGCTTGCTGCCCTCTCTTACCCCTTCCTCTGCCCCGAGGCAGATATGACTGTCCTTTTGTCCGCTTGTTCTTATAGGACCGAAAGGACTGCGGCTGAAAAGACGGTGTCTTTTTCTGTTGGGAGGGGGTCTGAGGTAAAAAGGTGGATTTTCCGGCAGTTGCCGTGGCCACCAGATCCGATAGACCGACGCCAAATAATTCCTCCCCTTTATACGGCAATACTTCCATATGTCGTTTGGAAACCGCATCACCTGACCACTGTCGCGTCCATAAACTCCTTCTGGCAGATATGGACATCGCATTTACTCTCGATGCCAGAGTGCAAATATCTCTCTGAGCATCTCGCATATAAAGGGAAGCATCCTTTAATTGCTCTATAGTCAATAAAATACTGTCCCTATCCAGGGTATCAATATTTTCAGTCAGGGAATCCAACCAGACGACCCCAGCACTGCACATCCAGGCTGAGGCGATGGCTGGTCGCAGTATAACACCAGTATGTGTGTATATACTTTTTAGGGTAGTTTCCAGTCTCCTATCAGCTGGATCCCTGAGGGCGGCCGTATCAGGAGACGGTAACGCCACTTGTTTTGATAAGCGTGTGAGCGCCTTATCCACCCTAGGGGGTGTTTCCCAGCGCGCCCTAACCTCTGGCGGGAAAGGGTATAATGCTAATAACTTTTTTGAAATTAGCACTTTTCTATCTGGGTTAACCCACGCTTCATCACATACATCATTTAATTCCTCTGATTCAGGAAAAACTACAGGTAGTTTTTTCACCCCCCACATAATACCCCTTTTTGTGGTACTTGCAGTATCAGAGATATGCAAAGCCTCCTTCATTGCCGTGATCATATAACGTGTGGCCCTACTTGAAAATACGTTTGTTTCATCACCGTCGACACTAGATTCAGTGTCTGTGTCTGGGTCTGTGTCGACCGACTGAGGTAAAGGGCGCTTTACAGCCCCTGACGGTGTCTGAGACGCCTGGGCAGGTACTAACTGGTTTGCCGGCCGTCTCATGTCGTCAACTGATTTTTGTAATGTGCTGACATTATCACGTAATTCCATAAACAAAGCCATCCATTCCGGTGTCGACTCCCTGGGGGGTGACATCACCATTATCGGCAATTGCTCTGCCTCCACACCAACATTGTCCTCATACATGTCGACACACACGTACCGACACACAGCAGACACACAGGGAATGCTCTTATCGAAGACAGGACCCCACTAGCCCTTTGGGGAGACAGAGGGAGAGTTTGCCAGCACACACCCAAGCGCTATAATATATATGGGAACAACCTTATATAAGTGTTGTTCCTTATAGCAGCTTAAATATATCAAAATATCGCCAAAAAATGCCCCCCCTCTCTGTTTTACCCTGTTTCTGTAGTGCAGTGCAGGGGAGAGTCCTGGGAGCCTTCCTCACAGCGGAGCTGAGCAGGAAAATGGCGCTGTGTGCTGAGGAGAATAAGCCCCGCCCCCTATTTCGGCGGGCTTTTCTCCCGGAGTTTTAGATATCTGGCATGGGTTAAATACATACATATAGCCTCAATGGCTATATGTGATGTATTCTTTTGCCATAAAGGTATTAAATATTGCTGCCCAGGGCGCCCCCAGCAGCGCCCTGCACCCTCCGTGACCGCTTGGTGTGAAGTGTGTGACAACAATGGCGCACAGCTGCAGTGCTGTGCGCTACCTTCATGAAGACTGAAGAGCCTTCTGCCGCCTGTTTCCGGACCTTCAATCTTCAGCATCTGTAAGGGGGGTCGGCGGCGCGGCTCCGGGACGAACCCCAGGGTGAGACCTGTGTTCCGACTCCCTCTGGAGCTAATGGTGTCCAGTAGCCTAAGAATCCAATCCATCCTGCACGCAAGTGAGTTGAAATTCTCTCCCCTAAGTCCCTCGATGCAGTGAGCCTGTTGCCAGCAGGACTCACTGAAAATAAAAAACCTAAAAACTTTTTCTAAGCAGCTCTTTAGGAGAGCCACCTAGATTGCACCCTGCTCGGACGGGCACAAAAACCTAACTGAGGCTTGGAGGAGGGTCATAGGGGGAGGAGCCAGTACACACCACCTAATCCTAAAGCTTTATTTTTGTGCCCAGTCTCCTGCGGAGCCGCTATTCCCCATGGTCCTGACGGAGTCCCCAGCATCCACTTAGGACGTTAGAGAAATATACTTTCTTTCTAGGAGCTCAGGAGAGCCCCTAGTGTGCATCCAGCTCAGCCGAGCACAAGATTCTAACTGAAGTCTGGAGGAGGGTCATAGTGGGAGGAGCCAGTGCACATCAGTAGTCTAAAGCTTTCTTTTAGTTGTGCCCAGTCTCCTGCGGAGCCGCTATTCCCCATGGTCCTTACGGAGTCCCAGCATCCACTTAGGACGTCAGAGAAATTATCATACCCCATGCAGCTAGAGATGCCCAATACCAAAAAACACTGTTCCCACCTAGTACCATTGTGAGTACCAAAGTAATGTTAAATATAGTGATTTTACAAGTGCTAGCATGCTCTGGCGGGCATGTGCATACTGGCACTTGTAATCCCACAACAGCAGACTATGGGATCAATTCAAATAGCCGTGTGCCAACTCAACCTGTGGTCAGGGCCGGTGCTAGGGTGTTCAGCGCCCCCCCCTGCAAACTATAAATTTGCGCCCTCCCATACTTTACAAAGGGACAGCGCGCACCTTTGGTGCGTGTAAAAAAAGAGGGTGTGGTCTCACGCAGAAGAGGTCTGGCCACGTAATAGTACCCCTATTTCGCAGAGCACTCTTATTAGTCCTGCTGACTTTTCCGCTGGTTGAGGGCCCCTCAAGTGCTGTGGGCCCCGGTGCATTGCACTGGCTGCTCCAGTGGAAGTTCCACCTCTGCTATCTATCCTTAATGCCTGCAGAAGTGCCACTTATACACATTATGCGCGCGCGCGTATACACACACACACACACACACACACACACACACACACACACACACACACACACCTCAATACAGTGTATAGGGACACAACTGTATTTCATAAGATATAAGTATTTTGGCTGCATTACTTTTAAGTTTATGCTATTGGTGCTTTATTTTTTGAGTAGTGCAGTGGGATGACTACACAGTTATCTAAACTGTTTTCTGTAAAGTATATGACACAATTCAAAGGGAGAAGAAAACCCACAGAGCTGAAGTGTATTCCCTATGTGAAGGGTCTATTTCTCATACTTACACACACACATACACACACACACACACACACACACACACACACACACACACACACACACACACACACACACACACACACACACACACACACACACACACACACACACACACACACACTACATACACTTTCTCTCACTTTCTTTCCAACCACTTACCACAGTCTAGTTGGCCGGATGGGATCTGCCTCAGACTAGGTCTCGTGTAGCGCCACCCCTTTTTGACAGTGGATCTGCCCTCTTTGGCCGTGTGACTCAGTCCCCTTTATCCGTGTGACTCCGCCCCCTTTCCGCACGGTTATCTCAGCCCCCTTTTCGTCTGGTCAATGTCATTGGAGGAGGGGGGGGGAGGGCTACAGGCTGTCGGCGCTGCTGCCTGTTATACAGTGACAGGCACAGCAGTGGCAGCAGCAGAGGGGACAGGGCGGCAGGCTTGGACTGACCCACAGGGGTACAGGGGAAACCACCGGTTGTCCCCACTGCCTGGGGGCCCACCTCCTGCCCTAAGGATCAGGTTCCAGACTGTGCACTTGAATTATACATTATACATATGTTACCTTATACTGGACTATGGTGTATTTTCTACAGTGCATTGCTGTTATTAATCTGGTACATTATCAGGCATGCAGCAGCTGATTCTACTGTATATTATTTATCAAGTGGGCCAGACGTTGCACTCTCTAATGGTTAGTCAAACCAATGAAGTGGCAGGCCACACACCCTCTGCAGACTGGTCACACTCATAACACAGACCCCTACCACTGCATTCCCCCGGTGGGCCCTACATGCCCCAGTCCGACACTGCAGGGAGGCGCAGCAGCAGGGAGAGTGCCTCACCAGCCAAGCGCCTACCTGCTTTGCATCCCTTTGCTGAGCCTATAGCGCTGGGCCTGCCTGTGGTTAAATGGGGATCCGGATTGAAAGTCGACAGTAACTAGTTCGACAATGTCTAGGTCGACCACTATTGGTCGACAGTAACTAGGTCGACAGGGTGTCTAGGTCGACAGGGTCTTTAGGTCGACATGTTCTAGGTCGACAGGTCAAAAGGTCGACATGAGTTTTCCACAATTTTTTTCTTTTTTTGAACCTTTTCATACTTAACGATCCACGTGGACTACGATTGGAACGATAATCTGTGCTGAGCGAAGCGGTAGCGGAGCGAAGGCACCATACCCGAAGCATGGCGAGCGAAGCGAGCCATGTGAGGGGACGCGGTGCACTAATTGGGGTTCCCGGTCACTCTACGAAGAAAACGACACCAAAATAACATTAAAAACTCATGTCGACCTTTTGACCTGTCGACCTAGAACATGTCGACCTAAAGACCCTGTCGACCTAGACACCCTGCCGACCTAGTTACTGTCGACCAATCGTGGTCGACCTAGACATTGTCGACCTAGTTACTGTCGACTTTCAATACCACACCCGGTTAAATGTATGCATATACTGCACTTACAATAACCCATAGATCTCTGATTTTTGTTTCCAGCCTCAGGGCTGTGTACAAAAATCTGCAATTTTGGGGCATAATGGAGGTTGATGTGCTGTTGCTAGTGTTTCCACATTGCGAGGCTTGCAGTTAATTAAATCGATCCCTATAAGGTTTGGCCATGCCATTTGTGAAAAAAGTTACATAACATAACCATAACCCCTTTGTAATGTAAAATAAGATTTTACTTACCGATAAATCTATTTCTCGGAGTCCGTAGTGGATGCTGGGGTTCCTGAAAGGACCATGGGGAATAGCGGCTCCGCAGGAGACAGGGCACAAAAAGTAAAGCTTTTCCGATCAGGTGGTGTGCACTGGCTCCTCCTCCTATGACCCTCCTCCAGACTCCAGTTAGGTACTGTGCCCGGACGAGCGTACACAATAAGGGAGGATTTTGAATCCCGGGTAAGACTCATACCAGCCACACCAATCACACCGTACAACTTGTGATCTAAACCCAGTTAACAGTATGATAACAGAGGAGCCTCTGAAAGATGGCTTCCTAAACAATAACCCGAATTAGTTAACAATAACTATGTACAACTTATGCAGATAATCCGCACTTGGGATGGGCGCCCAGCATCCACTACGGACTCCGAGAAATAGATTTATCGGTAAGTAAAATCTTATTTTCTCTATCGTCCTAGTGGATGCTGGGGTTCCTGAAAGGACCATGGGGATTATACCAAAGCTCCCAAACGGGCGGGAGAGTGCGGATGACTCTGCAGCACCGAATGAGAGAACTCCAGGTCCTCCTTAGCCAGAGTATCAAATTTGTAAAATTTTACAAACGTGTTCTCCCCTGACCACGTAGCTGCTCGGCAAAGTTGTAATGCCGAGACCCCTCGGGCAGCCGCCCAAGATGAGCCCACCTTCCTTGTGGAGTGGGCCTTTACAGATTTAGGCTGTGGCAAGCCTGCCACAGAATGTGCAAGTTGGATTGTGCTACAGATCCAACGAGCAATCGTCTGCTTAGACGCAGGAGCACCCATCTTGTTGGGTGCATACAATATAAACAACGAGTCAGATTTTCTGACTCCAGCTGTCCTTGCAATATATATTTTTAATGCTCTGACAACGTCCAGTAACTTGGAGTCCTCCAAGTCACTTGTAGCCGCAGGCACTACAATAGGCTGGTTCAGATGAAATGCTGACACCACCTTAGGGAGAAAATGCGGACGAGTCCGCAGTTCTGCCCTGTCCGAATGGAAAATCAGATATGGGCTTTTGTAAGATAAAGCTGCCAATTCTGACACTCTCCTGGCAGAAGCCAGGGCTAGAAGCATGGTCACTTTCCATGTGAGATATTTCAAATCCACCTTTTTTAGTGGTTCAAACCAATGAGATTTTAGGAAGTCCAAAACCACATTTAGATCCCATGGTGCCACTGGAGGCACCACAGGAGGCTGTATATGCAGCACTCCCTTAACAAAGGTCTGGACTTCAGGGACTGAAGCCAATTCTTTTTGAAAGAAAATCGACAGGGCCGAAATTTGAACCTTAATAGATCCCAATTTGAGACCCATTGACAATCCTGATTGCAGGAAATGTAGGAATCGACCCAGTTGAAATTCCTCCGTCGGAGCACTCCGATCTTCGCACCACGCAACATATTTTCGCCAAATTCGGTGATAATGTTGCACGGTTACTTCCTTCCTTGCTTTAATCAAAGTAGGAATGACTTCTTCCGGCATGCCTCTTTCCTTTAGGATCCGGCGTTCAACCGCCATGCCGTCAAACGCAGCCGCGGTAAGTCTTGAAACAGACAGGGACCCTGCTGAAGCAAGTCCCTCCTTAGAGGTAGAGGCCACGGATCTTCCGTGATCATCTCTTGAAGTTCCGGGTACCAAGTCCTCCTTGGCCAATCCGGAACCACTAGTATCGTTCTTACGCCTCTTTGCCGTATAATTCTCAATACTTTTGGTATGAGAGGCAGAGGAGGAAACACATACACCGACTGGTACACCCAAGGCGTTACCAGCGCGTCCACAGCTATTGCCTGCGGATCTCTTGACCTGGCGCAATACCTGTCCAGTTTTTTGTTGAGGCGAGACGCCATCATGTCCACCATTGGTCTTTCCCAACGGGTTACCAGCATGTGGAAGACTTCTGGATGAAGTCCCCACTCTCCCGGGTGAAGATCGTGTCTGCTGAGGAAGTCTGCTTCCCAGTTGTCCACTCCCGGGATGAACACTGCTGACAGTGCTATCACATGATTCTCTGCCCAGCGAAGAATCCTTGCAGCTTCTGCCATTGCCCTCCTGCTTCTTGTGCCGCCCTGTCTGTTCACATGGGCGACTGCCGTGATGTTGTCCGACTGGATCAATACCGGTTTTCCCTGAAGCAGAGGTTCTGCCTGGTTTAGAGCATTGTATATTGCTCTTAGTTCCAGAATGTTTATGTGAAGAGACGTTTCCAGGCTCGTCCATACTCCCTGGAAGTTTCTTCCTTGTGTGACTGCTCCCCAGCCTCTCAGGCTGGCGTCCGTGGTCACCAGGATCCAATCCTGTATGCCGAATCTGCGGCCCTCCAATAGATGAGCACTCTGCAACCACCACAGAAGAGACACCCTTGTCCTTGGAGACAGGGTTATCCGTAGGTGCATCTGAAGATGCGACCCTGACCATTTGTCCAACAGATCCCTTTGGAAAATTCTTGCGTGGAATCTGCCGAATGGAATCGCTTCGTAAGAAGCCACCATTTTTCCCAGGACTCTTGTGCATTGATGTACAGACACCTTTCCTGGTTTTAGGAGGTTCCTGACAAGCTCGGATAACTCCTTGGCTTTTTCCTCCGGGAGAAAAACCTTTTTCGGAACCGTGTCCAGAATCATCCCTAGGAACAGCAGACGAGTTGTCGGCATTAACTGGGATTTTGGAATATTCAGAATCCACCCGTGCTGTTTTAGCACTTCTTGAGACAGTGCTAATCCCATCTCTAGCTGTTCTCTGGACCTCGCCCTTATTAGGAGATCGTCCAAGTATGGGATAATTAATACGCCTTTTCTTCGAAGAAGAATCATCATCTCGGCCATTACCTTTGTAAAGATCCGAGGTGCCGTGGACAATCCGAACGGCAGCGTCTGAAACTGATAGTGACAGTTTTGTACAACGAACCTGAGGTACCCCTGGTGTGAGGGGTAAATTGGAACGTGGAGATACGCATCCTTGATGTCCAAGGATACCATAAAGTCCCCCTCTTCCAGGTTCGCTATCACTGCTCTGAGTGACTCCATTTTGAACTTGAACTTCTTTATGTACAGGTTCAAGGACTTCAGATTTAGAATAGGCCTTACCGAGCCATCCGGCTTCGGTACCACAAAAAGAGTGGAATAATACCCCTTCCCTTGTTGCAGAAGAGGTACCTTGACTATCACCTGCTGAGAGTACAGCTTGTGAATGGCTTCCAACACCGTCTCCCTTTCGGAGGGGGACGTTGGTAAAGCAGACCTCAGGAAACGGCGAGGTGGATCTGTCTCTAATTCCAACCTGTATCCCTGAGATATTATCTGCAGGATCCAGGGATCTACTTGCGAGTGAACCCACTGCGCGCTGTAATTTTTGAGACGACCGCCCACCGTCCCCGAGTCCGCTTGAGAAGCCCCAGCGTCATGCTGAGGCTTTTGTAGAAGCCGGGGAGGGCTTCTGATCCTGGGAAGGAGCTGCGTGTTGCTGTCTCTTCCCTCGACCTTTGCCTCGTGGCAAATATGAATAGCCCTTTGCTCTCTTATTTTTAAAGGAACGAAAGGGCTGCGGTTGAAAAGTCGGTGCCTTTTTCTGTTGGGGAGTGACTTGAGGTAGAAAGGTGGATTTCCCGGCTGTAGCCGTGGCCACCAAATCTGATAGACCGACTCCAAATAACTCCTCCCCCTTATACGGCAAAACTTCCATATGCCGTTTTGAATCCGCATCGCCTGTCCACTGTCGCGTCCATAAAGCTCTTCTGGCCGAAATGGACATAGCACTTACCCGTGATGCCAGTGTGCATATATCCCTCTGTGCATCACGCATATAAAGAAATGCATCCTTTATTTGTTCTAACGACAGTAAAATATTGTCCCTGTCCAGGGTATCAATATTTTCAATCAGGGATTCTGACCAAACTACCCCCGCACTGCCCATCCAGGCAGTTGCTACAGCTGGTCGTAGTATAACACCTGCATGTGTGTATATACTTTTTTGGATATTTTCCATCCTCCTATCTGATGGATCTTTAAGTGCGGCCGTCTCAGGAGAGGGTAACGCCACTTGTTTAGATAAGCGTGTTAGCGCCTTGTCCACCCTAGGAGGTGTTTCCCAGCGCTCCCTAACCTCTGGCGGGAAAGGGTATAATGCCAATAATTTCTTTGAAATTATCAGCTTTTTATCAGGGGCAACCCACGCTTCATTACACACGTCATTTAGTTCTTCTGATTCAGGAAAAACTATAGGTAGTTTTTTCATACCCCACATAATACCCTGTTTAGTGGTACCTGTAGTATCAGCTAAATGTAACGCCTCCTTCATTGCCAAAATCATATAACGTGTGGCCCTACTGGAAAATACGGTTGATTCGTCACCGTCACCACTGGAGTCATCGCCTGTGTCTGGGTCTGTGTCGACCGACTGAGGCAACGGGCGTTTCACAGCCCCTGACGGTGTTTGAGTCGCCTGGACAGGCACTAATTGATTGTCCGGCCGTCTCATGTCGTCAAACGACTGCTTTAGCGTGTTGACACTATCCCGTAGTTCCATAAATAAAGGCATCCATTCTGGTGTCGACCCCCTAGGAGGTGACATCCCCATATTTGGCAATTGCTCCGCCTCCACACCAATATCGTCCTCATACATGTCGACACACACGTACCGACACACAGCAGACACACAGGGAATGCTCCTAATGAAGACAGGACCCACTAGCCCTTTGGGGAGACAGAGGGAGAGTTTGCCAGCACACACCAAAAGCGCTATATATATATCAGGGATAGCCTTATAATAAGTGCTCCCCTATAGCTGCTTTGTTATATAAAAATATCGCCATAAATTTGCCCCCCCTCTCTGTTTTACCCTGTTTCTGTAGTGCAGTGCAGGGGAGAGACCTGGGAGCCGTCCTGACCAGCGGAGCTGTGAGAGGAAATGGCGCCGTGTGCTGAGGAGATAGGCCCCGCCCCTTTTCCGGCGGGCTCGTCTCCCGCTATTTTGAGAAATCAGGCAGGGGTTAAATATCTCCATATAGCCTCTAGGGCTATATGTGAGGTATTTTTAGCCTTTATAGGTACTCATTTTGCCTCCCAGGGCGCCCCCCTCCCAGCGCCCTGCACCCTCAGTGACTGCCGTGTGAAGTGTGCTGAGAGGAAAATGGCGCACAGCTGCAGTGCTGTGCGCTACCTTTAGAAGACTGCAGGAGTCTTCAGCCGCCGATTCTGGACCTCTTCTGTCTTCAGCATCTGCAAGGGGGCCGGCGGCGCGGCTCCGGTGACCATCCAGGCTGTACCTGTGATCGTCCCTCTGGAGCTTGATGTCCAGTAGCCAAGAAGCCAATCCATCCTGCACGCAGGTGAGTTGACTCCTTCTCCCCTCAGTCCCTCGCTGCAGTGATCCTGTTGCCAGCAGGAATCACTGTAACATAAAAAACCTAGCTAAACTTTCTCTAAGCAGCTCTTTAGGAGAGCCACCTAGATTGCACCCTTCTCGGCCGGGCACAAAAATCTAACTGGAGTCTGGAGGAGGGTCATAGGAGGAGGAGCCAGTGCACACCACCTGATCGGAAAAGCTTTACTTTTTGTGCCCTGTCTCCTGCGGAGCCGCTATTCCCCATGGTCCTTTCAGGAACCCCAGCATCCACTAGGACGATAGAGAAATTAAATTGGCTTCCCTTGATTTATAAATGTGTATGTACCTTTATGATTATTATTTTGGGCAGTAAGGATGGTGTAATGGTTATTATTACTGCCTCACAGCACTAAGATCATGGGTTTGATCCCCACCGTGTGGAGTTTGTATATTCTCCCCGTGCTTGTGTGGCTTTTCTCTGAGTACTCCGGTTTCCCCCCACAATCCAACAATGGGGGTCATTCCGAGTTGTTCGCTCATTGCCGTTTTTCGCAACGGAGCGATTAAGGCAAAAATGCGCATGCGCATGGTACGCAGCGCGCATGCGCTAAGTATTTTAGCACAAAACTTAGTAGATTTACTCACATCCGAACTAAGAATTTTCATCGTTGAAGTGATCGGAGTGTGATTGACAGGAAGTGGGTGTTTCTGGGTGGAAACTGACCGTTTTCTGGGAGTGTGCGGAAAAACGCAGGCGTGTCAGGGAAAAACGCGGGAGTGTCTGGAGAAACGGGGGAGTGGCTGGCCGAATGCAGGGCGTGTTTGTGACGTCAAACCAGGAACGAAACGGGCTGAGCTGCTCGCAGTGTGGGAGTAAGTCTCGAGCTACTCAGAAACTGCTAAGAATTATTTAATCGCAATTCTGCTAATCTTTCGTTTGCTATTCTGCTAAGCTAAGATACACTCCCAGAGGGCGGCGGCCTAGCATGTGCAATGCTGCTAAAAGCAGCTAGCGAGCGAACTAGGAATGAGGGCCAATATACTGATAGGTTAATTGGCTCCCCAGAAAAAAAATAACCCAAACGTGAATGTGTTTGCCTGTACATGTGGTAGGGAATATAGATTGTGAGAGCCACTGGGGCAGGGGGTGATGTGAATGAGCAAATATTCTCTGTAAAGCGCTGCGGGCTGCGGCATATGTGTACGCTATATACTGTAAATAACTGGTAATAACTAAATAATTATTAAATAAGTGGTACCTCTGCTGCTGCAGTGGAGGATTAGGCTCTGGGAGGGGAGGGTTAGTATTAGGCACTATAGGGATGGTTAGGCTTAGGCACCCTTTTTCAGTACAAGGGGACTTTTATTTTTCTTCTGGTTACCCCTAGATGACAAGGCCAATGTTGCATAGATTGCGGCAGTTATTGAATTGAACGTGTAAAACTGTATGTTTTCTCATTCAGATTTACAATTTTGAGGCTTTAAAACCTCAACTCATGGCACGCAAGTTGTGGTATGTTTCCAAACCACAAAATAGCAAAAGTTGGGTTTGGGGCTGAAAAGCGCGTGGTATGTGTTTTAAAAAACACTCAAAAGATGAACATTAGTTTGTGTGTTTTCAATCTGTGTGTGTTTTCAATCTTTGTATTACAGTATTGTGCAAGAATAGTTTTTTGTATAATGTGTTTAAATGAAATTATATTTTAATCTTCTAATTACAATCTATACTAAGGTTTTCAGTCAGAGTTCATAAAGCAAATAAAACACTTATTCATAACCACTGGAGACAATCATTAGTCAATTTACCCAAAATAATTATGAAAAGTGTTTTTCCTTTGGGACAAAACATTGCTATCTTATTTTGCAACTAGACACATTTGTTATTGCCACATAGAAATGTTATGCTTTTCATTCTAATGGCCCTGTAGACTACAGGCTGCATTTTATACAACATCAATATAAAGGTAATTGTGAATTATGTTTTGACTCCAGTGTTTAATTAAGGTCAAAGTAATTTCCAGTTTATGTAGAAAAATGCATGCATTGAGGAACATTAGATCACCACGCTAATCAATTCTAAAACAAATTAGTTTTGGGAGTGAGAGGAGAAAGTTTTGACCTCTACATGTGCATGACCTCACTTTTCTTTTGTCTCATGTAGGGCGAGATGTACTATGCAACACATTTAGAATGCAATACATCCCCCCACTTATCAGGTACATAGTGGCGTTAATAAATTTTAAGTGGTGTTTGCCTTCAAACAACATTTTGTTTGCATTACACCTGGCGCTGTCGTATAATTGCTGCCCGCAAATCCCTTTGGCCACCGCTGCATCCCAATTCTCTCCAGGAATGTGTGCGGCCATATTGGATTTCCCTGTGTGACTCTCTAAACCAATCTCTGCACTGCAGTAGTGCTCACATAATTCCAACAGCCTTTGGACTTCCGCTGCTTCCTATTTAAACCTGCTCCTGTCTGCCTCACAGTGCCAAAGCAACGCCTTCCTTCTGGGATTTTTCCTGGTCCACAGGCCTCCGGTACTCCTGGTTCTATCAGCCATTTTCTGCTACTTTTCTTTGGATATGCATTACTCTGCCTTTCCGCTACCCTGATGTGCACCTATTCCTTTGGCTAACTCCATGGGTTAGTGCTACGGTAGAGACACATTGATCTTCTAAGTGTGGTTCAGGTGTAATCCTATGAGGAGCACCCATTCTGTTATAGCAGTAGGAGACTGCAATACCTACCACATGACTGATAATAGTCCAGATGCTGTGCTGAAACGCAAGAATGTACCCTTGGGAGTGTTCAGGTGTGTTCTTTCAGGGAGCACCCTTCAAATTGAATAGCAGTAGGAAACTGCTATACTTCCAACAGGGTGCAGTTGATTTACTACAGATTTGAAATGTGTGCACTGAGAGAAGCGCCCTTCTTAGTGAGTTGTTCAATCCTCTATATGTGGTTGATAAGTGCGTGCAGCTAGGTTAATACAATAATCAATTCTCATTAGGTCAGTATAACCACTTCTAAGTACGGAAGTTAAACTGTGTGGTGTCCTTCAAGTGCCAAGCTCTTTCCGGTTAGCTTTGTGTTCCATCCCGAGCAGTGGTCTATTTTTCCTCCGTGCCATGGTTTTGTAATGATGTCTGTGGATTAACAAAAGGTTTATAAAGATCACCTATTCTCATGTGGTAGTGCTGTTGGCCAGGTACTGCCCAAGGCCATGTGTAGAGGATACTTTCCTCCTTACAAGAGACACTAGGTTTACAAAGGAGACAAATCTTTTGAAGCAAAAGGAATGTGCAGATAAAAGCTCTAATGATGTTAGTTATAGACAGGGACGTGGAGTCAGGGGAGGCTCTGCCTCCCCTGTCAAATTCCGATCTGAGAATTACAATAATACAAAGATGATATGTATAATACAGACTCTGTGTTATTATAAGTAACTTCGTTGTATTTATCTACTCCTTTTTGTAGTAAAACCTGGAAATACCTGGATATGAGGCAGCGAGTGCGCTGCCTCCCACTGATAATTATAAACTGTACAAAGTGGGGGGCGGGGCCACGGCTACGGGCAGGAAAAGCCCATTGAAAAAAACAAGAAGATGAGGCACCTCTAACTCAGTGACAGGGCTGCAGGGACGGACCAAGAGGGGGCGTGATGCTGCTGTCTGACCCTCCCTGATTGGATGCCTGGAAAAGGAGGCTTGGCTGCGCTGGTTATCGTCACTATCTGGTTTCCTGCCCGAGCAGCCCCTGTACATCTGCCCCTTACGTAGCTCCACCGGTGGGGCCCGGCTGATGGCTCCCTGTGGTGCAGCTCCTCCGGGACCATGATGCTGCCTGTAGTGCTAGATCCTCCCAGCGATGCCCTTTTGCTGTAGTGTGTGGCGGAGCTCTGTGAGGGACCAGCTGCCTTGACTACACCGGATCCCCCTAGTGCTGCTGGTGGCCTCTACTTTCCTGCAGGTTCATAGAACAGGTAAGACCTGGCTGCTGCGACCCCGCATCACTCCCCAACCTCCCCCCTATCAGGGCTGTCTCCCTGCAGCTGAGCAGTGCCGCAATTCACGGGTGTATAGGGGGTGGGGCCTAACGCCAAGAAGCGCCCGCCCCCAGGACATACCTGTGCTGCTCAGTGCTGTGTAATCAGGTCGTGTCACTGTCTCTCCTGCTCGCTCCCTCTTCCTAACCCCCTCTCTCTCCATAACACTCCCTCCCCTTACCTCTCTCTCTCTCTCTTTCTCTGTCTCCCTAACACTCTGTCTCCTTCACACTCTTTCTCCCCGACACTGTCACTCTCCCCCTGACACTGTCACTCGCTCCCTGACACTGTCACTCGCTCCCTGACACTGTCACTCGCTCCCTGACACTGTCACTTTCCCCCTGACACTGTCACTTTCCCCCTGACACTGTCACTCTCTCCCTGACACTGTCACTCTCCCCCTGACACTGTGACTCTCTCCCCGACAGTCACTCTCTCCCTGACACTATCACTCTCTCCCTGACACTGTCACTCTCTCCCTGACACTGTCACTCTCTCCCTGACACTGTCACTCTCTCCCTGACACTGTCACTCTCCCCCTGACACAGTCACTCTCCCCCTGACACTGTCAATCTCTCCCTGACACTGTCATTCTCTCCCTGACACTGTCACTCTCTCCCTGACACTGTCACTCTCTCCCTGATACTGTCACTCTCCCCCTGACACTGTCACTCTCTCCCTGACACTGTCACTCTCTCCCTGACACTGTCACTCTCTCCCTGACACTGTCACTCTCCCCCTGACACTGTCACTCTCTCCCTGACACTGGACCTTATTCAGAGTTGGCCACATCAGCAGCTCGCAGCACAGTTTGCCAGCATCAGCAAACTGCGCATGTGCTGCAGCTGCATCACACCTGTACTACCTTACACAGGATGCAGCCTCAGTGTAATTGACAGCGGCAGCATTGGGGGGGGGGGGGGGGGGGGGGGGGGGCGCGGCTTGCCAAACGGGGAGCATTTTCAGTTTTAAAAAATGACGGTGGGCCGCCTGACAGCGCAGTCAGGGGTCAACTTTAATTTGCTGCGTCTGCAATTGCGGACACATTGTGAGGCGGCACTACACATGCTGGGTGGACTTGCCCTGTGCTGGGTGGTCCCCAGCATGTGAGGAGATGGACGCAGATCTGACTGCATATACTGCATCCATCTCTGAATAAGATCCACTGTCTCTCTCTCTCTCCCTCCCTGACACTCTCTCTCTCTCCCTCTTTCTTTCCCTGACACACTCTCAATTGCTTCTCTCTCTCTCTTTGTCTCACGCTCCCTTTCTCCCTGACACTCTCTCTCACTCCCGCCTGCACCCCTCCCTCTCTCTGACACCTTTTCTATCTTTTGCTCTATCCCTGAGCCACCCCTGTCTCTTACCATTTCTTTCTTGCTTCTCTCTCTCTCACCGTCACCCTTTCTCTCCTTTGCTCCTCTCTTTCTCCATGATAACCTCGCTCTCTCTCTCTCTCTCTCACTCCCCTCACTATCTGCTTCCCTAAGAGGAATTGTAGTGACAGCGGTGTCAAAGTCAGAAAAATATCTCTATGCACACTGCCATATTTGCACCTCATTCAGGTCCGCGCTGCGCATGCGTGCGCTCTCCCGTGAGTGCGCATACCCGCTGTTGCGTGCACCCGCTGGTGCTCGGTATGCGTATTTACGGTAAAGTTTGTGTAGTCGTAGCGTGCGACTCAATCGTTACATATTTTCACTAATAAGGTATTTTATAGATCATGGTCCCTTTGATAGATTCTGAAAGTTTGGTTAACATAGCATGTTCCTGAACGGAGAGATTCCTCTTTGTATTGTACGAAGGGTCTAACAGGGGTCATACAGTAGTGTTTGGTACCCATCGGAAGAGTATTTAAATAGCAATATTCCGGTGTTGGTTTGGAGCGGATTAATCGCTCGTGCGAATAGTTATGGACATAAGAAGTTTATGTCCATTTACTATTATTTGTTCTTACTTAGTCATGCGGCGGGAAACCCAGTATCCCACCCACCTGAACAGTTGGAAACAGTCACAGCCCACCTGTATGAATCAACCTATGACCTTTTGTTATAATGCGAAGCCGAATTCCTGTGTCCAATGGACAATGAGATTGTAGGGACCATTGAATTGTATTGTGTGTGGGGCATAAATAGGCAGGCCGACCATACCCAGATTCACTCTCATCAACGGTTCTCATTGCTGATAATCGGGAGCTGGATATCGAGGCGCATGCGATCGTTCCCCTTGTGCGTAAGTTTTCTCCGTAATCATATTGTCTTACTGTGAGCCATCTCTCTCTCTCTCTACTCTTTCTCTCGTATTTTCCTTTAATTGTATTGCATTGTATTTCCAGTGTAGTTATCTGGTTAGTTGGTTTATGTTATATTGTAGTGTATCATTTGTACTGTGATTCCTTTTGCAAGTATAATAGTTAAAATACATATAATAGGTTTTGGACCCTAAGCCCAGGTATCTGTGTATTCTTTATAGTGTTAAGTATTCTCTGAGCATCGGTGACGCTCAAGCAGCTTTGTAGTTAATCAGGTTACACCAGGTTGCACTTACACTCTGTCTCTACACTAAGGTATACTGTGTATCTCATTGTTAAAGGTATAGATATAAAGGTTTAAACGTTGTAAGCGTCTGCACCGCTGGTGATCTCCTCGTGGTCCCGAGCGTACGCTACGCTATAGCGAATCATTACGTTAGTCGGCAGCCAATAGCGTGCCTGCCTGTGATCACTGGGCCGTAAGCGAACGTGACGCTTGAGCGTCTCGACTACGGTTGAGCGATCGCTACACAACTTGCGTACCCTTACGGTACTTCTTACGTAGATAGCGTACAGTGTTCTTAGACCTCTTAAAGTGTTTTATATACGATAAATATTTAGCTTTATCAGCGGCAGGGGGTGGGGGATGTGTGGGTGGGTGGGTGGGGGGGGGGTAGAGTTATCCACGTACCGGGAACCAAGATTTTAGTTGCCGGCCCTGCCCCCAGTCCTCTCCCTGCCCCTGTTCCTCCCGATGTGTGACTACATGTCTCTGACTGTATTACCCCACAGCTAAAGCTCCCTTCAGTCTCTCCATCTGCCCTGTCTCTGCCTCTCTCTCTTTGTGACTGCTCTGTCATTGTTCTGCTTTTGACACTCTCTATTAGCTCACCCAGTCGCCTCTCTTTGCCCCTATTCCTCTCCGTGTGTGACCGCACTCTCATTGTCCTGTCTTTAACACTATCCCCAGGCCACACCCTCTCTCTCTGTCTTCGCTCATCGCATCATTGCAACACCCACACTGGCCAGTGCCTCCCCAACCATTGACCTCACCGCACGTCACTGGTTTTAGATACCTTTGTATGTCAGTGAATCCCAAATGTTTCATGCCATATGGGTAAACGAACAGTATACAAGCAGTGGTTCTCAAACTGCGTGCCCTGTCACCCTGGGGTGCCTTGGAACACTTACATGGGTGCCTTGGATTGGTGGTCCAGGACCAACTAAAATTATTTATGGTCCATGTAATAGGCAAAACCCCTGCTGGTGGCTACCAATCATAAAATATGTGGACAAACAGAAGCAAATCTTGTCCCTCACCACACAACAGACCCTAAGGATGAGATATAAATACAATTTACTTAATTTAATAATTATTTTTACATTTCTCAATAAGAAACGTTTGGCCTAGGGTGCCGTGATTCAAAAACGTTTGAGAACCTACAGTATATCACTATGTCATAAGTTATGTGGACACTTCTGACAAATACAGTATGTTGTAACCAGGAGGCGGCTCCAGAGGTGGGGCTGCAGCTCAGTTAAAAATTCAGATAGGGGAGGCACACCAACTGCCAGTGAGATCAGTTTGAAATGGCTGTTGGTGACAATTGGTGTGCCTCCCCTATTTGAAATTTGAACTGACCTGCAGCCCCTCCTCCGGAGCCGCCACTGGTTGTAACTGAAAACTCCCCCCCTCTGGCGATCCCCGCAGAGCACACAGCGCATCAGCTCAGTGCTGATGCTCTGTGTCTCTCTCCCTCTAATGTCTGTGCTGTGGAGATAGGGCATCGCCACCTGCAGCTGTCAAAATCGACAGTTGCAGGTGTCGGAACAGTTAGCCAGTGCCACCAGCATATTGGCATGCTATCTTTCAGATAACAGTGCCGATATGGACAGAGGCTCATAGCGCTGTCACTGAGCAAGCATCGCTGCTGTCATACATAGGGGAGAAGCGGTATCAGTGCACATAACATGCGCTGATACCGCTTCTCCCCAATAACGCCGGATAATACATTTACCCCTAAGTGTGAGTGGCATCCGAGATGTTAATACATCTCGTCGCTACCTCTTCCTGCTTCGCCCGAGCAGCAGTGGCGTCACAAGGTGGGTGCGGGGTGTGTGGCCCGCACCCGGGTGTCATCCGCCGAGGGGTGACACCAAAGTGCCAGCTCCTGCTCAGTGACAGGAGCCAGGTGCTGCACTGTAACATTATGTGCAGCAACCCGGCTCCTGTCACCATGTAGGAGCTGGCACTGCAGACACGCTAGTCTCCGGGGGCAGGCCGCAACTCCCGGACCCCCGGAGTGACTAAAACGTGGGTCGGGACGCATAGCCATGCCCCCTACAACAAAGCCACACCCCTCCCTCGGGTGGCCCACTTAGCCTTCCCTTCACGCCCGCTGCACCAAGTACATAAGAGGTGAGTGACAGTATTAGCATGATCTAGAATCTAGGGCTCACTGTTACCTGTAGTTCCGCATATTAAACTAATGGTATCTAAAACATAAACACGTTCAAAATCAAATAATCACCAAAGCACTCATTCTCATCTTTATGAAACGCACAAGTCTACGTGGATCTTTTCTTCTTTGTTACAGTAACCAAAGAGTGTAAAAAATTCCTGGTTCCTAACTATTTAATCAATGAACATCCATCCCCACATCATCACATGCAAAAGATAAGACTACAGGGGGGTGAGGGGGCATACTAACATTTTCCCCGCGGGCCTCCGAAATCTAAGCACAGCACTGTCACATCAAATCCTGTGGTGAAATGACTGGTTAACATCCAATAATGTCATTTTTCTTGTTTGAATGATGGACCTGAGCAGGCTTTAAATTGAAGGGGGAACAGCTACAGCAGAGGAGGCAGGTGGGACCTAATTCAGCATGGAACGCGGTTGCTGGGGCCTTTTGAAGTGTGCACTTGTACAGAAGCTACCCTGCCCGTGCGCACACTGTGAGATGCAACGGCATGGCACCTGTCAATTAGGCAGAGGCGTTCGTGGGGCGGGATGGGGTGTCACGGCGGCGTTGTGGGTTGCAGTCCGGAAACCGCAGGCGCGTCCGGACCGTGCGGGGTGGGCCGCGGTGGCTGTGTCACGTCACACGCAGCCGCTGCAACACGAAACATCGCAGGTAGCCGCCTGCCTTCACAGCAGGCAGAGGGCTACCCTAAACATGTGAAAGCATCGCCATTGTGCAATGCTTTTCCATTTGTGCGGGGTGGTGGTGGGGGGGGGGGGGGCAGGATCCAGCATCTGGGGCTGACTTGCCCTGTGCTGGGCATCCCCCCGTATGTTAGAGTAATGGATCGTAGATGAGCGATTTTTTGCACATCTACAATTCATGCTGAATTAGGCCCAGAGTCCTGTTTCTGTGAGTCTGCCTGTCTGCTGACACAACCGCAGACTCGATGGGTCGTCTCGCTCCACTGCAATCTGTCACATGCAGCTGTACTGGGGCTGTGCTGTAGCGAATGTCTAAACTACCTCTGGTGCTCTGCTCACCTGTCTAAATTCTGGAGGAATTCCGGATAGGGTTGGGTGACCACAGTTTAGCAGGGGGCGTTTTTGGCCCGTAAGCCGTAATTTGGCCCCTTAATTGGACTGGTTGTGGTATAGGAGATCTACATTCATTAAGTCTACATTCATTAGGTCGGCCACATATGGGGGGGTCATTCAGATCATTAGTACATCTACGATCAGTTTCTCAGACATGCTGGGGGGGATGGCTAGTCCGCCCCGCATGTCTGGCTCTGCCCCCCTGCAGCGATACTTTTGCACCCACTGAGTAGTTCCCTGCCAGCGCAGCTCCTGCGTGCTGGCAGGGAGCTACACGCCGCATCCAAGGTGGCAGCGGCTGCATGTGATGTCCGGACCACGCCACACAAATGGCATTCTAATGCCGTTGGCACCCCCCCTCCCGCCGCATGACCGCCTCTGCCTGCCAGTCAGGCAGAGGCGATCGCAGCCCAGAGATGCTTTTAGCATCTCACTGTGCTCCTGGGGTGCGCACACGCAGTGCGGCTGCTGCGCATGCGCAAACCTTAAAAAAATTCAGACTGCGATCGCTGCCGCGTCCAGTCTGAATTACCCCAATGGTCGACAGACACAAGGTCAACATGGACAAAAGGTGGACAGTGGAAAAAGGTCAACATGGACACAAGGTCAACACGGTGAAAATGTCATCCCTGTGAAAATGGTCAACACCCTTTTTTGTCATTTTTGGGGTTAGTGTGGACAGTTTTTTCATCTGTAGAGACGTATACCCTCGCGGGCTCGCTACGCTTCGAGCACGGTGCTTTGCAACACTCGCCACAAGGTTGCTAAAGGTTATGATTTGTGGTTACCTTTGAACCCATCATCCTTTTCCAGTGTCGACCTTTCATATGTCGACCTTTTGCCCATGTCAACCATATGGGGTTGACCTAATGACTGTCGACCAATAGTCCGGATCCACAGTCTTACCCCTATGTAACAAACCCCGAAAACCAAAGTTTAGTCCCATTAGTTTAAACCATCCTCAGATGAAGTTAACTGCTGTATGCCTATAGAGACATTCTCACAGGAGGGATCTCATGATCTGTTCCCTGCAGGCCTCCATCCGGCTCCGGAAAGTGACACTGTGTGCATGCACAATGTCAGATTCTCAGGAGGAGTCTTTTACAAATGTGAAAGATTCCTCCGATATGCCAGGCAAGTAAGTTACAGGGACAGCGGATATTGCTACTGCGGTCCCTGTGAGTTACATTTAGTACATAGCAGGGATAATCATGTAAAATTAGAGAAATAAATATTTTACAGGATGAATAGATTTGCATTATTGGAAAACGAGAGAATAGGATGGGTGGTGGTCAAGCATGTCTGAAGTGCTGGCCTTAAGAAGGAAGTATTTTTTATTCTTTTCTGGCAACATATACGGGGATGGTATTACCAGAAGTGGGAGTACCACCTTGATTGTTAGAAATTAGGTACTTCCAAAGGGGTTACTTTAACCACTTAACTGGCATGGTCACGTGTGATGTGACCAAAGCCAGGAGACCTTTACCTGGCTTGGTCACATCACATGTGACCAGCTGTCCTCCAGTGTCTGCAGTACCTGGCGGTCCGCAGCTCCTTCAGAGCCCCTGCGGCCGGCACTCTGGAGCGCATGTTCTGGGAAGCACAGTGCAGGGAGGGGAACGTTCATTCCTCTCTCTGCACATTTTGGCTGATCTCTGCGTGTGCAGACATCAGCTGCAGCAGAGAAGACTGAACATCTGTCCCCCTGCACACGCTCCACTGTGCTCTGCATAGGAAGACTGGGGGTGGTTGGTGGGAATATATACACATGGGACTGGGGCAGATATAACCAGGGGGGAGCGGACTGAAAAAAAGAATTGAAACTATTCTGATGAGGGAGTCGGGGAGAAATAACAATTCAAATTAAATAAACACCCTACATTGTTGGGTCGGGGCTTTTTGAATGGGTGGGGGGTTATAAAACATACTTTGTTTTTTGCTACTAAGGGGCTGTAGGGGCTAATACTACACCATATATATATATATATATATATATATATATATATATATATACATATATATAAACTCCCAGCAAATCGGCACTCAATATATTAAGACACAAATACCTCGGTGCTCCCAGTCCAAATACGTGTCAGCGTGGCAATAGATCCAAAGAAAGAGGACAGCACTCACAGGATTTTGTTTAGCATGTATAATCAAAAATGTCAGATATCAAAAGTTCATCAACGTTTCGGTGTCACAGCACCGTCAGGATGTTTAACTGTAAATAAGTGTGACCAAGACAAACATAAAGAGCCACTTACCACACTTATAAGGAGACCATATCACCAGAAAACACCCACACCTGTGGGGCATCCGGCCCGACCGCTGGCGCGGTGAGACGTATCCCAATGACGTCACCAACTGGTGCGCCAGAGTGACGTCGCGCCGCTGCTAAGGCAACAGGATGCAGCTTCCCCCGTTGCTCGGACACCGCTCGCACCAAAGGGTTAGCGACCCCTGCTGTCTACAGCAGGAAGGGCACGAGCACCCATAGTAATAGAGAAATGAAACCCACATGCTAGAAACGCATGTGAGGGAGAGGTTAAAAACGCAATGTGAACCACACTGCGTGCATGGTAGGCTGCTGTGCAGGAGTGGAACTACAGGTATCACACATGGCAGAATATACCGTAATACACTTAGATCATGTAAAACAATAATAAACACAACCACTGTTCAACACAAACTGTTCCAACAGATCTTTTCGTTCAGCCCACGGGGGGCTACAGTGTCCAGACGGACAATCCAACGAGCCTCCATAATCAATAATTTTTGATTCCTATCACTGCCACATTTCAATTCAGGGAGGTGATCAATGATCATATACTTCAAACCGGCAAGGCTGTGGTTCCTGTTGGCAAAATGTTGAGCCACCGGCTGTTCACTTTTGCCTGATAGAGCAGCCCGGATGGCTGATCGATGTTGATTGGCTCATTACTTAAAGGGGCGGATGGTCTTGCCCACGTAGTAGAACCCACAGGGGCACCTGATAATGTATACTACGTATGCTGTAGTGCATGTAACTGCTGCGCTCGACACCCTGCGGCCACGGTGGCGCGTTACGCTATCTATTCTCCCTCCAGGGGGGTCGTGGACCCACAAGAGGGAGAAAAGGTGGCGGTATGCCGGGTGTCGGGATTCCGGCACCGGTATACTGTGCGCCGGGATCCCAACAGCCGGCAAACTGAAGACCACCCCTGGGCATGCCCCTATGGTAAAACGTGTCAGCCAGCCCTGTATAGTATATTTTTAGTTTTTTACCCATTTATTTATTCATTTCTATTGTTCTTTCCATTGAATCCGCTTCTGGAAACCCAGAATTGTTCTTTCAGTTAAGTGTTATCTGACAATGTGCTTATCGCTGCGGGCTATGTTGCTAGAGAACTGAGCTCAAAAAATTGTTTCCCTCCTTTACTCCCTGTTTTTCATTACAATTAATTTCATTTTATATTTTTACATGGTTATGGATATTGCATTATACATTTCACAACAAGTGAAACAGTAGCAGTGGTGCCTCATATTAGTTAATGCAATGTGCAGAGTAATTGCATTTATTCTCATTGTCCAGCTTGCTAATTATTTTTATTTCTTTATAATTTGGCACGCAGCAGAGCAGACATGGGCCCTCATTCCAAGTTGTTCGCTCGCAAGCTGTTTTTAGCAGATTTACACGCTAAGCCGCCGCCTACTGGGAGTGAATCTTAGCATCTTAAAATTGCGAACGAAAGATTCGCAATATTGCGATAAGACATCTCTGTGCAGTTTCTGAGTAGCTCGAGACTTACTCTGCCAGTGCGATCAGTTCAGTGCTTGTCGTTCCTGGTTTGACGTCACAAACACACCCAGCGTTCGCCCAGACACTCCTCCGTTTCTCCAGCCACTCCCGCGTTTTTCCCAGAAACGGTAGCGTTTTTTCCACACGCCCCTAAAACGGCCTGTTTCCGCACAGAAACACCCACTTCCAGTCAATCACATTACGATCAACAGAACGATGAAAAAACCGTGAGTAATATTCCTAACTGCATAGCAAATTTACTTGGCGCAGTCGCAGTGCGAACATTGATCATGCGCATTAAGCGGAAAATCGATGCGATGCGAAGAAAATTACAGAGCGAACAACTCGGAATGACCACCCTGGGGCGGAATGTATGACGCATTACATTTTGAATGTGATTTATCCTGTCACTTCTTCACAGGCATAATGCCGTTTGCTTGAAAAAAGCTCTCCCAGTAAGAGCTGTCCTTTGCGACAGGACTTTTGGGAGTAGTATTTGGGTGTCCTTCTAGGTATGCGTCGTGACATGCACCGCGGCGGGTGCCAGGAGGGACCTGATTGGATACCTCTCAGGGGGAATCATTGAAAGCAGTACATAAGCTTCTAGAAGATGTTGCCCATCGCATCCAAGCCCCGCAATGGATTGCATATACTGTATTATTTCACTATGTGCATTTGTGTTCTGGCTAGAACAGGAGGGTTGAGGTATTAAGGGGTGTATTCAATACGTCGGAAACTGCAGTCTTGTCGGAAAGACAGCAGTTTCCGACAGGTTTAGGTCAGAAGGGGTTCCAACCTATTAAATGCCGGGCCATTTTTCCCGACAAGTCGGGAATTCACGACTTGTCGGAAATCACCTGGATTGTCGGAATCCACGTGTGTACTGTCGGGAACGCAGCCAAACCTACAGGTTTTGGTACCAGTTCCGACAATGTCAATCCAACTTTTTTTAAAGTTGGATTGACATTGTCAGAACTGGGGTGATGAGACGGGGGAGCGGTGACAGGTTAGCGGGGACAGGTAGAAGGGGACGGGACAATGTGAGGGGAGGAGCGGGGACAGAGCGTGGACGGGTGAGGAGCGGCTGTCGGGAAGGAGCCTAGATGCGTGAGGAGCGGCTGTTGGGACGGAGCGTGGACGGGTGAGGAGCGGCTGTCGGGGACGGAGCATGGACGAGTGACGAGCGGCTGTCGGGACGGAGCATGGACGGGTGACGAGCGGCTGTCGGGTGCGGCCAAATCCGACAGTCGGATTTGCCCGCTCTTTGAAGACTGACCTATCAGATCCTTTCCGTTGGAAAGGATCCGACAGGTATTGAATACACCCCCAGGCAGTGAAAAGAGTGAAGAAGTGGGTTGGTGGAGAGTTGCCCATAGAAGCCAGCTTCGACCTATCATTTTGTTGAATGTACTTGATAAATGCTACTTTGCAGCTGAATGGTTGCTATGGGCAACTTCTCCACTGGCCCACCTTGCTACTCTTTTCACTGCTTGATACATCTACCCCAGAATATTGAACGATGAGGTAAAACATGGGTGTGGTATGGCTGACCGATGGTCTCCAGACCGCCGGTCAGCATACCGACGCCGCGATCCTGGCAGCATACCGCAGCCGGAATCCCGGCGGGGAGGGGCGAGTGCAGCAAGCACCTTGTGGGCTCGCTGCGCTCACCGCGCTGCGGGCTCGGTGGCGACCAACGGGTTTCTATTCCCACTCTATGGGTGTCGTGGACACCCAGGAGTGAAAATAGTCCCTGTTGGTCAGCATGCCGACCGTCGTGATAGTAAGAGGGTGGGATTTTGGGGGAGGTCATGTGACCATCGGTCTGCTGACTCATACCATCCAACATTTTACACACAAAAAGCGGTACAAATTAGAATAAGGGGCGTGGCCACGGGTAAGGGGGGCGTTGCCACGCCCCTTTTCCTATACTTTTAATGGAAGTTTGGAGAGCCAAAAATAGGTACAGACCATAAAAAAAATAAGATTTTACTCACCGGTAAATCTATTTCTCGTAGTCCGTAGTGGATGCTGGGAACTCCGTAAGGACCATGGGGATTAGCGGCTCCGCAGGAGACTGGGCACAACTAAAGAAAGCTTTAGGTCACCTGGTGTGCACTGGCTCCTCCCACTATGACCCTCCTCCAAGCCTCAGTTAGGACACTGTGCCCGGACGAGCTGACATAATAAGGAAGGATTTTGAATCCCGGGTAAGACTCATACCAGCCACACCAATCACACCGTATAACTCGTGATACTATACCCAGTTAACAGTATGAATATAACTGAGCCTCTCAACAGATGGCTCAACAATAACCCTTTAGTTAGGCAATAACTATATACAAGTATTGCAGACAATCCGCACTTGGGATGGGCGCCCAGCATCCACTACGGACTACGAGAAATAGATTTACCGGTGAGTAAAATCTTATTTTCTCTGACGTCCTAGTGGATGCTGGGAACTCCGTAAGGACCATGGGGATTATACCAAAGCTCCCAAACGGGCGGGAGAGTGCGGATGACTCTGCAGCACCGAATGAGAGAACTCCAGGTCCTCCTCAGCCAGGGTATCAATTTTGTAGAATTTAGCAAACGTGTTTGCCCCTGACCAAGTTGCAGCTCGGCAAAGTTGGAAAGCCGAGACCCCTCGGGCAGCTGCCCAAGATGAGCCCACCTTCCTTGTGGAATGGGCTTTTACAGATTTTGGCTGCGGTAGTCCAGCCGCAGAATGCGCCAGCTGAATTGTGCTACAAATCCAGCGAGCAATAGTCTGCTTAGAAGCAGGAGCACCCAGTTTGCTGGGTGCATACAGGATAAACAGCGAGTCAGTTCTCCTGACTCTAGCCGTCCTGGAAACATAATTTTTTAAGGCCCTGACTACGTCCAGTAACTTGGAATCCTCCAAGTCCCTAGTAGCCGCAGGCACTACAATAGGTTGGTTCAAGTGAAAAGCTGATACCACCTTAGGGAGAAACTGGGGACGAGTCCTCAATTCTGCCCTATCCATATGGAAAATCAGATAAGGACTTTTATATGACAAAGCCGCCAATTCTGAGACACGCCTGGCCGAAGCCAAGGCCAATAACATGACCACTTTCCGCGTGAGATATTTTAGATCCACGGTTTTTAGTGGCTCACACCAATGTGATTTTAAGAAACTCAACACCACGTTGAGAACCCAAGGTGCCACTGGAGGCACAACCGGGGGCTGAATATGCAGCACTCCTTTTACAATGTCTGAACTTCAGGTACTGAAGCTAGTTCTTTCTGGAAGAAAATCGACAGAGCCGAGATCTGTACCTTAATGGAGCCTAATTTTAGGCCCATAGACACTCCTGCTTGTAGGAAATGCAGAAATCGACCTAGTTGAAATTCCTCTGTTGGGGCCTTTTTTGGCCTCACACCAAGCAACATATTTTCGCCATATGCGGTGATAATGTTTTGCAGTTACATCTTTCCTGGCTTGAATCAGCGTAGGAATGACTTCCTCCGGAATGCCCTTTTCCTTTAGGATCCGGCGTTCAACCGCCATGCCGTCAAAACGTAGCCGCGGTAAGTCTTGGAACAGACAGGGCCCCTGCTGCCGCAGGTCCTGTCTGAGCGGCAGAGGCCATGGGTCCTCTGATATAATTTCTTGAAGTTCTGGGTACCAAGCTCTTCTTGGCCAATCCGGAACCACGAGTATCGTTCTTACTCCTCGCCTTCCTATTATTCTCAGTACCTTTTGTATGAGAGGCAGAGGGGGGAACACCTAAACCGACTGGTACACCCACGGCGTTACCAGAGCGTCCACAGCTATCGCCTGAGGGTCCCTTGACCTGGTGCAATATCTTTTATAGCTTTTTGTTGAGGCGGGACGCCATCATGTCCACCTGTGGCCTTTCCCAATGGTGTACAATCCTTTGGAAGACTTCTGGATGAAATCCCCACTCTCCCGGGTGGAGGTCGTGTCTGCTGAGAAGATCTGCTTCCCAGTCGTCCACTCCGGGAATGAACACTGCTGACAGTGTTAACACATGATTTTCCGCCCATCGGAGAATCCTTGTGGCTTCTGCCATCGCCATCCTGCTTCTTGTGCCGCCCCGTTGGTTTACATGGGCGACTGCCGTGATGTTGTCTGATTGGATCAGTACCGGCTGGTTTTGAAGCAGAGGCCTTGCCTGACTCAGGGCATTGTAAATGGCCCTCAGTTCCAGAATATTTATGTGTAGGGAAGTCACCTGACTTGACCAAAGTCCCTGGAAGTTTCTTCCCTGTGTGACTGCCCCCCAGCCTCAAAGGCTGGCATCCATGGTCACTAGGATCTAGTCCTGTATGCCGAACCTGCGGCCCTCTTGAAGATGGGCACTCTGCAGCCACCACAGTAGAGATACCCTGGTCCTTGAAGACAGGGTTATCAGCCGATGCATCTGAAGCTGTGATCCGGACCACTTGTCCAACAGGTCCCACTGAAAAGTTCTTGCATGGAACCTGCCGAATGGGATTGCTTCGTAGGAAGCTACCATTTTTCCCAGGACTCGCGTGCAATGATGCACCGATACCTGTTTTGGCTTCAGGAGGTCTCTGACTAGAGATGACAGCTCCTTGGCTTTCTCCTCCGGGAGAAACACTTATTTCTGTTATGTGTCCAGAACCATCCCCAGGAACAGTAGACGTGTCGTAGGAACCAGCTGTGACTTTGGACTGTTTAGAATCCAACCGTGCTGTTGTAGCACTTTCCAAAATAGTGCTACCCCGACTAGCAACTGCTCCTTGGACCTTGCCCTTATAAGGAGATTGTCCAAGTACGGGATAATTAAAACTCCCTTTTTTCGAAGGAGTATCATCATTTCGGCCATTACCTTGGTAAACACCCTCGGTGCCATGTACAGTCCAAACGGCAGTGTCTGGACTTGGTAATGGTAATCCTGTACCACAAATCTGAGGTACTCCTGGCAAGGATGGTAAATGGGGACATGCAGGTAAGCATCCTTGATGTCCCGGGATCCCATGTAATCCCCCTCGTCCAGGCTTGCAATAACCGCCCTGAGCGATTCCATCTTGAACTTGAATTTTTTTATGTATGTGTTCAAGGATTTTAAATATAAAATGGGTCACACCGAACCATGCGGTTTCGGTACCCCAAACCGTGTGGAATAGTAACCCCGTCCTTGTTGAAGTAGGGGCACCTTGAGTATTACCTGCTGGGAATACAGCTTATTAATTGCCTCTAGCGCAGCCTCCCTGCCTGAGGGAGTTGTCGGCAAGGCATATTTGAGGAAACGGCGGGGGGGAGACATCTCGAATTCCAGCTTGTACCCCTGAAATACTACTTGAATGAAACAGGGATCCACCTGTGAGCGAGCCCACTGATCGCTGAAATTTTTTGAGACGGCCCCCCACCGTACCTGGCTACACCTGTGGAGCCCCCGCGTCATGCTGTGGACTCAGAGGAAGCGAGAGAAGAATTTTGATTCTGGGAACAGGCTGACTGGTGCAGCTTTTTCCCTCTTCCCATGTCTCTGTACAGAAAGGAAGCGCCTTTGACCCGCTTGCTTTTCTGAAGCCGAAAGGACTGTACCTGATAATACAGTGCTTTCTTAGTCTGTGAGGAAACCTGAGGTAAAAATATTTCTTCCCAGCTGTTGCTGTGGATACGAGGTCCCAGAGACCATCCCCAAATAATTCCTCACCCTTATAAGGCAGAATCTCTATGCGCCTTTTAAAGTCAGCATCACCTGTCCAGTGACAGGTCTCTAATACCCTCCTGACAGAATGGACATTACATTAATTTTGGATGCCAGCCGGCAAAATATCCCTCTGTGCATCCCTCATATATAAGACGACGTCTTTAATATGTTCTCATGTTTGACAGGGTCACCGACCACGCTGCAGCAGCACGATCTGCAGGTATCAGTCTAGTACCTGAGTGTGTAAATACAGACTTCAGGATCGCCTCCTGCTTTTTATCAACAGGTACCTTCAAAGTGGCCGTTCCTAAAACGGCAGTGCCACCTTTTTTGACAACCGTGTGAGCACCTTATCCACCCTAGGGGATATCTCCCAGCGTAACTTATCCTCTGGCGGGAAAGGGTACGCCATCAGTAACTTTTTAGAAATTACCAGTTTCTTATCGGGGGGAACCCACGCTTTTCACACACTTCATTCATTTATCTGATGGGGGAACAAAACACTGCCTGCTTTTTCTCCCCAACATAAAAACCCATTTTTAGAGGGTTAATGTCAGAAATGTGTAACACTTTTTTTTTATTGCCGGGATCAAGTCACGGATGTTCCTAGTGGATTGTGTATATGTCTCAACCTTGTCGACACTGGAGTCAGACTCCGTGTCGACATCTGTGTCTGCCATCTGAGTGAGCGGGCGTTTTTGAGCCCCTGATGGCCTTTGAGACGCCTGGGCAGGCGCGGACTGAGAAGCCGGCTGTCCCACAGCTGTTACGTCATCCACCCTTTTATGTAAGGAGTTGACACTGTCGGTTAATACCTTTCACCTAACCATCCACTCTGGTGTCGGCCCCACAGGGGGCGACATCACATTTATCGGCATCTGCTCCGTCACCATATAAGCCTCCTCATTAAACATGTCGACACAGCCGTACCGACACACCGCACACACACAGGGAATGCTCTGACTGAGGACAGGACCCCACAAAGCCCTTTGGGGAGACAGAGAGAGAGTATGCCAGCACACACCAGAGCGCTATATAATGTGGGGATTAACACTATAACTGAGTGAAATTTCCCCAATAGCTGCTTGTATATATAATATTGCGCCTAAATTTAGTGCCCCCCCTCTCTTTTTAACCCTTTGAGCCTGAAAACTACAGGGGAGAGCCTGGGGAGCTTTCTTCCAGCTGCACTGTGAAGAGAAAATGGCGCCAGTGTGTCTGAGGGAGATAGCTCCGCCCCTTTTTCGCTGACTTTTCTCCCGCTTTTTTCTGGATTCTGGCAGGGGTATTTACCACATATATAGCCTCTGGGGCTATATATTGTGGTATTTTTGCCAGCCAAGGTGTTTTTATTGCTGCACAGGGCGCCCCCCACAAGCGCCCTGCACCCTCAGTGACCGGAGTATGAAGTGTGTATGAGGAGCAATGGCGCACAGCTGGAGTGCTGTGCGCTACCTTGGTGAAGACTGATGTCTTCTGCCGCCGATTTTCCGGACCTCTTCTTGCTTCTGGCTCTGTAAGGGGGACGGCGGCGCGGCTCCGGGACCGAACACCAAGGCTGGGCCTGCGGTCGATCCCTCTGGAGCTAATGGTGTCCAGTAGCCTAAGAAGCCCAAGCTGGCTGCAAGCAGGCAGGTTCGCTTCTTCTCCCCTTAGTCCCTCGCTGCAGTGAGCCTGTTGCCAGCAGGTCTCACTGAAAATAAAAAACCTAATTCTATACTTTCTTTCTAGAAGCTCAGGAGAGCCCCTAGTGTGCATCCAACCTCGGCCGGGCACAAAATCTAACTGAGGCTTGGAGGAGGGTCATAGTGGGAGGAGCCAGTGCACACCAGGTGACCTAAAGCTTTCTTTAGTTGTGCCCAGTCTCCTGCGGAGCCACTATTCCCCATGGTCCTTACGGAGTTCCCAGCATCCACTAGGACGTCAGAGAAAAGGTACTGTACCTATTAAAAAGGTACAGTTGGAGGGTATGCTGACTGCTGGTTACATGAATACCACGTAAAACATCCAGCTGTTGTGATGGAAGACTAGCCTTCCACCACGTGAGTCCTTATAAAAGAGCTTTGCATACAGCCTAGGCACCGCAGCTGGGCCCGCCTATCCGTGCAGTGACGCAGCTGTACAGGGCAAATAGTCAGCGATAAACGTAACATGCTACGGTGTACAAGCAAGGCCGCTGTGCCGGATATATGCGCCATGGCGGTGCAGCGGTTGCTATGGAATCAATGTAGCTATCTACTCAAAGTTCAGTCTCGATGGCCGGGAGGAGTCTGAGCGAGGTGGAGCTCTAGTCTCATCACTCCAGCCCCCGGTTCAGGCTCGGCCTGCTGTCACTTAGAATGACGCCCCGCTGTAGCTGGATGTGGCGCCATGCTCGCTGCATGCTCCTCGGCAGGAGATGCTCGGTGACCACCGGAAGATGTCTGGGTGAGAGACTGCACAAGAAGGGGCAGGCTGGGGTAGGAGGAGATAAAGGGAAACGCTACTCTTTGTATATACACATTGCATGAATGAACGTGCATAGCTGTGACACTATTGTGTATAGGTGTATAACAGGAAAGGTCCTCTCCACGAAGAGAAACTGGACGCTACCATAATACTAGCGTGTAAGAAAATCAGTGTTTTGCAGAATGCTGTATATTAAAGCTTTTGTGAAGCCACAAGTCTCATCATGCTCTCGATGCTGGAACTTGTAGTTCTACAGCAGCAGGAGAGCCACAGATTACCTAGAACTAATTTACAGTGCAGCTATAAGGAAGCAGTATGTGTTGTCATTAAGTATAACAATGTAACTGCAGATGTGGTTGTGTTTTTTTTTTTTGTTATTTTGCGTTGGATTTTTTTTACAAATAATTTACATGAATCGCTTAGGTGCAGAAATTGTTATCAAATAAAGCTGGGTACACACTACCAGACGATATGTCACCCGATCCGGTGTGTACCCACTATGCTGCTGCTGATGGGTGCTACCGCGCATCGTCAGTGACCCCCTCCATCGGCCCTATATGCAGGGCTGACAGAAGACTTTGCTAGCGAGGGCGGCAGCATGGCCCCCGCTGTCACTCCGGCAAGTGTGTATGCACTTGCCAATTCCTGTCCCGTCACTGACTGTCACTGTGCATACACATTGTCTAGTGCAGGGGTTCTCAAACTCGGTCCTCAGGACCCCACACAGTGCATGTTTTGCAGGTAACCCAGCAGGTGCACAGGTGTATTAATTACTCGCTGACACTTTTTAAAAGGTCCACAGGTGGAGCTAATTATTTCACTTGTGATTTTGTGAGGAGACCTGCAAAACATGCACTGTGTGGGGTCCTGAGGACCGAGTTTGAGAACTTGTGGTCTAGTGGATAACCAGCTTAAAGGGCCATACACACTAGAAGATATTTGCTGCAGATATGAA
This sequence comes from Pseudophryne corroboree, assembly GCF_028390025.1. Lineage (NCBI taxonomy): Eukaryota > Metazoa > Chordata > Amphibia > Anura > Myobatrachidae > Pseudophryne > Pseudophryne corroboree. Next base: position 460,322,693 of record NC_086446.1, read on the forward strand.
CGATAATGACGATTGTGAACGACACATCATTCACATCATCTAGTGTGTATGGGCCTAAAATTAACGATGCGCGCACCCGTGCTCATTGATTGGAGGTCGGCGGTTGGCCGTGCTGCATGCGCAATGTGAGCAATGTCACTTGTGACATTCTAAGGCTTCCGTGCATTGGCCAATCCACCAACTAAACCCCCATCATTTATTTATTGAATTGTTGAGGATAAGTGAGTTTACTTTGGTGAGTGCTGGGTTTTTTGTTTGTGTGTGTATATATATATATATATATATATATAATAAATATATATATATATATATATATATATATATATATATATATATATATATATATATATATATATATATAATATTTTCTCTGACGTCCTAGTGGATGCTGAGAACTCCGTAAGGACCATGGGGAATAGCGGCTCCGCAGGAGTCTGGGCACAAAAGTAAAGCTTTAGGACTACCTGGTGTGCACTGGCTTCTCCCCCTATGACCCTCCTCCAAGCCTCAGTTAGATTTTTGTGCCCGGCCGAGAAGGGTGCACACTAGGGGCTCTCCTGAGCTTCTTAGTGAAAGTTTAGTTTTAGGTTTTTTATTTTCAGTGAGACCTGCTGGCAACAGGCTCACTGCATCGAGGGACTAAGGGGAGAAGAAGCGAACCTGCCTGCTTGCAGCCAGCTTGGGCTTCTTGGCTACTGGACACCATTAGCTCCAGAGGGACCGAATACAGGCCCAGCCTCGGAGTCCGGTCCCAGAGCCGCGCCGCCGGCCCCCTTACAGAGCCAGAAGCAAGAAGAGGTCCGGAAAATCGGCGGCAGAAGACATCAGTCTTCACCAAGGTAGCGCACAGCACTGCAGCTGTGCGCCATTGCTCCTCACACACACCTCACACTGCGGTCACTGAGGGTGCAGGGCGCTGGGGGGGGCGCCCTGAGCAGCAATAAAAACACCTTGGCTGGCAAACATACATCACATATAACCCCCAGGGCTATATGGATGTATTTTAACCCCTGCCAGAATCCATAAAAATGCGGGAGAAAAGTCCGCGAAAAAGGGGCGGAGCCTATCTCCTCAGCACACTGGCGCAATTTTCTCTCACAGCTCCGTTGGAGGGAAGCTCCCTGGCTCTCCCCTGCAGTTACTACACTACAGAAAGGGGTTAAAAAAGAGAGGGGGGCACTAATTAGGCGCAGTATTAATAAAACAGCAGCTATAAGGGGAAAAACACTTATATAAGGTTATCCCTGTGTGTGTGTGTGTATATGTATATGTATATGTATATATATATATATATATATATATATAGCTAGCGCTCTGGTGTGTGCTGGCATACTCTCCCTCTGTCTCCCCAAAGGGCTAGTGGGGTCCTGTCCTCTATCAGAGCATTCCCTGTGTGTGTGCTGTGTGTCGGTACGATTGTGTCGACATGTATGAGGAGGAAAATGGTGTGGAGGCGGAGCAATTGCCTGTAATGGAGATGTCACCCCCTAGGGAGTCGACACCTGAGTGGCTGAGCTTATGGAAGGAATTACGTGACAGTGTCAGCTCTTTACAAAAGATTGATGACATGAGACAGCCGGCTACTCAGCCTGTGCCTGTCCAGATGTCTCAAAAGCCATCAGGGGATCTAAAATGCCCGTTACCTCAGATGGCAGATACAGACGCCGACACGGATACTGACTCCAGTGTCGACGAATGTGACTTCCAGTAGGGCCACACGTTACATGATTGAGGCTATGGAAAATGTTTTACATATTTCTGATACTACCAGTACCACTAAAAAGGGTATTATGTTGGGTGAGGAATTAAATGAAGTGTGTGATGATGCGTGGGTTTCCCCCGATAAAAACTGTTAATTCCTAAAAAGTTATTAGCATCATACCCCTTCCCGCCAGAGGATAGGGCACGTTGGGAAACACCCCCTAGGGTGGATAAAGCGCTCACACGCTTGTCTACACAGGTGGCACTACCGTCCCCGGATACGGCCGCCTTTAAGGAACCTGCTGACAGAAAGCAGGAAAATATCCTAAAATGTATATACACTCACACGGGTGTGATACTGCGACCAGCAATCGCCTCAGCCTGGATGTGCAGTGCTGGGGTGGCTTGGTCGGATTCCCTGACTGACAATATTGATACCCTAGATAGGGACAGTATATTACTGACTATAGAGCATTTAAAAGATGCATTTCTATATATGCGTGATGCACAGAGGGATATTTGCCGACTGGCATCAAGAGTAAGTGCGCTGTCCATTTCTGCCAGAAGATGGTTATGGACAAGACAGTGGTCAGGTGATTCTGATTCCAAAGGCATATGGAAGTATCGCCTTATAAAAGGGAGGAGTTATTTGGGGTAGGTCTAACAGACCTGGTGGCCACGGCAACGGCTGGGAAATCCACATTTTTACCCCAGGTAGCCTCTCAACATAAGAAGAAAAGGCTCCTCATTTCTGCCCCGTGGCAGAGGGAGAGGAAAAAGGCTGCAGCAAACAGCCAGTTCCCAGGAACAGAAGCCCTCTCCCGTTTCTGCCAAGTCCTCAGCATGACGCTGGGGCTTTACAAGCGGACTCGGGCACGGTGGGGGCCCGTCTCAAAAATTTCAGCGTGCAGTGGGCTCACTCACAGGTGGACCCCTGGATCCTTCAGGGGTATCTCAGGGGTACAAATTGGAATTCGAGACGTCTCCCCTTCGCCGTTTCCTAAAGTCTGCTTTACCGACGTCTCCCTCCGACAGGGAGGCGGTATTGGAAGCCATTCACAAGCTGTATTCCCAGCAGGTGATAATCAAGGTACTCCTCCTACAACAGGGAAAGGGGTATTATTCCACGCTGTTTGTGGTACCGAAGCCGGACGGCTCGGTGAGACCTATTTTAAATTTGAAATCCTTGAACACTTACATACAAAGGTTCAAATTCAAGATGGAGTCACTCAGAGCGGTGATTGCGAACCTGGAAGAAGGGAATTATATGGTGTCTCTGGAAATCAAGGATGCTTATCTCCATGTCCCAATTTACCCTTCTCACCAGGGGTACCTCAGGTTTGTGGTACAGAACTGTCACTATCAGTTTCAGACGCTGCCGTTTGGTTTGTCCACGGCACCCCGGGTCTTTACCAAAGTAATGGCCGAAATGATGATACTCCTTCGAAGGAAGGGAGTTTTAGTTATCCCTTACTTGAACGATCTCCTGATAAGGGCAAGATCCAGGGAACAGTTGGTAGTCGGGGTAGCACTATCTCAAGTAGTGTTGCGGCAGCACGGTTGGATTCTCAATATTCCAAAATCGCAGCTGATCCCGACGACACGTCTTCTATTCCTAGGGATGATCCTGGACACAGTCCAGAAAAAGGTGTTTCTCCCGGAGGAGAAAGCCAGGGGGTTATCCGAACTAGTCAGAAACCTCCTAAAACCAGGCCAAGTATCAGTGCACAAGGGTCCTGGGAAAAATGGTGGCTTCCTACGAAGCAATTCCATTCGGCAGATTCCACGCAAGAAGACCTCTGCTTCAAGGTCAGCCGGTGCTGATCCAGTCGGACAACATCACGGCAGTCGCCCACGTAAACGGACAGGGCGGCACAAGAAGCAGGAGGGCAATGGCAGAAGCTGCAAGGATTTTTCGCTGGGCGGAAAATCATGTGATAGCATTGTCAGCAGTGTTCATTCCGGGAGTGGACAACTGGGAAGCAGACTTCCTCAGCAGGCACGACCTCCACCCGGGAGAGCGGGGACTTCACCCAGAAGTCTTCCACATGATTGTAAACCGTTGGGAAAAACCAAAGGTGGGCATGATGGCGTCCCGCCTAAACAAAAAATTGGACAGGTATTGCGCCAGGTCAAGGGACCCTCAGGCAATAGCTGTGGACGCTCTGGTAACACCGTGGGTGTACCAATCAGTGTATGTGTTCCCTCCTCTTCCTCTCATACAAAAGTACTGAGAATTATAAGACGGAGGGGAGTAAGCGTGGCTCCGGATTGGCCAAGAGGGACTTGGTACCCGGAATTTCAAGAGATGCTCACGGAGGACCCGTGGCCTCTACCTCTAAGAAGGGACCTGCTCCAGCAAGGACCCTGTATATTCCAAGACTTACCGCGGCTGCGTTTGACGGCAGGGCGGTTGAACGCCGGATCCTGAAGGAAAAAGGCATTCCGGATGAAGTCATCCCTACCCTGATCAAAGCCAGGAAGGATGTAACCGCAAAGCATTATCACCGCATTTGGCGAAAATATGTTGCGTGGTGCGAGGCCAGTAAGGCCCCGATGGAGGAATTTCAACTAGGTCGATTCCTGCATTTCCTGCAAACAGGAGTGTCTATGGGCCTAAAATTGGGGTCCATTAAGGTTCAAATTTCGGCCCTGTCAATTTTCTTCCAGAAAGAACTAGCTTCAGTTCCTGAAGTTCAGACGTTTGTAAAAGGGGTACTGCATATACAGCCTCCTTTTGTGCCTCCAGTGGCACCTTGGGATCTCAATGTAGTTTTGGGTTTCCTAAAGTCACATTGGTTTGAACCACTTGAATCTGTGGAGTTAAAATATCTCGCATGGAAAGTGGTCATGCTGTTGGCCCTGGCCTCGGCCAGGCGCGTGTCAGAATTGGCGGCTTTATCCTGTAAAAGCCCTTATCTGATCTTCCATTCAGACAGGGCGAAATTGAGGACTCGTCCTCATTTTCTCCCTAAGGTGGTTTCAGCGTTTCATCTGAACCAACCTATTGTGGTACCTGCGGCTACTAGTGACTTGGAGGACTCCAAGTTGTTGGACGTAGTCAGGGCCCTGAAAATATATGTTTCTAGGACGGCTGGAGTCAGAAAATCTGACTCGCTGTTTATCCTGTATGCACCCAACAAGCTGGGTGCTCCTGCTTCTAAGCAGACTATTGCTCGTTGGATTTGTAATACAATTCAGCTTGCACATTCTGTGGCAGGCCTGCCACAGCCAAAATCTGTAAAAGCCCATTCCACAAGGAAGGTGGGCTCATCTTGGGCAGCTGCCCGAGGGGTCTCGGCTTTACAACTTTGCCGAGCAGCTACTTGGTCAGGGGCAAACACGTTTGCTAAATTCTACAAATTTGATACCCTGGCTGAGGAGGACCTGGAGTTCTCTCATTCGGTGCTGCAGAGTCATCCGCACTCTCCCGCCCGTTTGGGAGCTTTGGTATAATCCCCATGGTCCTTACGGAGTTCCCAGCATCCACTAGGACGTCAGAGAAAATAAGAATTTACTTACCGATAATTCTATTTCTCGTAGTCCGTAGTGGATGCTGGGCGCCCATCCCAAGTGCGGATTGTCTGCAATACTTGTACATAGTTATTGTTAACTAAATCGGGTTCTTGTTGTGAGCCATCTATCCAGAGGCTCCTCTGTTATCATGCTGTTAACTGGGTTCAGATCACAAGTTGTACGGTGTGATTGGTGTGGCTGGTATGAGTCTTACCCGGGATTCATAAATCCTTCCTTATTGTGTACGCTCGTCCGGGCACTGTATCCTAACTGAGGCTTGGAGGAGGGTCATAGGGGGAGGAGCCAGTGCACACCAGGTAGTCCTAAAGCTTTACTTTTGTGCCCAGTCTCCTGCGGAGCCGCTATTCCCCATGGTCCTTACGGAGTTCCCAGCATCCACTACGGACTACGAGAAATAGAATTATCGGTAAGTAAATTCTTATTATTTCTCTGACGTCCTAGTGGATGCTGGGCCTCCGTAAGGACCATGGGGATTAGCAGCTCCGCAGGAGACAGGGCACAAGAATAAAAGCTTTAGGATCAGGTGGTGTGCACTGGCTCCTCCCCCTATGACCCTCCTCCAAGCCTCAGTTAGATTTTTGTGCCCGAACGAGAAGGGTGCAGGCTAGGTGGCTCTCCTGAGCTGCTTAGAATAAAAGTTTAATTTAGGTTTTTTATTTTCAGTGAGTCCTGCTGGCAACAGGCTCACTGCATCGTGGGACTAAGGGGAGAAGAAGCGAACTCACCTGCGTGCAGAGTGGATTGGGCTTCTTAGGCTACTGGACATTAGCTCCAGAGGGACGATCACAGGTACAGCCTGGATGGGTCACCGGAGCCGCGCCGCCGTCCCCCTTACAGAGCCAGAAGAGACGAAGAGGTCCGGTGAAATCGGCGGCAGAAGACAATCCTGTCTTCAGACTAAGGTAGCGCACAGCACCGCAGCTGTGCGCCATTGCTCTCAGCACACTTCACACTCCGGTCACTGAGGGTGCAGGGCGCTTGGGGGGGAGCGCCCTGAGACGCAATATAAATGATAATACCTTAGGTGGCAAAAGAATACATCACATATAGCTCCTGGGCTATATGGATGTATTTTAACCCCTGCCATTTTTACACAAAAGAGCGGGAGATAAGGACGTCGTGAAGGGGCGGAGCCTATCTCCTCAGCACACAAGCGCCATTTTCCCTCACAGTTCCGCTGGAAGGACGGCTCCCTGACTCTCCCCTGCAGTCCTGCTTCAGAATCAGGGTAAAAAAGAGAAGGGGGGGCACTATTGGCAGCAAATGACAATATAAACAGCAGCTATAAGGGAATAACACTTATATAAGGTTATCCCTGTATATATATATATATATAGCGCTGGGTGTGTGCTGGCAGACTCTCCCTCTGTCTCTCCAAAGGGCTCGTGGGGTCCTGTCCTCTATCAGAGCATTCCCGGTGTGTGTGCTGTGTGTCGGTACGTGTGTGTCGACATGTATGAGGAGGAAAATGATGTGGAGGCGGAGCAATTGCCTGCGTTAGTGATGTCACCCCCTAGGGAGTCGACACCTGACTGGATGATCGTGTTCAAACAATTAAGTGATAATGTCAACACTTTGCAAAAAACTGTTGACGACATGAGACAGCCGGCAAATCAATTAGTGCCTGTCCAGGCGTCTCAGACACCGTCAGGGGCCCTAAAACGCCCGTTACCTCAGTGGGTCGACACAGACCCAGACACAGATACTGAGTCTAGTGTCGACGGTGATGAGTCAAACGTAATGTCCAGTAGGGCCACACGTTACATGATCACGGCAATGAAGGAAGCATTGCACATTTCTGACACTACAAATACCACTAAGAAGGGTATTATGTGGGGGGTGAAAAAACTACCAATAGTTTTTCCTGAGTCAGATGAATTGAATGAGGTATGTGATAAAGCGTGGGTTTCTCCCGACAAAAAACTGCTAATTTCTAATAAATTATTGGCACTATATCCTTTCCCATCAGAGGTTAGGACACGTTGGGAAACACCCCCTAGGGTAGATAAGACGCTCACACGTTTATCTAAACAAGTAGCGTTACCGTCTCCTGATACGGCCACCCTCAAAGAACCAGCTGATAGAAGGCTGGAAAATATCCTAAAAAGTATATACACACATACTGGTGTTATACTGCGACCAGCAATCGCTTCAGCCTGGATGTGCAGTGCTGGAGTCGCGTGGTCGGATTCCCTGACTGAAAATATTGATACCCTGGATAGGGACAATATATTGTTAACTATAGAGCATTTGAAGGATGCATTACTATATATGCGTGATGCACAGAGGGATATTTGCACCCTGGCATCAAGAGTAAGTGCTATGTCCATCTCTGCCAGAAGAACGTTATGGACGCGTCAGTGGTCAGGGGATGCGGATTCCAAACGACATATGGAAGTATTGCCGTATAAAGGGGAGGAGTTATTTGGGGCTGGTCTTTCGGACCTGGTGGCAACGGCTGGAAAGTCCACCTTCTTACCCCAGGTCACTTCACATCAACAGAAAAAGACACCGTCTTTTCAAACTCAGTCCTTTCGTTCCCATAAATACAAGCGAGCAAAAGGCCATTCCTTTCTGCCCCGGGGCAGAGGAAGGGGAAAAAGACTGCACCATGCAGCCGCTTCCCAGGATCAGAAGCCTTCCCCTGCTTCTGCCAAGTCTTCAGCATGACGCTGGGGCTTTACAAGCAGACTCAGACTTGGTGGGGGCCCGTCTCAAGAATTTCAACGCGCAGTGGGCTCACTCGCAAGTGGATCCCTGGATTCTACAGGTAGTATCGCAGGGGTACAAACTGGAATTCGAGGCGTTTCCCCCTCGCCGGTTCCTGAAGTCTGCTCTGCCAAAGTCTCCCTCCGACAGGGAGGCAGTTCTGGAAGCCATTCACAAGCTGTATTCCCAGCAGGTGATAATCAAGGTACCCCTCCTACAACAAGGAAAGGGGTATTATTCCACGCTGTTTGTGGTACCGAAGCCGGACGGCTCGGTGAGACCAATTTTAAATCTGAAATCCTTGAACACTTACATAAAAAGGTTCAAATTCAAGATGGAATCACTCAGAGCGGTGATAGCGAACCTGGAAGAAGGGGACTATATGGTGTCTCTGGACATCAAAGATGCTTATCTCCACGTCCCAATCTACCCTTCTCACCAAGGGTATCTCAGGTTTGTAGTACAAGACTGTCATTATCAGTTTCAGACGCTGCCGTTTGGGTTGTCCACGGCACCTCGGGTCTTTACCAAGGTAATGGCCGAAATGATGATTCTTCTTCGAAGAAAAGGCGTATTAATTATCCCTTACTTGGACGATCTCCTGATAAGGGCAAGGTCCAGGGAACAGTTAGAAGTCGGAGTAGCACTATCTCAGATAGTGTTACGTCAGCACGGGTGGATCCTAAATATTCCAAAATCGCAGCTGATTCCAACGACACGTCTTCTGTTCCTAGGAATGATTCTGGACACAGTCCAGAAGAAGGTTTTTCTCCCGGAGGAGAAGGCCAAGGAGTTATCCGAGCTAGTCAGGAACCTCCTAAAACCAGGCCAGGTGTCAGTGCATCAGTGCACGAGGGTCCTGGGAAAAATGGTGGCTTCTTACGAAGCAATTCCATTCGGAAGATTCCATGCAAGAACGTTTCAGTGGGATCTACTGGACAAATGGTCCGGTTCGCATCTTCAGATGCAGCAGCGGATAACCCTGTCACCAAAGACAAGGGTGTCCCTCCTGTGGTGGTTGCAGAGTGCTCATCTTCTAGAGGGCCGCAGATTCGGCATTCAGGATTGGATCCTGGTGACCACGGATGCAAGCCTGAGAGGCTGGGGAGCAGTCACACAGGGAAAAAACTTCCAGGGCTTGTGGTCAAGCATGGAAACATCTCTTCATATAAACATTCTGGAACTACGGGCCATTTACAATGCCCTAAGTCAAGCGAAACCCCTGCTTCAGGGTCAGGCGGTATTGATCCAATCGGACAACATCACGTCAGTCGCCCACGTAAACAGACAGGGCGGCACGAGAAGCAGGAGGGCAATGGCAGAAGCTGCAAGGATTCTTCGCTGGGCCGAAAATCATGTGATAGCTCTGTCAGCGGTGTTCATTCCGGGAGTGGACAACTGGGAAGCAGACTTCCTCAGCAGACACGACCTTCACCCGGGAGAGTGGGGACTTCACCCAGAAGTCTTCCACCTGATTGTAAACCGTTGGGAAAAACCAAAGGTGGACATGATGGCGTCACGTCTAAACAAAAAACTAGACAGATATTGCGCCAGGTCAAGGGACCCTCAGGCAATAGCGGTGGACGCTCTGGTGACACCGTGGGTGTACCAGTCAGTGTATGTGTTCCCTCCTCTGCCTCTCATACCAAAAGTACTGAGAATCATAAGAAGGAGAGGAGTAAGAACGATACTCGTGGTTCCGGATTGGCCAAGAAGGACTTGGTACCCGGAACTTCAAGAGATGCTCACGGAAGACCCGTGGCCTCTACCTCTAAGACAGGACCTGCTCCAGCAGGGGCCTTGTCTGTTCCAAGACTTACCGCGGCTGCGTTTGACGGCATGGCGGTTGAACGCCGGATCCTGAAGGAAAAAGGCATTCCAGATGAAGTCATCCCTACCCTGGTCAAAGCCAGGAAGGATGTAACCGCAAAACATTATCACCGCATTTGGCGAAAATATGTTGCGTGGTGTGAGGCCAAGAAGGCCCCTACAGAGGAATTTCAACTGGGTCGTTTCCTCCATTTCCTGCAAACAGGACTGTCTATGGGCCTAAAATTAGGGTCCATTAAGGTTCAAATTTCGGCCCTGTCGATTTTCTTCCAGAAAGAACTGGCTTCAGTACCTGAAGTTCAGACATTTGTAAAAGGGGTACTGCATATACAACCTCCTTTTGTGCCTCCAGTGGCACCTTGGGATCTCAATGTTGTTTTGAGGTTCCTTAAGTCACATTGGTTTGAACCACTCACCACGGTGGACTTAAAATATCTCACATGGAAGGTGACGATGCTGTTAGCCCTGGCTTCAGCCAGGCGTGTGTCAGAATTGGCGGCTTTATCATATAAAAGCCCTTACTTAATTTTTCATTCTGACAGGGCAGAATTGAGGACTCGTCCTCAATTTCTCCCTAAGGTGGTTTCTGCTTTTCACATGAACCAACCTATTGTGGTGCCTGCGGCTACTAGGGACTTGGAGGACTCCAAGTTACTTGACGTTGTCAGGGCCCTGAAAATATATGTTTCCAGGACGGCTGGAGTCAGAAAGTCTGACTCGCTGTTTATCCTGTATGCACCCAACAAGCTGGGTGCTCCTGCTTCTAAGCAGACTATTGCTCGTTGGATTTGTAGTACAATTCAGCTTGCACATTCTGTGGCAGGCCTGCCACAGCCAAAATCTGTAAAAGCCCATTCCACAAGGAAAGTGGGCTCATCTTGGGCGGCTGCCCGAGGGGTCTCGGCTTTACAACTTTGCCGAGCAGCTACTTGGTCAGGGGCAAACACGTTTGCTAAATTCTACAAATTTGATACCCTGGCTGAGGAGGACCTGGAGTTCTCTCATTCGGTGCTGCAGAGTCATCCGCACTCTCCCGCCCGTTTGGGAGCTTTGGTATAATCCCCATGGTCCTTACGGAGTCCCAGCATCCACTAGGACGTCGGAGAAAATAAGATTTTACTTACCGATAAATCTATTTCTCGTAGTCCGTAGTGGATGCTGGGCGCCCATCCCAAGTGCGGATTGTCTGCAATACTTGTACATAGTTATTGTTAACTAAATCGGGTTATTGTTGTTGTGAGCCATCTTTCTCTAACGTCCTAGTGGATGCTGGGGACTCCGTCAGGACCATGGGGAATAGCGGCTCCGCAGGAGACAGGGCACAAAAGCAAGCTTTTAGGATCACATGGTGTGTACTGGCTCCTCCCCCCTATGACCCTCCTCCAAGCCTCAGTTAGGTTTTTGTGCCCGTCCGAGCAGGGTGCAATCTAGGTGGCTCTCCTAAAGAGCTGCTTAGAAAAAGTTTTTAGGTTTTTTTATTTTCAGTGAGTCCTGCTGGCAACAGGCTCACTGCATCGAGGGACTTAGGGGAGAGATTTTCAACTCACCTGCGTGCAGGATGGATTGGAGTCTTAGGCTACTGGACATAGCTCCAGAGGGAGTCGGAACACAGGTCACCCTGGGGTTCGTCCCGGAGCCGCGCCGCCGATCCCCCTTACAGATGCTGAAGATCGAGGGTCCGGAAACAGGCGGCAGAAGGCTCTTCAGTCTTCATGAAGGTAGCGCACAGCACTGCAGCTGTGCGCCATTGTTGCTACACACTTCACACTGACCGGTCACGGAGGGTGCAGGGCGCTGCTGGGGGCGCCCTGGGCAGCAATATTTAATACCTTTTATGGCAAAGGAATACATCACATATAGTCATTGAGGCTATATGTATGTATTTAACCCAGGCCAGATATCTCAAAACCCGGGAGAAAAGCCCGCCGAAAAGGGGGCGGGGCTTATTCTCCTCAGCACACAGCGCCATTTTCCTGCTCAGCTCCGCTGTGAGGAAGGCTCCCAGGACTCTCCCCTGCACTGCACTACAGAAACAGGGTAACAAAGAGAAGGGGGGCATATTTTGGCGATATTTATATATTTTAAAGCGCATATAACAGAAGCAACACCTTTTAGGGTTGTTTATATACATTTTATAGCGCTTTTGGTGTGTGCTGGCAAACTCTCCCTCTGTCTCCCCAAAGGGCTAGTGGGGTCCTGTCTTCGATAAGAGCATTCCCTGTGTGTCTGCTGTGTGTCGGTACGTGTGTGTCGACATGTATGAGGACGATGTTGGTATGGAGGCGGAGCAATTGCCGGTAATGGTGATGTCACCCCCTAGGGAGTCGACACCGGAATGGATGGCTTTAATTATGGAATTACGTGATAATGTTAGTACATTACAAAAGTCAGTTGACGAAATGAGACGGCCGGAAAACCAGTTGGTACCTGCTCAGGCGTCTCAGACACCGTCAGGGGCTGTAAAACGTCCCTTACCTCAGTCAGTCGACACAGGTACCGACACAGATGAATCTAGTGTCGACGGTGAAGAAACAAACGTATTTTCCAATAGGGCCACACGTTATATGATCACGGCAATGAAGGAGCCTTTGCAGATCTCTGATACTGCAGGTACCTCAAAAAGGGGTATTATGTGGGGGGTGAAAAAACTACCTGTAGCTTTTCCAGAATCAGAGGAATTGAATGACGTGTGTGATGAAGCGTGGGTTAACCCCGATAGAAAACTGCTAATTTCAAAGAAGTTATTGGCATTATACCCTTTCCCACCAGAGGTTAGGGCGCGCTGGGAAACACCCCCTAGGGTGGATAAAGCGCTCACACGTTTATCAAAACAAGTGGCGTTGCCGTCTCCTGATACGGCCGCCCTCAAGGATCCAGCAGATAGGAGGCTGGAAACTACACTGAAGAGTATTTACACACATACTGGTGTTATACTCCGACCAGCAATAGCCTCAGCCTGGATGTGCAGTGCTGGGGTAGTGTGGTTGGATTCCCTGACTGAAAATATTGATACCCTGGATAGGGACAGTATTTTATTGACTTTAGAGCAATTAAAGGATGCGTTTCTTTATATGCGAGATGCTCAGAGGGATATTTGCACTCTGGCATCGAGAGTAAATGCGATGTCCATATCTGCCAGAAGAAGTTTATGGACGCGACAGTGGTCAGGTGATGCGGATTCCAAAAGGCATATGGAAGTATTGCCATATAAAGGAGAGGAATTATTTGGGGTCGGTCTATCGGATCTGGTGGCCACGGCAACTGCCGGCAAATCCACTTTTTTACCTCAGACCCCCTCCCAACAGAAAAAGACACCGTCTTTTCAGCCGCAGTCCTTTCGCTCCTATAAAAACAAGCGGGCAAAAGGACAGTCTTATCTGCCCCGAGGCAGAGGAAAGGGTAAGAGAGGGCAGTAAGCAGCCCCTGCCCAGGAACAGAAGCCCGCCCCGGGTTCTACAAAGCCATCAGCATGACGCTGGGGCTTTACTAGCGGACTCAGGAGCGGTGGGGGGTCGACTAAAGATTTTCAGCAATCAGTGGGCTCGCTCACAGGTGACCCGTGGATCCTGCAGATAGTATCTCAAGGTTACATGTTGGAATTCGAAAGGTCTCCCCCTCGCCGGTTCCTAAAGTCTGCTTTACCAACGTCTCCCTTAGAAAGGGCGACGGTATTGGAAGCCATTCACAAGCTGTATTCTCAGCAGGTGATAATCAAGGTACCCCTCCTACAACAGGGAAAGGGGTATTATTCCACACTATTTGTGGTACCGAAGCCGGACGGTTCGGTAAGACCTATTCTAAATCTGAAATCCTTGAACCTGTACATACAGAAATTCAAGTTCAAGATGGAGTCACTAAGAGCAGTGATAGCGAATCTGGAAGAAGGGGACTTCATGGTGTCCCTGGACATAAAAGATGCTTATCTGCATGTCCCAATTTACCCCTCACACCAAGGGTATCTCAGGTTCGTGATACAAGACTGTCATTATCAGTTTCAAACGCTGCCGTTTGGTTTGTCCACGGCACCTCGGGTCTTTACCAAGGTAATGACCGAAATGATGGTTCTTCTACGAAGAAAAGGCGTATTAATTATCCCTTACTTGGACGATCTCCTGATAAGGGCAAGGTCCAGAGAACAGCTGGAAGTCGGGGTAGCACTAACCCAAGTAGTGCTTCAACAACACGGGTGGATTCTGAATCTTCCAAAATCTCAATTGACACCGACAACTCGTCTGCTGTTCCTGGGAATGATTCTGGACACTGTTCAGAAAAAGGTGTTTCTCCCGGAGGAGAAAGCAAGGGAGTTATCCGAACTTGTCAGGAACCTCCTAAAACCAGGAAATGTGTCAGTACATCAATGCACAAGAGTCCTGGGAAAGATGGTGGCTTCTTACGAAGCAATTCCATTCGGCAGATTCCACGCACGAATATTTCAGTGGGATCTGCTGGACAAATGGTCCGGATCGCATCTGCACATGCATCAGCGGATAACACTGTCACCAAGAACAAGGTTGTCTCTCCTGTGGTGGTTGCAGAGTGCCCATCTGTTAGAGGGCCGCAGGTTCGGCATACAGGACTGGGTCCTGGTGACTACGGATGCCAGCCTACGAGGCTGGGGAGCAGTCACACAGGGAAGAAACTTCCAGGGTGTATGGTCAAACCTGGAGACGTCTCTTCACATAAATATACTGGAGCTAAGAGCGATCTACAATGCTCTAAGCCTGGCGAAACCGCTGCTTCAGGGTCAGCCGGTGTTGATCCAGTCGGACAACATCACGGCAGTCGCCCACGTAAACAGACAAGGCGGCACGAGAAGCAGAAGAGCAATGACAGAAGCTGCAAGGATTCTTCGCTGGGCGGAAAATCATGTCATAGCACTGTCAGCAGTGTTCATCCCGGGAGTGGACAACTGGGAAGCAGACTTCCTCAGCAGACACGACCTTCACCCGGGAGAGTGGGGACTTCATCCGGAAGTTTTCCACATGATTGTGAACCATTGGGAAAAACCAAAGGTGGACATGATGGCGTCTCGCCTCAACAAAAAACTGGACAGATATTGCGCCAGGTCAAGAGACCCTCAGGCAATAGCTGTGGACGCTCTGGTAACACCGTGGGTGTACCAGTCAGTGTATGTGTTCCCTCCTCTGCCTCTCATACCAAAGGTACTGAGAATTATACGGAAAAGGGGAGTAAGAACAATACTAGTGGCTCCGGATTGGCCAAGAAGAACTTGGTACCCGGAACTTCAAGAGATGCTCACGGAAGATCCGTGGCCTCTACCTCTAAGAAGGGATCTGCTTCAGCAGGGACCTTGTATGTTCCAAGACTTACCGCGACTGCGTTTGACGGCATGGCGGTTGAACGCCGGATTCTAAAAGAAAAGGGCATTCCAGAGGAAGTTATTCCTACCTTGATTAAAGCTAGGAAAGAAGTGACCGCACAACATTATCACCGCATTTGGAGAAAATATGTTGCGTGGTGTGAAGCCAAGAAGGCCCCAACGGAAGAATTTCAATTGGGTCGATTCCTACATTTCCTGCAGGCAGGATGGTCTATGGGCCTAAAATTGGGGTCTATTAAAGTTCAAATTTCGGCCTTATCAATCTTCTTCCAGAAAGAATTGGCTTCAGTGCCTGAAGTACAAACTTTTGTCAAGGGTGTACTACATATACAGCCCCCAATTGTGCCTCCAGTGGCACCGTGGGATCTAAACGTAGTTTTGGATTTTCTCAAATCTCATTGGTTTGAGCCTCTCAAATCGGTAGATTTGAAGCATCTTACATGGAAAGTAACCATGCTACTGGCCCTGGCTTCAGCCAGGAGAGTTTCAGAGTTGGCGGCTTTATCGTACAAAAGCCCATATCTTATTTTCCATTCGGACAGGGCAGAACTGCGGACACGTCCTCATTTTCTCCCTAAGGTGGTTTCGGCTTTTCACTTGAACCAGCCTATTGTGGTGCCTGCGGCTACTAGCGACTTGGAGGACTCCAAGTTACTGGACGTTGTCAGAGCATTGAAAATATATATTTCAAGGACAGCTGGAGTCAGAAAATCTGACTCGTTGTTTATCTTGTATGCACCCAACAAGATGGGTGCTCCTGCGTCTAAGCAGACGATTGCTCGTTGGATCTGTAGCACAATCCAACTTGCACATTCTGTGGCAGGCCTGCCACAGCCTAAAACTGTTAAAGCCCACTCCACAAGGAAGGTGGGCTCATCTTGGGCGGCTGCCCGAGGGGTCTCGGCATTACAACTTTGCCGAGCAGCTACGTGGTCAGGGGAGAACACGTTTGTAAAATTTTACAAATTTGATACTCTGGCTAAAGAGGACTTGGAGTTCTCTCATTCGGTGCTGCAGAGTCATCCGCACTCTCCCGCCCGTTTGGGAGCTTTGGTATAATCCCCATGGTCCTGACAGAGTCCCCAGCATCCACTAGGACGTTAGAGAAAATAAGAATTTACTTACCGATAATTCTATTTCTCATAGTCCGTAGTGGATGCTGGGCGCCCATCCCAAGTGCGGATTGTCTGCAATACTTGTACATAGTTATTGTTACAAAAATCGGGTTATTATTGTTGTGAGCCATCTTTTTTTAGAGGCTACTTCTTTGTTATCATACTGTTAACTGGGTTCAGATCACAAGTTGTACGGTGTGATTGGTGTGGCTGGTATGAGTCTTACCCGGGATTCAAGATCCTTCCTTATTGTGTACGCTCGTCCGGGCACAGTACCTAACTGAGGCTTGGAGGAGGGTCATAGGGGGAGGAGCCAGTACACACCATGTGATCCTAAAAGCTTGCTTTTGTGCCCTGTCTCCTGCGGAGCCGCTATTCCCCATGGTCCTGACGGAGTCCCCAGCATCCACTACGGACTATGAGAAATAGAATTATCGGTAAGTAAATTCTTATTTTTCAGAGGCTCCTTCGTTGTTATCATACTGTTAACTGGGTTCAGATCACAAGTTGTACGGTGTGATTGGTGTGGCTGGTATGAGTCTTACCCGGGATTCAATATCCTTCCTTATTATGTACGCTCGTCCGGGCACAGTATCCTAACTGAGGCTTGGAGGAGGGTCATAGGGGGAGGAGCCAGTGCACACCACCTGATCCTAAAGCTTTTATTCTTGTGCCCTGTCTCCTGCGGAGCCGCTAATCCCCATGGTCCTTACGGAGGCCCAGCATCCACTACGGACTACGAGAAATAGATTTATCGGTAAGTAAAATCTTATTATTCCTTATTCAAAATCCCACATTTTTGTGTCCTCTACTGAGATAATTACATATTTATTATATATATTATTTTCTGCTGTGGGGTACACTGGGCTCCACAAGGATGGACAATGAGGGTGTAGAGTAGGATCTTGATCCGAGGCACCAACAGGCTCAAAGCTTTGACTGTTCCCAGAATGCACAGCGCCGCCTCCTCTATAACCCCGCCTCCCTGCACAGGAGCTCAGTTTTGTAGTTGGTGTTGCAGTAAGCAGGCACTTAACAGAGGGGCTGCTCCAGGCAGCCCTAAGAAGAGCTTTTTTATGAAGAAAAAGTGAAGACTTCAAGGGCAGCAGCGGTGGTAAATGTCAGAAGACATTCACTGCTGCAGCTTCAGCTCTCCCCAGCGGCGCTGTACACTCCCGAGCCCTGGTTGCCGGGTAACTACAGCAGGAGGCTCCAGTTTTCTTCACGTCAGGCACACACGACGGGGGCTCTCCGGGATCGCGTGGCCGTGCTTCGGGAGGTGGTGAGTGGGTCTCGCTTGCAGGACCAGGTCTTTATCGCGATCCGGCGCGGTCAGTGGGAGGCGGGCCGCGCGAGCTGGTGGTGGTCACTGTGGCAGTACAGGTGATCCCACCAGATCACCAGGGCATGGGCGCAGGTCAGGTTTTCTCTCTAAACCAGTTTGCTAAGAGCCCGCAGTACCCGGTGGTTTTGCTAGCAGGGGGATAAGACTTAGACGTGAAGCCCCTCCCCCAGCCCCAGGGCGCCATTTCCCGCAAATGTTCCTATCCTGGAGCTGCATATCTATCTCTCCCTCACTCCCTGTCAGTGTCTGGGCGCCATTATCCCTCAGCTTTACTGTTCCTGGGACTGCTTGGGCAAATCCTCCTGTGTAAAGCCGCCTGGTTGTCAGTGCTGTGACTTTACATGACACTTAAGTATTCTACCTGCCTTTTCAGTCAGTGCTAGTTAAGAAAGCGTGCATTTAGTCAGGGTTTTCTAGTACAACTACCCTGTGATATACATCCAGTTCTTACTGTGTAGTGTTATATCTATTGCCTATATAGATATATATATATATATATATATATATATATATATATATATATATATATATATATATATATATAAGCTAGTCCAGTGCAGTATTATTGTTAGTAATAACCTCTGCATTGTACAAACTGTGACTATCTGTGTGTGCATTTGATAACTGAGTGGTGTCCATTTCGTGTCTTTCACTCAACCTGCTATCCCTATATTCTATAACCTGAGGGGGCTTGGTGCGTCAGGTTATATATTGATATAGTTTCTTCACAAAGATATACTCTAATACGTATTTTTCTCTGTGATTTAGTCACCATATCTCTCCTGTATCCCTGCTTGTGCTGACTACACTGCGCAAGGGTTTGGGTAGGAGGTATTGTGCTGCTACCAATTGTACTGTGTTACCTGATACAGCAAGTTATATCATGTCTGCTTCTGAGGGTAACGGTTCTGGGGCTGAACACACTGTCGGTGTTGCTGACGCCACAGATCACTATGAGGAGAATATAGCAGCTGTGGGCTCTGGTTCTGGGGGCTCCTTGCCCCCCAGTGGGACTGTGGCAACGGAGGCACATAATGACCCACCGTGGGACGCTTTTTCCACGTTTCTGCATACGCTAGTTCATAAACTAACATCCCCTATGGAACCCCCGATGCCGGTACAAACGTATGTGGTCCCTACAGCTAACCCGCCGTGGGCGGACGATTTATCTGCTCAATTGAAGAAGTTGAACCAGTCCCTGACTACTAAAAAGTCTGACCATCGCTCGCCTAAGTCCAAGGGGTTCTCTAAGCGAGCGCTTGTCTCCTCACAATCCACTGCTGTCACTGACACCTCGTCTGATGAAGACGGCACTTACACTGTCCCCACAGGTTCTGACTCGGATACGGCTGATGGGGAGGGTGGTTCACATGTGGATGTTCCTGATCTTTTGGAGGCTAATAAGTTAATTCTACAGATTACGGATGATCCCGAGCCATCCGTCCCTCCTAAGAAACCTGATCGGTTCAAGCGTCAGAAGGTGGTTAAACAAGTTTCTCTGACGTCCTAGTGGATGCTGGGAACTCCATAAGGACCATGGGGAATAGCGGGCTCCGAAGGAGGCTGGGCACTCTAGAAAGATTTATGACTACCTGGTGTGCACTGGCTCCTCCCACTATGACCCTCCTCCAAGCCTTAGTTAGATTTTGTGCCCGGCCGAGGTTGGATGCACACTAGGGGCTCTCCTGAGCCCTTAGAAAGAAAGTATAGATTTAGGTTTTTTATTTTCAGTGCGACCTGCTGGCAACAGGCTCACTGCAGCGAGGGACTAGGGAGAAGAAGCGAACTCGCCTGCTTGCAGCCGGATTGGGCTTCTTAGGCTACTGGACACCATTAGCTCCAGAGGGATCGACCGCAGGCCCAGCCTTGGTGTTCGGTCCCGGAGCCGCGCCGCCGTCCCCCTTACAGAGCCAGAAGCAAGAAGAGGTCCGGAAAATCGGCGGCATGAAGACTTCTGTCTTCACCAAGGTAGCGCACAGCACTGCAGCTGTGTGCCATTGCTCCTCATACACACTTCACACTCCGGTCACTGAGGGTGCAGGGCGCTGGGGGGGGGGGGCGCCCTGAGAAGCAATAAAAACACCTTGGCTGGCAAAACAATCACAATATATAGCCCCAGAGGCTATATATGTGATAAATACCCCTGCCAGAATCCATAAAAAAGCGGGAGAAAAGTCAGCGAAAAAGGGGCGGAGCTATCTCCCTCAGACACACTGGCGCCATTTTCTCTTCACAGTGCAACTGGAAGAAAGCTCCCCAGGCTCTCCCCTGTAGTTTTCAGGCTCAAAGGGTTAAAAAGAGAGGGGGGGGCACTAAATTTAGGCGCAATATTATATATACAAGCAGCTATTGGGGAAAATTCACTCAGTTATAGTGTTAATTCCCACATTATATAGCGCTCTGGTGTGTGCTGGCATACTCTCTCTCTGTCTCCCCAAAGGGCTTCGTGGGGTCCTGTCCTTAGTCAGAGCATTCCCTGTGTGTGTGCGGTGTGTCGGTACGGCTGTGTCGACATGTTTGATGAGGAGACTTATATGGTGACGGAGCAGATACCGATAAATGGGATGTCGCCCCCTGTGGGGCCGACACCAGAGTGGATGGTTAGGTAAAAGGTATTAACCGACAGTGTCAACTCCTTACATAAAAGGGTGGATGACGTAACAGCTGTGGGACAGCCGGCTTCTCAGCCCGTGCCTGCCCAGGCGTCTCAAAGGCCATCAGGGGCTCAAAAACGCCCGCTCCCGCAGATGGCAGACACAGATGTCGACACGGAGTCTGACTCCAGTGTCGACAAGGTTAAGACATATACACAATCCACTAGGAACATCCGTGACTTGATCCCGGCAATAAAAAATGTGTTACACATTTCTGACATTAACCCAAGTACCTCTAAAAATGGGTTTTATGTTTGGGGAGAAAAAGCAGGCAGTGTTTTGTTCCCCCATCAGTTGAGTGAATGACGTGTGTGAAAAGCGTGGGTTTCCCCGATAAGAAACTGGTAATTCTAAAAAATACTGATGGCGTACCCTTTACCGCCAGAGGATAAGTTACGCTGGGAGATATCCCCTAGGGTGGATAAGGCGCTCACACGGTTGTCAAAAAAGGTGGCACTGCCGTTTTAGGAACGGCCACTTTGAAGGTACCTGTTGATAAAAAGCAGGAGGTTATCCTGAAGTCTGTATTACACACTCAGGTACTAGACTGAGACCTGCAGATCGTGCTGCTGTAGCGTGGTCGGTGACCCTGTCAAACATGAGAACATATTAAAGACGTCGTCTTATATATGAGGGATGCACAGAGGGATATTTTGCCGGCTGGCATCCAAAAATGAATGTAATGTCCATTCTGTCAGGAGGGTATTAGAGACCTGTCACTGGACAGGTGATGCTGACTTTAAAAGGCGCATAGAGATTCTGCCCTATAAGGGTGAGGAATTATTTGGGGATGGTCTCTGGGACCTCGTATCCACAGCAACAGCTGGGAAGAAATAATTTTACCTCAGGTTTCCTCACAGACTAAGAAAGCACTGTATTATCAGGTACAGTCCTTTCGGCTTCAGAAAAGCAAGCGGGTCAAAGAGACAAGGGAAGAGGGAAAAAGCTGCACCAATCAGCCTGTTCCCAGAATCAAAATTCTTCTCTCGCTTCCTCTGAGTCCACAGCATGACGCGGGGGCTCCACAGGTGTAGCCAGGTACGGTGGGGGGCCGTCTCAAAAATTTCAGCGATCAGTGGGCTCGCTCACAGGTGGATCCCTGTTTCATTCAAGTAGTATTTCAGGGGTACAAGCTGGAATTCGAGATGTCTCCCCCCAGCCGTTCCCTCAAATATGCCTTGCCGACAACTCCCTCAGGCAGGGAGGCTGTGCTAGAGGCAATTAATAAGCTGTATTCCCAACAGGTAATACTCAAGGGCCCCTACTTCAACAAGGACGGGGTTACTATTCCACACGGTTTGGGGTACCGAAACCGCATGGTTCGGTGTGACCCATGTTATATTAAAATCCTTGAACACATACATAAAAAAATTCAAGTTCAAGATGGGATCGCTCAGGGCGGTTATTGCAAGCCTGGAAGGGGGATTACATGGTATCCCGGGACATCAAGGATGCTTACCTGCATGTCCCCATTTACCATCCTCGCCAGGAGTACCTCAGATTTGTGGTACAGGATTACCATTACCAAGTCCAGACACTGCCGTTTGGACTGTACATGGCACCGAGGGTGTTTACCAAGGTAATGGCCGAAATGATGATACTCCTTCGAGAAATGGGAGTTTTTAATTATTCCGTACTTGGACAATCTCCTTTATAAGGGCGAGGTCCAAGGAGCAGTTGCTAGTCGGGGTAGCACTATTTTGGAAAGTGCTACAACAGCACAGTTGGATTCTAAACAGTCCAAAGTCACAGCTGGTTCCTATGACACGTCTACTGTTCCTGGGGATGGTTCTGGACACAGACCAGAAATAAGTGTTTCTCCTGGAGGAGAAAGCCAAGGAGCTGTCATCTCTAGTCAGAGACCTCCTGAAGCAAAAACAGGTATCGGTGCATCATTGCACGCGAGTCCTGGGAAAAAGGGTAGCTTCCTACGAAGCAATCCCATTCGGCAGGTTCCATGCAAGAACTTTTCAGTGGGACCTGTGGGACAAGTGGTCCGGATCGCATCTTCAGATGCATCGGCGGATAACCCTGTCTCCAAGGACCAGGGTATCTCCACTGTGGTGGCTGCAGAGTGCCCATCTTCAAGAGGGCCGCAGGTTCGGCATATAGGACTAGGTCCTAGTGACCATGGATACCAGCCTTTGAGGCTGGGGGGCAGTCACACAGGGAAGAAACTTCCAGGGACTTTGGTCAAGTCAGGTGACTTCCCTACACATAAATATTCTGGAACTGAGGGCCATTTACAATGCCCTGAGTCAGGCAAGGCCTCTGCTTCAAAACCAGCCGGTACTGATCCAATCAGACAACATCACGGCAGTCGCCCATGTAAATCAACAGGGCGGCACAAGAAGCAGGATGGCAAGGGCAGAAGCCACAAGGATTCTCCGATGGGCGGAAAATCAGGTGTTAGCACTGTCAGCAGTGTTCATTCCCGGAGTGGATAACTGGGAAGCAGATCTTCTCAGCAGACACGACCTCCACCCGGGAGAGTGGGGACTTCATCCAGAAGTCTTCCAAAGGATTGTACACCATTGGGAAAGGCCACAGGTGGACAGGATGGCGTCCCGCCTCAACAAAAAGCTATAAAAGATATTGCGCCAGGTCAAGGGACCCTCAGGCGATAGCTTTGGACGATCTGGTAACACCGTGGGTGTACCAGTCGGTTCATGTGTTCTCCCCTCTGCCTCTCCTACCAAAGGTACTGAGAATAATAAGAAGGCGAGGAGTAAGAACGATACTCGTGGTTCCGGATTGGCCAAGAAGAGCTTGGTACCCAGAACTTCAAGAAATTATATCAGAGGACCCATGGCCTCTGCCACTCAGACAGGACCTGCGGCAGCAGGGGCCCTGTCTGTTCCAAGACTTACCGCGGCTACGTTGTGACGGCATGGCGGTTGAACGCCGGATCCTAAAGGAAAAGGGCGTTCCGGAGGACGTCATTCCTACGCTGATTCAAGCCAGGAAAGATGTAACTGCAAAACATTATCACCGCATATGGCGGAAATATGTTGCTTGGTGTGAGGCCAAAAAAGGCCCCAACAGAGGAATTTCAACTAGGTCGATTTCTGCATTTCCTACAAGCAGGAGTGTCTATGGGCCTAAAATTAGGCTCCATTAAGATACAGATCTCGGCTCTGTCAATTTTCTTCCAGAAAAAACTAGCTTCACTACCTGAAGTTCAGACATTGTAAAAGGAGTGCTGCATATTCAGCCCCGGTTGTGCCTCCAGTGGCACCTTGGGATCTCAACGTGGTGTTGAGTTTCTTAAAAATCACATTGGTTTGAGCCACTAAAAACCGTAGATCTAAAATATCTCACGCGGAAAGTGGTCATGTTATTGGCCTTGGCTTCGGCCAGGCGTGTGTCAGAACTGGCGGCTTTGTCATATAAAAGTCCTTATCTGATTTTCCATATGGATAGGGCAGAATTGAGGACTCGTCCCCAGTTTCTCCCTAAGGTGGTATCAGCTTTTCACTTGAACCAACCTATTGTAGTGCCTGCGGCTACTAGGGACTTGGAGGATTCCAAGTTACTGGACGTAGTCAGGGCCTTGAAAACTTATATTTCCAGGACGGCAAGAGTCAGGAGAACTGACTCGTTGTTTATCCTGTGTGCACCCAACAAACTGGGTGCTCCTGCTTCTAAGCAGATTATTGCTCGCTGGATTTGTAGCACAATTCAGCTGGCGCATTCTGCGGCTGGATTACCGCAGTCAAAATCTGTAAAAGCCCATTCCACAAGGAAGGGGGCTCATTTTGAGCTGCTGCCCGAGGGGTCTCGGCTTTACAACTTGCCGAGCTGCAACTTGGTCAGGGGCAAACACGTTTGCTAAATTCTACAAATTTGATACCCTGGCTGAGGAGGACCTGGAGTTCTCTCATTCGGTGCTGCAGAGTCATCCACACTCTCCCGCCCGTTTGGGAGCTTTGGTATAATCCCCATGGTCCTTACGGAGTTCCCAGCATCCACTAGGACGTCAGAGAAAATAAGAATTTACTCACCGGTAATTCTATTTCTCGTAGTCCGTAGTGGATGCTGGGCGCCCATCCCAAGTGCGGATTGTCTGCAATACTTGTAAATAGTTATTGTTAACTAAAGGGTTATTGTTGAGCCATCTGTTGAGAGGCTCAGTTGTTTTCATACTGTCAAACTGGATATAGTATCACGAGTTGTACGGTGTGATTGGTGTGGCTGGTAAGAGTCTTACCCGGGATTCAAAATCCTTCCTTATTATGTCAGCTCGTCCGGGCACAGTGTCCTAACTGAGGCTTGGAGGAGGGTCATAGTGGGAGGAGCCAGTGCACACCAGGTAGTCCTAAATCTTTCTAGAGTGCCCAGCCTCCTTCGGAGCCCGCTATTCCCCATGGTCCTTACGGAGTTCCCAGCATCCACTACGGACTATGAGAAATAGAATTACCGGTGAGTAAATTCTTATTTTTACCCGCTCTGATCACCTAGTGGATATACGTCAGGAACCCTGGGAAAACCCGGGTACGATTTTGCCAGAAAGACGTCCCGTCGGACCAGACAAAGGCAAACACTCTACATTCGGGGGTACACACCCTCCTGGATACAGGAGTCGTAGTACAGGTGCCTCTTACGCAGAGGGGCCGGGGGTACTATTCTCCGCTGTTTCTAGTCCCGAAACCGAATGGGTCCTCCCGGCCCATTCTCAACCTCAAGGGATTGAACAGGTTTGTGAAGGTTTCCAAGTTCCGTATGGAAACCCTTCGCTCTATAGTTCTAGCCTTGGAACCTGGGGACTACATGGTCTCCCTGGACATACTGGATGCTTACCTGCATATTCTTATAGCAGCGTCACATCAGCAATACCTGAGGTTTGCTATTGGCAACCTCCATTACCAGTTTCGGGCGGTACCTTTTGGTTTAACAACGGCTCCGCGAGTCTTCACCAAAGTGATGACGGTGGTACTCCGCTGTCAAGGGGTCAGGATTCTGCCGTATCTGGACGACTTGTTAATCCTGTCAAATTACCCAGAACTTCTCCTTCGTCATCTGGATATGACGGTCCGGTTTCTACAAGCCCACGGGTGGCTCATCAACTGGAAGAAATCCTCCCTGATTCCTGCTCAGAGCATGGTGCATCTGGGAGCGCTATTGGACACTCGCAACCAGAGATTGTTCTTGTGTCAGGAGAAGGTCCTGAAGCTTCAGGACAGGATTCGTTGCTTCCTTTCTCGTCCGCAGATGTCGATACATTCGGCAATGCAGGTGCTGGGCCTCATGGTATCAGCATTCGACATGGTGGAGTATGCTCAATTCCATTCTCGCTCCCTCCGAGGCTGATTCTAGCCAAGTGGGACGGCCTGCCTCACCGGATCAGGTCTCAAATGATCTCATTGACTCCGGAGGTCCGTCTGTCGCTGCTCTGGTGGCTCCAGGACCAACAATTGTGCAGGGGCCGTCCCTTCTGGATATCCAACTGGGTCCTGTTGACGACAGATGCCAGTCTAAGAGGTTCGGGCGCGGTGCTAGAGCAACACTCCCTTCAGGGTCGGTGGACCAAGGAGGAATTTCTCCTCTCGATCAACATTCTGGAATTGCGGGCGGTCTTCAATGCATTGAACCTGGCCCAGCATTTAATTCAGAACCATCCTGTTCAAGTACAGTCGGACAACGCCACCACAGTGGCTTACATAAATCATCAAGGCGGCACTCGAAGCCGTTTGGCAATGAAGGAAGTCTCACGGATTCTACATTGGGCGGAACGCCATCTACCGGCCATATCGGCAATCTTCATTCCGGGTGTCCTGAATTGGAAAGCAGACTTTCTCAGTCGTCAGGGCGTGCATGCCGGCGAGTGGGGCCTCCATCCAGAAGTGTTTCAACTCCTAGTGGAAAAGTGGGGTCTTCCAGACGTAGATCTGATGGCGTCTCGACACAATCACAAGGTTCCGGTCTTCGGAGCAAGGACAAGGGATCCTCAGGCAGCATTCGTGGATGCGCTGGCGGTGCCGTGGAGGTTTCGGCTGCCGTACGTGTTCCCTCCGGTGTCACTCCTGCCCAGGGTAATTCGGAAGTTCAAGCAAGAAAGATGAATTCTGCTTCTCATAGCTCCAGCGTGGCCCAGACGGCACTGGTTCTCAGACCTGCAGGGCCTATCGTCAGAGCGTCCAATTCTACTTCCACAACGCCCAGACCTCCTCGTTCAGGGCCCCTGTGTTTACCAGGACCTAGCCCGGCTGTTTTTGACGGCAGGGCTCTTGAAGCTTCCGTCTTGAGGGCTAAGGGTTTTTCTGAAGAGGTCATTAAAACTATGTTGCGGACCCGGAAATCGGCTTCTGCTCGGCTTTACCATAGGGTCTGGCATTCCTACTTTGTTTGGTACGCATCTAACAATTATGACGCTTCCAAGTTTAGTACAGCCAAACTTTTGGCTTTTCTGCAACATGGCCTGGATTTAGGCCTGCGTCTGGCCTCCCTCAAGGTTCATATTTCTGCCTTGTCGGTGTGGTTTTAGAGAAAAATTGCGACTTTACCTGATGTTCACACTTTCACTCAGGGTGTGTTGCGTATCCAACCTCCCTATGTCCCGCCTGTGGCTCCTTGGGACTTATTGGTGGTTTTGGAGGCGTTGCAGGAGCCTCCGTTTGAACCCCTTGGTTCAGCTGACCTTAAGTGGCTTTCCCTTAAGGTGGTGTTCTTGCTGACTATTGCCTCTGCTAGAAGAGTGTCGGATTTGGGTGCCCTTTCCTGTAGTTCCCCATATCTGATTTTTCACCGTGACCGGGCGGTACTTCGGACTCGTCCCGGTAATTTACCGAAGGTAGGGTCCTTGTTCCACCTTAATCAGGAGATTGTGGTACCGGCCTTTGTCTCTCCTGATTTGTCTCCCAAAGAGCGGTCTTTGGATGTGGTACGGGCTCTCCGTATCTATGTGAAGAGAACTGCTTCTATTCGAAAATCTGATTCTCTCTTTGTTTTGTTTGGATTTCACAAACGTGGCTGGCCTGCTCACAAGCAGACCCTGGCCCGGTGGATTAGAATAGTGATTGCACATGTTTATGTGAAGGCTGGTCTGTCAGCTCCTGCTCCCATTACGGCCCATTCTACTCGGTCTGTTGGACCTTCTTGGGCGGCCCAACGTGGTGCGACCCTTGACCAATTGTGCAAGGCGGCTACGTGGTCCTCCAGGACCACGTTCATAAGGTTCTATGCCTTCAATACTGCCGCTTCCCAGGATGCTTCCATTGGACGCCGGGTTCTTGTGCCCGCTACAGTGCGTCCCCTCCCATAAGGAACTGCTGCCATATGGCCCTTTACCCTCACCCACAGCTCTCCTTGCCTTTTCACCAATTCATGTTCTGTGCCATAACACAGCTTGAGGGCATAGGGCAGGGATTCCCAAATGCGATCTTCACGGCTTATTAACAATCCAGGTTTTAAGAATATCCATACTTGAGCACAGGTGACTTGGCGGTCTATGTACTAAGCTTTGGACATCAATAAAGTACCAGCCAATCGGCTTCTAACTGCCATTTTACAGGCTGTGTTTGAAAAATGAGGAGCTGGTTGGTTGGTACTTTATATCTATCCACATAATAATCTCGCTCAAAGGCTTAGTACATAGATCCCTTAATTAAATAAAAATAACCATCTCCTCAAACCTGGACTGTTAGTGTGCCTTGAGGACCAAGGTTGGGAAACACTGGCATAGTGCCAAAGTGCTGGGCGGGAACCAGGCTAGAGCGAGTCTGGATCTGTGTGACAAGGTTACAAAGAGAAATGCTTAGAAAGGATATAGCAAACAGGGTGTTGTTGCTTTACATCAAAGTGGTTGAAGTGATACTGAGTAGAGATGTATTTGTACCTGAATACTGAGGAAGCTGTCCCAGTGGGATGCTGTCAAAATCCAGTCAGCTGGGATCCTGATCGACAAAGGGATGCGTTCAGTTTACCTACAGTCAAAATGCAGACTGTCAAAATGCCAACAACCATTGACAGACGGTCAAAATCCCGACATTGTCAAAATACTGACATTGAAATTGTCGCCAGGTCAAAAAGTCGACATGAGTTTTTCATGACTTTTTTCATTGAAACCAACTTGTTAATTTTACCATCCCAGTGGACCTGGGGGGGGGGGGGGGGGTACTGCGCCCAAAGCATGGTAAGCGGACACGGTACACTTATACAGTATCCATGTCGACATACACAAAAGTGTCGACTTTTTGACCTGTCGACATTTTAAATGTCGTATTTTGACCTTGTCAGGATTTTGACCGTCGGTCAATTGTTGTCGGTATTTTGACCATCAGGATTTTGATTGTAGGTATTTCATACTAAACCCCCGAGAAATGGATCCTGATGGACAGAATTCTGATACTCACCACCGTTAAGTAGTGGGGTTAGGAATAGGCTGCGGGAAGGAGAGGTTAGGGTTAGGCTGCAGGAGGTGTGGGATAGGGTTAAAATACTTTCGGGGATGCGTCAGTATTCTGCTGTTGGTCTATTCTGTACCCAACCCGTCCAGTAGTTACTTATTGAAACTCTGCCAAGCTCTCTAGGAGGAGTAATAGTTTAATATTATTTTAGACCAACGTCCCGATTTTATCTACACTACTAATATTGTGAGTAATGTTTAACATGTAATTATACCAAGGTGCAGCGAGAACACTGTCGTCCACATCCCACCCACCCAAAATCTGCATTGTTGGCAGTGGGCCAGCTGGATTTTACACAGCTCAACATCTGCTGAAGGTAAAGAATTCTGTAATCATCAAGTGCATTTCCAAATCTCTCACATGCTAATGCTGGTAATAAAAGGCTGCAGTTAGGGAATTACTGGAATCTAAAAAAAAAAAAAAAAAACTACATTGCCTAATTAAAATCCTTCTGCTATTTGCTGCAATGTATTAGAATCATTCCTGGTACTTGAAATAGGACTTGTGTCTAAAGTTGTTTGCTGTAAATTAACAAACACCTTAATAATGCCATTTGGCAGATAGGTTCTCCACACTGTAACCATGGAAACAAGCTGTAGATGCACTAAGTGGAAGTTGACTGGATCTGAAAATAATGTTCTCTGAAAGAACGATTGGACTTTACAGCACACAGCCATATGTTATAAGATACACTGCATTCGTTCTGCACAATTTCCATAATGTTTCATGAAGTGTGTGTTATCTTTGCAATTACCCAGATTTGTATTAGCATGCCAGACAGATTGGCTTTGGCTACACGTTTGGCATTTAGGGGCCTATTTATCAAGGCAAATGTTCATAAAATAATACGGAAAGCACACTACAGTTTCTGTATAATTTTATGCAACAGCACTATGTACTAACAGCCTAATGTAAGTGATTTTACAGAGAGATCCCGCAAAAGGCTACCTACTGCTGCAGATTGCTGTCTCCTTTACCATCAGTGGGGACTGTGACACCTAGGTACCAAAATGTTAAGCTTTTCGGAGTGTGGCCACTTTGGTTTACATTATCTTTAGATGATGTAAGCCACTTTATGGCCGATTCCTAAGTCTGTCATTGGGCGTGTCTTAATCCCCGAAGAGTCTTAAACAAATGTGTTACAGCCAGCACCAACTTCTGTCCAGTATAGTGAATTTTTACCACTTAACTGACGATTTATTTCGCCAAAAACCGCTCCGAAATTGTTGGGTTTTTTTATTAGCGAATGAGGTGAAGAACATCAATTTAACCTTATCCCAAATGATTTTAGTTAAAAAAAAAAAACGGGAAAACTTTTAATATTTGTTTTCAAACATCGATCGGGAACATCACGAACATCGGGACCATCGTGGCTTTCATTTTGAAAGCCGGGACAGCCTGCAGGTATACAGGGGGGGGGGGGGGGGGGGGGGGGTCTGGGGGTGGCTTGGGAGGGTTCATTTACACTCCCCAGCGGCTGCCATTGTCTGCAGCCGCTGGAGGAGGGGGGGATCCTTCCGTGCTGACTTTAAATATATATTTCTCTGACGTCCTAGTGGATGCTGGGACTTCCGTAAGGACCATGGGGAATAGCGGCTCCGCAGGAGACTGGGCACAAAAGTAAAAGCTTTAGACTAGCTGGTGTGCACTGGCTCCTCCCCCTATGACCCTCCTCCAAGCCTCAGTTAGATTTTTGTGCCCGAACGAGAAGGGTGCATGCTAGGTGGCTCTCCTGAGCTGCTTAGAAGTAAAAGTTTAAATAGGTTTTTTATTTTCAGTGAGTACTGCTGGCAACAGGCTCACTGCATCGTGGGACTAAGGGGAGAAGAAGCGAACTCACCTGCGTGCAGAGTGGATTGGGCTTCTTGGCTACTGGACATTAGCTCCAGAGGGACTGTCAAAGTCAGAAAAATATCTCTATGCACACTACCATATTTGCACCTCACACAGGTCCGTGCTGCGCATGCGTACGCTCTCCCGTACGTGCGCATACTCACAGTCGCGGGCACCCGCAGGCGCACGGTATGCGTATTTACGGTAGAGTTTATGTGATCGTAGCGTGCGACTCAATCGTTACATATTTTCACTATATAATGTATTTTGTAGATCATGGTCCCTTTGATAGATTCTGAAAGTTTGGTTAATATAGAATGTTCGTGAACAGAGAAATCCCTCTTTGTTTGATACGAAGGGTCAGACAGGAGTAATACAGTGGTGTTTAGTACCCATCGGAAGAGTATTTAATTAGCAATATTCCGGTGTTGGTTTGAAGCGGATTAATCGCTCGTGCGAATAGTTATGGACATAAGAAGTTTATGAACATTTACTGTATTTGCACTTACTTATCCATGCGGCGGGAAACCCAGTTTCCCTCCCACCTGAGCTGTTGGAAATAGTCACGGCCCACCTGTATGAATCAACCTATGACCTTTTGTTATAATGCGAGGAGGAATTCCTGTGTCCAATGAACAATGAGATTGTAGGGACCATTGAATTGTATTGTGTGTGGGGCATAAATAGACAAGCCGATCACATCCAGCTCACTCTTCAACGGTTATCATTGCTGAAAATCGGGAGCTGGATGTCCAGAGGCGCATGCGATCGTTCCCCTTTGTGCGTAAGTTTTCTCCGCAACTATATTGTTCTTGCTGTTATTGTGGGCCAATCTCTCTCTCTCTCTCTCTCTCTCTCTCTCTCTCTCTCTCTCTCTCTCTCTTCTCCTCTTTCTCTCTTATTTTCCCTTAAATAGTAATTGTATTGTATTTCCTGTGTAGTTATCTGGTTAGGTAGTCTATGTTATATTGTAGTGTATGATTTGTATTAATTCTTTTGCAAGTATATCATTCAGAATATATATATTAGGCGTTGGACCCTAAGCCCAGGTATCTGTGTATTTCTTATAGTGTTAAGTATTCTCAGAGCGTCGGTGACGCTCAAACAGCTTTTGAGTTAATAAGGTTACACTGTGTTGCATCTACACCCTATCTCTACACTAAGGTTTTACAACATATTACATTGTTTATGGTTTAGATTTAAAGGTTTAACATTGTGAGCGTCAGCGCCGCTGGTGATCTCCTCGTGGTCCCGAGCGTCCGCTACGCTATAGCGAATCATTACGTTAGTCAGCAGCCAATAGCGTGCCTGCCTGTGATCTCTTGGCCGTGAGCGAACGTGACGCTTGAGCGTCTCGACTACGGCTAAGCGATTGTTACGCAACGAGCGTACCCTTACGGTACTTCATACGTAAATAGCGTACAGTGTTCTTAGACCTCATAAAGGGTTTTATATAAGATAAATATTCAGCTTTATCAATTGGCGGCTCGCCCGTCCTTCACATATCTGCACTAGGTAATTTCAGCAGACATTATCCAGCAGCAAAGGGCGGGAGATCATATTCCTCGTAGTGCTGTTTGGATAAGCGTCTGCTTCGCTTAGTAAAGGGTGCTGAAGGAATCCGGGACCGGAGGTAAGAACAAAACGATAGTGTCCTTTTAAAACTGTTTATTTCTGTCTTGCGTACACACGCACGCATATCTGCATTTCTTTTCATTCGTGTATTTTCATATATCACTCTCCTGTTTGCCAGTTTTATAGTTGATAAACGTGCTAAGAGAGATTTGCCGCTATTTCATAGTTTAAGAGTAAAGGTAATATAGTTAAAGTATAGACAAACACACAGCTCTGCCTGAAAGATAAGGCGAAGTCAGTGTGGTGCGCGGTAGATGATCAAGGATCATCTACATTGAAAAACGTGTTAGTTGTGTTACGGTGGACATTGGTTTTGTGTACACGTGTCTCTAACAAAGGGCTGAGACTCGCGTACGCAAAGGCCGACGCACGCAGCGTAAATTACGCAACAGAGCGTCTGGGTACGCCCACGTAACTCAAACAACACGCGATAAATAACGCAACAGGCGATAAATAGCGAAAATTTATTTTAACATTCAAAATTTAAATTAACAGATCCTTCTCCTAATTTGTAACACATCTGGTCTAAAGAGAAATTTCTGCGCAGAAATAGAAATAGAAACAAAAGTGTACATGTGGTGAGTGAGTGTTTTTACATACATTTATACAATTTTGAGGTTGAACCAAAAGAAATCGAGTTCTCGTGAGGTACATACGTGTAAGTGACATGCACGGTGGCTAGGGAGGCATCCTTGGTTAAACATAAAATTTGAGCATTAGAGTATAGCAGACCAGGAGGTCATACTGTAACAGACCAGGGGGTCATAACAGACCAGCAGGTTCAGGTACAGCAGACAAGGAAGTCCGCTATACAGTCCACAGGCACAACACCAAAAAAGGGTTGGTGCAACACCCATATAGGCCATACAAGCTCTTGCTGAAGGAATTCGCAGCCGCAATTTTCGATTCCGCTAGTCGCTCCGTACATAAGATTAGTTGCTTATGTGCTGAACGATTGTACCGCACGTAATTGTGTGCATTAGTAAACCTGACCGGTACTATTTGTGTACGAAGGTCATAAACGCTATTTGTACATTCTGACGTGATTTGTGTAATTTTTTATTTTTACAAAGGGAAGTTCGCTGGTCACTCAGGAACTATCCAACAACCGATACTTGCTGGGGAACGCGCCCCAGTAAATAAAGGTTCACAGGGGCCCTAGGTTGGGTACAACAGCTCTGGATACAGTGATTGTGTTACTGGCCAACGTGGGCGAGAAGTGAGTGGAGTACTCGGTAAACTTCACCGCCAGCCTGCCCCGGGCATCTTGGTTTTTGTAAGGGTTCGCTGAAGAAAAGCAACACCTGCAAGTTATGGGGGCCAGTTGTTCAGGTAGGGGGCGATCAACCTCGGTTCGGGTTGATTTAGTAAACCGACCAATCGGGTCGGCCAGGTATGTAATGTGTGAAAAATACGGTTCACACACAGAGGTTTTATGTGATGAATGGGAAAGAATGACTGTACATGACGGGGAGAAATTCCCAAGAATAGGTAGCTTTAGCCCAGAAGTGTTACTAAATCTAAGGAGAAGGATAGGTCTTATTGAACCAGCAAAGAGACGGATCAAACATTATGATTGTTTAAAGTTATGGCAACAGGAAAGTGAAATGCAAAAAGAGCTAACTGACATATCTGACTCTCATCTTGGGAGGAGAGATGTGGCAACGGAGAGGATTATGGTTGCGGAGAAAGGCACAATGTTGAACAATAAAAACGCACTTAGCAACTGTAGTATAGATGATAAGAATAAGTGTAATAAACATAACAATGATAATTGTAATGCTGTTAAATGTACAACTATTAACCCGTGCAAGTTGCACTCCATGTCAAACTTCCCTCAGGAATACGAGCAAGAAAGTGAACTCAACACGATGTCGGCACCAGTTCCAGCAGCCATCACACAAGACATCCAGGTGGACGCGACCAAATCGGTAAAGGCAATAATCAAACCCCCTAACGGAGGGTCAGGTGAGGTCGTGTCCACAGGTACGTACAATGTTTTATATCACGCACAAACAAATGTACCCCATATTGTAAGACCAAAACAAGGTGATGTAATTGAGTTTAGTCCTGTCAGGGTGATCACAGTCCCCAATGGGAAGACTGACGATCAGGGAACCATTCCCGTCCAGGACAGTGCAATGAGCTGTCCCTGGTCCCGGACCGAATTGAGATCAATTATGTCCGAATTTCCTGATCCACGGAAAAATCTAGTCGCATGTCAAAGGTTCATTAAAGAACTAGGAAACTCAACAGAACCCGCCAACAAAGATTGGCGGACAGTGCTGAGGGCATGTTTGCCCTCCGGTGTTGACTCTGCAACATTTATTACTGATTGCCAATTAGACACAGAAGTACCTCAAACGGAGGAACACAATCAGGAATGTATTAAGCAGATAAACCAACAGTTGGAAGTATATTTCCCTGCCGTTGTCAAGTGGAATGAAATCTTCTCCATAAGACAAAACGAAAGGGAAAGTATCTCCAGTTATTTCAATCGAGCACTGCAAGTAATGGCTAGGAACACTGGGATCACAGACATCAAAACATGCGCACAGCATAGAGAAATAGCGGTTAAGGTATTAATGAATGGTTTAAAGGAGGTATTGAGTACAAGGGTACAGACCACCAACCCAAACTGGAGAAATATCTCGGTGGCCGCATTAAGAGAGGCCGCTATTGATATTGATCGAAATATCACCAGATACAGAGAGTCACAAAGTGATAAATTAATGGCCGCAAGTATACAGGCCCTAACCACAAGACCACTCCAGCATAAGCCCCAAACCCCTGCGAGAAACTTAAATGTGGAAGTCTGTTACAATTGTCATAAAAAAGGACACTTTGCGAGAGATTGTAGATCAAGAGAAATACAAAAGTCATATCAATCCCCTAGACAACAACATAACCATGATATCCAAGGAAGCAGGGAAGCACAGGGAAAGCGGTTGATGGTGATGAGCATCCGAGCGTTTGAGGAGGCATCAAATCAACCAAAACCTCAGGTCACTGACACTTGGAAGAAGCCCCGGGTTTGTTTTCTTTGTAAAAGAGAAGGGCATTATGCCAGCAACTGTAATAGCACACATAAAGTCAGACCCCCTAGACAGAGGAATGAGCAAAATTATGACACACCAAATTATAATCAGGGACCATATAGGAAGAATTTTGAACCACACCCATAATGTAGTCAAGAAAGGTGATCACTAGGACGGATGGTAAGCCTGAGGTAATAGTTAATAAATTGGGAGGTCATTCCCTGAAGACACAGGAATGACCGGGTGAAACGTTGTAAATGTATCTGTGAAATGTTTCTTTTTCTCTCTCCCCATCTCTGACGAATATTGGTAGGATTCAAACATTGCATATATACTTGGTCTTTGCAGAAGTCTACCAAACCCCAGCATGACCTATCCGCATCAATGTATTCTGGCCAGATACAGACAGTGGAATATGGAAGTGCTGGGGGGAGGGACTGCGCAAGGAAACCATTAGACATGTAGATATGACAGCCTGATGATCTGACAATGTTTTAAAATGTTTGAAAATGTTTGAAAACTGTTTGTTTGAAAAATGTTTTTTTTCCTGTTGTTGTTTATTGATGTGTTATGTTGTATTTCTCTATCGTCCTAGTGGATGCTGGGGTTCCTGAAAGGACCATGGGGAATAGCGGCTCCGCAGGAGACAGGGCACAAAAAGTAAAGCTTTAGGATCAGGTGGTGTGCACTGGCTCCTCCCCCTATGACCCTCCTCCAAGCCTCAGTTAGATTTTTGTGCCCGGCCGAGAAGGGTGCAATCTAGGTGGCTCTCCTAAAGAGCTGCTTAGAAAAGTTTAGCTTAGGTTTTTTATTTTACAGTGAGTCCTGCTGGCAACAGGATCACTGCAACGAGGGACTTAGGGGAGAAGAAGTGAACTCACCTGCGTGCAGGATGGATTGGCTTCTTTGGCTACTGGACATTAGCTCCAGAGGGACGATCACAGGTACAGCCTGGATGGTCACCGGAGCCTCGCCGCCGGCCCCCTTGCAGATGCTGAAACAAGAAGAAGGTCCAGAATCGGCGGCATGAAGACTCCTCAGTCTTCTTAAGGTAGCGCACAGCACTGCAGCTGTGCGCCATTTCCTCTCAGCACACTTCACACGGCAGTCACTGAGGGTGTAGGGCGCTGGAAGGGGGGCGCCCTGGGAGGCAATGAAAACCTATTTTTGGCTAAAAATACCTCACATATAGCCTCCGGGGGCTATATGGAGATATTTAACCCCTGCCAGAATCCGTTAAGAGCGGGAGACGAGGCCGCCGAAAAAGGGGCGGGGCCTATCTCCTCAGCACACAGTGCCATTTTCCCTCACAGAAAGGCTGGAGGGAAGGCTCCCAGGCTCTCCCCTGCACTGCACTACAGAAACAGGGTTAAAACAGAGAGGGGGGGCACTAATTTGGCGTTAGAAATATATAAAAAAGATGCTATAAGGGAAAACACTTATATAAGGTTGTCCCTATATAATTATAGCGTTTTTGGTGTGTGCTGGCAAACTCTCCCTCTGTCTCCCCAAAGGGCTAGTAGGTCCTGTCCTCTATCCGAGCATTCCCTGTGTGTGTGCTGTGTGTCGGTACGTGTGTGTCGACATGTATGAGGACGATCTTGGTGAGGAGGCGGAGCAATTGCCTGTAATGGTGATGTCACTCTCTAGGGAGTCGACACCGGAATGGATGGCTTATTTAGGGAATTACGTGATAATGTCAACACGCGGCAAGGTCGGTTGACGACATGAGACGGCCGACAAACAATTAGTACCGGTCCAGACGTCTCAAAAACACCGTCGGGGGTTTTAAAACGCCCGTTTACTTTAGTCGGTCGACACAGACACAGACAGGGACACTGAATCCAGTGTCGACGGTGAATAAACAAACGTATTCCTTATTAGGGCCACACGTTAAGGGCAATGAAGGAGGTGTTACATATTTCTGATACTACAAGTACCACAAAAGAGGGTATTATGTGGGATGTGAAAAAACTACCGTAGTTTTTCCTGAATCAGATAAATTAAATGAAGTGTGTGATGATGCGTGGGTTCCCCCCGATAGAAAATATGGGCGGTATACCCTTTCCCGCCAGAAGTTAGGGCGCGTTGGGAAACACCCCTTAGGGTGGATAAGGCGCTCACACGCTTATCAGAACAAGTGGCGGTACCGTCTATAGATAGGGCCGTCCTCAAGGAGCCAGCTGACAGGAGGCTGGAAAATATCATAAAAAGTATATACACACATACTGGTGTTATACTGCGACCAGCGATCGCCTCAGCCTGGATGTGCAGAGCTGGGGTGGCTTGGTCGGATTCCCTGACTAAAAATATTGATACCCTTGACAGGGACAGTATTTTATTGACTATAGAGCATTTAAAGGATGCATTTCTATATATGCGAGATGCACAGAGGGATATTTGCACTCTGGCATCAAGAGTAAGTGCGATGTCCATATCTGCCAGAAGATGTTTATGGACACTACAGTGGTCAGGTGATGCAGATTCCAAACGGCACAAAGGTGTATTGCCGTATAAAGGAAGAGGAGTTATTTGGGGTCGGTCCATCGGACCTGGTGGCCACGGCAACTGCTGGAAAATCCACCGTTTTTTACCCTAAGTCACATCTCTGCAGAAAAAGACACCGTCTTTTCAGCTTCAGTCCTTTCGTCCCTATAAGAGTCATATCTGCCCAGGGATAGAGGAAAGGGAAGAAGACTGCAGCAGGCAGCCCATTCCCAGGAACAGAAGCGTTCCACCGCTTCTGACAAGCTCTCAGCATGACGCTGAGACCGTACAGGACCCCTGGATCCTACAAGTAGTATCCCAGGGGTACAGATTGGAATGTCGAGACGTTTCCCCTGCGCAGGCTCCTGAAGTCTGCTTTACCAAGGTCTCCCTCCGACAAGGAGGCAGTATGGGAAACAATTCACGAGCTGTATTCCCAGCAGGTGATAATTAAATTACCCCTCCTACAACAAGAAAAGGGGTATTATTCCACACTATATTGTGGTACTGAAGCCAGAAGGCTAGGTGAGACCTATTCTAAATCTAAAAAAATTTGAACACTTACAAAAGTTCAAATCAAGATGGAGTCACTCAGAGCAGTGATAACGAACCGGGAAGAAGGGGACTATATGGTGTCCCGAGACATCAGGGATGCTTACCTCCATGTCCCAAATTTGCCCTTATCACTAAGGGTACCTCAGGTTCGTGGTACAGAACTGTCACGATCAGTTTCAGACGCTGCCGTTTGGATTGTCCACGGCACCCCGGGTCTTTACCAAGGTAATGGCCGAAATGATGGTTCTTCTTCGAAGAAAAGGCGTCTTAATTATCCCTTACTTGGACGATCTCCTGATAAGGGCAAAGTCCAGGGAACAGTTGGAGGTCGGAGTAGCACTATCTCGGATACTGTTACAACAGCAGGGGTGGATTCTAAATATTCCAAAATCGCAGCTGATCCCGACAACAAGTCTCCTGTGCTTAGGGATGATTCTGGACACAGTCCAGAAAAAGGTGTTTCTCCCGGAAGAGAAAGCCAGGGAGTTATCCGAGCTAGTCAGGAACCTCCTAAAATCAGTGCATCATTGCACAAGGGCCATGGTAAAAAAATGGTGACTTCCTTCGAAGCAATTCCAGTCGGCAGATTTCATGCAAGAACTTTTCAGTGGGATCTGCTGGACAAATGGTCCGGATCGCATCTTCAGATGCATCAGCGGATAACCCTATATCCAAGGACAAGGGTGTCTCTCCTGTGGTGGTTACAGAGTGCTCATCTTCTAGAGGGCCGCAGATTCGGCATTCAGTTTTGGATGTTGGTGACCACGGAGGCCAGCCCGAGAGGCTGGGGAGCAGTCACACAAGGAAAAAATTTCCAGAGAGTGTGATCAAGTCTGGAGACTTTTCTCCACATAAATATAGCTAAGGGTAAATTTATAATGCTCTAAGCTTAGCAAGACCTCTGCTTCAAGGTCAGCCGGTATTGATCCAGTGGGATAAAACATCACGGCAGTCGCCCACGTAAATAGACAGGGCGGCACAAGAAGCAGGAGGGCAGTGGCAAAAACTGCAAGGACTTTTCACTTTTCGCTGGGCGGAAAATCATGTGATAGCACTGTCAGCAGTGTTTCATTCCGGGAATGGAAACTGGGAAGCAGACTTCCTCAGTAGGCACGACCTCCACCCGGCAGAGTGGGAACTTCATGGGGAAGTTTTCCACATGATTGTAAACCGTTGGGAATTACCAAAGGTGGAAATGATGGCGTCCCGTCTGAACAAAAAACGGGACAGGTATTGCGCCAGGTTAAGAGACCCTCAGGCAATAGCTGTGGACGTTCTGGTAACACCGTGGGTGTACCAGTCGGTGTATGTGTTCCATCCTCTGCTTTTCATACCTAAGGTACTGAGAATTATAAGACGTAGAGGAGTAAGAACTATACTCATGGCTCCGGATTGGCCAAGAAGGACTTGGTACCCGGAACTTCAAGAGATGCTCACAGAGGACTTATGGCCTCTGCCGCTAAGAAGGGACTTGTTTCAGCAAGTACCATGTCTGTTCCAAGACTTACCGCAGCTGCGTTTGACGGCATGGCGGTGGAACGCCGGATCCTAAGGGAAAAGGCATTCAGGAAGAGGTCATTCCTACCCTGGTCAAAGCCAGAAAGGAGGTGACCGCACAACATTATCACCACATGTGGCGAAAATATGTTGCGTGGTGTGAGGCCAGGAAGGCCCCACGAAGAAATTTCAACTCGGTCGATTCCTGCATTTCCTGCAAACAGGAGTGTCTATGGGCCTCAAATTGGGGTCCATTAAGGTTCAAATTTCGGCCCTGTCGATTTTTCTTCCAGAAAGAATTGGCTTCAGTTCCTGAAGTCCAGAAGTTTGTCAAGGGAGTATTGCATATACAACCCCCTTTTGTGCCTCCAGTGGCACTGTGGGATCTCAACGTAGTTCTGGGATTCCTCAAAACACATTGGTTTAAAACCAGTCAAATCTGTGGATTTGAAGCATCTCACATGAAAAGTGAACATGCTCTTGGACCTGGCCTGGACCAGGCGAGTGTCAAATTGGTGTTTTTTTTCTCAAAAAAGCCCATATCTGTTTGTCCATTCGGACAGGGCAGAGCTGCGGACTCGTCCCCAGTTCTCTCCCTAAGGTGGTGTCAGTGTTTCACCTGAACCAGCTTATTGTGGTGTCTTGCGCCTACTAGGGACTTGGAGGACTCCAAGTTGCTAGATGTGGTCAGGGCCCTGAAAATATAGGTTCCAGGACGGCTGGAGTCAGGAAAACTGACTTGCTGTTATCCTGTATGCACCCAACAAACTGGGTGCTCTTGCTTCTAAGCAGACTTTTGCTAGTTGGATGTGTAATACAATTCAGCTTGCACATTCTGTGGCAGGCCTGCCACAGCCAAAATATGTAAATGCCCATTCCACAAGGAAGGTGGGCTCATCT
This sequence comes from Pseudophryne corroboree, assembly GCF_028390025.1. Classification (NCBI taxonomy): domain Eukaryota; kingdom Metazoa; phylum Chordata; class Amphibia; order Anura; family Myobatrachidae; genus Pseudophryne; species Pseudophryne corroboree. The sequence goes on from NC_086446.1 coordinate 460,363,275, forward strand.
TGGGCGGCTGCCCGAGGGGTCTCGGCTTTACAACTTTGCCGAGCGGCTATTTAGTCAGGGGCAAACACGTTTGTAAAATCCTACAAATTTGATAACCTGGCTAAGGAGGACCTGGAGTTCTCTCATTCGGTGCTGCAGAGTCATCCGCACTCTCCCGCCCGTTTGGGAGCTTTGGTATAATCCCCGTGGTCCTTTCAGGAACCCCAGCATCCACTAGGACGATAGAGAAAATAAGAATTTACTTACCGATAATTCTATTTCTCGGAGTCCGTAGTGGATGCTGGGCGCCCATCCCAAGTGCGGATTATCTGCAATACTTGTACATAGTTACAAAAATCGGGTTATTATTGTTGTGAGCCATCTTTCAGAGGCTCCGCTGTTATCATACTGTTAACTGGGTTCAGATCACAGGTTGTACAGTGTGATTGGTGTGGCTGGTATGAGTCTTACCCGGGATTCATAAATCCTTCCTTATTGTGTACGCTCGTCCGGGCACAGTATCCTAACTGAGGCTTGGAGGAGGGTCATAGGGGGAGGAGCCAGTGCACACCACCTGATCCTAAAGCTTTACTTTTTGTGCCCTGTCTCCTGCGGAGCCGCTATTCCCCATGGTCCTTTCAGGAACCCCAGCATCCACTACGGACTCCGAGAAATAGAATTATCGGTAAGTAAATTCTTATTATATACATATACGAATTGTTCTCTCTCTCTTTTGTTTTTTTTTTTTGCTGTTGTTGTTTTCTCTCTCTTCTCACTCATGCTTTCATGTTTTAAAGATGGTGTGTCACACCTCAGTTAGGCAAATGGTAATGCAAGATTTTTTTGCTCCTTACAGAAAGATCGCTGGTTTGGAGGGAATATTGCATCACCGGAATGTTCGTTTGGAAGACTGAGAGACAGCACCTTTTTGAGATGACAGCAGAACAAGAAGAACAACAAGACTAGAGAACTTAATTATCGTAACAAGTTTCTCTCCCCCTCTAACTGTTTTCCTGTACCCCCATTACAAACTTCTTCTTTTCTCCTCCTGTAAGATGGACTTGCCCCAAGAGACTGTGATCTGGATTTTCCTGTTGACCATGATGTTGACCAGAGCAGTCTGTTCCGGCGAGAGTACCATGGAGGTCGAGAGAGGTTCTGGAATGGGTTCTGATGACAGAGATGGAGGCGTAGTTTTCCAAGAACAACATAATCAACAAGCAAAGGCGAGTATCAGAAAACGATCCGATAGCATTGACCATAGAAGGAATTGTGAAGGATTGTTAGCTGAAGAAAACTGTATCTGTCGGCTCTGTAACAATGTCATTGAGGATGGGTGCATAAAGAAATGCCAATCCAGTTTTAATATCCATATGGACCGGCATCCTTTGAGTGACTATCACTCCTTAGTGGGTAGTGTGTTAAATAAAACAGATTGTTGGGTATGCTCTCAAGTACCTCAAGGTCATAGCAAATCAGGGCTAGTACCATTTCCTTTAACGTTAGGGGAGGTACTTGAGTTAAGTGGTGGGAGACCGGTGGACAGGAGGTTTAATATCTCCAGCCCTCCTAGTTTGAAGCTCCACCAATACCATGTGGATAGGTCCCTATTATGTTTTAACATCTCCAATCCCCGAAAGCCGGGAAATTGGGAAGTGTCATGGAGTAATCAAACCATGACCTTTTCGCATAGAGCAGATAGAATGCCTACAGATACAGAGCTTATACGCCACATAGCCAGTAGAGGAAAATCTTTCCGGTATAGATATACCTTAGGAAATAGGATTACGAGAGTTGGAGAGGTATCACCAGGATACTGTGCACATATCGTACAACCTGATACGTGTACTAAGCAGATGGAAGAATTAGGGTTAGGAGATTTCACATGGAAGGTGTGTAATATGGTTATGTCCTACTCCGTCCCATATGTTCTCCCCGATGATGCATATTTCATATGCGGGAGAAAGGCGTATAAGTGGCTTGCCCCAAACTCTGAAGGATTGTGTTATATTGGAAAAGTACTGCCTGAAGTAATGACTGTATCACATGACAAAATGAAAGACATACACCGTGTTGCCCAAACTCCTTATACTCACACCCATTACGAGCACGTAGTTAAACGGCACCTGATAGAAAGAACAGAGCATCCGGCCTCTGACATGATCCATGAATCCACCGGGATTCAGTTTCTAATCGCGTTAGATATCACTCGCACCGCTAGAGGAGTGTTGAATTATAAATACATATCTGCGCTCGCCAATTTGTTAGATAATATCACTGAAATGTATGATGACACGTTTAGGTATACTGGAAGAGAACTTCAGGCTTATAAAACAGAACTGGTACAGCATAGAATGGTTCTTAATTACCTCACAGCAGTGACAGGCGGATATTGTGTCACACTAGCAACACAATACGGCGTGAAATGTTGCACATATATTACGAATAGCACCGAGGACCCGGTCGAGGTCATAGACCAAAAGATGGACGATATTCTCCAACTGAAGTGGGAATTTCGCAGGAGACACAATCTCACTCTTGCTGCTGTAGGTAATGAGCTGACTGGTTGGGTGTCATGGTTGAACCCGCGAAATTGGTTCTCTGGTTTAGGAGACTGGGCTCAAGGAGTCATAATGGATGTTGGGAAGTTTCTCCTATGTATCTTAGGTGTTGTCATATCAATTGGTTTGATATTTAGATGCGGTCAGGCTTTAATGAGGTGCAATCGTCGTACTAGGGTAATGAGTTTAAGGAGTGAGGAAACTGTAATTCCAATGGACTTGATTTATGACCCAAATATAGAAACAATGATGTGATGAAAATGCGATTTCTACGGTCCGTTTCTTTCACCTGTTTTTCCGTTTCCTCCAAGGTAAAAAGACCCACTTGGACGAGGAATTTGATGAGCCGGTATACAGACAACAGATGGATTAAAGAAGAAGTTTTGACAACCTGATACACAGATTTTTGATGAACTATGCCATGGATCCCCAGTTTCCCTAGAAATTTTAAAATTACGCTAGCCCAACACTTTTGTAAATCTATGGACATTGACAGCTTTTGCTCGCACCTTATGGGCAAAAGCACAAAGAAGACTGCATTCAACAGACACCAAACAAGACCTCAATCGACGAATGTACATTTACCTGACATAGAATACCACCGCATTTACCGTAATTATGTCTTTTCTTCATTTCTACAACCCTCAGGTAATGACACACATAGTCGATAGGGAATACAGGCACAGATACCAGCAATCACATATCTCCCCCATTCATGTATCATCAACTAAAATGTGCTCCCCCATTTTGTTACAACCAAAGCCGAAAAGAGCTCGGTAAAGTTTGACAGCCCATCCACAGACCCGTACCACGGGATAAGAAGGAATTCAAATGTATACTTCGCAATACCTCGAAGCTTGATTTAAAACACGTACGGCACGATGATACATGACCCCCAAGCACGGATTCATACACACATGCTTCTGCTATCTCACTAGGTCATACCCTTTTCCTACCTTCTCCTCTCCTCCCCTACCCAACCATGTAAATGTATTAATCCCTGACATATATTTTTCTCTTTTTGAAATGTTTTAGAAGGTGGCAGTTATTGTTGACTGCCAAAGGGTGGACTGTCAAAGTCAGAAAAATATCTCTATGCACACTACCATATTTGCACCTCACACAGGTCCGTGCTGCGCATGCGTACGCTCTCCCGTACGTGCGCATACTCACAGTCGCGGGCACCCGCAGGCGCACGGTATGCGTATTTACGGTAGAGTTTATGTGATCGTAGCGTGCGACTCAATCGTTACATATTTTCACTATATAATGTATTTTGTAGATCATGGTCCCTTTGATAGATTCTGAAAGTTTGGTTAATATAGAATGTTCGTGAACAGAGAAATCCCTCTTTGTTTGATACGAAGGGTCAGACAGGAGTAATACAGTGGTGTTTAGTACCCATCGGAAGAGTATTTAATTAGCAATATTCCGGTGTTGGTTTGAAGCGGATTAATCGCTCGTGCGAATAGTTATGGACATAAGAAGTTTATGAACATTTACTGTATTTGCACTTACTTATCCATGCGGCGGGAAACCCAGTTTCCCTCCCACCTGAGCTGTTGGAAATAGTCACGGCCCACCTGTATGAATCAACCTATGACCTTTTGTTATAATGCGAGGAGGAATTCCTGTGTCCAATGAACAATGAGATTGTAGGGACCATTGAATTGTATTGTGTGTGGGGCATAAATAGACAAGCCGATCACATCCAGCTCACTCTTCAACGGTTATCATTGCTGAAAATCGGGAGCTGGATGTCCAGAGGCGCATGCGATCGTTCCCCTTTGTGCGTAAGTTTTCTCCGCAACTATATTGTTCTTGCTGTTATTGTGGGCCAATCTCTCTCTCTCTCTCTCTCTCTCTCTCTCTCTCTCTCTCTCTCTTCTCCTCTTTCTCTCTTATTTTCCCTTAAATAGTAATTGTATTGTATTTCCTGTGTAGTTATCTGGTTAGGTAGTCTATGTTATATTGTAGTGTATGATTTGTATTTGTATTAATTCTTTTGCAAGTATATCATTCAGAATATATATATATTAGGCGTTGGACCCTAAGCCCAGGTATCTGTGTATTTCTTATAGTGTTAAGTATTCTCAGAGCGTCGGTGACGCTCAAACAGCTTTTGAGTTAATAAGGTTACACTGTGTTGCATCTACACCCTATCTCTACACTAAGGTTTTACAACATATTACATTGTTTATGGTTTAGATTTAAAGGTTTAACATTGTGAGCGTCAGCGCCGCTGGTGATCTCCTCGTGGTCCCGAGCGTCCGCTACGCTATAGCGAATCATTACGTTAGTCAGCAGCCAATAGCGTGCCTGCCTGTGATCTCTTGGCCGTGAGCGAACGTGACGCTTGAGCGTCTCGACTACGGCTAAGCGATTGTTACGCAACGAGCGTACCCTTACGGTACTTCATACGTAAATAGCGTACAGTGTTCTTAGACCTCATAAAGGGTTTTATATAAGATAAATATTCAGCTTTATCAGGACGATCACAGGTTCAGCCTGGATGGGTCCCGGAGCCGCGCCGCCGGCCCCCTTACAGAGCCAGAAGAGCGAAGAGGTCCGGAGAAAGCGGCGGCAGAAGACGTTCCTGTCTTCAAATAAGGTAGCGCACAGCACTGCAGCTGTGCGCCATTGCTCTCAGCACACTTCACACTCCGGTCACTGAGGGTGCAGGGCGCTGGGGGGGAGCGCCCTGAGACGCAATAAAACACTATAAAAACCTTATATGGCTAAAGAAATGCATCACATATAGCTCCTAGGCTATATGGATGCATTTAACCCCTGCCAGTTTTCCTGAAAAAAGCGGGAGAAAAGGCCGCCGAGAAGGGGGCGGAGCCTATCTCCTCAGCACACAAGCGCCATTTTCCCTCACAGCTCCGCTGGAAGGACGGCTCCCTGACTCTCCCCTGCAGTCCTGCTACAAGAGAGGGGGGGCACTATTGGCAGCTAATATATAATACAGCAGCTATAACAGGGAGTAACACTTATATAAGGTTATCCCTGCATATATATAGCGCTCTGGTGTGTGCTGGCAAACTCTCCCTCTGTCTCCCCAAAGGGCTAGTGGGGTCCTGTCCTCTATCAGAGCATTCCCTGTGTGTGTGCTGGGTGTCGGTACTATTGTGTCGACATGTATGAGGAGGAAAATGATGTGGAAGCAGAAGCAATTGCCTGTGTTAGTGATGTCACCCCCTAGGGAGTCGACACCTGACTGGATGGTCGTATTTAAAGAATTACGTGACAATGTCAGCACTTTGCAAAAAACTGTTGCCGACATGAGACAGCCGGCAAATCAGTTAGTGCCTGTTCAGGCGTCTCAGACACCGTCAGGGGCGCTAAAACGCCCGTTACCTCAGATGGTCGACACAGACCCAGACACGGATACTGAATCCAGTGTCGACGGTGAGGAGACAAACGTAATGTCCAGTAGGGCCACACGTTACATGATCACGGCAATGAAGGAGGCATTGAACATTTCTGACACTACAAGTACCACAAAAAAGGGTATTATGTGGGGTGTGAAAAAACTACCAGTAGTTTTTCCTGAATCAGAGGAATTAAATGAGGTGTGTGATAAAGCGTGGGTTTCCCTCGATAAAAAACTGCTGATTTCTAACAAATTATTGGCACTATACCCTTTCCCGCCAGAGGTTAGGGCACGTTGGGAAACACCCCCTAGGGTAGATAAGGCGCTCACACGCTTATCAAAACAAGTGGCGTTACCGTCTCCTGATACGGCCGCCCTCAAGGAACCAGCTGATAGAAGGCTGGAAAATATCCTAAAAGGTATATACACACATACTGGTGTTATACTGCGACCAGCATTCGCCTCAGCCTGGATGTGCAGCGCTGGAGTGGCTTGGTCGGATTCCCTGACTGAAAATATTGATACCCTGGATAGGGACAGTATTTTATTAACTATAGAGCATTTAAAGGATGCATTACTATATATGCGTGATGCACAGAGGGATATTTGCACCTTGGCATCAAGAGTGAGTGCGATGTCCATTTCTGCCAGAAGGGCGTTATGGACGCGACAGTGGTCAGGTGATGCAGATTCCAAACGGCATATGGAAGTATTGCCGTATAAAGGGGAGGAGTTATTTGGGGTCGGTCTATCAGACCTGGTGGCCACGGCAACGGCTGGAAAGTCCACCTTTTTACCCCAGGTCACCTCTCAGCAGAAAAAGACACCGTCTTTTCAAACTCAGTCCTTTCGTTCCTATAAGAACAAGCGAGCAAAAGGCCACTCATTTCTGCCCCGGGGCAGAGGAAGAGGAAAAAGACTGCACCAGGCAGCCTCTTCCCAGGAGCAGAAGCCCTCCCCCGCTTCTGCCAAGTCTTCAGCATGACGCTGGGGCTTTACAAGCGGACTCAGGCACGGTGGGGGCCCGTCTCAAAAATTTCAACGCGCAGTGGGCTCACTCGCAAGTGGACCCCTGGATCCTGCAGGTAGTATCACAGGGGTACAAATTGGAATTCGAGACGTCTCCCCCTCGCCGGTTCCTGAAGTCTGCTTTACCAACGTCTCCCTCCGACAGGGAGGCAGTATTGGAAGCTATTCACAAGCTGTATTCCCAGCAGGTGATAATCAAGGTACCCCTCCTACAACAGGGAAAGGGGTATTATTCCACGCTGTTTGGTCTCACCGAGCCGTCCGGCTTCGGTACCACAATTTTAAATCTGAAATCCTTGAACACTTACATAAAAAGGTTCAAATTCAAGATGGAATCACTCAGAGCAGTGATAGCGAACCTGGAAGAAGGGGACTATATGGTATCTCTGGACATCAAAGATGCTTATCTCCATGTCCCAATCTTCCCTTCTCACCAGGGGTACCTCAGGTTTGTGGTTCAAAACTGTCATTATCAGTTTCAGACGCTGCCGTTTGGATTGTCCACGGCACCCCGGGTCTTTACCAAGGTAATGGCCGAAATGATGATTCTTCTTCGAAGAGAAGGCGTCTTAATTATCCCTTACTTGGACGATCTCCTGATAAGGGCAAGATCCAGGGAACAGTTAGAGTTCGGAGTAGCACTGTCTCAGGTAGTGCTACGTCAGCACGGGTGGATTCTAAATATCCCAAAATCACAGCTGATTCCAACAACACGTCTACTGTTCCTGGGGATGATTCTGGACACAGTCCAGAAAAAGGTGTTTCTCCCGGAGGAGAAGGCCAGGGAGTTATCCGAGCTAGTCAGGAACCTCCTAAAACCAGGCCAAGTGTCAGTGCATCAATGCACGAGAGTCCTGGGAAAAATGGTGGCTTCTTACGAAGCAATTCCATTCGGAAGATTCCATGCAAGAACTTTTCAGTGGGATCTGCTGGACAAATGGTCCGGATCGCATCTTCAGATGCATCAGCGGATAACCCTATCTCCAAGGACAAGGGTGTCTCTCCTGTGGTGGTTACAGAGTGCTCATCTTCTAGAGGGCCGCAGATTCGGCATTCAGGATTGGATGCTGGTGACCACGGATGCCAGTCTGAGAGGCTGGGGAGCAGTCACACAGGGAAGAAATTTCCAGGGCTTGTGGTCAAGCATGGAAACGTCTCTTCACATAAATATCCTGGAACTAAGGGCCATTTACAATGCCCTAAGTCAAGCAAGGCCTCTGCTTCAGGGTCAGTCGGTATTGATCCAATCGGACAACATCACGGCAGTCGCCCACGTCAACAGACAGGGCGGCACAAGAAGCAGGAGGGCAATGGCAGAAGCTGCAAGGATTCTCCGCTGGGCGGAAAATCATGTGGTAGCACTGTCAGCAGTGTTCATTCCGGGAGTGGACAACTGGGAAGCAGACTTCCTCAGCAGACACGACCTCCACCCGGGGGAGTGGGGACTTCACCCAGAAGTCTTCCAAGTGATTGTAAACCGTTGGGAAAAACCAAAGGTGGACATGATGGCGTCCCGTCTCAACAAAAAACTGGACAGATATTGCGCCAGGTCAAGGGACCCTCAGGCATTCCAGATGAAGTCATCCCTACCCTGGTCAAGGCCAGAAAGGATGTAACCGCAAAACATTATCACCGCATTTGCCGGAAATATGTTGCGTGGTGTGAGGCCAAGAAGGCCCCTACAGAGGAATTTCAACTGGGTCGTTTCCTGCATTTCCTGCAAACAGGACTATCTATGGGCCTAAAATTAGGGTCCATTAGGGTTCAAATTTCGGCCCTGTCAATCTTCTTCCAAAAAGAACTGGCTTCAGTGCCTGAAGTTCAGACGTTTGTCAAAGGGGTACTGCATATACAGCCTCCTTTTGTGCCTCCAGTGGCACCTTGGGATCTCAATGTAGTGTTGAGTCTCCTAAAATCACATTGGTTTGAACCACTCACCACTGTGGAATTGAAATATCTCACATGGAAAGTGGTCATGCTGTTAGCCCTGGCTTCAGCCAGGCGTGTCTCTGAATTGGCGGCTTTATCATATAAAAGCCCTTACCTAATTTTTCATTCAGACAGGGCAGAACTGAGGACTAGCCCTCAATTTCTCCCTAAGGTGGTTTCAGCGTTTCACATGAACCAGCCTATTGTGGTACCTGCGGCGACTAGGGACTTGGAGGACTCCAAGTTGCTGGACGTAGTCAGGGCCCTGAAAATATGTTTCCAGGACGGCTGGAGTCAGAAAATCTGACTCGCTGTTTATCCTGTATGCACCCAACAAGCTGGGTGCTCCTGCTTCTAAGCAGACGATTGCTCGTTGGATTTGTAGTACAATTCAGCTTGCACATTCTGTGGCAGGCCTGCCACAGCCAAAATCTGTAAAAGCCCATTCCACATGGAAAGTATGCTCATCTTGGGCGGCTGCCCGAGGGGTCTCGGCTTTACAACTTTGCCGAGCAGCTACTTGGTCAGGGGCAAACACGTTTGCTAAATTTTACAAATTCGATACCCTGGCTGAGGAGGACCTGGAGTTCTCTCATTCGGTGCTGCAGAGTCATCCGCACTCTCCCGCCCGTTTGGGAGCTTTGGTATAATCCCCATGGTCCTTACGGAAGTCCCAGCATCCACTAGGACGTCAGAGAAAATAAGAATTTACTTAACGATAATTCTATTTCTCGTAGTCCGTAGTGGATGCTGGGCGCCCATCCCAAGTGCGGATTGTCTGCAATACTTGTATATAGTTATTGTTACAAAAAAAAAAAAAAAATCGGGTTGTTTATTGTTGTGAGCCATCTTTTCAGAGGCTCCTACGTTTATCATACTGTTAACTGGGTTCAGATCACAGGTTGTACGGTGTGATTGGTGTGGCTGGTATGAGTCTTACCCGGGATTCAAAATCCTTCCTTATTATGTACGCTCGTCCGGGCACAGTATCCTAACTGAGGCTTGGAGGAGGGTCATAGGGGGAGGAGCCAGTGCACACCAGCTAGTCTAAAGCTTTTACTTTTGTGCCCAGTCTCCTGCGGAGCCGCTATTCCCCATGGTCCTTACGGAAGTCCCAGCATCCACTACGGACTACGAGAAATAGAATTATCGGTAAGTAAATTCTTATTTTTTTTTCAAACATCGATCGGGAACATCGACCATCGTGGCTTTCATTTTGAAAGCCGGGACAGCCTGCAGGTATACAGGGGGGGTCTGGGGGTGGCTTGGGAAGGTTCATTTACACCCCCCAGCGGCTGCCGCGTGTCGCTATCGTCGGTGCTAGATTGGCCTGCATGCAGGCACAATCTAGCAGGTCGCTCATTTCACCGCTGGGTGAAATGAGCTGACCCCCCCACCCCGTCCGTCCGTACCCCCTCGCTCAGCACACATCGTGCTGTGTTGAGCGGGGCGGAGAGATGTGTGCTCAGCGGCCTGTGCTAGATCGCTCAGCACACATCTCCCTCAACATCTCCCCGTCAGTACGGCCCTTTACTCAGAATTTGTTTTGCTCTCTCACTTAATGGTTAGTTGATTGTTATCCTGATTGAGAGTTAAGAGCAGAATAGGAGCAGTTTACATCTTGACAAGACCATGTTGCACAGCAGATGGGGCAGATTTAAAATGTACAGTGAGATTTAGGGGGACATTTACTAAGCAGTGATAAGAGCGGAGAAGTGAGCCAGTGGAGAAGTTGCCCATGGCAACCCATTCAGCACTGAAGCAACATCTATAATTTGCATACTATAAAATAATACAGAGCTGCTAATTGGTTGATGCGGCAGCTTCTCCGCTCATCACTGCTTAGTAAATGTCCCCCTAAGCAGGCTTCCTGTTATGCTATTGTTAAATATGCCAATGTTTCTAATGGATAGAAATGATGTGTCAGGTCTGCTTGTTGAATGTGGTAATGAACACTAAAGAATCTCCTTTGTCCTCGTGTGAATGCTTATTTTATATCCATGTTCTTGTAACACCTATACAGAAGTAATTAAATCCTTACTTATTTAAGTTGTAAAATTTGTATCTGTAGCAGTTCGTAAGGGGCCTATTTGTCAAGATTTCTTTTTTCTCTACCCCCTCCCCCAGTGCCGGCATTACGATTCATGTCGGGATCCCGGCATTAGTATTCCGAACTGTTTCGGGATTACAGTTTCGGTATCCCGACTGCTGGGATCCTGACCGGATCCTCCATGAAGGGAGGTTAAGGTGTTTTTTTTTTTTGTTTTTTTTTTAGGTCGACAACACTTGGGTCGACATGAAAAATGTAGACATGAGTTTTTCACTTTTTTTTTCTCTCATTTTTTTGAACTTTTTCATACTTTATGATCCACGTGGAGTACGATTAGGCATAGTAACCTGTGCCAAGCACAGCGGTAGCGGAGCAAGGCACCTTGCCCGAAGCTGCGAGGGGACACAATGCACTAATTGGGGTTCCCGATCACTTTACAAAGAAAACGACGCTTATTTTATCTTTTTTAAACTCATGTCGACCTTACCCATGTCAACCTAATGACTGCGTCAACCTATTTCATGTGTCGACCTAGTCACTGTCGAATAGTGGTCAACCTACTTACTGTCGACCCAACGAACCACACCCATCTCCATCTGAACAGGTGAATTTTCACAGTAAGGACAGATTCACTGTTCTGTCTGGGTGTTTTCATTTAATAGCATCAATGGATGGGGTTTAGGGAAAGTTTGAACCTTTTAAAGCAGAGCAAACAAACTTCAGAGAAGTACCCCCCACCACCACCTTATGTTGCTTTTTTGCTCTGTTAACAATATAAATATGAATGATAAGTGATGGATTAGAAAAATGTCTTTACAATGTTACTATACTATAGTAAAATTATTCAATTACTGCATTATTTTATTTTCTCGAAGTCCTATGCTTTTAACTGCTATAATCATGTGTGTTTCTGTTACTACATAAATGAGAATGTCCTTTGGCAATCTTCTGTATCCTGAAGCACATTGATAGGTTCCACCTATGTTTTCTGATTTTTAGCACCACACAAACGCGGTGGTGGACATTTATGAGAAACTTCCCGTTCCATTTGGCTTGGTCCGCTTTGGTGTGGCACCTGATCACCCTGAAGTAAAGGTAAGGGAATGTCAGAGACTGTGAATAAATAAAAGATGGCTGATTCACCCCCTCATGTTTAGTGTACACTAATAGTTCTTTGCTATCATGTGTTCCACATCAATACAGTACATACGTACACGCTTTGTCACAGAATTCAGAACTGTATACAGAACACAGATTGCTATACAAAGTCACAAACAACAATATGTTAAAGCCTGCAGTAATATCCAAAATACTATTCTGGAAAGAGAAAAAAGACCACACTATCTGTATAAAAGAGTTTCACCCTCTAACAACAAAAGGCTTGTGAGACTACATAAGTGTACATTTAGCCTTTTTTCTGAGGAAGATGGTACTGTCTGTCACCTTGAGCTGTGCAAAGATCTGGTTTGATTCCTCTCAGGGGCTTGTATTCCAGAGCAGTTGGATGGTATGACAAAGATATGAAAGGCTGTATGTGGGAGATAAGAAAGAGGAGCCCTTGAACAGTTTATTTAGATAGCCTAGCCTTGCAGATAAGAGAGAGACTTTTGCAAGGACTCACGTGCATGCGGGACTGAGGTGTCCCACAACCTCACATGACATATCTAAAAGGGTCACTTGCTGCAGGTTTTGCCATTTTCTACAAAAACTCTGCTTCTAGATAGGGCCCTTTTATTTTATTTCTTTTGACATAATGTAGTCCTATTAGCCTCGTATTTTGTGGTAAATACTAGAGTATATACATATTTAAATTTCATTTCTCCGGCAGGGTCCACAGGATAACAATGGGATATGATGGAGCGACAGCGGATTGGCACCAAACGATCACAAGCTTTCAGTTCTCCCAGGATGCAACGAGCCCGTCCATATATCCCTGTCCACTCGCTCAGGCAAATCAGTTTTTTGTTTGGTGCGGCAGAAGCCGGACCATGGTCAGAGGGCTGCTGTTCTTGGCAGCCCTAAGCTTTCTTATTTTATTTTTATAGTCTTACTTTGTTTTTTGAGCGATTTTTCTCAACAGCGTCTTATACGCATATTGGAAAGAGTCGCTCCAACAACTCTCCGCCGGGTCGCAACAACGCTTACCCATGTGTACAGTGCTGTCTCGACGGCCGTCTGTGTCGGATATACTAGCAGGTCCAGCAGACGTTACCAGGCTGTGGCCGGAGCATGGGGAGAAGGTAAGGCATCGATTCCACGTAGTCGGGGAATACGGACACAGCCGCACTGTATTGGGAGGAGACTACCAAACAGTAACTGACGCGCCGCCACCACCGGTGCTCCAGCACTAGGCCTTAGGTATCATAAGGCACCAGGATTAGTATGAGGCTGTGATCCCTAGGGTTGATGTCAGCGGTAGGGAGTTAGACGCTCTCCTGGTCGCACCTCCCACCAGTTCATGACCAGTTTCCGCACGTCTCCCGCCATGAACTGTTACCTCACTTCCGTCTCGGACGCTACCACGAGGGGTCTCGGTCGCAGCATAGGCAGCTGCATCTGTGTTCACTAAGCGCTACCGCAAGGAGACCCGGTCGCAGTACAAGCGTCTGTATGACCGGCGTGTCTGTATGCACAGTGCATCTGTGTTCACTAAAAGTTCCCGAAGCGGCAGTGTACAGTAGTAGTGTCTGGATCCACTCAGCATTCGCTAACGTATTGATCGATCTCGGAAGTGAGGTGAGTCTCCCTGTATCCCACTCTACTGAGTACGGGTTATACAGCACTAAATTTCTGTCTACGTTTGCAGTATGAATAGTTAAATTTAAGTGCCTTTTGTATATGAGTCTGTGTACATTACTATGGTTTTCTTCGCATTACATCTGAATACTTTAAGATCTGTATAAACAGAATTCAGTTGATTATGTGCTCATATGACTAATATATAACATGTGACTGACTGCTAGTGTGATTGCTGACTTTTATATATGTTTGTCAGTTGTTTCTGCTGCGGGGTACACTGGGCTCTACAAGGATGGACAATGGGGTGTAGAGTAGGATCTTGATCCGAGGCACCAACAGGCTCAAGCTTTGACTGTTCCCAGAATGCACAGCGCCGTCTCCTCTATAACCACGCCTCCCTGCACAGGAGCTCAGTTTTGTAGTTGGTGCTGCAGTAAGCAGGCACTTAACAGAGGGGCTGCTCCAGGCAGCCCTAAGAAGAGCTTTTCTATGAAGAAAAAGTGAAGACTTCAAGGGCAGCAGCGGTGGTAAATGTCAGAAGACATTCACTGCTGCAGCTCCAGCTCTCCCCAGCGGCGCTGTACACTCCCGAGCCCTGGTTGCCGGGTAACTACAGCAGGAGCCTCCGGTTTTCTTCACGTCAGGCACACACAACGGGGGCTCTCCGGGATCGCGTGGCCGCGCTTCGGGAGGTGATGAGTGGGTCCCGCTTGCGCGACCCGGTCTTTATCGCGATCTGGCGCGGTCAGTGGGAGGCGGTACAGGCGATCCCACTAGATCACCAGGGCATGGGCGCAGGTCAGGTTTTCTCTCTAAACCAGTTTAAAAGAGCCCACAGTACCCGGTGGTTTTGCCAGCAGAGGGATAAGGCTTAGACCTGAAGCCCCTCCCCCAGCCCCAGGGCGCCATTTCCCGCAAATGTTCCCGCCCTGGAGCTGCATATCTATCTCTCCCTCACTCCCTGTCAGTGTCTGGGCACCATTATTCCTCAGCTTCACTGTTCCTGGGACTGCTTGGGCAAATCCTCCTGTGTAAAACCGCCTGGTTGTCAGTGCTGTGACTTTACATGACACTTAAGTATTCTACCTGCCTTTTCAGTCAGTGCTAGTTAAGAAAGAGTGCATTTAGTCAGGGTTTTCTAGTACATTTACCCTGTGATATACATCCAGTTCTTACTGTGTGGTGTTATATCTATTGCCTATATAGCTATATATATAAGCTAGTCCAGTGCAGTATTATTGTTAGTAGTGACAGTTTGTACAATGCAGAGGTTATTATCTGTTTGTGCATTTGATAGCTGAGTGGTGTCCATTTCGTGTCTTTCACTCAACCTGCTATCCCTATATTCTATAACCTGAGGGGGCTTGGTGCGTCAGGTTTTATATTGATATAGGATTTTCACAAAGATATACTCTAATACGTAGTTTTCTCTGTGATTTAGTCACCATATCTCTCCCTTATCTCTGCTGGTGCTGACTGCACGGCGCAGGGGTTTGGGTAGGAGGTATTGTGCTGCTGACAATTGTACTGTGTTACCTGATACTGCAAGTTACATGTCTGCTTCTGAGGGTAACGGTTCTGGGGGCTGAACACACTGCCGGTGTTGCTGAAGCCGCAGATCCCTATGAGGGGAATATAGCAGCTATGGGCTCTGGTTCTGGGGTCTCCTTGTCCCCCAGTGGGACTGTGGCAACGGAGGCACATAATGACCCACCGTGGGCCGCTTTTTCCATGCTTCTGCATACGCTAGTTCGTAAACTAACACCCCCTATGGGACCCCCGATGCCGGTACAACCGTTTGTGGTCCCTACAGCTAACCCGCCGTGGGCGGACAATTTATCTGCTCAATTAAAGAAGTTGAACCAGTCCCTGACTACTAAAAAGTCTGACCATCGCTCGCCTAAGTCCAAGGGGTCCTCTGAGCGAGCGCTTTTCTCCTCACAATCCACTGCTGTCACTGACACCTCGTCGGATGAAGACGGCACTTACACCGACCCCACAGGTTCTGACTCGGATACGGCTGATGGGGAGGGTAGTTCACATGTGGATGTTCCTGATCTTTTGGAGGCTATTAAGTTGATTTTACAGATTACGGATGATCCCGAGCCATCCGTCCCTCCTAAGAAACCAGACAGGTTCAAGCGTCAGAAGGTGGTTAAACAAGTTTTACCTCACTCTGACCACCTGGTGGATATACGTCGGGAACCCTGGGAAAACCTGGGTACGGAGTTTGTGCCTCAAAAGAAGATGCTGGCTCGCTATCCCCTCGCGCCAGAGCTGTCTAAGAATTGGGAAACACCTCCTCCAGTGGACTCACATGTGGCTAGGATGGTTTTCTCAGCTCTGCCTGTCACTACAGTCACGTCTCTAAAATAGCCTACGGATAAACGTGTGGAGAGTTGTCTAAAAGCGATTTACACCCTCATGGGTGCTGCACAAAGGCCCACGATTGCAGCTATATGGGCTGCAGAGGCTATTGAAGCATGGGCCTTGGAGTTAGAAGCTGAAATCTTCTCTGACCATGCTAGACAATGCTTGTCATATACTGTCACAGCTTCTTGTTATATTAAAGAGGTGGCTTCTGATGCCGGTATCCTAGCGGCCAAGGCCTCTACTACGTCAGTCCTGGCACACCGGATATTGTTGCTGAGATCTTGGTCTGTGGATCTAGACTCTAGAAAAACCTTGGAGGTACTCCCTTTCAAGGGAGATATTCTGTTTTGTGGAGGACTTAAATAAGATAGTGGCTGACTTGGCTACTGCCAAAACTGCCTGTCTGCCAAGTACCGCTCTTTCTGTGTCGAAGGCTAAAGGTACTTCCTTTCGTCCTTCAGGTAAAGCAAAAGGTCAGGCGTACAACAAGCAGGCCCGCACTTCCAAACCTGGTAAGCCAAAGCCCAAAAGAGCCTGGGCAGCCCGTCAGCCAGCTTCCAAGGCCGATAAGCCTGCTGCATGATGAGGTGGGACTCCCCCTGGGGGATCCCAGGGTGGGGGGCCAGCTTCTAGGGTATACCCAGGAATGGTTGAAGACCACTTCACTTCAGATGCCTGGGTACGGGAAGTAGTCACTCGAGGTTACGCCATAGCCTTCAAAAACCGACCCCCTCATCGATTTTGCCAGACAGACGTCCCGTTGGACCAAACAAAGGCAAACACTCTCCATTCGGTGGTACAGACCCTCCTGGATACAGGAGTAGTAGTAGTACAGGTGCCCCTTGCGCAGAGGGGCCGGGGGTACTATTCTCCGCTGTTTCTAGTCCCGAAACCGAATGGGTCCTCCCGGCCCATTCTCAACCTCAAGGCATTAAACAGGTTTGTGAAGATTTCCAAGTTCCGTATGGAAACCCTTCGCTCTATAGTTCTGGCCTTGGAACCTGGGAACTACATGGTCTCCCTGGACATACAGGATGCTTACCTGCATATTCCTATAGCAGCGTCACATCAGCAATATCTGAGGTTTGCTATTGGCCACCTCCATTACCAGTTTCGGGCGTTACCTTTTGGTTTAACAATGGCTCCACGAGTCTTCACCAAAGTCATGACGGTGATGACGGTGGTACTCCGCCGTCAAGGGGTCAGGATACAGAACTTCTCCTACGTCATCTAGATATGACGGTCCGGTTTCTACAAGCCCACGGGTGGCTCATCAACTGGAAGAAATCCTCCTTGATCCCTGCTCAGAGCATGGTGCATCTGGGCGCGCTATTGGACTCTCACAACCAGAGGTTGTTCTTGTGTCAGGAGAAAGTCCTGAAGCTTCAGGACAGGATTCGTTGCTTCCTTTCTCGTCCGCAAGTGTCGATACATTCGGCGATGCAGGTGCTGGGCCTCATGGTATCAGCATTCGACATGGTGGAGTATGCTCAATTCCATTCTCGCCCTCTCCAGAGGCTGATTCTAGCTTAATGGGACGGCCTGCCTCACCGGATCAGGTCTCAAATGATCTCATTGACTCCGCAGGTCCGTCTGTCGCTGCTCTAGTGGCTCCAGGACCAACAATTGTGCAGGGGCCGTCCCTTCTGGATATCCAACTGGGTCCTGTTGACGACAGATGCCAGTCTAAGAGATTGGGGCGCGGTGCTGGAGCAACACTCCCTTCAGGGTCGGTGGACCAAGGAGGAGTCCCTCTTCTCAATCAACATTCTGGAATTGCGGGCGGTCTTCAATGGATTGAACCTAGCCCAGCATTTAATTCAGAACCGTCCTGTTCAAGTGCAGCCGGACAACGCCACCACAGTGGCTTACATAAATCATCAAGGCGGCACTCGAAGCCGTCTGGAAATGAAGGAAGTCTCACGGATTCTACATTGGTCGGAACGCCATCTACCGGCCATATCGGCAATCTTCATTCCGGGAGTCCTGAATTGGGAAGCGGACTTTCTCAGTCGTCAGGACGTACATGCCGGCGAGTGGGGCCTCCATCCAGAAGTGTTTCAACTCCTAGTGGAAAAGTGGGGTCTTCCAGACGTAGATCTGATGGCGTCTCGACACAATCACAAGGTTCCGGTCTTCGGAGCAAGGACAAGGGATCCTCGAGCTGCATTCGTGGATGCGCTGGCGGTACAGTGGAGGTTTCGGCTGCCGTACGTGTTCCCTCTGGTGTCACTCCTGCCCAGGGTAATTCGGAAGTTCAAGCAAGAAAAAGGAAATCTGCTTCTCATAGCTCCAGCATGGCCCAGACGGCACTGGTTCTCAGACCTACAGGTCCTATCGTCAGAGCGTCCAATTCTACTTCCACAATGCCCAGACGTCCTCGTTCAGGGCCCCTGTGTCTACCAGGACCTAGCCCGGCTGTCTTTGACGGCGTGGCTCTTGAAGCTTCCGTCTTGAGGGCTAAGGGTTTTTCTGAAGAAGTCATTAAAACTATGTTGCGGGCCCAGAAACCGGCTTCTGCCCGGATTTACCATAGGGTCTGGCATTCCTACTTTGTTTGGTGCGCTTCTAACAATTATGATGCTTCCAAGTTTAGTACAGCCAAACTTTTGGCTTTTCTGCAACAAGGCCTGGATTTAGGCCTGCGTCTGGCCTCCCTCAAGGTTAATATTTCTGCCTTGTCTGTGTGGTTTCAGAGAAAAATTGCGACTTTACCTGATGTTCATACTTTCACTCAGGGTGTGTTGCGTATCCAACCTCCCCATGTCCCGCCTGTGGCTCCTTGGGACTTGTCGGTGGTTTTGGAGGTGTTGCAGGAGCCTCCGTTTGAACCACTTGGTTCAGCTGATCTTAAGTGCCTTTCCCTTAAGGTGGTGTTCTTGCTGGCTATTGCCTCTGCTAGAAGGGTGTCGGATTTGGGGGCCCTTTCCTGTAGTTCCCTGTATCTGATTTTTCACCGTGACCGGGCGGTACTTCGGACTCGTCCCAGTTATTTACCAAGGTGGTGTCCTCGTTCCACCTTAATCAGGAAATTGTGGTTCCGGCCTTTGCCTTTCCTGATTTGTCTCCCAAAGAGCGGTCTTTGGATGTGGTATGGGCTCTCCGTATCTATGTGAAGAGAACTGCTTCTGTTCGAAAATCTGATTCTCTCTTTGTTTTGTTTGGATTTCACAAACGTGTCTGGCCTGCTCACAAGCAGACTCTGGCCAGGTGGATTAGAATGGTGATTGCACATGCTTATGTGAAGGCTGGTCTGTCACTTCCTGCTCACATTACGGCCCATTCTACTCGGTCGGTTGGACCTTCTTGGGCGGCCCAACGTGGTGCGACCCTTGAACAATTGTGCAAGGCGGCTACGTGGTCCTCCGGGAGCACGTTCATTAGGTTCTATGCCTTCGATACTGCCGCTTCCCAGGATGCTTCCTTTGGACGCCGGGTTCTTGTGCCCGCTACAGTGCGTCCCCTCCCATAAGGAACTGCTTTAGGACATCCCCATTGTCCATCCTTGTGGAGCCCAGTGTACCCTGCAGCAGAAAACCCGTTTTATGGTAAGAACTTAGCGTTGTTAAAACTCTTTCTGCGAGGTGCACTGGGCTCCACAAGGCGCCCACCCTGACGCACTTTGCTTCTTTGGGTTGGTATGGCATTAGCCGCTGACACTTCTTCTGTCGTGAGAGTGTGGTGTATGTGGCTACTAACCGTTGTCGTCTCTCTTTTCCTGCTACTGCATTGGGCTGGTTAACTAAAAACTGAGCTCCTGTGCAGGGAGACGGGGTCATAGAGGAGGCGGCGCTGTGCATTCTGGGAACAGTCAAAGCTTTGAGCCTGTTGGTGCCTCGGATCAAGATCCTACTCTACACCCCATTGTCCATCCTTGTGGAGCCCAGGGTACCTCGCAGAAAGAGTTTTAACAACGGTAAGTTCTTACAATAAAACTTGTTTTCTTCTGGTCCTCAATGCTGGTGCATGGGTAGGGTCAGATTGATATCACTTTAGAACAGGGGTCTTCAACCTTTAAGACAGTGTGGGCCACATAAAAAAATGAAACGAAGCCGAGGGCCACTAAGCTATACTGCGGTATTTAGAATCTAAATTTTAATTTATGATTGTAATGAGACCTTTTCTAGACTCATAAGACCATAAAAAAGACTTCAAAAGATAATTATTGTAATTTAATGAATGAAACATGGTCTACTTTACCTTTGTTATTATAATAAGTTCATATCAGTGGGAAACTTGGCATTGTTTTTGCTTGGCCAGCTTGTCGATGTTGGCATCAATGTTAGAAGTCGCTATGCGCAGAGTATTCTCAAGATGTTGGTCTGTAAGCACTGAACTGGACTCATACGGCAGTATCACTGGACTGGTGGGTATAATGTGGGCATGCTTTCACAATATTGCTGCTGTCTGTCTGTGATGGGGGGAGGGAGGGTATGATAGCGCCTATGTCAAGACATAGGTGCTATCATACCCTCCCTCCTCCCCATCACAGACAGACAGCAGCATTGTCAAAGCATGCTCCCTGCCATCTCTGCTCTTAATACTTAATACACCCCCTGCTGGGTCCCCCGCCACGCCCCCTGCCCTCAATACTAATTTATTCACTGCCATGCTCAGGCTGCCGCACCCCCGTCCCCGCCGCTCCCGCACGCCGGGTTCCTGCACTGCCCCCTGCCCTCAACACTTATACACTTTTATTCTCCTGCCGCAGCCCCCCCCCCCCCCCCCCCCCCCGCTCCGGGTCCCCGCCGCACACAGCCATGCTCAGGCTGCTTACATGCTGCCGCACCCCCTCCGCTCCCGCCCGCCGGGTTCCCGCACTGCCCCCTGCTCTCAATGGTAACTTGCCGCACCCCCCCCAGCCGGGTCCCCGCCGCTCTCACCCACCTATTCAACACTGCAGGCGGAGGGAGACACAGGGAGGGAGACACAGTAAGGGTGACCAGACCACTGACCAGCCTAAGAGGAGCTACTCCCCTTCTTCACAGGCAACCAGTGACAGTGCGGGGGAGTCACATGACTCCGGGAAAGGGAAAAAAAATTTTTTTTTTTTTTTTTTGTGTTCATATGTGCGCTGCGGGCGGGCGCGTCGGCGGGCCATGGAAACCATAGCAGCGGGCCACCTGTGGCCCGCGGGCCACGGGTTGAAGACCCCTGCTTTAGAAGGTTAAAGTGATTACAGTCACAAATTGTGTAGTACACTTTAAAGTGCTGACGATTTATTATGTCTAAGAGCGGCAAAGGTGACGAGGGTGCACTCACAGTAACGCCAACACTCATAACATGTTTGTCTTGCAAAACTGATTCAGCAGATAACAAGGCAGATCCCTGTTCAACGTCTTGTACAGATAGATCCACCTTGAGCGATGTTTGCACAGACCTTGTCTAGTATAGCTGAACGGGTAATTCCTACAGCTTCCCTACCAGGAATGGGGTACACTAATAACCCATACATGCAGCTCCCTACCTATGGTATATCATTTCCCTCTCCAGCTACTCCAAAAAGACAAGCTGAAAAACCGAGTGTAAGTAAACCGTCAACTTCACAGGCTACACAGGATGATTCATTAGACAATTAAAGCTCTATATACTCTTCTTCGGCAGACGAAGAACAAGTAGAAGGTCTCAGCTCAGTGGATATAGCTGAGTTAATTAGAGCAATAAAGGCCATTCTATCCTTGGAGGATTCAGCAGACCCTGTGTTAAAAGCCAAGGCACCTGTGTTTAAACGGCCCAAAGCAGGTAAGACTGAGTTTCCAGAGTCAGACCAGCTAACGGAAATCATGCAAGAGGCTTGGGCTACACCCAGTAAAAAATATTGAACTCCCAAAAAATGGGATTCCAATTATCCTTTTCCGGCTGGGGACTGTTTAAAATGGGAAATGGCTCCCAATGTAGATACACATGTCATTCGATTATTGTGAAAATCTATATTGCCTTTGCCATCAACGTCATTGGATGATGTCACGGATAGGAGAGTGGATGGTTTCTGAAAACCATATTGCCCTTTGAAAAGGCTCCATAAACGAGCAAAACGCGTTAGAGGACATCGTGACATTGCTACCGCCAGCTGTGGACATTTCTGCATAGGCACTACATCGAGCGCTAGACGCCAGCCTTTCTATACAGCGACAATTGGAAGCTGCAGCGGCACGTTCATCTTGGATGACGGAGACGTCCGGTGCCTCCTAGCCGCACCCTTCCGATCCAGCACAGCACACTTACAGTCGAACTGACCGCTTAACAATTTCAGTTGGTGAACTTGTCACAGCATATAGGCGGTTTGCTTGTTCAGTATTGGGAGTACATTTAAAAGAGTATAACCATTGGTGGTTGGGACTATTATTCCATTGACTCAACTGTGGCCGACTGCTCCAGCACCTTATGCTATAACATATATACCTGCTAAGGAATTGTATTAGGACTAGTATCATCTTAGTCCTATCTAATTAAGAGAACGAGGCTATTTATTATTTCTTTCTGCACACATTGTGGATATTACAGTCAAGTGCTATGCAAAGGACTGGTTTGGTTCAGAGACTGAATTGATTCACCTCTATATAACTAGCTAAATGAGCATGTTCTGTTACATTTTGAAAAGTATATACTGAATATCTAATTGCATGCATAGTGATAGGAATTTTACTTGTATGGTTTTATTATGACTGAATCATTTTTTATGGTGTCCGTATTTTGTATATGAATGTGTTAATGTGATTAATTTATTAAAGAATAATATATTCCTTATATATTTGACTTCACTCATTTCAAAGTCTGAGTTAAAATAACATTAGCGCAGAGTGACTTTGAATTTATTGTAGTTTTTCTCCTATTGGTAATAGGAGTTTATATGTCTTTATGCTTACACAGGCATAATTGACACTCTGCAGCTGAATATAAATTATCTATATTAGGGTTATTTGATCGTAAAAGATTCTATAAATCTCCAATCATGCCAGAAGACCTCTGTAGAGAAGTGGCCTGCGAATAAGTAGACATTGGCCAGATGAATTAGAATAGTGATTGCACAAGCTTATGCGCAGGCTGGGCTCCCAGCTCCTGCTGCTATCAAGGCCCATTCGATTCGGTCGGTTGGACCTTCTTGGGCGTCCGGATGTGGCGTGTCCGCAGAACAGTTGTGAAAGGTGGCTACGTGGTCCTCCTGTGTTCACGTTCATCAGGTTCTATGCCTCTGATACTTCCGCCTCCCAGGATGCTTCCTTTGGACGCCGGGTTCTTGTGCCCGCTACAGTGTGTCCTCTCCTATGAGGAACTGCTTTTAGGACATCTCCGATGTTATTCCCTGTGGAATACCCGTGTACCCCGCTGCAGAAAAGGAGATTTATGGTAGACTTACCATGGTTAAATCTCTTTCTGCGAGGTACACTGGATTCCACAGGGCGCCCACCCTGACGCACTTAGCTTCTTTGGGTTTGTATGGCATTAGCCGCTGGTACCTTCTCCTGTCGTAAGAATGTGGTTCTATATTGCTAACATCTACCGTCTCTATTTTACCTGCTACTGCATTGGACTGGTTAACGAAACTGTGCTCCAGTGCCTGGAGGCGGGGCTATAGAGGAGGTAGTGCAGTGCATCCTGGGAACAGTCAAAGCTTTAGCCTGTTGGTGCCTCGGATCAAGATCCAACCCTATACACCCGGATGTTATTCCCTGTGGAATCCAGTGTACCTCTCAGAAAGAGCTTTAACCATGGTAAGTCTACCATAAATCTCCTTTTTACTGGGTTTACGTATAAATAAACCTTGCACATGACTTTCATGTAATGCTTGCTTGTTGAATGTTAGAAGGATTTGTGGTGTTTTAAATCTTAATGCAAATCATTTAATTAGTTGTCTGTGTGGAAATGTGTTTTCAAGGCAAGGCTGCTCCAAAATCTTGAGTAGAGGCTGAAATAGACACCTGGTCATAAACTTATGACACAACACAACATAACTAGCAAATTTTGATTTATACTCTTCTTATGCCCCCCAGTACGTTAAGGACTATTTATCAAAGCTCAGAGAGAGATAAGTGTGAGAGGTAAAGTACTAGCCAGTCAGCTTCTACTTTACATTTTACAGGCTGTGTTTGAAAAATGACAGGAGTTGGACGGTACAGTATCTCTCACAATTTTGGGGGGAATTCAGTTGCCCACAATATTTCTCTAACGTCCTAGTGGATGCTGGGGACTCCGTAAGGACCATGGGGAATAGACGGGCTCCGCAGGAGACATGGG
Source organism: Pseudophryne corroboree (assembly GCF_028390025.1). NCBI lineage: Eukaryota > Metazoa > Chordata > Amphibia > Anura > Myobatrachidae > Pseudophryne > Pseudophryne corroboree. Next base: position 460,387,546 of record NC_086446.1, read on the forward strand.
CACTTTAAGAAAGAATTTAGATTCTGGTGTGCTCTGGCTCCTCCCTCTATGTCCCTCCTCCAGACCTCAGTTTGAATCTGTGCCCGGACGAGCTGGGTGCTGTTCAGTGAGCTCTCCTGAGCTTGCTGTAAGAAAGTATTTTGTTAGGTTTTTTATTTTCAGGGAGCTCTGCTGGCAACAGACTCCCTGCATCGTGGGACAGAGGGGAGAGAAGCAGCCCTACTCTCTGAAGCTAGGTCCTGCTTCTTAGGCTACTGGACACCATTAGCTCCAGAGGGATCGTACACAGGATCTCATCCTCGTCGTCCGATCCCAGAGCCGCGCCGCCGTCCCCCTCGCAGAGCCGGAAGACAGAAGCCGGGTGAGTATGAGAAGCAAGAAGACTTCGAAATCAGCGGCAGAAGACTCCGTTCTTCACATGAGGTAACGCACAGCACTGCAGCTGTGCGCCATTGCTCCAAACACACCTCACATACTCCGGTCACTGTAAGGGTGCAGGGCGCAGGGGGGTGCGCCCTGGGCAGCATATGGACCTCTGTTGGCAAAAGTACTGATATATACAGTTGGGCACTGTATATATGTATGAGTCCCCGCCAAGAAAATGTATATTTAAGCGGGACAGAAGCCCGCCGTCGAGGGGGCGGGGCTTCTTCCTCAGCACTCACCTGCGCCATTTTTTCTCCACAGCTCCGCTGAGAGGAAGCTCCCCATGCTCTCCCCTGCAGATACAGCGGTAGAAGAGGGTAAAAAGAGAGGGGGGGGGGCACATAATTAGGCGCAAAAATCAATATAAACAGCAGCTACTGGGTTAACATTAAGTTACTGTGTTATTCCTGGGTTTATAGCGCTGGGGTGTGTGCTGGCATACTCTCTATCTGTCTCTCCAAAGGGCCTTGTGGGGGAATTGTCTTCAGAGGAGCATTCCCTGAGTGTGTGGTGTGTCAGTACGTGTGTGTCGACATGTCTGAGGTAAAAGGCTCCCCTAAGGAGGAGATGGAGCAAATGTGTGTGTGAGTGGTGTCTCCGTCGACAACGCCGACACCTGTTTGGATATGTGAAATTAAGTGCTAAGGTAAAATTATTGCACAAAAGATTAGAGAACAGACAGGGAATCTACCCATGTCTGTCCCTATGTCGCAGATACTTTGAGTCTCTCAATGCTCACTATCCAAACTAATAGACACTGATATCGACACGGAGTCTGACTCCAGTGTCGACTACGATAATGCAAAGTTACATGATTATTGTAATAAAAAATGTTTTGCATATCACTGATGACTCATCTGTCCCTGACACAAGGGTACACATGTTTAAGGGGAAGAAAGCTGAGGTAAATTTCCCTCCTCTCATGAAGAAAAAGAGCGGGAATCTCCAGACAAGAGGCTGCAGTTTCCCACAAAGAATTCTCAGGGAGTATCCTTTCCCTACTAGGGTCAGGATACGATGAGAATCTTCCCCTAGGGTGTCACGTTTGCCCAAAAGGTAGCGCTGACTTAACAGCTATCCTCAGGGATCCTGCAGATAGCATGCAGTAAAATATATATAGATATATATATATATATATATATATATATATATATATATATATAGATAGATAGATAGATAGAGATAGAGATATATATATATATATATATATAGAATAAGAGATCCTTTTTGCGCTCTAAAATTGGACCTATACCTTTGATTGTACTCAATAATTTTATTAAGGGGCAAGCTTCTACACAGAGATGGTCCCCTGTCGAACAAGACCAAAAATAGAAATCAAGAAATAGTATATCTCTGTGGAGCGCACTTAATGACTGAAATAAATATATTTATGTATAATACAATTTAATATGGTTATATTGGTTTCTGACAAAAAGAGGATGACATGACACAAACACCCTTTAAACTTTAAAACATCTATTGCTTTTTATTGCTAAAATAATTAAATTTCAATACTGATAAAAAATGATGTACACTTTTACAATGTGTTATTGTTCATTACAGCCAAAAAATTGAATAACAACTTTTCCAAACAATAAAAGATTTTTACACTCATTAGAGTGTAAAAATCTTTTATTGTTTGGAAAAGTTGTTATTCAATTTTTTGGCTGTAATGAACAATAACACATTGTAAAAGTGTACATCATTTTTTATCAGTATTGAAATGTAATTATTTTAGCAATAAAAAGCAATAGATGTTTTAAAGTTTAAAGGGTGTTTGTGTGATGTCATCCTCTTTTTGTCAGAAACCAATATAACCATATTAAATTGTATTATACATAAATATATTTATTTTAGTCATTAAGTGCGCTCCACAGAGATATACTATTTCTTGAGATATATATATATATATATATATATATATATATATATATATATATATATATATTATAAATAAATAAAACATGCCCAAAGAGACATTAGTCTACTGGGTTCTAGAGTCAACGCTATGTCGATTTCTGCTTGACGTGTCCTGTGGGACATGCAATGGATGGGTGATGCCGACTTAAGAGGCATATGGAAGGTTTACCTTACAAGGCTGAGGATTATGTGGAGAAGGGATCTAGGACCTGGTCTCCACAGTTATGGCTGGTAATTCTGATCTTTTGACTTATATTACCGCACAGCCTAGGAAAGCACGACATTATCAAATGCAGTCCTTTCGATCACAAAGAAACAAAGTCCGAGGTGCGTCCTTTCTTGCCAGAGGCAGGGGCAGAGGAAAGAAGCTGCACAACACAGCTAGTTCCCAGGAACATAAGTCCTCCCCGGCCTCTACAAAATCCACCGCATGTCGCTGGGGCTCCACAGGCGGAGCTAGGCCCGGTGGGGGCACGTCTTCGAAATTTCAGCCACAAGTGGGTTCACTCCCTGTTGGATCCCTGGGCAATATATATTGTGTCTCAGGGATACAAGCTGGACTTCGAGGAGATGCCCCCTCACCGACGGCCCTGCCGGCTTCCCCCCACGAAAGGGAAATAGTGTTAACTGCAATTCACAAATTGTATCTTCAACAGGTGGTGGTCAAGGTTCCCCTCCTTCAACAAGGAGGGGGTTATTATTCGACCATGTTGTAGTCCCGAAACCGGACGGTTCTGTCAGACCCATATTGAATTTAAAATCCCTGAACATATACCTGAAAAGGTTCAAGTTCAAGATGGAATCGCTGAGAGCGGTTGTCGCGAGCCTGGAAGGGGGGATTTTATGGTGCCTCTGGACATAAAGGATGCATACCTTCATGTCCCCATTTATCCACCTCATCAGGCGTACCTCAGATTTGGGGTACAGGATTGTCATTACCAATTTCAGACGTTGCCGTTGGTCTCTCCACGGCACCGAGAATATTTACCAAGGTAATGACGGAAATGATGGTACTCCTACGGAAGCAAGGGGTCGCAATTATCCCATACTTGGACGATCTCCTCATAAAAGCGGGATCAAGAGAGCAGTTGCTGATCAGCGTAGCACTTTCTCTGGAAGTGTAACGGCAACACGGCTGGATTCTAAATATTCCAAAGTCGCAGTTGGTTCCTACGACTCGTCTGCCTTTCCTAGGCATGATTCTAGACACAGACCAGAAAAGGGTTTATCTCCCGATAGAAGGAGCTCAGGAGCTCATGACACTGGTCAGGAACCTATTAAAACCAAAACAGGTGTCAGTGCATCACTGCACTCGAGTCCTGGGAAGGATGGTGGCATCATACGAGGCCATTTCCTTAGGCAGGTTCCATGCGAGGACCTTTCAATGGGACTTACTGGACAAGTGGTCCGGATCACATCTTCAGATGCTTCGGTTAATCACCCTATCCCCCAGGGCTAGGGTGTCTCTCCTGTGGTGGCTCCAGAGTGCCCACCTTCTCGAGGGCCGCAGATTCGGCATTCAGGACTGGGTCCTGGTGACCACGGATGCAAGCCTCCGAGGGTGGGGAGCAGTCACACAGGGAAGAAATTTCTACGCCCTACGTCAAGCAGAGACCCTGCTTCGCGACCAACCGATTCTGATTCATTCAGACACCATCACCGCAGTGGCTCATGTCAACCGACAAGGCGGCACAAGAAGCAGGGTAGCGATGGCGGAAGCCACCAGAATTCTTCGCTGGGTGGAAAATCATGTAAGCGCACTGTCAGCAGTGTTCGTCCCGGGAGTGGACAACTGGGAAGCAGACTTCCTCAGCAGACACGACCTCCACCCGGGAGAGTGGGGACTTCAGCAGGAAGTCTTCGCACAGACTGCAAGTCGGTGGGTACTGCCACAGGTGGACATGATGGCATCCCGCCTCAACAAAAAAGCTACAGAGGTATTGCGCCAGGTCAAGAGACCCTCAGGCGATAGCTGTAGACACCCTGGTGACATTGTGGGTGTTCCAGTCGGTCTATGTATTTCCTCCTCTTCCTCTCATACCCAAGGTGCTGAGAATAATAAGGAAAAGAGGAGTGAGAACAATACTCATTGTTCCAGATTGGCCACGAAGGACTTGGTATCCAGATCTGCAAGAAATGCTCACAGAGGACCCGTAGCCTCTTCCTCTAAGACAGGACTTGTTGCAACAAGGGCCCTGTCTGTTCCAAGACTTACCGCGGCTGCGTTTGACGGCATGGCGGTTTAACGCCGGATCCTAGCTGAGAAAGGCATTCCAGATGAGGTCATTCATATGCTGATAAAGGCTAGGAAGGACGTGACAGCTCAACATTATCACCGTATATGGCGAAAATATGTTGCTTGGTGTGAGGCCAGGAATGCCCCTACGGAGGAATTCCAGCTGGGCCGTTTCCTTAACTTCCTACAGTCAGGAGTGACTTTGGGCCTAAAATTGGGTTCCATTAAGGTCCGGATTTCGGCCCTATCCATTTTCTTTCAAAAGGAGTTTGTCACAACTGAGGGCCTGAGCTGACGGGAGGCAGCCTCAGTTGTAGGGGCTGAGATGTACCGGAACCTGGGAGGTTGTATCAGACCCCTGGACATGTAAGTAACATGAATAATAACTGCCCGAAGGCGTGACCACGACAACTTGGATAAAAGTCAATGATGTTTATTATGACAACTCCGCAACACAGCAGCAGTAAAAGAAAACGTAAAAAGTCAGCAAATAATAAATACAGTTCCTGGGTACTACAGGATGGCAGGAGCCACAGGGCACTGGTAGTGTGAGATAGTTCTTATGATCTTCTAGATGGAAAGTCCTTACCAGGCCCGACTGTAGCAATGGAGATAACCCAGGATTGTGCCAGCTGGTGTTCCAGGAAAAGCTGGGTTGCTGAAGGTAAAACAGCTGCTGTGGATACTGGCTGGAACCAGACTGTTGTTAGCACGGAGTGGATACTGGCTGGAACCAGTTAAATAATAAATGAACTTGGGAGCGATGAAATATGAACTGAAATGTAGAACTTGAGAGCGAAGAAATAATAATACCGGTGGAGAGTGGTAAAGTGTAGAAAGGACACCGGCCCTTTAAGGGAAGCTGTACTCTGCTGGAAGCTGAGCTGGAAGCAGGTAATGTTGTAGCTGGAAACAGATGAATCCACAATGGATTGGAGAGTCAGGCTACACCGCAGGTGGAATGCTGGTGCGGGTCTCTATGGTGGAAGTCTTGAGACAGGAGCTGGAACCTGGAAGACAATCACAGGAGAGAGACAAACAGGAACTAGGTTTGACAACCAAAGCACTGACGCCTTCCTTGCTCAGGCACAGTGTATTTATACCTGCAGCAAGGAAGGGATTGGCTAGGCAATTATGCAGATTAACAATACTGACAACAGATTGGAGGAAATGATCAGCTGACAGAATCCAAGATGGCTGCGCCCATGCAGACACTTGGAGGGAAGTTTGGTTTGTAATCCATGTGGTAATGAAAACAGTAATGGCGGCGCCGGCCACTGGAGACAGGAGACGCCAGGCTGACAAGTGCACATCCAACCACGCGGACACAGCGGAGGCCGCGGCTGACGTAATCGCCACTCTGACACTCTGCATGCAGAAGCTCAGGGACGGCGGCGGAGGCCGCGGGAGACACCATGCCAGATGTAATAAGGCGTTACTGTGACAGCGTCTCAGAGAGACAGGAGAGGATGCAGGAATGTGAACATTAGGATAACAGATGGGATCCGGTCCTGGAGCGCTGAGCCAGCCTTAGGAGGCATCTGATGGGTAAGAAATGGCGTCCAGATACCCGGATCGTGACAGCACCCCCCCCTTTAGGAGTGGCCCCAGGACACTTCTTTGGCTTTTGAGGAAACTTGGAATGGAATCTCCGGACCAAGGCAGGAGCATGGACATCAGAAGCATTGGTCCACGAACGTTCCTCAGGACCATAACCCTTCCAGTCAATAAGATATTGTAGTTGACCGTAACGGTGACGTGAGTCCAGGATCTTGGCCACTTCATACTCAACGCCTCGTTGAGTTTGGACTTTCGGAGTTGGAGGAAGTGAGGAATGAAACCGATTCAAGATCAGCGGTTTCAACAGGGAAACATGGAATGTCCTGGGTATTTTTAAGAAGGGAGGCAACTGGAGTCTGTAAGCAACAGGATTGATGACTTGTTCAATCTTGAAAGGACCGATATAGCGAGGTGCAAACTTCATACTGGGAACTCTTAACCTCAAATTCTTCGTGGATAACCATACCCGATCACCCACCTTGAGAGCAGGAACTGCTCGACGCTTCTTATCCGCAAACTTCTTGTACCTGAACGATGCCTTGAGCAGAGCTGATCGTACGCTCTTCCAGATATTGGCAAACTGATGCAAGGTGATATCCACTGCGGGAACAGAAGTTGCTGGAAGCGGTTGGAACTCAGGAACTTTAGGGTGGAATCCAAAGTTAGTGAAGAATGGTGTTGAAGCAGATGAAGAATGATACTGGTTGTTATGACAGAACTCGGCCCAGGGAAGTAATTGAACCCAGTCATCTTGAGAGGAGGACACATAGATGCGGAGGAAGGCCTCCAAGTCCTGATTCACCCTCTCGGTTTGACCATTGGTCTGAGGATGGTAAGCCGTGGAAAACTTTAGATTGACTTGGAGGACTTGACATAAACTTCACCAGAATTTGGCTGTGAATTGAACTCCTCGATCTGAGATAATTTCTTCAGGAAGACCGTGGAGTCGGAAGATCTCTTGTATGAATACTTGAGCCAACTTGGAAGCTGACGGAAGACCGGTGAGAGGAATGAAGTGTGCCATCTTGGTGAACCGGTCAACTACCACCCAGATGGTATTGAACTTGTTGCACATGGGTAAGTCTGTAATGAAATCCATCGACAAGTGGGTCCATGGTCGACGGGGAACGGATAGTGGAACCAGTTGCCCCGCAGGCGACTGGCGGGATACTTTATGTTGGGCACACTTTGGGCAAGATGCAATAAACTCCAAGACGTCCTTTTTCAGAGTTGGCCACCAATAGGACCTAGAGATAAACTCCAGGGTTTTTTGGATACCTGTATGTCCGGCAAAACGGGAAGCATGGGCCCAATGCATGAGCTTCTTCCTTAGCATCGGCTTCACAAAACTTTTCCCTGATGGGGGCGTAGAGTCCATCCCTACCGTGGAGAATGCCAACGGATTTATAATAGGATGCTTGTCTGAAGACTCTGACTCATTTTCTTGCTCCCATGAGCGGGAAAGGGCATCGGCCTTGCGATTCTGAGAGCCCGGACAGAACTGGAGTTTAAAGTCGAACCTGGAAAAGAAAAGTGCCCATCTGGCCTGACGAGGGTTGAGACATTGTGCGCCCTTCAGGTATAAAAGGTTCTTGTGGTCTGTAAGTATGGTGATTAAATGAGAAGCTCCCTCCAACAGATACCTCCACTCTTCTAGAGCGAGCTTGATGGCTAGCAACTCCTGGTCGCCAATGGCATAGTTGCGCTCAGCTGGGGAGAACTTCCGGGAGAAGAAACTGCAAGGATGTAAATGGCCATCTTTAGCCCTCTGAGATAACACCGCTCCTACTCCGACGGAGGAGGCATCCACCTCTAGGATGAAAGGAGAGTCGATGTCAGGCTGTTTCAGGACAGGCGCAGAGATGAACCTCTGTTTTAAAAGATGAAAAGCTTGCATGGCTTCTTCAGACCACTTGGACGGGTTAGCACCCTTCTTGGTGAAAGCAGTAATAGGCGCCACAATGGTGGAAAAGTCTCGTATAAACTTTCGGTAATAATTGGCGAACCCTAAGAACCTCTGGACCCCTTTGAGGGTTAAGGGTACCGGCCAATTCTGAATTGCTTGTAGTTTCTCAGGATCCATCTCTAGTCCGGAACCGGACACAATGTACCCTAGAAACGGAATGGACTTGACTTCAAAGACGCATTTTTCTAATTTGCAATAGAGATGATTGACACGGAGACGGGACAGAATCTCTTTAACCCAAAAACGATGTTCCTCTAAATCGTTGGCAAAAATGAGGATATCGTCTAGATAGACCACGACATGACGGTATAGAATGTCTCTGAAAATCTCATTGACAAAATGCTGGAAGACAGCTGGAGCATTGCTCAATCCGAAGGGCATGACGAGGTACTCATAATGTCCATCACGGGTGTTAAAGGCGGTCTTCCACTCGTCACCCTCACGGATCCGGATGAGATTGTATGCACCTCGCAAGTCCAGCTTTGTAAAGATGGTAGCTCCGCTAACTCTGTCAAAGAGCTCAGTAATCAGGGGTAAAGGATAACGGTTCTTGATGGTAATGTCGTTCAAACCTCTGTAGTCGATGCACGGCCGCAGACCACCATCTTTCTTTTTTACAAAAAAGAAGCCTGCGCCGGCTGGGGAAGAAGAAGGTCGAATGAACCCCTTTGCTAGGTTCTCTTTAATGTATTCCTCCATAGAATGCGTTCCAGGCAGAGACAACGGATAAGTTCGGCCTCGAGGTGGAACCTTCCCTGGAACGAGATCAATCGGGCAGTCCCATTCTCTATGAGGAGGAAGGATATCAGCAGAAGCTTTACTGAACACATCCGTGAAATCTTGATATGGAGGAGGTGGAACATCAGACGACCTGGGGGAGGAAGAACAGACAGGCAATACTTTAAACAAACATGTCTCTGCACAGGAGGAACCCCATGCCAGGATTTGCGTAGTCGTCCAATCAATTGTAGGATTGTGAAGACGGAGCCATGGAAGGCCCAGGACCACAGGATGTGTGGCTCTTGGAATCACTAAAAGTGAAATAAGTTCGGAATGAAGAACTCCCACTCTCAGACGAACTGGTAGAGTCCTTAGAGCAATAACAGTATCAAAAATTTTACTGCCATCCACGGCAGTTAAGGAAAAGGAGGAAGGAAGTCTCTCGGTGGGTAGGGACCACCGTTTAACATAGGCTTCAGTAATAAAGTTCCCAGCTGCTCCGGAATCAAGGAGAGCAATGACGTTCCGATAACGTTGAGCAACTTGAAGCGAGACTGGGAGATTACAATCATGAGGAGATGGAGAGGAGATCATTACTCCTAGCCGGCCCTCTCCTGGGCGAGCTAGGGTTTGGAGTTTTCCCGGACGTTCGGGACAGGCATTGATGGTGTGAGACGGAGCTGCACAGTAAAGACAAAGAGACTCAGAGAGACGTCTTCGGCGCTCAGCAGGAGTTAAACGGGAACGGCCAATTTGCATGGGCTCATCTTTAGATGGTGACAGTTGACGAGGAGGAGGAGCAGAAGATTTTGGAGCAGATGATCTTCCACGCTCAGTTGCTCTCTCTGAAACGTAAATCAACTTTCGTGCAGAGTGAGATTAGCTCATCTAACTTAGAAGGTAAGTCTCTGGTAGCTAACTCATCTTTAATAAGCTCAGATAAGCCATGCCAGAATGCAGCATACAGGGCCTCGTCGTTCCATGCCAGTTCGGATGCCAGGATCTGGAACTGTATCAGATATTGTCCTACAGTTCGTGACCCCTGGCGTAAACGGAGAATCTCGGATGAAGCTGAGGTTACCCGGCCTGGCTCGTCGAAGATGCGCCTGAATGTTGACACGAATGCAGTGTAAGAAGATAGCAGGGTGTCGGACCTCTCCCATAACGGTGATGCCCAGTCAAGGGCGGAGCCACTGAGAAGAGAGATGATGTAGGCAATTTTTGTACGGTCACTGGGAAAATTGCCAGGTTGTAGCTCAAACTGAATCTCACACTGGTTGAGAAATCCCCTGCAGAATCTTGGAGATCCGTCAAATTTTGCTGGCGTTGGAAGATGAAGACGTGGAGCAGAAATGGGTAAGGTGGGTGGGGTTATAGCTGGAGTCACTGTGGTTGACGCACCAGATGCGCCTGATCCACGGAGAGTTGTCTGAATCCCATCCAGCCGAGTAGAGAGATCCTGGAGACAGCGGATGATGTGGCCCTGTGCAGCCTCCTGATGTTCTAGTCGGGCTGCCAGTTCTTGCATCGGCCTGGCCTCTTGATCCTGGTCTCCGGCTGGATTCATTAGGTCAGTGCTTACTGTCACAACTGAGGGCCTGAGCTGACGGGAGGCAGCCTCAGTTGTAGGGGCTGAGATGTACCGGAACCTGGGAGGTTGTATCAGACCCCTGGACATGTAAGTAACATGAATAATAACTGCCCGAAGGCGTGACCACGACAACTTGGATAAAAGTCAATGATGTTTATTATGACAACTCCGCAACACAGCAGCAGTAAAAGAAAACGTAAAAAGTCAGCAAATAATAAATACAGTTCCTGGGTACTACAGGATGGCAGGAGCCCCAGGGCACTGGTAGTGTGAGATAGTTCTTATGATCTTCTAGATGGAAAGTCCTTACCAGGCCCGACTGTAGCAATGGAGATAACCCAGGATTGTGCCAGCTGGTGTTCCAGGAAAAGCTGGGTTGCTGAAGGTAAAACAGCTGCTGTGGATACTGGCTGGAACCAGACTGTTGTTAGCACGGAGTGGATACTGGCTGGAACCAGTTAAATAATAAATGAACTTGGGAGCGATGAAATATGAACTGAAATGTAGAACTTGAGAGCGGAGAAATAATAATACCGGTGGAGAGTGGTAAAGTGTAGAAAGGACACCGGCCCTTTAAGGGAAGCTGTACTCTGCTGGAAGCTGAGCTGGAAGCAGGTAATGTTGTAGCTGGAAACAGATGAATCCACAATGGATTGGAGAGTCAGGCTACACCGCAGGTGGAATGCTGGTGCGGGTCTCTATGGTGGAAGTCTTGAGACAGGAGCTGGAACCTGGAAGACAATCACAGGAGAGAGACAAACAGGAACTAGGTTTGACAACCAAAGCACTGACGCCTTCCTTGCTCAGGCACAGTGTATTTATACCTGCAGCAAGGAAGGGATTGGCTAGGCAATTATGCAGATTAACAATACTGACAACAGATTGGGGGAAATGATCAGCTGACAGAATCCAAGATGGCTGCGCCCATGCAGACACTTGGAGGGAAGTTTGGTTTGTAATCCATGTGGTAATGAAAACAGTAATGGCGGCGCCGGCCACTGGAGACAGGAGACGCCAGGCTGACAAGTGCACATCCAACCACGCGGACACAGCGGAGGCCGCGGCTGACGTAATCGCCACTCTGACACTCTGCATGCAGAAGCTCAGGGACGGCGGCGGAGGCCGCGGGAGACACCATGCCAGATGTAATAAGGCGTTACTGTGACAGCGTCTCAGAGAGACAGGAGAGGATGCAGGAATGTGAACATTAGGATAACAGATGGGATCCGGTCCTGGAGCGCTGAGCCAGCCTTAGGAGGCATCTGATGGGTAAGAAATGGCGTCCAGATACCCGGATCGTGACAGAGTTGACTTCTCTACCTGAAGTTCAGACGTTTGTGAAGGGAGTGCTGCATATTCAGCCCCCTTTTGTGCCTCCAGTGGCACCTTGGGATCTTAACGTGGTGTTAAGCTTCCTGAAATCCCACTGGTTTGAACCATGCGGATAGAGCAGAGTTGCGGACCCGTCCACAATTCCTGCCAAAAGTGGTTCCATCTTTTCATTTAAACCAACCTATTGTGGTGCCTGTGGCTACTACTGACTTGGAGGATTCCGAGTTGCTTGATGTGGTCAGGGCTTTGAAGGTTTATGTAGCCAGAACGGCTAGAGTCAGGAAAACAGACTCTTTGTTTATCCTGTATGCTTCCAACAAGCTTGGTGCGCCTGCTTCAAAGCAAACTATTGCTCGCTGGATCTGTAACACGATTCAGCAGGCTCATTCTGCGGCTGGATTGCCGCTGCCAAAATCAGTTAAGGCCCATTCCTCTAGGAAGGTGGGCTCTTCTTGGGCGGCTGCCCGAGGGGTCTCGGCACTACAGCTGTGCCGAGCGGCTACTTGGTCAGGTTCAAACACTTTTGCAAAGTTCTACAAGTTTGATACCTTGGCTGAGGAGGACCTTGTGTTTGCTCATTCGGTGCTGCAGAGTCATCCGCACTCTCCCGCCCGTTTGGGAGCTTTGGTATAATCCCCATGGTCCTTACGGAGTCCCCAGCATCCACTAGGACGTTAGAGAAAATAAGAATTTACTCACCGGTAAATCTATTTCTCGTAGTCCGTAGTGGATGCTGGGCGCCCGTCCCAAGTGCGGACTTCTTCTGCAATACTTGTATATAGTTATTGCTGCAATAAGGGCTATGTTATTGTTGCATCAGGGTTGAACTGATGCTCTGTTGTTGTTCATACTGTTGACTGGGTAAGTTTATCACAAGTTATACGGTGTGATTGGTGTGGCTGGTATGAATCTTGCCCTGGATTTCCTAAATCCTTTCCTTGTACTGTCAGCTCTTCCGGGCACAGTTTCTCTAACTGAGGTCTGGAGGAGGGACATAGATGGAGGAGCCAGAGCACACCAGAATCTAAATTCTTTCTTAAAGTGCCCATGTCTCCTGCGGAGCCCGTCTATTCCCCATGGTCCTTACGGAGTCCCCAGCATCCACTACGGACTACGAGAAATAGATTTACCGGTAAGTAAAATCTATTTTTTTTCCGGGTGTGAAAAGCGGGAGTCCTATAACCCCTCCTTGTTACGTGTGTGTGTGTGTGTGTGTGTGTGTGTGTGTGTGTGTGTGTGTGTGTGTTTTTTTTTTTTTGGGGGGGGGGGGGCAATTCAATTAGCCTCCTAATTTTTTTTTCGCCCTAAAAAAAATTACCTTTTGTACAAGCAAAATAACAGAACCCGTGATACGTTCACAGACCTATGTGTTTTCTCTACCTGATTTGCAAAAAAAAAAGACATTTGTGGGCATTATATTTTATTTTTATTTTTTCTTCTGGAGCCTGCTGAGGCTCTAGGGAAAAAAAATCCCCCGATAATAGCTGCCACCGCTTTGGGGCTAATTGTATAGATCTGGGGGATTAGCCCCTACCCCCATTATCTCTCTCCAAACTTTTATAAATACCCCCCTTAACGACACTACAACATGCTACTTTACAAGGTATCCAAAATCAACATGCCCTCTCACTTTTTATGAAGCAACTCTAATATCAATATATAACTGTTAGGGGGGTGTCCAATTTGCTGCAATAAATTAATGCAAATGCAATAATTCTGTATCCTCTTCACCATCTCCGAGTTGGTGATAAGTAGTGCAAAATCCCTATTTTAAGCTAAAAATGTTGGGATTTGGCTCAGACCCTCTGAGACACCCCCTGAATGACTAATTAGGCACTATACCATGTCATTTTTGGGATCAATAAATGCAAAAAGATGGAAATTGGGGTACAAGGTATGGGACAAAGATATTGGGGTGCTTTATGAGTGGGACAAGTGGTTTAAGGCTTGCAGGTGGGAGTGATCGGCCCTTTCCATTTTTTTGTTTTCTAAAGTCCCCTAAATTGACCCAAATATATACTTATACCCATTTCTATGTACCCCAAATTTAATGAGCGCACTTTATATAATTTTTCAGCATTTTTTTTTTTAAATGCACATCACAGCCATTTCACCTGATCTAATTACACCAATTAGTTATATTATGGTCACTAATAAATTTCCATAATGTTTTCCAACATTAGTTTGGCATTTTAGGGGGTACAGGCATATTTTCCCACTTTTTCCTATGCTTTTGCAGGCTAGAATAATCGGGCGATTACAGTAATCACCAATTTGGAATAGGATAGGTTGCGATAACCCAATTTTTGGGGAGGTAGGTGCGATAACATTAGCCGCGATCGCGAATAGTGTTATTGTAGTTAATTGGATAGCCCCGTTATTTTCTAAAACAAAATAAGTAATTAATAAAAAAAAAAAAAGCTTAAAACAGTGGTGTTTGCTGTACAGCAGTACAAATGCAAGTTGCAATTCAATCTTTATTAAAAGGTGCTAATAGTAGTCGCAGACACCACACATCTCTACCATGCTGTTACTGGATCATTATGGCAACTTGCTATAGAAGTGATCACTGATTTGTAGGTAGAATCTTTTTATACCTCCAAGCTATTCCTACCCATGTACTTCAAACAACAGAGTTTATCCCGTAATATACAATGTATCCGGAAAGTATTCACAGCGCTTCACTTTTTCCACATTTCTCTTATGTCCTAGAGGATGCTGGGGACTCCGTAAGGACCATGGGGTATAGACGGGCTCCGGCAGGAGATAGGGCACCTAAAAAGAACTTTGACTATGGGTGTGCACTGGCTCCTCCCTCTATGCCCCTCCTCCAGACCTCCGTTAGATCTTGTGCCCAGAGGAGAATGGGTGCACTGCAGAGAGCTCTCCAGAGTTTTCTGTGGAAAAAGAATTTTGTTAGGTTTTTTATTTTCAGGGAGTCCTGTTGGCAACAGGCTCCCTGCATCATGGGACCGAGGAGAGAGAAGCAGAGCTGGCTTGTCAAGTTGGGCACTGCTTCTAAGGCTACTGGACACCATTAGCTCCAGAGGGAGTCAGAACACAGGTCTCACCTGGGGTTCGTCCCGGAGCCGCGCCGCCGTCCTCCTCACAGATGCCGAAGGTAGAAGCGGATAGAGAAGACAGAAGACATCTTAGGCGGCAGAAGACATCAGATCTTCATGAGGTAAGGCGCGCAGCGGTTAGCTGCGCGCCATTGCTCCCAGTCTCACACACAGCAGCACTGAAGGGTGCAGGGCGCAGGGGGGGGCGCCCTGGGCAGCAATAAACCTCACATTTTGGCACAAATACAGTGGCATTAGACTGCGGAGGCAGTAAATCGCTGATCCCCCGCCATTTTATTGAAAAATCACTGGGACCGAAGCCTGCCGTCGGGTGGGCGGGGCTTGATCCTCAGCACTAACCAGCGCCATTTTCTCCACAGAAACTGCATGAGGAAAAGCTGGCTCCCTGATCTCTCCCCTGCTGAACCTTCACAGGCTGGGAAAAAGAGGAGGGGGGCACTTTGGCGACGCAGTGAGTGGGAATTGACATAATATATATATAAAAAAGCGCTATCTGGATATATATATATATATATTTTCTTCTAGTGTTGTTAAGCGCTGGTGTGTGCTGGCATACTCTCTCTCTGTCTCTCCTTAGGACCTGGTTGGGGTTTTGTCCCCTTATAGGTTAATCCCTGTGTGTGTGGGGTGTCGGTACGTGTGTGTCGACATGTCTGAGGCGGAAGGCTTCTCCAAGGAGGAGGTGGAGCTAATGAGTGGTGTGTCCCCATCGGTTGTGCCGACTCCAGATTGGATGGACATGTGGCATACGTTGCATGCAAGTGTGGCATCTTTACATAAAAGGCTTGATAAGGCTGGTTTAGGGGGGACATCATTCGGTCAATCCTCAGATTGGACCGACTCACAGGGCCCGTTGGGGTCTCAAAAGTATCCCTTAACACAAGACACTACTACCGACACGGATTCTGATTCCAGTGTCGACTATGACGAAGTAAAATTACACTCTAGGGTGACTAAAACCATTCAGTGTATGATTGTGGCAATAAGGGATGTGTTGCATATTGTGGATGAACTCATGTTTAAGGAAAAGAAACAGATTATTAATTTTCCCACATCTCCTGAATTAAATGAGTTCTTTAGAAAAGCTTGGGAGACTCCGGATAAGAGACCGCAGATCCCCAAAAGAATTTTTAGGGCATACCCCTTCCCTAAGCAGGATAGGGAGATTTAAGAATCACCCCCCACTGTGGACAAGGCCCTGACGCGCTTGTCCAAGAAAGTGGCGCTACCGTCTCCTGACACAGCGGCCCTTAAGGACCCTGCAGATCGCAGGCAAGAAACTACCTTAAAGGGCATTTATTCTCATACGGGTGCTGTGTTAAGACCGACGATTGCGTCTGCATGGGTGTGTAGCGCAATTGCAGCTTGGACAGATGAGCTGACAGATCAATTTGACATTATGGATAAGGATACTATATTCCTAACTCTAGCCTATATAAAAGACGCAGTCTTATTTATGAGGGATGCTCAAAGGGACATTGTATTGCTAGCTTCTAGGGCCAATGCCATGTCTATCTCAGCGAGAAGATCCTTATGGACTCGCCAATGGACGGGTGATGCGGATTCCAAAAAACATATGGAAGCACTACCCTATAAGGGTGATGTATTGTTTGGGGATGGGATGACGGACCTGGTTTCCACAGCTACAGCAGGTAAATCAAATTTTTTTACCATATATTCCCCAACAGCAAAAGAAAGCAACACCCTATCAGATGCAGTCCTTTCGGTCGCACAAGTCCAAAAGAGGTCGGGGATCCTCTTTCCTCGCCAGAGGTAAGGGCAGAGGCAAGAGAGCACCTGCTTCGACAGGTGCCCAGGAACAAAAGTCCTCCCCGGCTGCTCCAAAAACCACAGCATGACGCTGGGACTCCCCTGAGGGAGTCCGCACCGGTGGGGGCACGTCTTCGACTTTTCAGTCAGGCCTGGGTCAGTTCGGACCTGAATCCCTGGGTGTTAGAAATAGTTTCCCAGGGTTACAAATTGGAATTCGAGGATGTGCCCCCGAGCCGATTTTTCAAATCGGCCCTACCAGCTTCCACATCGGAAAGGGATGTAGTGTTAGCTGCAATTCAAATGCTGTGTATACAGCAAGTAATAATCAAGGTTCCCCTGCACCAGCAGGGAAGAGGTTACTATTCAACCCTATTTGTGGTCCCGAAACCGGACGGTATGGTCAGGCTCATTTTGAATCTAAAATCCCTGAACTTGTACTTGAAAAAGTTCAAGTTCAAGATGGAATCGCTCAGAGCGGTCATCGCCAGCTGGAGGGTGGGGATTAGATGGTGTCCCTTCATGTCCCCATATATGCCCCCCATCAGGAAAACCTGAGATTCGCTGTACAGGATTGTCATTACCAATTTCAGACGTTGCCGTTTGGACTTTCCACGGCCCCAAGGATTTTCACCAAGATAATGGCGGAAATGATGGTCCTGCGCAAGCATGGAGTCACAATTATCCCATACTTGGACGATCTCCTGATAAAAGCGAGATCAAGGGAGAAATTGCTGAGCAGTGTGGCGCTCTCTCTGAGAGTGCTCCAGCAACACGGTTGGATTCTAAATCTACCGAAGTCACAGTTGATTCCGACAACTCGACTACCGTTCCTAGGTATGATACTGGATACGGAACAAATGAAGGTCTTTCTCCCAATAGAGAAAGCCCAAGACATCCAGAACATGGTCAGAGACCTGCTAAAAACGAAAAGGGTGTCAGTTCACCAATGCACTCGAGTTCTGGGGAAAATGGTGGCGGCCTACGAGGCCATTCCCTTCGGAAGGTTCCATGCAAGGACTTTTCAATGGGACCTTCTGGACAAGTGGTCCGGGTCCTATCTGCACTTACATCGGAAAATAACTCTGTCCCCAGGAACCAGAGTGTCCCTCCTGTGGTGGTTGCAAAGTGCTCACCTGCTGGAGGGTTGCCAGTTCGGGATTCAGGACTGGATCCTGGTTACCACGGACGCGAGCCTCGGAGGATGGGGAGCGGTCACACAGGGAAAGACTTTTCAGGGTCTTTGGTCAGACCAGGAGTCCTGTCTACACATCAATGTGTTGGAACTCGGGGCCATTTACAGCGGCCTTCGACAAGCGGAGAGTTTTCTTCAAAACCTACCGGTTCTGATTCAATCAGACAATGTCACAGCAGTGGCTCATGTGAACTGCCAAGGAGGGACAAGAAGCAGAGTCGCGATGGCGGAAGCCACAAGGATACTTAGCTGGGCGGAAAATCATGTAAGCGCTCTGTCGGCTGTCTTCATTCCGGGAGTGGACAACTGGCAAGCAGACTTCCTCAGCAGACACGATCTCCATCCAGGAGAGTGGGGACTTCATCAAGAAGTCTTTGCAGACGTAACACGTCTTTGAGGAACTCCTCAAATAGACATGATGGCGTCACGCCTCAACAAAAAACTTCGGAGGTATTGCGCCAGGTCTCGGGACCCTCAGGCAGTAGCAGTAGACGCACTGGTAACACCGTGGGTGTTCGAATCGGTCTACGTGTTTCCTCCTCTTCCTCTCATCACGAAAGTGTTGAGGATCATAAGACTAAGAAGAGTACAGACGATACTCGTTGTCCCAGACTGGTCTCGAAGGGCCTGGTACTCGGATCTACAAGAGATGCTCACAGGAGACCCTTGGCCTCTTTCTCTGAGGGAAGACCTGTTGCAGCAGGGGCCCTGTGTATTTCAAGACTTACCGCGGTTACGTTTGACGGCATGGCGGTTGAACGCCGAATCCTAGCAAAAAAGGGGATTCCGGAAGAGGTCATCCCTACTTTAATAAAGGCTAGGAAGGAGGTGACGATGAAACATTATCACCGTATCTGGCGAAAGTATGTGTTTTGGTGTGAGACCAAGAATGCACCTACGGAAGATTTTCATCTGGGTCGTCTTCTCCACTTCCTACAGACAGGAGTGGATATGGGCCTGAAATTAGGCTCGGTTAAGGTACAGATTTCGGCCCTCTCGATTTTCTTTCAGAAGGAATTGGCTTCTCTTCCAGAAGTCCAGACGTTTGTAAAGGGAGTGCTGCACATCCAGCCCCCTTTTGTGCCTCCAGTGGCACCATGGGACCTGAACGTGGTGTTGCAGTTCCTAAAATCACACTGGTTTGAACCGCTTAACAAGGTTGAGTTGAAATTTCTTACCTGGAAGGTGGTCATGTTGTTGGCCTTAGCATCAGCAAGGCGAGTGTCAGAATTGGCGGCTCTCTCACTCAAGAGCCCCTACTTGATTTTTCATGTGGATCGAGCTGAATTGAGGACACGTCAATTTTTGCCTAAAGTGGTTTCGTCGTTCCATATGAATCAACCTATTGTGGTGCCTGTGGCTACCGGTGACCTGGAGGATTCCAGATCCCTGGACGTAGTCAGGGCCTTAAAGATTTATGTAGCCAGGACGGCTAGAATTAGGAAAACAGAGGCTCTGTTTGTCCTGTATGCGGCCAATAAGATTGGCGCTCCTGCTTCAAAGCAGACTATTGCTCGCTGGATCTGTATTACGATTCAGCAGGCTCACTCTACGGCTGGATTGCCGGTACCAAATTCGGTTAAGGCCCATTCCACTAGGAAGGTGGGCTCTTCTTGGGCGGCTGCCCGAGGCGTCTCGGCTTTACAATTTTGCAGAGCGGCGACTTGGTCGGGGTCAAACACTTTTGCTAAATTCTACAAGTTTGATACCCTGGCTGATGAGGACCTAGCGTTTGCTCAGTCGGTGCTGCAGAGTCATACGCACTCTCCCGCCCGATTGGATGCTTTGGTATAAACCCCATAGTCCCCAGCATCCTCTAGGACGTAAGAGAAAATAAGATTTTAAACCTACCGGTAAATCTTTTTCTCCTAGTCCATAGAGGATGCTGGGCGCCCGTCCCAGTGCGGAAACTCTGCAAGACTTGTATATAGTTGTTGCTTACATAAGGGTTATGTTACAGTTGACATCGGTCTTGGACCGTTACTGTTGTTGTTGTTCATACTGTTAACTGGTTATGTATGTTCCAGGTTACATGGTATGATTGGTGTGGGCTGGTATGAATCTTGCCCTTGGATTGCTAAATCCTGCCTTGTATTGTCCATCTCCTCTGGGCACAGTTCTCTAACTGAGGTCTGGAGGAGGGGCATAGAGGGAGGAGCCAGTGCACACCCATAGTCAAAGTTCTTTTTAGGTGCCCTATCTCCTGCCGGAGCCCGTCTATACCCCATGGTCCTTACGGAGTCCCCAGCATCCTCTACGGACTAGGAGAAAATGATTTACCGGGTTCACTACGGCTGGCCGGCGGTCGGGCTCCCGGCGACCAGCATCCCGGCGCCGGGAGCCCGACCGCCGGCTTACCGACAGCTTGGCGAGCGCAAATGAGCCCCTTGCGGGCTCGCTGCGCTCGCCACGCTACGGGCACGGTGGCGCGCTACGCGCGCCACACTATTTTATTCTCCCTCTATGGGGGTCGTGGACCCCCACGAGGGAAAATAATTGTCGGTATTCCGGCTGTCGGGCTCCCGGCGCCGGTATACTGAGCGCCGGGAGCCCGACCGCCGGCAAACAGAAGACCACCCTGATTTACCGGTAGGTTTAAAATCTTATTTTTGTTATGTTACAGCTTTGTTCCAAAATGGAATACATTTATTTTTCCCTCAAAATTCTACACACAATGGCCCTCATTACGAGCTGCTTTTAGCAACAGTGCAAACGCTAAGCCGCCGCCCTCTGGGAGTGTATCTTAGCAGCGCTGCTACAAAAAAAGATTGTGCAGTTTCTGAGTAGCTCGAGACTTACTCCTAGCTAGCGATCACTTCAGACTGTTTAGTTCCTATTTTGACGTCACAAACACGCCCTGCGTTTGGCCAGCCACGCCTATGTTTCCCCAGCCACTCCTGCGTTTTTATCTGACACGCCTGCGTTTTTACACACACTCCCCGAAAACGGCCAGTTACCACCCAGAAATATCCACTTCCTGTCAATCACTCTGCGGCCAGCAGTGCGACTGAAAAGCATCGCTAGACCTTGTGTGAAACTGCATCGGCTTTTGTGAAAGTACGTCGCGCGTGCGCACTACGCCCCATACGCATGCGCAGAAGTGCAGCTTTTGTACCTAATCGCTGCGCTGCGAACGAAAGCAGCTAGCGATCAACTCGGAATGGGGGCCAATACTTCATAATGACAACATGAAAAAAGTTTTTGAGATTTTTGTTATTAAAAATAAAAAAATAAAATCACATGTACAGAAGTATTAACAGCCTTTGCTGTGAAGCTCAAAATTGAGCTCAAGTGCATCCTGTTTCCACTGATCATCCTTGAGATGTTCCTACAGCTTAATTGGAGTCCACCTGTGGTAAATTCAATTGATTGGACATGATTTGGAAAGGCATACCCCTGTCTATATAAGGTCCCACACTTGACAGTGCTTGTCTGAGCACAAACCAAGCATGAATTCAAAGGCATTATCTGAAGACCTCCGAGACAGGATTGTCTCGAGGCACAAATCTGGGAAAGGGTACAGAAAAATATCTGCTTTGAAGATCCCAATGAGCACAGTGACCTCCATCATCCGTAAATGAATGAAGTTTGGAACCACCAGGACTCTTTCTAGAGCTGGCCGGCCGTCTAAACTGAGCGATCGGGGGGGAAGGGCCGTAGTCAGGGAGGTGTTCAAGAACCCGATGGTCACTCTGTCAGAGCTACAGCATTCCTCTGTGGAGAGAGGAGAACCTTCCAGAAGGACAACCATCTCTGCAGCAATCCACCAATCATGCCTGTATGGTAGAGTGGCCAGATGGAAGCCACTCCGTAGTAAAAAGCATTTGGCAGCCCGCCTGGAGTTTGCCAAAATATACCTGAAGGGCTCTCAGACCTTGAGAAACAAATTCTCTGGTCTGAGACAAAGATTGAACTCTTTGGCATTAATGCAAAGCCAAGTTTCAACTTATTCAGGACTTCATTTGAGCTGGTTCATCTTGAACCCTGGCCACCAATGACCATTATGTAGTGCTCAATCTTATTTTATCTAGCTGTCACTTATGGACCCCCATTTTATATTTTTTATTTATTGTGTACACTAGGAACCTGGGACAGACAATTGTGGCCTGCCCCCTGCTGAAACCTGTCCCAAACTCTCCTGGACTTATTCCGTTCAGAAGTGGTGTACACGTGGGAATACCATTTGGCGTTGCCTGACAACAAAACTTCTTGTCTGTCCCTCTCTGATGCTCCACCCTGTGTGTGTCTCCTCGGAGTAATCCATGGGCCTGGTTTCAGTGGCATGATATGGTTAGACAGACTCATAGGAGCTAGACAGAAAGAGATAGGGACAGGCTGGTGGTGCAGAGGAATATTTTCTAAAGCTAAGGCAGGGTCATGAGGGGTGTTTTGGGAAGGCTTATAAGGGTATGAGGGGGCTCTAATCAAATATCGGTGTATGTGTTAGGGTCTCCTGCCCTGTGCTGCCACGTCGTCATGGCAACCGGGAGACAAGTGCTAGCGGAGTAACCTGAGCGCAGCTGATACTCCGGTTCGGGTCTTTTGCTGTGCAGTGGTTACAGGCTCTGTGCACGGCAGGGGATCCGGTGCTGGTTTTTGTGCCCACAGTCTGTGAGGTCTGAGTGGGGCGTGGACAGCACCTGCTTTATAAGGCCTCTTCTCAGGTTAAGCAGATGCTGCTGAATCTTTGTTGGTTAGTCAGTTCCTGAAAGTTAGCCAGTACTGTGTAGCTTTGTATTTGTTGTTGCTTACTGCAAATAGGCCTGGGGATTTGGTACTACACTCTGCCAATCCAGACCTAGCAGTAAGACTGGAGTCAGTCGTTTAGCTTGCTGGGGTTCTTTTACTACTCTGTGAACTTAGCAAGTTTGCAGCTGTATTCTAAGACTTGCCTGCCTAAATCCTGTCTCACTGTGCAAGGTGTCAGGTGTCAGTTTAGTGGCAGTAAGCTGAACCTGTGCACTGCAAGTGAGAATTAGGATTGTGGTGACTCTCCTTGTGTCTATCATTCCATCTCTGACCAAGGAGTTTACTGCCACACCCGTTGGTAACCCTTTAGGGTTTTGCTGTTGCCCTTAGCAACAGCATTTCGGGTTCTCTACGTATTAAAACACAACATCTTGCTTTTCCCATCTGAGCATTACTAATACTAGGGAGACACCCAGTTCCTTAGCCTCTGGGCTTCTCTGTTCACTTTGTGTTTATTTTGTTACCCTATCACCTTCTGTGTCTGTCTGTGAGTTCATTTGCTTTGCATACCTATCCGTTCAGACACCAGTACATTCCTGCAGGCACTGGTGTGCATAACAGTTCAAACACCAGTACATTCCTGCAGGCACTGGAGTGCATAACAGTTCTGACACCAGTACATTCCTGCAGGCACTGGTGTGCATAACAGTATGTGATATCAAGATATCTGTTTGCTGTATCAATGTATTTTGTATTGAGAAACATGTCTGTGGGTGGAACCTGGGGTGAGAGTTAATTGCCTTGTAGTGTTTACTCAGACACATCAGGGGTCCAGAAATAGCACAACTTTTGAGTTGTTTACTATGTGGAAAGGTGACAAGCTTCAATGCTCTTCCTGAGCCTATCTGTATATTGAGGCAATTTACATTGCAAATGAACAGCATTTCAGAGGCCAGGGTCAGGCCTGGCTTGGGTCATTTCAAACAAGTTGTTACTTTCCCAACAAGGGGTGCATCCTTATGGGTTAGCGACGACTTTTTGGCTACAACAGGTGATAAATGTCCCTTTAGCCAGTTGTATATACTGTCCCAGTATAATGGATAAGCCTGCTTCATACCTTCAAACAAAATGGATGGGTAGTTAAATAATCCCTGCTTATGTGACCAAGAGGGCCGGTACCAACTCTCTAAGCATCAAACAAGCAATTGAAAGATAAGGCCATCCATCCCTGTTAGTATGATTAAGAGACCCTGAGCTAAGACTCCATTCACTCTGGCTTTGGAAGGGTTAAACAAACTCTCCAGAACGAGGGGGGCCTGTGAGTGCAGCCTGGGTTTTAAATATGAGGAACACAGGCTGGAAGGTGTTCATTCTGCATGAGGCTTTTCGAAGGATATAGATGTTCCAGTAAGTCAATCAAGGATAGGCCTCAATCCGCCAGACCAACTTCAGGTGAAGCTGAGTTTATTCCTATTTATTTTTTTTATTTTATTTTATTTATTTATTTTATTTGAAATTGTATTTACGTGTGTGACTATTTTACAACTATTATATTCTTGTAACTTTTTTTTTTTTTTGTAACCCTAAGCTTTGAAGGGTTTACTTACTTAAATTAAATAATCAATTTTAGCTCTGTTTTCTGTTGTGTATCCAACCCAACTCTCTGAAAGAGGCGTTACCAAAATATTAATAATTCTGGGTGCAGACAAAAGCCACAAGTTTGCCTTGGGTCATACCCTAAACGTTTGTACTTTGGCTGGTGGCAGTGACCGTGTTGAAATTAACGCACGCGCTCAGGTGTCCAGTAATGGTGTCACGTGGCAGGGATTCGCAGGTTGGCGTATCTGGGGAATCGCCGTGCCTAGGATCATGACACTTATGTATGTGTCATTTGTTTTACCTCTTGAGTATACTCCATGTCCGTTTCACAGGTTAGATCTAGGAGTAATTTGTTAAACTACCAGGCCCAAGTTTTAAGTATGGCGTTAGGGATGGACAGAGTACAGATGTGTCCTCATACATCTAGCCTCAATACGCAATGATGCATGAGGAGACTGTGCTGACTAATGTGATATATAACACTTGTATATTGTGTGTGACTGAGTCTGTATACGGAGCAGAATTAAAGCACATAGACATACAGTACGGGTGGTCTTCAGTATGCCGGCGGTCGGGCTCCTGGCGACCAGCATACCGGCGCCGGGAGCCCGACAGCCGGCATACCGACACTTATTCTCCCTCGTGGGGGTCCACGACCCCCCTGGAGTGAGATTAAAATAGTGTAGCGCGCCACCGTGCCCGTAGCGTGGTGAGCGCAGCGAGCCCGCAAGGGGCTCATTTGCGCTCGCCACACTGTCTGTAAGCCGGCCTCCCGGCGCCGGTATGCTGGTCGCCGGGAGGCCGACCGCCGGCAGATCGTAGTGAACCCATACAGTACAAGTGTTCATATATCAAATTAATCAGCACAGTCTCTTTGTGTGTCTTAGTCGCATTGGGTCAAGGAAGCAAAAAAGATGCCATATTCTAGAAGATTCTCGTGCGACGCGACTGCAGCAATGATGTATGAGGATACATCTGTACATGACACTGGCGTGGTCAAACCAAGTGAGCAGCCTAATGCATGATTTCTGTAGTTAGTGTAAAGATCTGTGATTAGGTAAAGTTATAGTCTAACCCAGTGGTTCCCAAACTGTGTGCCGTGGCACCCTGGGGTGCCGCGGGACACTTGCAGGGGTGCCTCGGATTGGTGGTCCAGAACCAATTCAAAATATTTATTATCCATGTAATAGGAAAAACTAGTACTTGTGGCTGGCAGTCATAAAATATGTGTACAAACAGAAGCAAATCTTGTCCCTCACCACATAACTGAACCTAAGTCTGACATATAAACATAATTTACTTAATTTCATATTTTTTATAAATTTCCCAATTAGAAACTTTTGGACTAGGTCTCCTGAGAGCCAGTAAATTAACTGCATCCCGGTGAGAACAGCTGTATTGTGTAGGTTACAAAATGCCTGTGGCCTTTTCTAGTCCTGATTTCTTGAAATCTAGTAATCCCATCAGTGTTGGTGTTCAGTACTCGGTTATCGCTGGGTACACACTAGGCATATATTGGAGGATTTGTCATTTTGAGCCGAATTGGAATGACAAATGTGCCACATTGTCTAGGGTGTATGCACTGTTGTGCGCTACTGTGTGTCATTCCTTGCATATTCTGATCTGGCAGATCAGAAGATATCAGTAATGATTTTGTGGAAATCGATTAGTGTGTACGCTCAACCAGATATACACTACGTAGTCAAAAGTGATTGGACATAATCAGCAAACGAAAAAGGTTGCTCCTGAGCTGGACACGTGTTTGTGATGGTATAAACCAGGTAGAGGGCCACTGATTTAGATAATTTGCTAATGAGCTGACTTGCATGAATGAGCTAACAGAGATTGAAAAGGGGATCATCGTCGGCTGCTCGATGGGAGGTATGAGTGTGAGAAGCATTGCGGATGTTAGGTTCTCGAATCCACTGTCTTTTGTCATTAATGTGTGGAAGAAGAACGGTCATTGCAGGAACGCACCTCGCCCTGAAAGACCCCCCAAAACAAAAGAACAGTAGTTGTCCCATACATACCGTTGCACACAAGTTCCAAATGGCCACTAATGTGCCGGTTTTGACAAGAACATGTCGTAGGGAGGCCCATGCACTTGGATATTATGGGTGAGCAGCTGCTCATAAACTTCAAGATGGTGTAAAGAGCACAAAACCTGGACAGTGGAACAATGGCGGCGAGTGTTATGGAGTGACGAATAATTGTTTACACTTTTCAGATCAGATGGATGTGTTTGGAGATTGCCAGAAGAACATCTGATGCCAGAGTGTACAGTACCTTCAGTAAAGCATGGAGGTGGTGGATTCATGCTTTGGGGCTGTATCAGCTGGTTTGACATGGGTCCATTTACTCTGAGAAGTATGGAGATGTCATTGATAACTCTGTGTACACTTCATTGTGGCAGTTCTATGGAAACAACAAATGTTTTTTTTTTATAAGGACCACATTGCCACCTGTCATGTTTCCAGGGCGACGCTGGACTGGTACACAGAAAATTCTGTAACCTGGATGGACTGGCCAGCTCAGTGTCCAGATCTTAACCCAATAGAGAACCTCTGGGACAAATTGGAGCGACTGGTGCATTCTAGACCAGTTCGACCTTCTTCAGGGTCACTGTACTTAAGGCGGAATGGCAAAACATACCACCTGCTGTTGTCCAGGAACTTGTGGACAGTTTGCTTGCCAAGAAGGGTGTCTGCAGTACCCACAAAGTACTGACGTCAATACAATCTTGTTTATCTATTTGCTGTCAATGTCCAATGACTTTTGTCTACATAGTGTGTGTGTGTGTGTGTGTGTGTGTGTGTGTGTATGTATGTATGTATGTATGTATGTATGTATATATGTATGTATGTATGTATGTATATATATATATATATATATATATATATATATATATATATATATATATATATATATATATATATATATATATATATAGTGTGTGTGTATATATCTGTCTCTTCATGTAATCCCAGACAGACTATATGATGTTGAGATCAGAGCTCTGAGGGGGCCATATCATCACTCCAGGACTCCTTGTTCTTCTTTACGCTGAAGATAGTTCTTGATTACATTGGCTGTATGTTTGGGCCGTTGTCATGCTGCAGAATAATTTTAGAACCAATCGGACTCCTCCTTGATGATGATATATGATGGTTAAGTACCTGCCTGTATTTCTCAGCATTGAGGATACTATTAATCTTTACCAAATCCCCAATTTCATTTGCTGAAATGCAGCCCTAAACTTGCAAGGAACCCCCACCATGCTTCACGGGTGTAGTATGGTATGCTGGCTGCCGGGCTCCCGGCGACCAGCATACCGGCGCCAGGAGCCCGACCGCCGGCATACCGACAGCGTGGCGAGCACAAATGAGCCCCTTGCGGGCTCGCTGCGGGCACGGTGGCGTGCTACAGGCGCCACGCTATTTATTCTCCCTCCAGGGGGGTCGTGGACCCCCACGAGGGAGAATATCTGTCGGTATGCCGGGTGTCGGGATTCCGGCGCCGGTATACTGTGCGCCGTGATCCCAACATTCGGCAACCTGAAGATCACCCTGCTTCACTCTGCCTGCAGACACTCATTATTGTACCGATCTCCAGCCCCTTGGCGAACAAACTGCCTTCTGTTGCAGTCAAATATTTCATATTTTGACTCCTCAGTCCAGAGCACCTGCTGCAATTTTTCTGCATCCCAGTTTTTGTTTTCGTGCATAGTCAAAACAAGGCCAAGTGATTCAAACTTTTTTGTTTATTTATTTATAAGCCCTGAGGACTAATAAAAAAACAACAACAAAAAACGTAAAAAATGAATGCATGGAAGGGTTAAAGGCAAATTATTTAAGAATTTCTTAATGACACTTTAATTGCAAGTAATCCCTGTGTGATTATTGATGACTGTGCCAAATTATATACGTGAATTACATGAAGTGTTTATGCTTGCTTAAATCTGTATAGAATGTTATCCTTTTTCACATCCCTTTCAGCTGTAGGTTGTCATGTTTGGAGAGCGGAGGTTTTCTGCATTGCAATATAGAAGTAACATTTTGTTGGTTTGCAGTCTCATTAAAAAGAGATGCTCTATACTCATTGGATTCACAAACCTGAAGACTCCTGCAAGGACAACCTACTGGCCATATTTTATTTTACTTTCTGTCCTAGATGACCTATGTCTAAATGCTGCAGAATGGAGTTTTAACACTTTGGA
Organism: Pseudophryne corroboree; assembly: GCF_028390025.1. NCBI lineage: Eukaryota > Metazoa > Chordata > Amphibia > Anura > Myobatrachidae > Pseudophryne > Pseudophryne corroboree. The sequence continues at coordinate 460,415,849 of NC_086446.1, forward strand.
TGGCAAGGGAAAATAATTAAACATTTTAACAAACAGCCATTTTTTTTTATATATTTTTTTTCACATTTACTTATCTGCTTTTTTATTTATTATTATTATTTTTTTGCAAATTCCATACAGAATGTTATCAACACTTTTACTCAGACCGCCCTCTCTGAACGCTGCAGTTTCATAGGCAATGTGACAGTCGGGAGAGATGTAACCGTAGAGGAATTGGAGAAGGCTTACAATGCCATAGTGCTGGTGAGTGCTGAGACTAATAGAAACTTGAAGGTTGGTGCTTTATCTCTCTCCTAATGCTGTTCTCCATCTCACAGAGCTATGGAGCTGAGGATAAGCGGGAGCTGGGGATACCTGGAGAAGAGCTGCCAGGGGTGTATTCAGCAAGGGACTTTGTAGGCTGGTACAATGGACTTCCAGACAATAGACATGTGAGCATCAAACTTTTAAAGGAAACCGCTGATCAATATTTTACCTATAGGCTATGGGGCATATTCAGTTGAACAAGGACATTTTTGCTGAGGCTCACAAAAGTCCTGGCAGCTGCAGGGTTTTCAGTTAGACGTGACAATTTTTTAGCGTGGTAAATTCTAGGAGTTAACTGTTTGTTTTCTCGCAGATTCCGGCAGGTGCAAACTTTGGAAAAACCATTATTTGAAGGTGTCCATTTTGGGACTTGCTTTAGATCCCCTTGCTTCCTTTTCTCCCCCTAATGACTAATTATGCAATTGGAATTTTACAACTTGTTTAACTGGGCCAATCATTACATGTCATTATTGGGGTATACTTTTGTAAAGTGCAGAATAATTCGTTATAAAGATGTGGGACAGATATATGTGGGTGTTATATGGACGGGACAGGTATCTTAAAAACTTTACAGGTGGGATTTAAAGGTGTTTTTTAAAGTTGCCTAAAATTACCCCAACATCAACTCTTTTACATTTCTCTATCGTCCTAGTGGATGCTGGGGTTCCTGAAAGGACCATGGGGAATAGCGGCTCCGCAGGAGACAGGGCACAAAAAGTAAAGCTTTAGGATCAGGTGGTGTGCACTGGCTCCTCCCCCTATGACCCTCCTCCAAGCCTCAGTTAGATTTTTGTGCCCGGCCGAGAAGGGTGCAATCTAGGTGGCTCTCCTAAAGAGCTGCTTAGAAAAGTTTAGCTTAGGTTTTTTATTTTACAGTGAGTCCTGCTGGCAACAGGATCACTGCAACGAGGGACTTAGGGGAGAAGAAGTGAACTCACCTGCGTGCAGGATGGATTGGCTTCTTTGGCTACTGGACATTAGCTCCAGAGGGACGATCACAGGTACAGCCTGGATGGTCACCGGAGCCTCGCCGCCGGCCCCCTTGCAGATGCTGAAACGAGAAGAGGTCCAGAATCGGCGGCAGAAGACTCCTCAGTCTTCTTAAGGTAGCGCACAGCACTGCAGCTGTGCGCCATTTCCTCTCAGCACACTTCACACGGCAGTCACTGAGGGTGCAGGGCGCTGGGAGGGGGGCGCCCTGGGAGGCAAATGAAAACCTTTTTTGGCTAAAAATACCTCACATATAGCCTCCGGGGGCTATATGGAGATATTTAACCCCTGCCAGAATCCATTAAAGAGCGGGAGACGAGCCCGCCGAAAAAGGTGCGGGGCCTATCTCCTCAGCACACAGCGCCATTTTCCCTCATAGAAAGGCTGGAGGGAAGGCTCCCAGGCTCTCCCCTGCACTGCACTACAGAAACAAGGTTAAAACAGAGAGGGGGGGCACTAATTTGGCGTTAGAAATATATAAAAGATGCTATAAGGGAAAACACTTATATAAGGTTGTCCCTATATAATTATAGCGTTTTTGGTGTGTGCTGGCAAACTCTCCCTCTGTCTCTCCAAAGGGCTAGTGGGTCCTGTCCTCTATCAGAGCATTCCCTGTGTGTGTGCTGTGTGTCGGTACGTGTGTGTCGACATGTATGAGGACGATGTTGGTGAGGAGGCGGAGCAATTGCCTGTAATGGTGATGTCACTCTCTAGGGAGTCGACACCGGAATGGATGGCTTATTTAGGGAATTACGTGATAATGTCAACACGCTGCAAGGTCGGTTGACGACATGAGACGGCCGACAAACAATTAGTACCGGTCCAGACGTCTCAGAAACACCGTCAGGGGTTTTAAAACGCCCGTTTACTTTAGTCGGTCGACACAGACACAGACACGGACACTGAATCCAGTGTCGACGGTGAATAAACAAACGTATTCCTTATTAGGGCCACACGTTAAGGGCAATGAAGGAGGTGTTACATATTTCTGATACTACAAGTACCACAAAAGAGGGTATTATGTGGGATGTGAAAAAACTACCGTAGTTTTTCCTGAATCAGATAAATTAAATGAAGTGTGTGATGATGCGTGGGTTCCCCCCGATAGAAAATTATGGGCGGTATACCCTTTCCCGCCAGAAGTTAGGGCGCGTTGGGAAACACCCCTTAGGGTGGATAAGGCGCTCACACGCTTATCAAAACAAGTGGCGGTACCGTCTATAGATAGGGCCGTCCTCAAGGAGCCAGCTGACAGGAGGCTGGAAAATATCATAAAAAGTATATACACACATACTGGTGTTATACTGCGACCAGCGATCGCCTCAGCCTGGATGTGCAGAGCTGGGGTGGCTTGGTCGGATTCCCTGACTAAAAATATTGATACCCTTGACAGGGACAGTATTTTATTGACTATAGAGCATTTAAAGGATGCATTTTCTATATATGCGAGATGCACAGAGGGATATTTGCACTCTGGCATCAAGAGTAAGTGCGATGTCCATATCTGCCAGAAGATGTTTATGGACACGACAGTGGTCAGGTGATGCAGATTCCAAACGGCACAAAGGTGTATTGCCGTATAAAGGAAGAGGAGTTATTTGGGGTCGGTCCATCGGACCTGGTGGCCACGGCAACTGCTGGAAAATCCACCGTTTTTACCCTAAGTCACATCTCTGCAGAAAAAGACACCGTCTTTTCAGCCTCAGTCCTTTCGTCCCTATAAGAGTCATATCTGCCCAGGGATAGAGGAAAGGGAAGAAGACTGCAGCAGGCAGCCCATTCCCAGGAACAGAAGCGTTCCACCGCTTCTGCCAAGCTCTCAGCATGACGCTGGGACCGTACAGGACCCCTGGATCCTACATGTAGTATCCCAGGGGTACAGATTGGAATGTCGAGACGTTTCCCCTTCGCAGGCTCCTGAAGTCTGGTTTACCAAGGTCTCCCTCCGACAAGGAGGCAGTATGGGAAACAATTCACAAGCTGTATTCCCAGCAGGTGATAATCAAATTACCCCTCCTACAACAAGAAAAGGGGTATTATTCCACATTATATTGTGGTACTGAAGCCAGAAGGCTAGGTGAGACCTATTCTAAATCTAAAAAAATTTGAACACTTACAAAGGTTCAAATCAAGATGGAGTCACTCAGAGCAGTGATAACGAACCAGGAAGAAGGGGACTATATAGTGTCCCGAGACATCAGGGATGCTTACCTCCATGTCCAAAATTTGCCCTTCTCACTAAGGGTACCTCAGGTTCGTGGTACAGAACTGTCACTATCAGTTTCAGACGCTGCCGTTTGGATTGTCCACGGCACCCCGGGTCTTTACCAAGGTAATGGCCGAAATGATGATTCTTCTTCGAAGAAAAGGCGTCTTAATTATCCCTTACTTGGACGATCTCCTGATAAGGGCAAAGTCCAGGGAACAGTTGGAGGTCGGAGTAGCACTATCTCGGATACTGCTACAACAGCACGGGTGGATTCTAAATATTCCAAAATCGCAGCTGATCCCAACGACAAGTCTGCTGTGCCTAGGGATGATTCTGGACACAGTCCAGAAAAAGGTGTTTCTCCCGGAAGAGAAAGCCAGGGAGTTATCCGAGCTAGTCAGGAACCTCCTAAAATCAGTGCATCATTGCACAAGGGTCCTGGTAAAGATGGTGACTTCCTACGAAGCAATTCCATTCGGCAGATTTCACGCAAGAATTTTTCAGTGGGATCTGCTGGACAAATGGTCCGGATCGCATCTTCAGATGCATCAGCGGATAACCCTATATCCAAGGACAAGGGTGTCTCTCCTGTGGTGGTTACAGAGTGCTCATCTTCTAGAGGGCCGCAGATTCGGCATTCAGGATTGGATGCTGGTGACCACGGAGGCCAGCCCGAGAGGCTGGGGAGCAGTCACACAAGGAAAAAATTTCCAGGGAGTGTGATCAAGTCTGGAGACTTTTCTCCACATAAATATACTGGAGCTAAGGGTAAATTTATAATACTCTAAGCTTAGCAAGACCTCTGCTTCAAGGTCAGCCGGTATTGATCCAGTGGGAAAAACATCACGGCAGTCGCCCACGTAAATAGACAGGGCGGCACAAGAAGCAGGAGGGCAATGGCAAAAACTGCAAGGACTTTTCGCTGGGCGGAAAATCATGTGATAGCACTGTCAGCAGTGTTTCATTCCGGGAATGGAAACTGGGAAGCAGACTTCCTCAGCAGGCACGACCTCCACCCGGCAGAATGGAAACTTCATCGGGAAGTTTTCCACATGATTGTAAACCGTTGGGAAATACCAAAGGTGGACATGATGGCGTCCCGTCTGAACAAAAAACGGGACAGGTATTGCGCCAGGTTAAGAGACCCTCAGGCAATAGCTGTGGACGTTCTGGTAACACCATGGATGTACCAGTCGGTGTATGTGTTCCATCCTCTGCTTCTCATACCTAAGGTACTGAGACTTATAAGACGTAGAGGAGTAAGAACTATACTCATGGCTCCGGATTGGCCAAGAAGGACTTGGTACCCGGAACTTCAAGAGATGCTCACAGAGGACTTATGGCCTCTGCCGCTAAGAAGGGACTTGTTTCAGCAAGTACCATGTCTGTTCCAAGACTTACCGCAGCTGCGTTTGACGGCATGGCGGTGGAACGCCGGATCCTAAGGGAAAAAGGCATTCCGGAAGAGGTCATTCCTACCCTGGTCAAAGCCAGAAAGGAGGTGACCGCACAACATTATCACCACATGTGGCAAAAATATGTTGCGTGGTGTGAGGCCAGAAAGGCCCCACGGAGAAATTTCAACTCGGTCGATTCCTGCATTTCCTGCAAACAGGAGTGTCTATGGGCCTCAAATTGGGGTCCATTAAGGTTCAAATTTCGGCCCTGTCGATTTTCTTCCAGAAAGAAGTGGCTTCAGTTCCTGAAGTCCAGAAGTTTGTCAAGGGAGTATTGCATATACAACCCCCTTTTGTGCCTCCAGTGGCACTGTGGGATCTCAACGTAGTTCTGGGATTCCTCAAATCACATTGGTTTAAAACCAGTCAAATCTGTGGATTTGAAGCATCTCACATGAAAAGTGACCATGCTCTTGGCCCTGGCCTGGACCAGGCGAGTGTCAAATTGGTGGTTTTTTTCTCAAAAAAGCCCATATCTGGTTGTCCATTTGGACAGGGCAGAGCTGCGGACTCGTCCCCAGTTCTCTCCCTAAGGTGCTGTCAGTGTTTCACCTAAACCAGCTTATTTTGGTGCCTTGCGCCTACTAGGGACTTGGAGGACTCCAGGTTGCTAGATGTTGTCAGGGCCCTGTAAATATAGGTTCCAGGACGGCTGGAGTCAGGAAAACTGACTTGCTGTTATCCTGTATGCACCCAACAAACTGGGTGCTCTTGCTTCTAAGCAGACGATTGCTAGTTGGATGTGTAATACAATTCAGCTTGCACATTCTGTGGCAGGCCTGCCACAGCCAAAATATGTAAATGCCCATTCCACAAGGAAGGTGGGCTTATCTTGGGCGGCTGCCCGAGGGGTCTCGGCTTTACAACTTTGCCGAGCGGCTATTTAGTCAGGGGCAAACACGTTGGTAAAATCCTACAAATTTGATACCCTGGCTAAGGAGGACCTGGAGTTCTCTCATTCGGTGCTGCAGAGTCATCCGCACTCTCCCGCCCGTTTGGGAGCTTTGGTATTATCCCCATGGTCCTTTCAGGAACCCCAGCATCCACTAGGACGATAGAGAAAATAAGAATTTACTTACCGATAATTCTATTTCTCGGAGTCCGTAGTGGATGCTGGGCGCCCATCCCAAGTGCGGGTTATCTGCAATACTTGTACATAGTTACAAAAATCGGGTTATTATTGTTGTGAGCCATCTTTTCAGAGGCTCCGCTGTTATCATACTGTTAACTGGGTTCAGATCACAGGTTGTACAGTGTGATTGGTGTGGCTGGTATGAGTCTTACCCGGGATTCAAAATCCTTCCTTATTGTGTACGCTCGTCCGGGCACAGTATCCTAACTGAGGCTTGGAGGAGGGTCATAGGGGGAGGAGCCAGTGCACACCACCTGATCCTAAAGCTTTACTTTTTGTGCCCTGTCTCCTGCGGAGCCGCTATTCCCCATGGTCCTTTCAGGAACCCCAGCATCCACTACGGACTCCGAGAAATAGAATTATCGGTAAGTAAATTCTTATTTTTATGCACACCAAATTTAAAGTAATTAAAATGCTTAAAAAATAAAAAATGCTATAATCAGCCATTTTCAAAGCATATTATAGTAATAATTATCTATACTGTTACCCAATATTTATTTGTAGTTTTTTGTTGAGGTACAGGCTGACTTCTCCATATTTTTATTTTATTTTTTTTTAAGAAAAAATTGTTTTTTTGCTGGAGAAAATATTGTGCCAAGTGGTTTTTTTTATTTTTTATTTATTTTTTTCAAATGGGATAGCAGGAGAATTGGGAGCACAGTTACTGTGGTAATGGGGAAAAAGGGTGTTATATCCGCGTTAAGTTTTGTAGGAAAAACCTTGTGTTCAATTGAATATGCCCCTTAGTGTATGCGATGGTGATGTCAACATCCTCCTCAAACTGGAAATCAGTTGCTTTTTATGTTAAATCACTACACTACAATCATGCTGGAGTTCTAGTAAAGAATCTAGTTTTTGTCTGGTTTAAATTACAAATTACATTTCCCCACTGTTTTAGCAATGATTCAATGTTTATTTTGTTGTACTCCATTTTTACACAACTCTACACAAAGGGATGTAGCAATGGGAGCCCAGTACTGATCACTGGTCTATGAGGAGGGGGAGCAGCATCCGGGGGTGTATCACATTTCCGTATAATCTGTATCATGCTGGCTGCACTGTCAATCATAACCAAGCTCCTTTTTTTTCTTTCTTTTTTTTTTAAAGAAAGAAACGTGTGTATGTGTGTGCATATATATATGCATGTGTGTGTGTGTATATATGTATGTATGTATGTGTATATATATATATATATATATATATATATATATATATATGCACATGCACACAATGGAAAAGATGTCTGGCACTCTCGAACAAGTGTTCGGGAGAGACACACACCTCGTAGTGAAACTCTATAAAGAATACAATAAGGACCATAATCTTAGCAGTAGTATTTTATATAGTTTCTGCCCATGCAGAAGCCATATATAGGGATCATCTGTTTGGTAACAAGCATCCACTTCTTAAGAACTATGCTACTATCTGCAAACTGTTGTGGATGCTAAAGCGCCTGATAATTCACAGCGGAACACTGTGAGTTATGACATTGTCAGTGCCTAAGCCATTGTCGCTTGCCTTAAATCAAGATTAACCTGCCAAGCTGTGCATTATTGTTGCTCCTTCTCCAGGTGATCACTCACCTGGAGACATTCAGGTGAGCGATCATCTTCCAGATGTGCTCTAGGAGACCCCAGCACTAGACTCACCTCCCCATCTCCTTCCTCCAGCAACCTGATTTTCTTTAAATTCTTTCTTCTTATCGGAGCCCTGGAGCTGCTTCATGGAGCAGTTTTCCTAAGGCTTGCCATTGGCAGCACTCCCAGTTACGCCATCTAGGCTTATGTCACCATGCAGACAAAGAAGCTGGAAGCACAGAATTTGCCCCCTTTTCTGAGAGTGCTTTATATAATTGTCCTAAAGGGAGTGCAAATATTGTTTTGTATGCGTGTACAGTGTACATTTTCTATGCCTCTTCTGTGCGCACCTGATTTATCTGCATGTTTCTCCAGTTGCCAGTCCTAGGTGATTTGTCAGGTGACTATCCTTTTTCACTGAAACTACAGTGCAGACTATGGACTACAAAACTGTTAGGATATTGAACATGTTCATTTTTTTTAACATAGATTTCCTGAATCATTATGTAGTGTGAGGACAGCTAACATATCATTCTGACACTGGAAAATGACAGGGGTCATGCTCACTGTCATTGTGTTGTACTGCTGCCGTGTCCTATTGGTGTAGGAACCTTCAGAGAGCGAGTGCTTTTTGTCAGTGCACTAAATACAAGAATGCTTTGGTGGAGAACTCCTTTTAGGCTTAGGGACCTAATTCAGACCTGATTGTAGCAGCAAATTTATTAGCAGATGGGCAGAGGTGGCAGATATAACATTTGCAGAGAGAGTTAGATTTGGGAGGGTTATATTGTTTCTGTGCAGGGTAAATACTGGCTTGTTTATTTTTACACTGTAATTTAGATTTCAGTTTTAACACACCCCACCCAAATCTAACTCTATCTGAACGTGTTACAACTACACCCCCCGCATTATATATGGTTTTGCCCATCTGCTAACAAATTTGCTGCTACAATCAGGTCTGGATTAGGCCCTGGGAACTGCATGTTAAAGCAGCAAAACCCTGCATAGACATTTATTACACATATACAGCATGTATATCTTCCCCCTATGGCTATATTTCTCTGACGTCCTAAGTGGATGCTGGGGACTCCGTCAGGACCATGGGGATTAGCGGCTCCGCAGGAGACAGGGCACAAAAGTAAAAGCTTTAGGATCAGGTGGTGTGCACTGGCTCCTCCCCCTATGACCCTCCTCCAAGCCTCAGTTAGATTTTTGTGCCCGGCCGAGAAGGGTGCAATCTAGGTGGCTCTCCTAAAGAGCTGCTTAGAGTAAAAGTTTGTTAGGTTTTTATTTTCAGTGAGTCCTGCTGGCAACAGGCTCACTGCTACGAGGGACTTAGGGGAGAGAAGTGAACTCACCTGCGTGCAGGATGGATTGGCTTCTTAGGCTACTGGACACCATTAGCTCCAGAGGGAGTCGGAACACAGGTCTCACCCTGGGGTTCGTCCCGGAGCCGCGCCGCCGACCCCCCTTGCAGATGCCGAAAAGTGAAGGTCCAGAAACGGCGGCAGAAGACTCTTCTGTCTTCATAAGGTAGCGCACAGCACTGCAGCTGTGCGCCATTGTTGTCAGCACACTTCATAGCAGCGGTCACTGAGGGTGCAGGGCGCTGGGGGGGGGGCGCCCTGGGCAGCAATGATAGTACCTTATTCTGGCTAAAAATACATCACATATAGCCCCTGGGGGCTATATGGATGTATTTAACCCCTGCCAGGTCTCAGAAAAACGGGAGAAGAAGCCCGCCGAAAAGGGGGCGGGGCCTATTCTCCTCAGCACACAGCGCCATTTTCCCTCACAGAAATGCTGGTGGGAAGGCTCCCAGGCTCTCCCCTGCACTGCACTACAGAAACAGGGTTAAAACAGAGAGGGGGGGCACTTATTTGGCGATATGTATATATATATTAAAATGCTATAAGGGAAAAACACTTATATAAAGGTTGTCCCTGTATAATTATAGCGTTTTTGGTGTGTGCTGGCAAACTCTCCCTCTGTCTCCCCAAAGGGCTAGTGGGGTCCTGTCCTCTATCAGAGCATTCCCTGTGTGTGTGCTGTGTGTCGGTACGTGTGTGTCGACATGTATGAGGACGATGTTGGTGAGGAGGCGGAGCAATTGCCTGAAATGGTGATGTCACTCTCTAGGGAGTCGACACCGGAATGGATGGCTTATTTAAGGAATTACGTGATAATGTCAACACGCTGCAAGGTCGGTTGACGACATGAGACGGCCGGCAAACAAATTAGTACCTGTCCAGGCGTCTCAAACACCGTCAGGGGCTGTAAAACGCTCATTTACCTCAGTCGGTCGACACAGACACGGACACTGACTCCAGTGTCGACGGTGAAGAAACAAACGTATTTTCCTTTAGGGCCACACGTTACATGTTAAGGGCAATGAAGGAGGTGTTACATATTTCTGATACTACAAGTACCACAAGAAGGGTATTATGTGGGGTGTGAAAAAACTACCTGTAGTTTTTCCTGAAACAGATAAATTAAATGAAGTGTGTGATGATGCGTGGGTTTCCCCCGATAGAAAATTATTGGCGGTATACCCTTTCCCGCCAGAAGTTAGGGCGCGTTGGGAAACACCCTTTAGGGTGGATAAGGCGCTCACACGCTTATCAAAACAAGTGGCGGTACCGTCTCCAGATAGGGCCGCCCTCAAGGAGCCAGCTGAGAGGCTGGAAAATATCCTAAAAAGGTATATACACACATACTGGTGTTATACTGCGACCAGCGATCGCCTCAGCCTGGATGTGCAGCGCTGGGGTGGCTTGGTCGGATTCCCTGACTGAAAATATTGATACCCTTGACAGGGACAGTATTTTATTGACTATAGAGCATTTAAAGGATGCATTTCTATATATGCGAGATGCACAGAGGGATATTTGCACTCTGGCATCAAGCGTAAGTGCGATGTCCATATCTGCCAGAAGATGTTTATGGACACGACAGTGGTCAGGTGATGCAGATTCCAAACGGCACATGGAAGTATTGCCGTATAAAGGGGAGGAGTTATTTGGGGTCGGTCCATCGGACCTGGTGGCCTCGGCAACAGCTGAAAAATCCACCTTTTTTACCCCAAATCACATCTCAGCAGAAAAAGACACCGTCTTTTCAGCCTCAGTCCTTTCGTCCCCATAAGGGCAAGCGGGCAAAAGGCCAGTCATATCTGCCCAGGGATAGAGGAAAGGGAAGAAGACTGCAGCAGGCAGCCCATTCCCAGGAACAGAAGCCCTCCACAGCTTCTGCCAAGTCCTCAGCATGACGCTGGGGCCGTACAAGCGGACTCAAGTGCGGTGGGGGGTCGTCTCAAGAGTTTCAGCGCGTAGTGGGCTCACTCGCAAGTGGACCCCTGGATCCTACAAGTAGTATCCCAGGGGTACAGACTGGAGATTCGAGACGTCTCCCCCTCGCAGGCTCCTGATGTCTGCTTTACCAACGTCTTCCTCCGACAGGGAGGCAGTATTGGAAACAATTCACAAGCTGTATTCCCAGCAGGTGATAATCAAAGTACCCCTCCTACAACAAGGAAAGGGGTATTATTCCACACTATATTGTGGTACTGAAGCCAGACGGCTCGGTGAGACCTATTCTAAATGGGAAATCTTTGAACACTTACATACAAAGGTTCAAATCAAGATGGAGTCACTCAGAGCAGTGATAGCGAACCAGGAAGAAGGGGACTATATGGTGTCCCTGGACATCAAGGATGCTTACCTCCATGTCCCAAATTGCCCTTCTCACCAAGGGTACCTCAGGTTCGTGGTACGGAACTGTCACTATCAGTTTCAGACGCTGCCGTTTGGATTGTCCACGGCACCCCGGGTCTTTACCAAAGTAATGGCCAAAATGATGATTCTTCTTCAAAGAAAAGGCGTCTTAATTATCCCTTACTTGGACGATCTCCTGATAAGGGCAAGGTCCAGAGAACAGTTGGAAGTCGGAGTAGCACTATCTCAAGTAGTTCTACGACAGCACGGGTGGATTCTAAATATCCAAAATCGCAGCCGTTTCCGACGACACGTCTGCTGTTCCTAGGGATGGTTCTGGACACAGTCCAGAAAAAGGTGTTTCTCCCGGAGGAGAAAGCCAGGGAGTTATCCGAGCTAGTCAGGAACCTCCTAAAACCAGGAAAAGTGTCAGTGCATCATTGCACAAGAGTCCTGGGAAAAATGGTGGCTTATTACGAAGCGATTCCATTCGGCAGATTCCACGCAAGAACTTTTCAGTGGGATCTGCTGGACAAATGGTCCGGATCGCATTTTCAGATGCATCAGCGGATAACCCTATCTCCAAGGACAAGGGTGTCTCTCCTGTGGTGGTTACAGAGTGCTCATCTTCTAGAGGGCCGTAGATTCGGCATTCAGGATTGGATGCTGGTGACCACGGAGGCCAGCCTGAGATGCTGGGGAGCAGTCACACAGGGAAAAAATTTCCAGGGAGTGTGATCAAGTCTGGAGATTTTTCTCCACATAAATATACTGGAGCTAAGGGCAATTTACAATGCTCTAAGCTTAGCAAGACCTCTGCTTCAAGGTCAGCCGGTATTGATCCAGTGGGACAACATCACGGCAGTCGCCCACGTAAACAGACAGGGCGGCACAAGAAGCAGGAGGGCAATGGCAGAAACTGCAAGGATTTTTCGCTGGGCGGAAAATCATGTGATAGCACTGTCAGCAGTGTTCATTCCGGGAGTGGACAACTGGGAAGCAGACTTCCTCAGCAGGCACAACCTCCACCCGGGAGAGTGGGGACTTCATCGGGAAGTCTTCCACATGATTGTGAACCGTTGGAAAAGACCAAAGGTGGACATGATGGCGTCCCGCCTGAACAAAAAACTGGACAAGTATTGCGCCAGGTCAAAAGACCCTCAGGCAATAGCTGTGGACGTTCTGGTAACACCGTGGGTGTACCAGTCGGTGTATGTCTTCCCTCCTCTGCTTCTCATACCCAAGGTATTGAGAATTAGAAGACGTAGAGGAGTAAGAACTATACTCGTGGCTCCGGATTGGCCAAGAAGGACTTGGTACCCGGAACTTCAAGAGATGCTCACAGAGGATTCATGGCCTCTGCCGCTAAGAAGGGACTTGCTTCAGCAAGTACCATGTCTGTTCCAAGACTTACCGCGGCTGCGTTTGACGGCATGGCGGTTGAACGCCGGATCCCTAGGGAAAAAGGGCATTCCGGAAGAGGTCATTCCTACCCTGGTCAAAGCCAGGAAGGAGGTGACCGCACAACATTATCACCACATGTGGCGAAAATATGTTGCGTGGTGTGAGGCCAGGAAGGCCCCATGAAGAAATTTCAACTCTGTCGTTTCCTGCATTTCCTGCAAACAGGAGTGTCTATGGGCCTCAAATTGGGGTCCATTAAGGTTCAAATTTCGGCCCTGTCGATTTTCTTCCAGAAAGAATTGGCTTCAGTTCCTGAAGTCCAGAAGTTTGTCAAGGGAGTACTGCATATACAACCCCCTTTTGTGCCTCCAGTGGCACTGTGGGATCTCAACGTAGTTCTGGGATTCCTAAAATCACATTGGTTTAAACCGCTCAAATCTGTGGATTTGAAATATCTCACAGGGAAAGTGACCATGCTGTTGGCCCTGGCCTCGGCCAGGCGAGTGTCAGAATTGGCGGCGTTTGTCTCAAAAAAGCCCATATCTGATTGTCCATTCGGACAGGGCAGAGCTGCGGACTCATCCCCAGTTTCTCCCTAAGGTGGTGTCAGTGTTTCACCCGAACCAGCTTATTGTGGTACCTGCGGCTACTAGGGACTTGGAGGACTCCAAGTTGCTAGATGTTGTCAGGGCCCTGAAAATATAGTTTCCAGGACGGCTGGAGTCAGGAAAACTGACTTGCTGTTATCCTGTATGCACCCAACAAACTGGGTGCTCTTGCTTCTAAGCAGACGATTGCTAGTTGGATGTGTAGTACAATTCAGCTTGCACATTCTGTGGCAGGCCTGCCACAGCCAAAATATGTAAATGCCCATTCCACAAGGAAGGTGGGCTCATCTTGGGCGGCTGCCCGAGGGGTCTCGGCTTTACAACTTTGCCGAGCTGATACTTGGTCAGGGGCACACCCTGACTGAGGAGGACCTGGAGTTCTCTCATTCGGTGCTGCAGAGTCATCCGCACTCTCCCGCCCGTTTGGGAGCTTTGGTATAATCCCCATGGTCCTGACGGAGTCCCCAGCATCCACTTAGGACGTCAGAGAAAATAAGAATTTACTTACCGATAATTCTATTTCTCGTAGTCCGTAGTGGATGCTGGGCGCCCATCCCAAGTGCGGATTGTCTGCAATACTTGTATATAGTTATTGTTACAAAAATCGGGTTATTATTGTTGTGAGCCATCTTTTCAGATGCTCCGCTGTTATCATGCTGTTAACTGGGTTCAGATCACAGGTTGTACAGTGTGATTGGTGTGGCTGGTATGAGTCTTACCCGGGATTCAAAATCCTTCCTTATTGTGTACGCTCGTCCGGGCACAGTATCCTAACTGAGGCTTGGAGGAGGGTCATAGGGGGAGGAGCCAGTGCACACCACCTGATCCTAAAGCTTTTACTTTTGTGCCCTGTCTCCTGCGGAGCCGCTAATCCCCATGGTCCTGACGGAGTCCCCAGCATCCACTACGGACTACGAGAAATAGAATTATCGGTAAGTAAATTCTTATTTTTGTACATCTATATTAACATACCATTTTTTTTTTTTTTTGACGAACATTAATCTGGGCCTCCACGTGTTAATCATTTGTATTTAGGAGCACACACACTTACTGTAATAATGCTGCAGAGACCACTGACAACTAGATATGATGTGATCTTTTCTATGTCACAGTTATCTCCAGACCTGGGCAGCGAGACTGCTGTCATCTTGGGACAGGGGAATGTAGCACTTGACATTGCAAGAATCCTGCTATCCCCTCTTGATCTGTTAAAGGTAAGTGGCCAGACTTTAGCACCCTGCTTTTGCCATCTGCTCTGTTATAGACTGGATTTATTTTTGCTTTTACAGAAGACTGATATCACACAGTCTGCTCTTGAAGCCCTTTCTAAGAGTCGTGTTAAGAGAGTCTGGCTTGTTGGACGTCGTGGGCCTCTGCAGGTGGCATTTACAATAAAGGTACATGTTCAAGATCATCTTCAACATGTAATATGTATTTACATGCCATGTTTTCAGTTATAAGTTCTCAAACTATTCGGCAGAGAAGGAGACTGGTCATGTCGGGATTTAGGATATTTTCCCCATTGCTGATCCTATCTTGGCACTGGGGCTGATCACATTCCAGCAACAATATCCGTAATTTATTTTCTGAAATGCCCACAGTAACTATACCTTGTTTTAATCCGAAGACTTTTCATAAAATGCCATTAACCTGCTAATTCCTACTAAAAAGGCCAAAAAAAAGGGGTGGCAAGTGGTATTTGTTTTTGTTTTTTTGTTTTGTTTTTTTGTAATAGCAAGAAAGTTAAATATAGAAAATATGTGCATTTATTTATTAATGCTAAATTATATTCCTTAACTGTAGGAATTACGAGAGATGATTCACCTGCCAGGGACTCGTCCGCTATATTGTTCTTCTGATTTCAATGGCCTGGGAGATGTTGTAAAAGGTAAGGAGAGCCGATCTGCTGACTACGTTTTCATGGTTAATTCCCTTGCATAGAAAAATAATTTTTCTACATCTTTATCTATACTACAGATGTGTCCTCTTATATCCTTGCTGCAGTCACCCTAAACAGCCCTTGAAGTCGTGCCATGCCGTGGCGGGACTCTGTAGCGCCAATAGTCTTTTTTTAGTGGGGTTTTTTTTTTTTCCTATGTAAATGCATCTTAGATGGAAAGTAATGTAATAGGACGTGCAAGGAGCTTCTGCTAACTAAAATGATAGGCAGCATGCCTATATTCTGTGTAATTGCGGCTCTATCTGCATCCGAAATTCCACTTTATGGTGTTTTCCATGAAAACACTGTAGCATAGCATTTTGTATGAAAATACAGTCGGCATGGCGTGACTTCAAGGGCTGTTTAACGTAACTGCAGCAAGGATGTAAGATGACACATTACATTACTTTGCATCTAAGATGCATTTTTGCTGGAAAAAATGCAAAAAAAGATGCTCGGCACTACAGAGTCACACTGCACTTATGCGTAATGTGTAATGCGACTTGTAGCGCTCGGGGCAAAGATTTAAGAGGACACATCTAATAGATAGAAAATACTGTGTTCCTTGTGTTGCGGATGATCAGTCAACACGGTCAAAAGGTTGACAGTGCAAAAGGTCGACAGGTTCAAATAGGCAACATGATAATGGATGGCACAAGTTGTTGTTGTTTTTTTTCTTCTACTTTTCTCTTACGTCCTAGAGGATACTGGGGTCCATTTTAGTACCATGGGGTATAGACTGTTCCGCAGGAGCCTTCGGCACTTTAAGACTTTTTAACAGTGTGAACTGGCTCCTCCCTCTATGCCCCTCCTCCAGACCTCAGTTTAGAAAATGTGCCCAGGAAACTGGATGCACACCAGTGGAGCTCTACAGAGTTATGCTGGAAAAGACTTTGTTAGGTTTTTTTTATTTTACAGGGAAGCTGCTGGCAACAGCTTCCCTGCTTCGTGGGACTTAGGGGGGGAAGTAGGAACCAACTTCTCAGTCAGTTTAATGGCTCTGCTTCCGCTGACAGGACACCATTAGCTCCTGAAGAGGGTACTGAACACAGCCCAAGCCTGGCCAGCGTTCACTCCCACAGCATTGCGCCACCCCCTAACAGAGTCAGAAGGCTGGTGAGAATATTACCGGAGTTCTGCAGAGAGGGGCCCTCCGGCCATCATGGCGGTATAAAGGTACCAGCGCAGCGTGGGACGCTGCGCAGCAACTTGTCTACATGTCTCTCAGCACAGGGTGCAGAGCGCGCGCGGTGGGGGGTGGGGGGGTTGCGCTCTGAGGGACATGACAAATCCTAACTCTCACTGCCAAAATGTACATACATGTGAGCCGCTGATGTACACTACCCCCGCCAGTATAAATATTACCGTGGCTGAACCGCGCCATTACAGGGGCAGGTCTTCACCTCAGAATTGCTTGTAACACTCAATTGGCACCATTTTCTCGTCACAGAGACGCCGGAGTGCTGATCCTGCAGGCTATTTCTCCTCACACATAGCTGATCTAAGTACCAGGGTGTTATAGAAGGGGAGAGGAGCACATAATTTATTGAAGTCTGCGGGCTTCACATTGGATAAAGAAGGGCTGTTTTGGTATATATGTATATTCATTGTATGTAATACATATAGGGCGCGTGGTGTGGACTGGCAATTCCCTCTGGGTCCCTCTGACAGACATTAGTGTAGGTCTGTCCCCATTAGCTCCAGAGTCTGTGTGAGTGGTGTGACTATACACACGTGTAACATGTCTAGAGAAAGTTCTTTCCCAGAGGAACCCATGTTAGAGGCACAAGAGTGTTCTGAGCCTGTGTGGGTGAGAAAGCTGCAGAGTAATATGGCTAAACTAGCGAAGAAATTCTGAGTCTGAGGAACAGACAAAGCATTGGGGACAGTCTGTGGAAGATGCTCTATTTGCTGATTGTTCCACATCATCCAGTTCCCAGAAAAGGTCCCTGGCGCAAATTATGCAAAGAGACACTGACACAGATTCCGACACTGACGTCGACACTGGGGATTTGAGGGCGGTAGACCCCAAACTGGCTAAGAGCATTGAATGTATGATAGTCGCTATAAAAGAGGTGTTGGAATTTCTTGACACAACACCTCCACCTGAGGAAAAAGATTATTTTAAATTAAATAAAAAACAGGTGGTGACTTTTCCTCCGTCTAAGGACTTGAATAAATTTTAACCCGGAAAATAAATTTGCTATCCCTAAAAGGTTGCGGGTAGCGTACCCTTTCCCAGAAGAGGATAGGCGTAAGTGGGAGTCACCCCCAAGATAGACACCTCAGTTTCTAGGTTGTCAAAGAAAATAATTTTGCCTGCCCCAGGGTCAGTTTCATTAAAAGAACCTGCTGACCGCAAATTAGAGACTACTTTAAAGTCCATCTATATTGCTACGGGTACGTTACTCAGGCCCACAATTGCTTCTGCATGGGCAGATAACTTAATTGTTAGTATTGACACGGTCGATAAAGATGACATGTTGCAAATTCTAGGTCATATCAAAGATTCTGCAGGTTATTTGGTTGAGGCTATGAAGGATGTAGGCTTACTGGGCTCACGTGCCTCTGCTATGGCCGTTTCAGCCCACAGGGCGCTCTGGATACGCCAGTGGAATGCTGACGCAGAATCCAAAAGAAATATTGAGGCGCTCCCATACAATGGTGAGGCCCTCTTTGGAGAGAAATTAGATGCCATGATATCAACTACTACGTCTGGCAAGTCAGCTTTTCTGCCGTCGGCAGTTACGCCGGCTAAAAAAGTATATCATTCTCATACTATGCAGTCCTTTCGGCCCAACAAGTACAAAAAGGCTAAAAGTACCCCTTTTTTCACAGAGCACAAGAGCAGAAGTCAGGAACTACTTCTGCAAAAACCACAGCATGACGCTGGGGCTCCTCTGCGGGAGTGCGATCGGGTGGGGGGCACGTCTACTATTTTTCAGCCAGGTCTGGCTTCGCTCAGACCTGGATCTTTGGGATTTACAGATAATATCCCAAGGTAATAAGTTGGAATTTCAAGACCTTCCCCCATGCTGATTTTTCAAATCGGCCTTACCAGTTTCTGCTCAGGACAGCGCAAATGTCCTGAACGCAATACACAAATTATGTCAAGACAAAGTAATTGCCTTGGTTTCTGCCGAACAAAGGAATCAAGGCTTTTATTCAAGCCTGTTTGTAGTACCGAAGCCGGATGACTTGGTCAGGCTGATTTTTAAACCTAAAATCTCTGAATCTTTATTTAAAAAGATTCAATTCAAGATGGAATCCTTGAGAGCGGTGATTGCCAGCTTGGAAGAAAAGGAATTTCTGGTGTCAGTGGACATCAAGGATGCTTACTTGCATGTTCCCATTTACCCGCCACATCAAGCATATACCTGAGGTTTGCAGTTCAGGATTGCCACTACCAATTCCAGACATTACCGTTCGGGCTCTCCACGGCTCTGAGAATATTCAAGGTGATGGCGGAGATGATGGTTCTCCTTCGCAAACAAAGAGTCAACATAATTCCATACCTGGACAATCTCCTCATAAAAGCGAGATCCAGGGACAAGCTAATCCAAAAGATAGCGTTATCCCTGACGGTACTTTAACAGCACGGTTGGATCATTAACTTTCCAAAATCTCAGTTGGAACCGACGATGAGGTTATCATTTTTGGAAATTATACTGGACACCGAGGTACAGAGAGTATTTCTACCGGTGGAAAAAGCTCAGGAGATCCAGAGCATGGTCAAACAACTTTTGAGACCAAGAACAGTATCAATTCATCAGTGCATTCGCCTGTTGGGGAAAATGGTAGCGGCTTACAAGGCGCTACAATATGGCCGATTCCATGCCAGGGTCTTCCAGTGGGACCTACTGGACAAGTGGTCCGGGTCGCATCTCCACATGCATCAAAAGATAATCTTGTCAGCAAAAGCCAGAATTTCGCTCCTGTGGTGGCTACAAATGTCTCACCACCCGGAGGGACGCAGGTTCGGGATTCAGACATGGATCCTGGTGACCACGGATGCATGTGTCTAAGGATGGGGAGCAGTCACACAAGGCGAAAGCTTCCAAGGAAGGTGGTCAAGTCAAGAATCTCGACTTCACATAAACATTCTGGAATTGAGAGCTGTTTACAACAGTCTGCATCAGGCGGCACACCTTCTTCAAGATCGTCCCATACAGATCCAGTCAGACAATGTAACGGCAGTAGCTTACATAAACCGTCAAGGCGGAACAAAAAGCAGAGCGGCAATGGCAAAGGTGACAAAGCTACTCCTCTGGGCAGAAAGACATGCAAAAGCTCATTTTCATTCCGGGAGTGGACAACTGGGAAGCAGACTTCCTCAGCAGACACGATCTCTATCCAGGAGAATGGGGCCTCCACCCAGAAGTCTTTGCGGAGGTTGCAAGTCGTTGGGGCGTTCCTCAAGTGGATATGATGGCATCACGCCTCAACATGAAGCTTCAGAAATATTGTTCCAGGTGCAGAGACCCACAAGCAATAGCGATAGATGCACTGGTGACCCAGTGGGTGTTTCAGTCGGTGTATCTGTTCCCTCCACTTCCGCTAATACCAAAAGTTCTCAAGATCATCAGAAGAACAAGGGTTCGAGCAATTATCATTGTTCCAGAATGGCCAAGGAGAGCTTGGTATCCAGATCTTCAAGAGTTATTACTGGAAGATCCTCGGCCTCTTCCTCTTCGCGAGGACCTGCTTCAGCAGGGGCCGTTAGTTTATCAGGATTTACCGCGGCTGCGTTTGACGGCATGGTTATTGAGCGCCAGATCCTAGCCCGTAAGGGTCTTCCTAGTGAAGTCATTCCCACACTTATTCTGGCCAGGAAAGGGGTAACGTCCAAACATTACCATCGGATTTGGAGAAAATATGTATCTTGGTGTGAATCCAAGAAGTCTCCTGCGGTGGAGTTTCAATTAGTACGACTTCTCCTATTTCTACAGGCGGGTGTGGATGCTGGACTGAGATTAGGATCTATATCAAGGTTCAGATTTCGGCCTTGTCGGTTTTCTTTCAGAAACAATTGGCTTCTCTTCCTGAGGTCCAGACCTTCGTGAAAGAGGTTCTGCGCATCCAACCTCCGTTTGTGCCTCCTGCGTCGCCATGGGATCTTTATGTGGTGCTGCAGTTCCTTAAATCGGACTGGTTTGAGCCTCTACAAGAGGTGGAGTTGAAGTTTCTTACTTGGAAAGTGGTCATGCTGTTGGCCTTGGCCTCAGGCAGACGAGTGTCTGAGTTAGGAGCTCTGTCACACAAAAGTCCTTACTTAATATTTCATGAAGATAGGGCTGAACTGAGAACACGTCTGCACTTTTTTCCAAAGGTTGTGTCTTCTTTTCATATCAACCAACCAGTGATGGTGCAAGTGGCTTCTGTCACCTCAGCCGTCCCAAAGTCCTTGGATGTCGTCAGAGCGTTGAGGACTTATGTCGCAAGAACGGCTAGGATAAGGAAAACAGAATCTTTGTTTCTCCTCTATGACCACAGCAAGATTGGGGGTCCTGCTTCTAAGCAGACTATTGCGCGCTGGATCAGAGGTATCATTCAGCACGCTCATTCCACGGCAGCATTGCCGTTACCGATTTCGGTAAAAGCCCACTCTACAAGTAAAGTGGGTTCATCCTGGGCGGCTGCCCGGGGTGTCTCGGCATTGCAAATCTGCCGAGCTGCTACTTGGTCAGGTGCAAACACGTTTGCTAAGTTTTAGAAGTTTGACACCTTGGCTGCTGACGACCTAAAATTTGGACAGTCAGTTCTGCAGGAACATTAGCACTTTCCTGCCCATACTGGGAGCTTTGGTATATCCCCATGGTACTAAAATGGAACCCAGCATCCTCTACGGACGTAAGAGAAAATAGGATTTTAATAACCTACCGGTAAATCCTTTTCTCTAACGTCCTAGTGGATGCTGGGGACTCTGTAAGGACCATGGGGAATAGACGGGCTCCGCAGGAGACATGGGCACTTTAAGAAAGAATTTAGATTCTGGTGTGCTCTGGCTCCTCCCTCTATGTCCCTCCTCCAGACCTCAGTTTGAATCTGTGCCCGGACGAGCTGTGTGCTGTTCAGTGAGCTCTCCTGAGCTTGCTGAAAGAAAGTATTTTGTTAGGTTTTTTTATTTTCAGGGAGCTCTGCTGGCAACAGACTCCCTGCATCGTGGGACTGAGGGGAGAGAAGCAGCCCTACTCTCTGCAGATAGATCCTGCTTCTTAGGCTACTGGACACCATTAGCTCCAGAGGGATCGTACACAGGATCTCACCCTCGTCGTCCGATCCCAGAGCCGCAGAGCCGGAAGACAGAAGCCGGGTGAAAGAAGCAAGAAGATTTCGAAATCGGCGGCAGAAGACTCCAGTCTTCACTGAGGTAGAGCACAGCACTGCAGCTGTGCGCCATTGCTCCCACATACACCCACATACTCCGGTCACTGTAAGGGTGCAGGGTGGGGGGGGTGCCCTGGGCAGCAATTAGGACCTATTTGGCAAAAGTTTGCACATGTACAGTTGGGCACTGTATATATGTATGAGCCGCCGCCAAAAATTGTATATTAAAGCGGGACAGAAGCCCGCCGCTGAGGGGGCGGGGCTTCTTCCTCAGCACTCACCAGCGCCATTTTTTCTCCACAGCTCCGCTGAGAGGAAGCTCCCCTGGCTCTCCCCTGCAGATACACGGTAGAAGAGGGTAAAAAGAGAGGGGGGGCACATAATTAGGCGCAAAAATCAATATAACAGCAGCTACTGTGTTAACATTAAGTTACTGTGTTATTCCTGGGTTATATAGCTCTGGGGTGTGTGCTGGCATACTCTCTCTCTGTCTTTCCAAAGGGCCTTGTGGGGGAACGGTCTTCAAAAAGAGCATTCCCTGTGTGTGTGGTGTCGGTACGCTTGTGTCGACATGTTTGACAAGGAAGGCTATGCGGAAACAGAGCGGGAGCAAATGAATGTGGTGTCTCCGCCGACGGCGCCGACACCTGATTGGATGGATATGTGGAAGTTTTTAAATGATAATGTTAATTCCTTGCATAAAAGGTTGGATAAAGCTGAAGCCTTAGACAGTCAGGGTCTCAGCCCGTGCCTGATCCTATGTCGCAGAGACCGTCAGGGTCTCAGAAGCGCCCACTATCCCAAATTGTTGACACAGATACCGACATGGATTCTGACTCCAGTGTCGATTACGATGATGCAAAGTTACAGCCTAAATTGGCTAAATCCATCCATTATATGATTATAGCAATTAAGGATGTGTTGCACATCACAGAGGAAACCCCAGTCCCTGACAAGAGGGTTCATATGTATGGGGGAAAAAAGGCAGGTGGTGACCTTCCCCCCTTCACACGAGCTAAATGAGTTATGTGAAAAGGCTTGGGAATCTCCAGATAAAAAACTGCAGATTTCCAAACGGATGCTTATGGCGTATCCTTTCCCGCCAACGGACAGGTTACGCTGGGAATCCTCCCCTAGGGTGGACAAAGGTTTAACACGCTTATCCAAGAGGGTAGCCCTGCCGTCACAGGATACGGCCACCCTAAAAGATGCTGCGGATAGAAAGCAAGAGGGTACCCTGAAGTCCATATATACACATTCAGGTACCTTACTAAGGCCGGCAATTGCGTCGGCCTAGGTGTGTAGTGCTGTAGCAGCATGGACGGATACCTTATCTGAGGAACTTGATACCTTAGACAAGGATACTATATTAATGACCCTGGGGCATATAAAAGACGCTGTCCTATATATGAGAGATGCTCAAAGAGACATTAGCCTACTGGGCTCTAGAATAAATGCTATGTCGATTTCTGCCAGAAGGGTCCTGTGGACTCGGCAATGGACAGGTGATGCCGACTCAAAAAGGCACATGGAGGTTTTACCTTACAAGGGTGAGGAATTGTTTGGGGAGGGTCTCTCAGACCTAGCCTCCACAGCTACTGCTGGAAAGTCACATTTTTTGCCATTTGTTTCCTCACAACCTAAGAAAGCACCGTATTACCAAATGCAGTCCTTTCGATCACAAAAAGGCAAGAAAGTCCGAGGTGCGTCCTTTCTTGCCAGAGGCAGGGGCAGAGGAAGGAAGCTCAACGCAGCTAGTTCCCAGGAACAGAAGTCCTCCCCGGCTTCCACTAAATCCACAGCATGACGCTGGGGCTCCACAGGCGGAGCTAGGCCCGGTGGGGGCGTGTCTCCAAAATTTCAGCCACAAGTGGGTTCACTCACAGTTGGATACCTGGGCAATAGAGATTGTGTCTCAGGGATACAAGCTGGAATTCGAAGAGATGCCCCCTCACCGATACCTCAAATCGGCCCTGCCAGCTTCCCCCCACGAGAGGGAAATAGTGTTAACTGCAATTCACAAATTGTATCTTCAACAGGTGGTGGTCAAGGTTCCCCTCCTTCAACAAGGAAAGGGTTATTATTCGACCATATTTGTGGTACCGAAACCGGACGGTTCGGTCAGACCCATATTGAATTTAAAATCCCTGAACATATACCTGAAAAGGTTCAAGTTCAAGATGGAATCGCTCAGAGCGGTCATCGCAAGCCTGGAAGGAGGGGATTTTATGGTGTCTCTGGACATAAAGGATGCATACCTTCATGTCCCCATTTATCCACCTCATCAGGCGTTCCTCAGATTTGTGGTACAGGATTGTCATTACCAATTTCAGACGTTGCCGTTTGGTCTCTCCACGGCACCGAGAATATTTACAAAGGTAATGGCGGAAATGATGGTACTCCTGCGGAAGCAAGGGGTCACAATTATCCCATACTTGGACGATCTCCTCATAAAAGCGAGGTCAAGAGAGCAGTTGCTGATCAGCGTAGTACGCTCTCTGGAAGTGTTACGCAACACGGCTGGATTCTAAATATTCCAAAGTCGCAGTTGATTCCTGGGCATGATTCTGGACACAGACCAGAAGAGGGTTCATCTCCCGATGGAGAAGGCTCAGGAACTCATGACACTGGTCAGAAACCTATTAAAACCAAAACAGGTGTCGGTGCATCACTGCACGCGAGTCCTGGGAAAGATGGTGGCATCATACGAGGCCATTCCCTTTGGCAGGTTCCATGCGAGGACCTTTCAATGGGATCTACTGGACAAATGGTCCGGATCACATCTTCAGATGCATCGGTTAATCACCCTATCGGCCAGGGTGTCTCTCCTGTGGTGGCTGCAGAGTGCTCACCTTCTCGAGGGTCGCAGATTCGGCATTCAGGACTGGGTCCTGGTGACCACGGATGCAAGCCTCCGAGGGTGGGGGGGGGCAGTCACACAGGGAAAAAATTTCCAAGGTCTGTGGTCAAGTCAGGAGACTTGCCTCCATATCAACATCCTGGAACTAAGGGCCATATACAACGCCCTACGCCAAGCGGAGTCCCTACTTCGCGACCAACCGGTTCTGATTCAGTCAGACAACATCACCGCAGTGGCTCATGTCAACCGCCAAGGCGGCACAAGGAGCAGGGTGGCGATGGTAGAAGCCACCAGAATTCTTCGCTGGGCGGAGAATCACGTAAGCGCACTGTCAGCAGTGTTCATTCCGGGAGTGGACAACTGGGAAGCAGACTTCCTCAGCAGGCACGACCTCCACCCGGGAGAGTGGGGACTTCATCAAGAAGTCTTCACGCAGGTTACAAGTCGGTGGGAACTGCCACAGGTGGACATGATGGCATCCCGCCTCAACAAAAAGCTACAGAGGTATTGCGCCAGGTCAAGAGACCCTCAGGCGATAGCTGTGGACGCACTGGTGACGCCGCGGGTGTTCCAGTCGGTCTATGTATTTCCTCCTCTTCCTCTCATACCCAAGGTGCTGAGAATCATAATAAAAAGAGGAGTGAGAACAATACTCATTGTTCCGGATTGGCCAAGAAGGACTTGGTATCCAGATCTGCAAGAAATGCTCACAGAGGACCCGTGGCCATTGCCTCTAAGACAGGACTTGTTGCAACAGGGGCCCTGTCTGTTCCAAGACTTACCGCGGCTACGTTTGATGGCATGGCGGTTGAACGCCGGATCCTAGCAGAAAAAGGCATTCCGGATGAGGTCATTCCTGTGCTGATAAAGGCTAGGAAGGACGTGACGGCTCAACATTATCACCGTATATGGCGAAAATATGTTGCTTAGTGTGAGGCCAGGAATGCCCCTACGGAGGAATTCCAACTGGGCCGTTTCCTTCACTTCCTACAGTCGGGAGTGACTTTGGGACTAAAATTGGGTTCCATTAAGGTCCAGATTTCGGCCCTATCCATTTTCTTTCAAAAAGAATTGGCTTCTCTGCCTGAAGTTCAGACGTTTGTAATGGGAGTGCTGCATATTCAGCCCCCTTTTGTGCCTCCAGTGTCACCTTGGGATCTTAACGTGGTGTTGAGTTTCCTGAAATCACACTGGTTTGAACCACTCAAGACCGTGGAATTGAAATATCTCACGTGGAAGGTGGTCATGCTACTAGCCTTGGCTTCGGCTAGGCGTGTGTCAGAATTGGCGGCTTTGTCACATAAAAGCCCTTATCTGGTTTTCCATGCGGATAGAGCAGAATTGCGGACTTGCCCACAATTTCTGCCAAAAGTGGTTTCATCCTTTCATATAAACCAACCTATTGTGGTGCCTGTGGCTACTACTGACTTGGAGGATTCCGAGTTACTGGATGTGGTCAGGGCTTTGAAGGTTTATGTAGCCAGAACGGCTAGGGTCAGGAAAACAGAATCTTTGTTTATCCTGTATGCGTCCAACAAGCTTGGGGCGCCTGCTTCAAAGCAGACTATTGCTCGCTGGATGTGTAACACGATTCAGCAGGCTCATTCTGCGGCTGGATTGCCGCTGCCTAAATCAGTTAAGGCCCATTCCACAAGGAAGGTGGGCTCTTCTTGGGCGGCTGCCCGAGGGGTCTCGGCATTACAGCTTTGCCGAGCGGCTACTTAGTCAGGTTCAAACACCTTTGCAAAGTTCTACAAGTTTGATACCCTGGCTGATGAGGACCTTGTGTTTGCTCAATCGATGCTGCAGAGTCATCCGCACTCTCCCGCCCGTTTGGGAGCTTTGGTATAATCCCCATGGTCCTTACGGAGTCCCCAGCATCCACTAGGACGTTAGAGAAAATAAGATTTTACTTACCGGTAAATCTATTTCTCGTAGTCCGTAGTGGATGCTGGGCGCCCGTCCCAAGTGCGGACTTCTTCTGAAATGCTTGTATATAGTTATTGCTTAAATAAGGGTTATGTTATAGTTGCATCAGGGTTGATCTGATGCTCTGTTGTTGTTCATACTGTTAACTGAGTAAGTTTATCACAAGTTATACGGTGTGATTGGTGTGGCTGGTATGAGTCTTGCCCTGGATTTCCAAAATCCTTTCCTTGTACTGTCAGCTCTTCCGGGCACAGTTTCTCTAACTGAGGTCTGGAGGAGGGACATAGAGGGAGGAGCCAAAGCACACCAGAATCTAAATTCTTTCTTAAAGTCCCCATGTCTCCTGCTGAGCCCGTCTATTCCCCATGGTCCTTACGAAGTCCCCAGCATTCACTACGGACTACGAGAAATAGATTTACCGGTAAGTAAAATCTTATTTTCTCGTAGTCCGTAGAGGATGCTGGGCGCCCGCCCAGTGCTCCATTTTTCCTGTTAATTACGTTTAAAAAAATTTTTACACACCTATGTTTAGATGTTGACAGCTGTTGCTGTTACGTTATACATGCTGGTTGGCATGAGTTATGTTAAAGGCCATGCCGACATGTTTCTTGTACATGGTGTGAGCTGGTGTGAATCTCGCCACAAGTTTAATAGTAAATTCTCTCTCGAATATGTACGTCTCCTCTGGCACAGTTCCTATACTGAGGTCTGGAGGAGGGGCATAGAGGGAGGAGCCAGTTCACACTGTTAAAAAGTCTTAAAGTCCCTAAGGCTCCTGCGGAACAGTCTATACCCCATGGTACTAAAATTGACCCCAGCATCCTCTACGGACTACGAGAAAAGGATTTACCGGTAGGTTATTAAAAGCCTATTTCTCTTACGTCCTAGAGGATCTGGGGACTCTGTAAGGACCATGGGGTATAGATGGGCTCCGCAGGAGACATGGGCACTTTAAGACCTTTAATGGGCGTGAACTGGCTCCTCCCTCTATGCCCCTCCTCCTCCAGACTCCAGTTCGATCCTGTGCCCAGAGGAGACTGGTCACACACTAGGGGAGCTGTACCGAGTTTCTCTAGAAAATAGACTTTGTTAGGTTTTTTTTTGTTCGGGAAGACCTGCTGGCAACAGACTCCCTGCTTCGTGGGACTGAGGAGAGAGAAGCAGACCCACTTTCCTGGACTGATGGGCTCTGCTTCTTAGGCTACTGGACACCATTAGCTCCAGAGGGTCTGAACACTGGTGTCGTCTAGCTGTTCGTTCGGAAGGTACCGCGCATCGGTCGCGCTGCGCACCTTTGCTCCCGCACACACACTAGGCACTGCAGGGGCGCAGGGGGGGCGCCCTGGGCAGCAAGGAGTACCTCATAAGAACTACTGGCAAGCTATATACACTGCATTACAGGGTATTTGAATCCCCCGCCAGTATAAATATTAGCGGGACCGAAGCCCGCCGTTGAGGGGCGGGGCTTCGTCCCTCAGCTCTAACCAGGGCCATTTTCTCCACAGCTTGGCTTCAGAGACGCTGCTCCCGGACCCTGCCCTGATATCTGCAAGTAACAGGGTACAAAACGAGGGGTGGGCACAATATTTGGTGCTGATTTGATATATATATTATATATATATAAAACGCGCTATACAGGTCTGGGGTATTGTTATATTTCAGACTGCGGCGGCGTTGGGTGTGAGCTGGCAACTTCCTCTCTGTCTATCCAAAGGACCTCCTTGTGTGTCTGTTCCCTATAATTCAGTGTGTGTGGGGGTGTCAGTACGTGTGTGTCAACATGTCTGAGGCGGAAGGCTATTCGAGGGAGGAAGAGGAGCAAAATGTGATAGTGACTGCGTCGGCACCACCGACTGCTGATTGGGTAGACATGTGGAATGTTTTGAATGCAAGTGTGGCTTATTGCATAAAAGATTGGACAAAGCTGAGTCTCAGAACCAAGCATGGAGTCAATCCATGGATATTGCTGTGTCTCAGAACCCGTCAGGGTCCCAGAAACGTCCCTTTACCCAGATAGCAGACACTGATACCGACACGGATTCCGACTCCAGTGTCAACTATGATGAGGCGAGGTTACACCCACGGGTGGCCAAGAGTATTCAGTACATGATTGTAGCAATAAGGGATGTATTACATATCACAGAGGACCCTTCTGTCCCGGACACAAGGGTCTATATGTTTAAAGAGAAGAAACGTGAGGTAACGTTTCCCCCATCTCATGAACTGAACGCGCTATTTGAAAAGGCTTGGGAAACTCCAGACAAGAGGCTGCAGGTTCCCAAGAGAATTATTATGGCGTATCCTTTCCCCTCACAGGACAGGTTACGGTGGAAATCCTCTCCCTCGGTGGATAAAGCCTTGACGCGGTTATCCAAAAAAGTGGCCCTACCGTCCCCGGACACGGCGACACTAAAGGATCCTGCGGACCGCAAGCAGGAAACCACTTTAAAATCAATTTATGCGACTACGGGAGCCCTCCTCAGACCGGCAGTTGCGTCGGAATGGGTCAGTAGCGCGATTGCAGCTTGGGCAGATAACTTGTCATCTGACATGGACACCCTCGACAGGGATACTGTTCTGTTAACTTTGGGTCACATCAAAGACGCAGCGTTATACCTAAGGGAGGCTGCGAGGGATATTGGCCTCTTGGGATCAAGGGCCAATGCCATGGCAATTTCAGCTAGGAGGTCGCTGTGGACCCGTCAATGGACTGGTGATGCTGACTCCAAGAGACTTATGAAGGCTCTGCCTTACAAGGGTGAAGTTTTCTTTGGGGATGGCCTCGCGGACCTGCTACCACAGCTACCGCGGATAAGTCTTCTTTTTTGCCCTTTGTTCCCCCACAGCAAAAGAAAACGCCTCAGTACCAGATGCAGTCCTTTCGGTCTTATAAATTCAGAAAGGGGCGTGGATCGTCTTTCCTCGCTAGAGGTAGAGGAAAAGGGAAAAGAACACCAGCTACGGCTAGTTCCCAGGATCAAAAGTCCTCTCCGGCTTCTGCCAAATCCACCGCATGACGCTGGGGATCCCCTGCGGGAGTCCGCACCGGTGGGGGCACGTCTTCGGCTCTTCAGCCAGGTCTGGGTTCAGTCGGACCTGGATCCTTGGGTGCTAGGAATTGTGACCCAAGGGTACAAACTGGAGTTCGAGGACGTGCCTCCACACCGATTTTTCAAATCGGCCTTACCAGTTTCTCTCCCAGAGAGAACAATAGTTTCAGCGGCAATACAAAAGCTGTGTCAACAGCAAGTGATTATCATGGTTCCCCGGTTACAACCGGGGAAGGGGTTTTATTCAACTCTTTTCGTGGTCCCGAAGCCGGACGGCTCGGTCAGACCGATTCTAAACCTAAAATCCCTAAACCTGTATTTGAGAAGATTCAAATTCAAGATGGAATCTCTCCGAGCGGTGATCTCCAGTCAGTCTGGACGGGGGGGGGGGGGAGTTTGTGGTCTCACTGGACATAAAGGATGCATACCTTCATGTCCCCATATACCCTCCACATCAGGCGTTCCTGAGATTCGCTGTACAGGATTGTCATTACCAATTTCAGACGTTGCCATTTGGGCTTTCCACGGCCCCGAGGATTTTCACCAAGGTAATGGCAGAAATGATGGTGCTCCTGCGCAAGCAGGGGGTCACAATTATCCCGTACTTGGACGATCTCCTGATAAAAGCGATATCAAGAGAACAATTACTGAAAAATGTGGAGCGCTCTCTGAGGGTGGCTTCTAAATTTGCAGAAGTCGCAGTTGGTTCCGACAACTCGGCTGTCGTTCTTAGGCATGATTCTGGATACGGAAAGACAGAGGGTTTTTCTTCCAGTGGAAAAAGCTCAGGAAATCCAGACCATGGTCAAGTATCTAAAACCAAAAAGAGTATCGATTCATCAATGCGATCGAGTGTTGGGAAAGATGTTGGCGGCCTACGAGGCCGTTCCGTTTGGCAGGTTTCATGCAAGAGCTTTTCAGTGGGACCTACTGAACAAGTGGTCAGGGTCCCATCTCCAAATGCATCGGTTGATATGCCTGTCCCCCAGGGCCAGGATCTCTCTCCTGTGGTGGCTCCAGGGGACTCACCTTCTAGAGGATCGCAGGTTCGGATTTCAGGATTGGGTTCTCGTGACCACGGACGCGAGCCTCCGAGGATAGGGAGCGGTCACACAGGGACTAAAATTTCAGGGAATATGGTCAAGCCAGGAGGCTTGTCTGCACATAAATATGCTGGAATTAAGGGCCATGTACAACGGCCTGAGACAGGCGGAGCACCTTCTTCGCAACCTACCGGTTCTGATCCAGTCAGACAACGTCACAGCCGTGGCGCATGTAAACAGACAAGGCGGAACAAAGAGCAGAGCAGCAATGGCAGAGACCACCAGGATTCTTCGCTGGGCGGAAAATCACGTGAGCGGACAGGAGTGGACAACTGGGAAGCAGACTTCCTCAGCAGACACGATCTTCATCCAGGAAAGTGGGGACTTCATCAAGAGGTCTTTGCAGAAGTGACAAGTTGCTGGGTACTCCCTCAAATAAACATGATGGCGTCACGCCTCAACAAGAAGCTTTGGACGTATTGTTCAAGGTCAAGGGGCCCTCAGGTGATAGCGGTGGACGCGCTGGTAACACCATGGGTGTATCAGGCGGTCTATGTGTTCCCTCCACTTCCGCTCATCTCGAAAATATTGAGAATAATAATAAGAACAAAGGTTCAGACGATACTCATTGTTCCAGATTGGCCTCGAAGGGCCTGGTATCCAGATCTTCAGGAAATTCTCACGGAAGATCCTTGGCCTCTTCCTCTCAGAGAGGACCTGTTACAACAGGGGCCGTGTGTGTTCCAGGACTTACCGCGATTACGTTTGACGGCATGGCGGTTGAACGCCAGATCCTAGCTAGGAAAGGTATTCCAGGGGAAGTCATCCCCACTCTATTTAAAGCTAGGAAGGAGGTAACGGCGAAGCACTATCACCGTATCTGGAGGAAGTATGTGTCTTGGTGTCAATCCAAGAATGCTCCTACGGAGGATTTCCAGCTGGGTCGTTTTCTCCATTTTCTACAGACAGGAGTGGATATGGGCCTGCAGTTAGGCTCCATTAAGGTGCAGATTTCGGCATTATCAATATTCTTTCAGAAGGAATTGGCTTCTCTTCCAGAAGTGCAGACTTTTGTGAAGGGAGTACTGCACATCCAGCCTCCTTTTGTGCCCCCAGTGGCACCGTGGGACCTTAACGTGGTGTTACAGTTCCTTAAATCACATTGGTTTGAACCGCTTCAAACTGTTGACTTGAAATTTCTCACTTGGAAAGTGGTCATGTTATTGGCCTTGGCTTCGGCAAGGCGGGTATCAGAATTGGCGGCCTTGTCTCACAAGAGCCCCTATCTGATTTTCCATGTAGATAGAGCGGAATTGAGAACTCGTCCTCAATTTCTACCCAAGGTGGTTTCGTTGTTTCACATGAACCAACCTATTGTGGCTACGGATGTCTTGGAGGATTCCAAGTCCCTTGATGTGGTCAGAGCTTTAAAAATCTATGTAGCCAGAACGGCTCGTATTAGGAAAACAGAGGCACTGTTTGTCCTGTATGCGGCCAACAAGATTGGCGCGCCTGCTTCCAAGCAGACTATGGCACGCTGGATCTGTAACACCATTCAGCAGGCTCATTCTACAGCTGGTTTGCCGTTACCAAAATCGGTAAAGGCCCATTCCACTAGGAAGGTGGGCTCATCTTGGGCGGCTGCCCGAGGCGTCTTGGCATTACAGCTTTGCCGAGCAGCTACTTGGTCGGGGTCAAACACTTTTTTGCAAAGTTCTACAAGTTTGATACCCTGGCTGATGAGGACCTCATGTTTGCTCAATCGGTGCTGCAGAGTCATCCGCACTCTCCTGCCCGGTCTGGAGCTTTGGTATAAACCCCATGGTCCTTACGGAGTCACCAGCATCCTCTAGGACGTAAGAGAAAATAAGATTTTAAACCTACCGGTAAATCTTTTTCTCCTAGTCCGTAGAGGATGCTGGGCGCCCGTCCCAGTGCGGACTGAAATCTGCTATAATTGTACATAGTTATTGATAAGGTACACACAGGTTGCGTTGCTGTTGAAATCAGGTTGTTGCTGTTTTCTGTTGTTGTTGTTCATACTGTTAACTGGTTTACTTATATACCATGTTGTACGGTGTTTTTGTGGTGTGAGCTGGTATGTGTCCCACCCTTGATTAACAAAATCCTTTTCCTCGAAATGTCCGTCTCCTCTGGGCACAGTTCCTATAACTGGAGTCTGGAGGAGGGGCATAGACGGAGGAGCCAGTTCACGCCCATTAAAGGTCTCAAAGTGCCCATGTCTCCTGCGGAGCCCGTCTATACCCCATGGTCCATACGGAGTCCCCAGCATCCTCTACGGACTAGGAGAAAAAGATTTACCGGTTCGTTTAAAATCTTATTTTTTCATCACTTACCATCCACCTGGACTGTGATTGGGAATAGTAACCTGTGCCGTGTGCAACGGTACTAGAATGAGGCCCCATGCCAGAAATGTGGCGAGTAAAGCGGTACAGAAATTAGGGTCACGTGGTTTAACATAGAAAATGACACACACAAACACATTTTCTTTGTCGACCAGTTCAATGTCGAGCCTGTTGACCTTCCCAAGTCTCTACCTTCTAAAACCTGTCAACCTATTGCATGTCGACCATATGAGGTCAGCCTATTGACTGTCGACCCAGTGATCCACACCTGTGTTCTTCTATTACTACTTTTTAATTGATCTGGGCAATGTTGCTCTGGGGTTTTTTCTTTTTGTGTTTGAGCTCCTGTTTTGCCTTTTCTTGATGTTTGTTTCTGAACTTGAGTGTGGTTCTCTTCCTGTAACCCTAATGTAAGGTTTCTTGAGATGAACTCCTATCTCATGGTCATCAAAGTGGTTATGTTCTCTATAACCCATTACCCATAAAACTGCAGTTTCACAATTGTTCAATCATACTTCTGTTTCCATTTAACTTTGTTAACTTCTTCTGTTTCTTCTTGCTATTTGTTGGACCGACTTTGCCATGATTCTCCTTAGACCTTCCTAGACCTAGAAAACGACTCACAGAACTTCTATTAAAGTCTGCAATGGAGAAGCCAGAAAAGAAAGATGCTGCTCATCTAATTCAGCGTAATCGAGAATGGGGACTGCTCTTCTTCCGTAACCCTATTGCCGTGCTGCCTAGTGAAGATGGAAAAAGAGCGTCCGGAGTCAGACTGTCTGTCACACGACTTGAGGTGTGAAATTTGGAAATTGTGTTACATGTAGTGTGATATTTTTTCATGCACTTTATTCGATTTTCTATTGTTCAGGGAACTGGAGACTCTGCAGTGGCAGTCCCTACAGGGCAAGAAGAGGACTTAAGCTGTGGACTTATCCTCAGCAGCATTGGCTATAAAAGTGTACCCATCTCTCCAGTTGTGCCTTTCCTCCCAAATAAGGGTATTATTCCAAACAGTATGGGTAGAGTGCAGGGGACTCCAGGTCAGTGTTCTGTTCTTCTCAACACTTACAGTATATGTTGGAACAGTGACAACCATCTTGCCACCACTTTACATTACTTTTCTTGGCAGGACTTTACTGCAGCGGCTGGGTGAAGAGAGGTCCCACTGGTGTGATCACAACAACAATGACTGACAGTTTTGACACTGCTCAGTCCTTGTTGGAGGACATAAAATCGGGTGCTTTGAACATTTCAGAGCCTCGTCCAGGTGCCTCAGCGATCAAAGAGCTTCTCCTCCTCAGGGGTACGAGCTTTTATAAATAGTATCTACTCCTGTTGTGTTTCTATGTGCCATTTATTTCTGTTTCTCCTTGTTCATTTTATTTCTCTAACGTGTTGCTAACTTCACCCTGCTTTCATAGTGCACCATGTTTCTTCAGTATGGTACAACCGTGTTAACCATCTCCTCCTCTCCCAACACAGGGATTCAAACTGTGTCCTTCTCTGACTGGGAGAAGATTGATGAGGTGGAGATTGCACGAGGTGTGGAGGTGGGAAAACCTCGAGAAAAGATTTTAGATTCTGAAGAAATGCTGCAATTAATTTGTCGGTGACTTGAACACATGCACTTTGTAAAGCTGCCAGCAGGTGGCAGCATTTACATTTCCTGCCTTTTGGGATTTGTAAATACAAGTAGTAGACTTATTACATAAATACCTCAAACAACCTTTTTATTTTTCAGTTTTATTTTTGTAAATATTTTTTTAGGCAAATAAATATATCTTTAAAACCTTTTATTCTATTATTAGCATTTTGTTTAAAATATACGAATAACTGCAGTTTCAGAGCAACTAGACAAAAAACTAGCTAATATAAAATATTTATTAACATTACATAAACACAGTAATAAAAATAAAAAAAAGCTGGGTATTTAAAAAAAACTAAAAGGCCTGCTTACAATCTTTTAATTATAATTATGCCTAGATTTTCTCAATTACTCCTGATAGAACATTACAATGGTTGATGTTAAAGTCACCACAATCTATTAATTAATGTCTTTTCTGTTGTGATGTGAATTGACACCTCTATAACCAGTGGACGTCTAGGTTGCTTATAACCCCCTCTTTGGTAGCTGAACACATAAAGCACATAGGGGTAAATGTATGATACCGGCACATATTATTACTGAGGTGAAACGGGAAGCCTTAGCACCCAGATGTATTAACTTCTCAGCTGCTGGAGAGGGGGAGTGAAATTTCCTCCCTCTGGCTATGCCTGTCAGCGCCTCACAGCTCACCAGCATAGTACTGATGCACTGTGGTTCTTCTCCGGCTGGCTCAATGGGTATGAGCGAGATCTCGCTATTATCATGAGGTCTCCTATGCAGCCCGGAGATGACAGCCAGGTACAGAGCTGGCCCTGCTGTTGTGTATGGGCAATGACACTTGCAGCTGTCGAAATAGATAGCTGCAGGTATCGGAGCGGTCCGTGCACTGACCGTCCATACATTGCCCGGCATATAGAAGTGCAACTGGTTGGTTGATATAGACAGGGGTGCATCACACCTGTGTCACCTTGCACACACCACCAGAGTCCTACATGGGGGAGAAGCGGAGTAGCGATGGATCATACATCTACCCCACAGACCTTGTATTGCCGAGGTCCCTCCTCAGCCTGTCGGTGTGGTAACACTCTCTTCAGGGACAGGATGGCCTCTTGTCTTCAACTGGTCCACTCTCTCAGGGCACACACTATCCTCACACTTAAGCCCTTCACTCGCTTGCTCTTTGATTTGTCCCTTATCTCCCTGCTTGGTTGTAGGTGGGTGTAGTCACTTGTCCTACTTTCTTGAGTATAATCCAAAATGTCAAGCAAAAATAGGTTGCAACCACTCCGCCATACTGCACAACTGGACTAAATACCAGCTATATTCACATTATTCAGCAGCTAGTCTGTCAAGTCAACAGGTACAATTGATACCTTAAGTCATGGTTGATGAATTATTTTATATTAGTATATTTTATTCTTTCTGGATTTCAAAACCTTAAATGACAAACTGGATATGAGATCTTATGTATCAATGATTAGCTGGTCTCATTGGTTCCAGTATATCAGTAGAACTAACCAGGCTAAAGGTACAGAAAGGGCAGTGATCATGTCTGAGTGATGACAACCAATCCTTTCAGTAAGTCCTTTAAACTGTCACTTTTCTCAGTGGGTGCACTTTATAATAATAGGCCATGAAATTTTATGGGGGACAGCAGTATAATGATATACAGAGCCATGTATCAACTCATTCGAATGACATACTGGGCTAATATCATCATGTGGAGCAGTGTAATGATATACAGAGGCACCTAATTAACATGCAAAGCAGCGTGTACCACTCCAGTCTAGGGGAAATGTTCAGTGCAGTTAATGTGTCGGGGACAAGAACAACCATGAAAAAAAGTAGGTCATGCACAACGCTACAGTTTATATCCAGGAAAGTTTTGTTAGTAGATGGAGGTACATGTATTGTCACTGAAAATGTTGTTTTCCTTCAGTGCAGTAAGAGGTTACATGACCTAGTCTCAGGACGCTTGTCAGCCTTCCCCTGTGATCCGTGCCACCATTCCCACTGCATCCAGAATCTGTTATTTCTTTATCATTAATGGCTTTCATTTAGTTACGTCTGGAACAGACCAATGTGTATAATATCCCTTATAAAATGGACTATGGTGACACAGAATATTCACATTATGCTGTCGTCCATCCCGCCCAAGTTCAGCGGCCATGCAGGATGCAGGCCGAACTCTGAAGGTTTTTTTAAAAGGGCAATCGCTTACAAGGCAAAACCATGCCCTGTAAGTGATTTCCCCTTTAAAAAAAAAAGTCTGAGTTCAAAATGCGTCTCGCACGACCACCGAACTCAGGCGGCATTACATCCAGCCCTTTCAGTTCCTGTTGCTTCTATCAGCTGTGAAGAACATAAAAGAAAGTGGAATGGAGAAGGAATTTTCAATAGACACCTAAAATAATGTATGTACAGATTACAAAAAAGTTAATGCCAGTACTTGTAAAAGAAACACTGTAGTGTGAATTCTATTATAGTTAGGGGATCAGATATTCAGAATAATAAATCTGTTACAACATACACCGTGCCCTAGTCATAGCCCCAGCACTCAATACACTGGCCACTCATCCCCACTCACCTGCAGCTAATGAACAGCAGAAGAGAGGCCAGCATAGAAACACACTAGGAAGGGTAAGTGCTAACCCAGGAAATCCCACTTACACTGTATGACTATAGGCTGGAGGTGCCTGATACTGTTCTTAATTCCTATTGTGGTGCTGTTTATTACGTGAGGCATGTTGGGGTGTTTTTTTAGGTGGACCAGAGCGGTGCTAGAAGAGAATATTAAAATGTACTTGAACTAACCACAGATTTGTTTAAATGATATTGAATACTGATGGTGAAAACATTCTGCAATTAAACTTTACAAGATACGGGGTACTGGATCTGATGAAGCCCAATAGGAGTGACTGATTTGCATCAAAGAGAGAGTTTAGCCATAGGACCATTTATTTTATTTTTATTTCTCTGACGTCCTAAGTGGATGCTGGGACTCCGTAAGGACCATGGGGAATAGCAGCTCCGCAGGAGACTGGGCACAACTATAAAGAAAGCTTTAGACTACTGGTGTGCACTGGCTCCTCCCACTATGACCCTCCTCCAGACTTCAGTTAGAATCTTGTGCCCGGCTGAGCTGGATGCACACTAGGGGCTCTCCTGAGCTCCTAGAAAGTATATTTAGGTTTTTTATTTTACAGTGAGATCTGCTGGCAACAGACTCACTGCAGCGAGGGACTAAGGGGAGAAGAAGCGAACCTACCTAACCGGTGGTAGTTTGGGCTTCTTAGGCTACTGGACACCATTAGCTCCAGAGGGATCGACCGCAGGACCCGACCTTGGTGTTCGTTCCCGGAGCCGCGCCGCCGGCCCCCTTACAGAGCCAGAAGCAAGAAGTGTTCCGGAAAATCGGCGGAAGAAGACTTCAGTCTTCAACAAGGTAGCGCACAGCACTGCAGCTGTGCGCCATTGCTCCTCATGCACACCTCACACTCCGGTCACTGATGGGTGCAGGGCGCTGGGGGGGGGGGGGGGGGGCGCCCTGAGGGCAATATAAGACACCTTGGCTGGCAAATCTACATCATATATAGTCCTAGAGGCTATATAGATGTAAAAATACCCCTGCCAGTATTCCAGAAAAAGCGGGAGAAGTCTGCCGGAAAAGGGGCGGGGCCATCTCCCTCAGCACACTGGCGCCATTTTTCCCTAACAGCTCCGCTGGAAGGAAGCTCCCTGGCTCTCCCCTGCAGTCTGCAAGCTACAGAAGGGTAAAAAAGAGAGGGGGGGCACTAAATTTAGGCGCAGTATATATATATATATATATATATATATATATATATATATATATATATATATATATATATATATATATATAAAAGCAGCTATAAGGGAAAACACTCATTTATAGTGGGATCCCTGTGTTATATAGCGCTCTGGTGTGTGCTGGCATACTCTCTCTCTGTCTCCCCAAAGGGCTTTGTGGGGTCCTGTCCTCTGTCAGAGCATTCCCTGTGTGTATGCGGTGTGTCGGTACGGCTGTGTCGACATGTTTGATGAGGATTATGTGGAGGCGGAGCAGATGCCTGTAAATGTGATGTCACCCCCTGCGGGGTCGACACCTGAGTGGATGGTGCTGTGGAAGGAATTACGCGACAGTGTACACTCCTTGCATAAAAGGTTTGACGACATACCAAATGTGGGACAGCCGGCTTCTCAGCCTGTGCCTGCCCAGGCGTCTCAAAAGCCATCAGGGGCTCTAAAACGCCCGCTACCTCAGATGGCAGACACAGATGTCGACACGGATACTGACTCCAGTGTCGACGACTATGAGACTAATGTAACTTCCAGTAGGGCCACACGTTACATGATTGAGGCAATGAAAAATGTGTTGCACATTTCTGATGTTACCCCCGGTACCACAAAAAAGGGTATTATGTTTGGAGAGAAAAAACTACCAGTAGCTTTTCCTCCATCTGAGGAGTTAAATGAAGTGTGTGAAGAAGCGTGGGCTTCCCCTGATAAGAAACTGGTAATTTCTAAGAGGTTACTAATGGCGTACCCTTTCCCGCCAGAGGATAGGGCACGTTGGGAAACATCCCCTAGAGTGGATAAAGCGCTTACACGCTTGTCAAAGAAGGTGGCACTACCGTCTCCGGATACGGCCGCCCTGAAGGAATCTGCTGATAGAAAGCAGGAGGCTATCCTGAAGTCTATATATACACACACAGGTGTTATACGGAGACCAGCTATTGCTTCAGCATGGATGTGCAGTGCTGCAGCTGCATGGTCAGATTCCCTGTCAGAAAATATTGATACCCTAGACAGGGACACTATATTGCTAACCGTAGAGCATATAAAAGACGCACTTTTATACATGAGGGATGCACAGAGGGATATTTGCCGGCTGGCATCCAAAATTAGTGCAATGTCCATTTCTGCCAGGAGAGGGTTATGGACTCGGCAGTGGACAGGAGATGCAGATTCCAAAAGGCACATCGAAGTTCTGCCTTATAAGGGTGAGGAGTTGTTCGGGGATGGTCTCTCGGACCTCGTTTCCACAGCAACAGCTGGGAAGTCTACATTTTTACCCCATGTTCCCTCACAGCCAAAGAAAGCACCGTATTATCAGGTACAGTCCTTTCGGCCCAATAGGGGCAAGCGGGTTAAGGGCGCGTCCTTTCTGCCCAGAGGCAGAGGTAGGGGAAAAAAAGCTGCAGCATACAGCCAGTTCCCAGGAGCAAAAGTCCTCCCCCGCTTCCTCTAAGTCCACAGCATGACGCTGGGGCTCCACAGGCGGAGCCAGGTACGGTGGGGGCCCGTCTCAAATATTTCAGCAATCAGTGGGCTCGCTCACGGGTGGATCCCTGGATCTTTCAGATAGTATCTCAGGGGTACAAGCTGGAATTCGAGACGTCTCCCCCCCGCCGTTTCCTCAAATCTGCCTTACCAACCACTCTCTCAGGCAGGGAGGCAGTGTTACAGGCAATTCACAAGCTGTATTCTCAACAGGTGATAGTAAAGGTACCCCTACTTCAACAAGGACGGGGTTACTATTCCACAATGTTTGTGGTACCGAAACCGGATGGTTCGGTGAGACCCATTTTAAATTTGAAATCCTTGAACACATATATAAAAAAATTCAAGTTCAAGATGGAATCGCTCAGGGCGGTTATTGCAAGCCTGGACGAGGGGGATTACATGGTATCACTGGACATCAAGGATGCTTACCTGCATGTCCCCATTTACCATCCTCACCAGGAGTACCTCAGATTTGTGGTACAGGATTGTCCTTACCAATTCCAGACGTTGCCGTTCGGTCTATCCACGGCTCCGAGGGTCTTTACCAAGGTAATGGCCGAAATGATGATACTCCTTCGAAAGAAGGGAGTTTTAATTATCCCGTACTTGGACGATCTCCTGATAAAGGCGAGGTCCAGAGAGCAGTTGTTGGTCGGGGTAGCACTATCTCGGGAGGTGCTACAACAGCACGGCTGGATTCTAAATATTCCAAAGTCACAGCTGGTCCCTACGACACGTCTACTGTTCCTGGGGATGGTTCTGGACACAAAACAGAAAAAAGTGTTTCTCCCGGAGGAGAAGGCCAAGGAGCTGTCATCTCTAGTCAGAGGCCTCCTAAAACCAAAACAGGTGTCGGTGCATCACTGCACGCGGATCCTGGGAAAGATGGTAGCTTCCTACGAAGCGATTCCATTCGGCAGGTTTCATGCAAGAACCTTTCAGTGGGACCTGTTGGACAAGTGGTCCGGATCGCATCTTCAGATGCATCGGCTGATAACCCTGTCTCCAAGGACAAGGGTGTCTCTGCTGTGGTGGCTGCAGAGTGCTCATCTTCAAGAGGGCCGCAGATTCGGCATACAGGACTGGGTCCTGGTGACCACGGATGCCAGCCTTCGAGGCTGGGGGGCAGTCACACAGGGAAGAAACTTCCAAGGACTATGGTCCAGTCAGGAGACTTCCCTGCACATAAATATTCTGGAACTAAGGGCCATTTACAGTGCCCTAAGTCAAGCAAAACCCCTGCTTCAAAACCAGCCGGTACTGATCCAGTCAGACAACATCACGGCGGTCGCCCATGTAAACCGACAGGGCGGCACGAGAAGCAGGACGGAAATGGCAGAAGCCACAAGGATTCTCCGATGGGCGGAAAATCACGTGTTAGCACTGTAAGCAGTGTTCAGTCCGGGAGTGGACAACTGGGAAGCAGACTTCCTCAGCAGGCACGACATCCACCCGGGAGAGTGGGGACTTCATCCAGAAGTCTTTCAAATGATTGTAAACCGTTGGGAAAGGCCACAGGTGGACATGATGGCGTCCCGCCTAAACAAAAAGCTAGAAAAGTATTGCGCCAGGTCAAGAGACCCGCAGGCAATAGCTGTGGACGCTCTAGTGACACCGTGGGTGTACCGGTCGGTTTATGTTTTCCCTCCTCTTCCTCTCATACCAAAGGTACTGAGGATAATAAGGAGAAGAGGAGTAAGAACTATACTCATTGTTCCGGATTGGCCAAGAAGAGCTTGGTACCCGGAACTTCAAGAAATGATCTCAGAGGACCCATGGCCTCTACCGCTCAGACAAGACCTGCTGCTGCAGGGGCCCTGTCTGTTCCAAGACGTACCGCGGCTGCGTTTGACGGCATGGCGGTTGAACACCGGATCCTGAAGGAAAAGGGCATTCCGGAGGAAGTCATTCCTACGCTGATTAAAGCTAGGAAAGAAGTAACCGCAAACCATTATCACCGCATATGGCGAAAATATGTTGCGTGGTGTGAGGCCAGGAAGGCCCCAACGGAGGAATTTCAGCTGGGCCGTTTCCTGCACTTCCTACAGTTACGGGTGACTATGGGCCTTAAATTGGGTTCCATTAAGGTCCAGATTTCGGCTCTATCGATTTTCTTCCAGAGAGAACTGGCTTCACTACCTGAAGTTCAGACTTTTGTTAAGGGAGTGCTGCATATTCAGCCCCCTTTTGTGCCTCCAGTGGCACCTTGGGATCTCAACGTGGTGTTGGATTTCCTAAAGTCACATTGGTTTGAGCCACTGAAAACCGTGGATTTGAAATATCTCACGTGGAAAGTGGTCATGTTGTTGGCCTTGGCTTCGGCCAGGCGTGTATCAGAATTGGCGGCTTTATCATGTAAAAGCCCTTATCTGATTTTCCATATGGATAGGGCAGAATTGAGGACTCGTCTCCAGTTTCTCCCTAAAGTGGTATCCGCTTTTCATCTGAACCAACCTATCGTGGTGCCTGCGGCTACAAAAGACTTGGAGGCTTCCAAGTTGTTGGACGTAGTCA
Source organism: Pseudophryne corroboree (assembly GCF_028390025.1). Lineage (NCBI taxonomy): Eukaryota > Metazoa > Chordata > Amphibia > Anura > Myobatrachidae > Pseudophryne > Pseudophryne corroboree. Next base: position 460,458,186 of record NC_086446.1, read on the forward strand.
GGGCCCTGAAAATCTATGTTTCCAGGACAGCTGGAGTCAGAAAGACTGACTCGCTCTTTATCCTGTATGCGCCCAACAAGTTGGGTGCACCTGCTTCAAAGCAGACTATTGCTCGCTGGATCTGTAGTACGATTCAGCTTGCACATTGTGCGGCTGGACTGCCGCATCCTAAATCAGTGAAAGCCCATTCCACGAGGAAGGTGGGCTCTTCTTGGGCGGCTGCCCGAGGGGTCTCGGCTCTTCAACTTTGCCGAGCAGCTACTTGGTCGGGGTCAAACACGTTTGCTAAATTCTACAAGTTTGACACCCTGGCTGAGGAGGACCTAGAGTTTGCCCATTCGGTGCTGCAGAGTCATCCGCACTCTCCCGCCCGTTTGGGAGCTTTGGTATAATCACCATGTTCCTTACGGAGTCCCAGCATCCACTTAGGACGTCAGAGAAAATAAGAATTTACTCACCGGTAATTCTATTTCTCGTAGTCCGTAGTGGATGCTGGGCGCCCATCCCAAGTGCGGATTGTCTGCAATACTTGTATATAGTTATTGCTTAACTAAAGGGTTATTGTTGAGCCATCTGTTGAGAGGCTCAGTTGTTATCATACTGTTAACTGGGTATTGTATCACGAGTTATACGGTGTGATTGGTGTGGCTGGTATGAGTCTTACCCGGGATTCAAAATCCTTCCTTATTGTATCAGCTCTTCCGGGCACAGTATCCTAACTGAAGTCTGGAGGAGGGTCATAGTGGGAGGAGCCAGTGCACACCAGTAGTCTAAAGCTTTCTTTATAGTTGTGCCCAGTCTCCTGCGGAGCCGCTATTCCCCATGGTCCTTACGGAGTCCCAGCATCCACTACGGACTACGAGAAATAGAATTACCGGTGAGTAAATTCTTATTTTTTTTTTGTTACATTTCTTCATATTTCTCTTACTTTTTTTTTCTATCTTTTCAGTTTCTCGATTCCATTTGAAGTAACCACAGTGTTTATGACTATTGGAGTTTTGTTACACGTAGTTGAACAATTTTACCTACAATGCATATTGATGCGTTCAATTTTACACAAGCTCCTTCATATTCACATACATTTAATAAGACCTAATAATAGCGCAGAGCACCTTCTCTATGCCATTGTAAGGAAACCTCAGATTTGTTAGTGACTTCTAGGGATATTACCTCATAATACCTTTTGAGCGCTGTAGATTCCGTATATTTTGGACCATTACTGATGCCTGAATTTTGTTCAGGGGAGCGAAGTCCATTTCCAGAATAGTATTAAAACTGTTGGCGAAAAATGTGTTTTATGGTGAAGTGAAAACATATAATAATATATATCAAAAATATGCCTCCCTGAAGAGTAACCTCTATGTGTAGTGTAAGGAGTATGACGGAGGCACCAAGGCAAGCCCCTGTTTAAAATGGAAATAAACCTAATTATATTTTCATAATATTAATGAGTGAAACCTGTCTCCTGCCTTTCCTAGAGTGTCTGATGTGCTCTGGTAACACAAATTGCTCACTGTGTGTTGCTGAGTGCTGCTGTAGCTCTGTGGACGTCTGTCCCACACGGTCACCCTGGATCATTTATAAATATTGTATCTGTGTACACAATTTGCACTGGCTCACAGCAACCATTTGACAGTTCACTTTTATCTGCATTGTGTAAGATGGATGATGAAACCTAGGATTTGTTTTTGTTGCTTTGATTCACAGCATCACTCACTTTGTCATCAGTTCAGGCCACTGGTGATGCCGATATTGGTAATCTGATTTAAACTGGTGTAAAATGCATTACTTTGAAAAATATGAATAGATTGAGTATTAAAATAATCTTTTTAAAAAAAATTATATTCAATTTAAAAAGCAAATTGTAGAAACAAAAGGTATGAATGACCTTTTGAGGAGCCTAAAGCTTGGGCCAAATGGAATGGGGCCCGAGTTCGGCATCCATGTGGGGTGCCAGCCAAACTATGACTTTTTTTGTTTGTTTTTACTTTTTCTTTTTCTTTTTTAAAGGGGCAATCACCTACAAGGCAAAACCATGCCTTGTAAATGATTGCCCCTTTTAAAAAAACCTCAGAGTTTGGCCGGCATCCCCGCACGGCTGCCGAACTCAGGCACCATAACATCCGGTCCACTGAATCGGGTCTTTATTAAGACCAAATATAATAGGCTCTAATTTCCTAGTCCGAGGGCAATCCCAGTGAGATAGCCACTAGATTTAAGGCATTCTGCCCCTGCTCCTGCTCCACACACCCTTCATACTTAGCAAACTTTGTTTTGTCACCGGACAACATGCTTCCTGCTGCAAAAAGAACAAGTCTGATGTATTGACTAGAATCCAGCAATGTATCTGTTATATACTTCTTGCGTCGGTCACACCAATCTTGTTTATGATACTGCTGTGTTGGCCACTCAAACTTTGACAGCCGATTGTTTCATAATTGAGAGATCTGAATTTGAGAGACAGCTGAATGTCCTGAGCACTGCACTCCTGGTAAGTGACATTTGGAAATTGGGGTAGTTTGGATTTTCTTTACATTTTCATGTCTGTAACTTTAATTCTTCTTTCAAATTATTTTCATCCTGGAAAAAGAAAACTGCTGTGTGTGAATGGGATACAACCATTGTGAACTGATGAGTACTACACAATCATTACGAATAAATAATATTGGACACACACCTACTTTCTCTCAGCCGCAGTCTAGTTGTATTAAGTGTTGATAAAGCTAGATATTTATCTTATATAAAACCCTTTTGTGAGGTCTAAGAACACTGTACGCTATTCACGTATGGAGTACCGTAAGGGCACGCTCGTTGCGTAACAATCGCTTAGCCGTAGTCGAGACGCTCAAGCGTCACGTTCGCTCACGGCCAAGAGATCACAGGCAGGCACGCTATTGGCTGCCGTCTAACGTAATGATTCGCTATAGCGTAGCGGACGCTCGGGACCACGAGGAGATCACCAGCGGCGCTGACGCTCACAATGTTAAACCTTTATATCTAAACCATAAACAGTATATTATGCAGTAAAACCTTAGTGTAGAAATAGGGTGTAGATGCAACCTAGTGTAACCTTATTAACTCAAATGCTGTTCGAGCGTCACCGACGCTCTGAGAATACTAAACACTATAAGAAATACACAGATACCTGGGCTTAGGGTCCAACGCCTAATAAATATATATTATGAATGATATACTTGCAAAAGAATTAACACAATACAAGTCATACACTACAATATAACATAGACTACCTAACCAGATAACTACACAGGAAATACAATACAATACAATTACGTTTTAAGGGAAAAATAAGAGAGAGAGGAGAAGAGAGAGAGAGAAATGGCCCACAATAACAGTAAGAACAATATGGTTGCGGAGAAACACTTACGCACAAGGGGAAACGATCGCATGCGCCTCTGGACATCCAGCTCCCGATTTTCAGCAATGATAACCGTTGAAGAGTGAGAGCTGGATGTGATCGGCTTGTCTATTTATGCCCCACACACAATACAATTCAATGGTCCCTACAATCTCATTGTTCATTGGACACAGGAATTCCTCCTCGCACTATAACAAAAGGTCATAAGTTGATTCATACAGGTGGGCTGTGACTATTTCCAACAGCTCAGGTGGGTGGGATACTGGGTTTCCCGCCGCATGACTAAGTAAGAGCAAATAATAGTAAATGGACATAAACTTCTTATGTCCATAACTATTCGCACGAGCGATTAATCCGCTCCAAACCAACACCGGAATATTGCTATTTAAATACTCTTCCGATGGGTACTAAACACCACTGTATTACTCCTGTCTGTCCCTTCGTATCAAACAAAGAGGGATTTCTCTGTTCATGAACATTCTACATTAACCAAACTTTCAGAATCTATCAAAGGGACCATGATCTACAAAATACATTATATAGTGAAAATATGTAACGATTGAGTCGCATGCTACGATCACATAAACTCTACCGTAAATATGCATACCGTGCGCCTGCGGGTGCCCGCGACTGTGAGTATGCGCACGTACGGGAGAGCGTACGCATGCGCAGCACGGACCTGTGTGAGGTGCAAATATGGTAGTGTGCATAGAGATATTTTTCTGACTTTGACAGTCCACCCTTTGGCAGTCAACAATAACTGCCAGTTCCTAAAACATTTCAAAAAGAGAAAAATATATGTCAGGGGTTAATACATTTCCATGGTTGGGTAGGGAGGAGAGAGGAGAAGGTGTGAAGAGGGTATGACCTAGTGAGATAGCAGAAGCATGTGTGTATGAGTCCATGTTTGGGGGGGTCATGTATCATCGTGCCGTACGTGTGGTACATCAAGCTTCGAGGTATTGCGAAGTATACATTTGAATTCCTTCTTATCCCGTGGTACGGGTCTGTGGATGGGCTGTCAAACTTTACCGAGCTCTTTTCGGCTTTTGGTTGTAACAAAATGGGGGAGCACATTTTAGTTGATGATACATGAATGGGGGAATATGTGATTGCTGATATCTGTGCCTGGATTCCCTATCGACTATGTGTGTCATTACCTGAGGGTTGTAGAAATGAAGATAAAGAACACTTATGGTAAATGCTGTGGTATTCTATGTCAGGTTAATGTACATTTGTCGGTTGAAGTCTTGTTCGGTGTCTGTTGGTTGCAGTCTTCTTTGTGCTTTTGCCCATAAGGTGCGAGCAAAAGCTGTCAATGTCCATAGATTGAAAACAAAAGATTTTAGATTCCGTGCGCACTAGACTGAAGTGCAGCTACACAATACACATATGTGTGAATCCACTACACACAAAGAATGAATACAAGATACAGAAAAAAGTGCATTCACAGTAGCGCTCTCCAACCACCAATGGGGAAATTTCAACACCAGGAGTGAAGCAAGTATTAAGGAAAACTGATTCACCCTGGAAGAAATGGAGGGATTCTTCACCCTCCCTTCGCTTAGGTCTGTGTCAATGGCAGCAATCTCTCCTCTCTCTTGATCACAGACCTACTAAGGAACAACTCCAGAACCTCAGACAAGAACGTAATGGGTCAGGATGTGTCTACTTCTCACCACGCATCCTAGATCACTTAAAAGAAAGGTACATAGTGTAGCAGTCCTTAAAAACAAAAGTGGTTTTATTCCACAGACCGCACTTACAAAATCAAAGATAAAAACAGGCACATAAAATCAACTCCTATGGACATATCACCAAGATGACATCCTCCCTCCTCCAGGAACTCCTGTAACACCAGCTGGACACGGTGTGTATGGAAGCCCGGTTCCGGATCCACAGCTTCCACGAAAAGACAGGAAGAATCCTTCAGAGTAGATGGTGAACAAGTCCACGGGTTGTAAGGCACAAGACAAAGCTCAACGCGTATCGGACACACAGTCCTTCATCAGGAGCATGCATTCGCTTGTTGCCATACCATATTTATTCCCTATACACAGCTGGAGATGATTACCGCTAACCGGCAGTTTCCAGTTTCTTCATTTCCGTTTTGGTCACCTGACCAGAAACGGAAACTACGTTTGCGGTTCACATGCGTTCCACGCGGCATTTCCCACCGCAGCTGCGTTCCACTCCACATCTTTATGCGGTTCACGGACTTCCGGACTTAGAAACAGTCTCTCTGTTACAATCCTTTAGTGAACAGTCCAAAATGTCCAGTAAATACCACAAGCCCCATTTGGAGCAAAGTCATGAAGGAGAAAAAGAGAAAAAAAATGTATTTACCAGATAACTTAAAACATTAACAATACAGCCAATTTAAAATAAATTAAAAAAGTGTATCTTTAAGGAAGAGGAAGAGTATATAACAACATATTGGGGAGAGAAAAATGGCAGAGGAGGAGGGAAATTATTCCAAAAAACATTTTAATTCGAAGTCACCGTTTAGACCCCTGGGTACCAGGGTGCCCAAACGGTGAATCCACTGCATCTCCGCCCTCGCCAGTCTCCTCTCTAGGTCTCTTGTCCTCCATTTAGGTATAACTGTCTGGATGCCACAGAAAGACTTTAAAAAACATTCCTTTGACTCATGAACTTTTTTGAAGTGGGCTGAAACAGTGTGGGTTTCTAGACCCTTTCGTATGTTGTAGACATGTTCAGCCCACCTCACCTTCACACATCTCCCTGTCCTTCCAACATAAGATAGACCACACGTACACTCTAGGATGTATACCACATTTTTAGTGTGGCATGTGATGAATTCCCTGATAGGAAAGGATTTCCCATTTACCATAAATTCTGTGGTTTTTCTCGTTGGTGATTTTACGGTCTTACACATAAGGCAGTCACCACAGCGGTGAAAGCCCTTGGTCCTTATGCTTTGTCTTAGATCTGTTTCTAGACTACTCCTTACTAGCTGGTTCTTTAGAGAGGGGGCTCTTCTATACACAAAAGAGGGGCCTTCTGGTAGTAAGGAGCCTAAGACTGGATCCTGTTTGAGTATGTTCCAGTTCTCACGAAAGACCCGTTCTATACCTTTGAAAGACTGGTTATATTGGCTAATAAAAGCCCACTTATATTTCTCATCTTTGGGACTCACATTTATTTTGGTTTTCAGTAAGGTTTCTCTCTCTACTTTAGAAATCTTACTTCTAGCTTGAGCTAATGCGTTTGAAGAGTAGCCTTTTTTCAAAAATCTACTTGCTACTTCATCAAGCTGTTGTTCACACTCTTGTACATCAGTGCAATTCCTTTTTATCCTTGCAAATTGGCTGAATGGAATACCATCCAGCCAATTTGCATGGTGCTGGCTCGTACGATCTATGAAACTATTTGAATCTGTCATCTTCCTATATGTCCTGGTATGGACTCTCCCATTGGAGACATAGATGCACAGATCCAGAAAAGACACTTCTTTCCTATCACTTGTAAAAACCAGTTGGATAGACATGTCATTTAGATTTAGATCTTCACAGAAGGCATTTAAAGAATCATCATCCCCTCGCCAGACGAACAGGACGTCGTCTATATAGCGCTGCCAGGACACTAGGCCCGCCACCAGTCCATCGCCACGCCAAATCCGATGGTCCTCCCAGTACGCCATAAACAAGTTTGCGTAACTGGGGGCGAACCTAGTGCCCATGGCAGTGCCGACCCGCTGCAAGTAGAAAGTCCCATCAAAATAAAAATAATTGTTTAATAGGATAAACTTGATGCTATCCAAAATAAAGTTTTTTATTTTTCCACTGAGAGAACTCAACTCTAAAAAATAAGAAACTGCTAAAAGTCCTTTCTCAAGGTCTATAATAGTGTACAGAGTACATACGTCAGCTGTACATAAAATGTCCCCCTCCTCCCAATTATATGAACCAATCCTTTTCAAGGTGTCACCTGTGTCCTTCAAATATGCTTTTGTTTTTTGCACCAGGGGTTGTAAATGATAATCCACCATAGCAGACAGATTACTAGTAAGACTGTTACACCCTGATACAATAGGTCGTCCAGGTGGGTGGAGGGGGTCCTTATGTATCTTAGGGAGGACATACAGTGTGGGGATAGAAGGTGTAGTTATGTTTAGAAACTCAAATTCTTTTTTGGTAATAACATTATCTCCTAACGCCTTGGTACTCAAATCCACCAGTGCTTTTGATATTCTACTTGTGGGATCAGATTTGAGTTTTAAGTAGGTTTTACCATCATTTAGTTGTCTATAAATCTCCTGCATGTATGCCTCCCTTTTCATCAGGACCACCCCCCCACCCTTGTCTGCTGGCTTGATAATGAGGTCCTTATCGTTTTTCAGGTTTTGAATCGCCTCAAATTCCTTTTTAGTTAAATTAGGCCTTATATTCTTACTTTTGGCACTTTTTTCAACAACTTTTTCAATTCCATCACAGACCACTTTATTAAAGACCTCAAGGCAATTTCCTCTGGCCTGGATTGGATAGAACGTGGAAGGGGGTCTAAAGGAGGAAATTTCCGTGACTACTTCCTCTTGAATAGGTTCCTTGTTTTTTTCCTCTTTTATTTCAAAGAACCGTTTGATGGTTAATTTACGCACAAATTTTTGTACGTCAAGGAAGATATCAAAAGAATTGGGTTTATTTGAGGGCGCAAATTTCAATCCCTTTTGTAAAACCCCTATTTCATGTACATCGAGTGGTCTGTCAGAGAGGTTAAAAATCTTCCCCTCCAACGGATCCTCTTCTCCAGAGTTTCCTTCAGTCCGACTCTGTTCATTGCACTTTGGGGTTTTCTTAAACTTACGGCTTTTTCCTGCTCTTTTACCCCTTTTAGTGGGTTTAATGGGCTTTTTAGATGGCAGTAACCCTACCATCGATTCCTCTGAGTCCTTTGACCCCACTCTAAAAAAGATGGAGAAGGAACATCCTGTTCAGGGTCTCGAATGGGCTTAAACCTATTTGCAGTATTCATTCCTGGAGATCTATTTTCAAACCTTACTGTTCTCTTATTATTCCTTGTGTTGTACCATCTCTTTGACTGGCCCATTGTAACATTGGGATTGTCCTCTGTCCTTTCCTGGTCTCTATTTCTAGGGTACCTATTTTCAGAATCTTTCCTCTTATATCCCATTGTTCTGTCCCTTCTCCTCCACTGGACAAAATTCCCATTTGGAGAGGGTTGGGCACTTTCCATATTCATATTTGGGCCCTGATGGGGAGGTCTTATTTTTCTTTTTTTATTTATGGCTAATGGCAACTCATCACTTTCCTCTTGTTCTACTACAGTTTCTACTTTCTCTGCTTCTTTCGTTGATCTTGCATTAGTATCTCTTTTTAGTTTTTTCAACTTTCTATCTTTAAGTTCCTTAGTGTTTTTATTCATTTTTTGTAATAAGACCTTCTCTCGAGTCTGAAAATCTTCTGACTCTTTATAGGGATGTACCAAGGTTTGCATCGTATTAATCTCTTCATTTAATTTATTCATGTTCCTTTTCCTTTCCCTGATTATTAAATCCATCAGAGCCACAGAACATGAATTTAATATGGTTTCCCATTCACTAATGAACTCTGGTTCAGATGTACCAAAAGAGGGGGGTTTTAAAATTTTAAGGCCTTTTGGTATGAGGTGGGCGGACTGGTAGTACTCTAGGGTTATCACCTCCCACCACATCCTGTTTTCCTTAAGCATAAGAACTTCTAATTTTTTAAAAAGTGAGGATAAATCCTCATCACAAAGCTCTACCCCTTTATTTACCTCTTTAAATGTATCTTGAATAAGTACATTTCTATTTTCCCTATAACTAAACATGGTTGCAGCACAGTTCTAAAAAAATGGATAAAGTACAGACAGAAAACAAAAGATTTTAGATTCCGTGCGCACTAGACTGAAGTGCAGCTACACAATACACATATGTGTGAATCCACTACACACAAAGAATGAATACAAGATACAGAAAAAAGTGCATTCACAGTAGCGCTCTCCAACCACCAATGGGGAAATTTCAATACCAGGAGTGAAGCAAGTATTAAGGAAAACTGATTCACCCTGGAAGAAATGGAGGGATTCTTCACCCTCCCTTCGCTTAGGTCTGTGTCAATGGCAGCAATCTCTCCTCTCTCTTGATCACAGACCTACTAAGGAACAACTCCAGAACCTCAGACAAGAACGTAATGGGTCAGGATGTGTCTACTTCTCACCACGCATCCTAGATCACTTAAAAGAAAGGTACATAGTGTAGCAGTCCTTAAAAACAAAAGTGGTTTTATTCCACAGACCGCACTTACAAAATCAAAGATAAAAACAGGCACATAAAATCAACTCCTATGGACATATCACCAAGATGACATCCTCCCTCCTCCAGGAACTCCTGTAACACCAGCTGGACACGGTGTGTATGGAAGCCCGGTTCCGGATCCACAGCTTCCACGAAAAGACAGGAAGAATCCTTCAGAGTAGATGGTGAACAAGTCCACGGGTTGTAAGGCACAAGACAAAGCTCAACGCGTATCGGACACACAGTCCTTCATCAGGAGCATGCATTCGCTTGTTGCCATACCATATTTATTCCCTATACACAGCTGGAGATGATTACCGCTAACCGGCAGTTTCCAGTTTCTTCATTTCCGTTTTGGTCACCTGACCAGAAACGGAAACTACGTTTGCGGTTCACATGCGTTCCACGCGGCATTTCCCACCGCAGCTGCGTTCCACTCCACATCTTTATGCGGTTCACGGACTTCCGGACTTAGAAACAGTCTCTCTGTTACAATCCTTTAGTGAACAGTCCAAAATGTCCAGTAAATACCACAAGCCCCATTTGGAGCAAAGTCATGAAGGAGAAAAAGAGAAAAAAAATGTATTTACCAGATAACTTAAAACATTAACAATACAGCCAATTTAAAATAAATTAAAAAAGTGTATCTTTAAGGAAGAGGAAGAGTATATAACAACATATTGGGGAGAGAAAAATGGCAGAGGAGGAGGGAAATTATTCCAAAAAACATTTTAATTCGAAGTCACCGTTTAGACCCCTGGGTACCAGGGTGCCCAAACGGTGAATCCACTGCATCTCCGCCCTCGCCAGTCTCCTCTCTAGGTCTCTTGTCCTCCATTTAGGTATAACTGTCTGGATGCCACAGAAAGACTTTAAAAAACATTCCTTTGACTCATGAACTTTTTTGAAGTGGGCTGAAACAGTGTGGGTTTCTAGACCCTTTCGTATGTTGTAGACATGTTCAGCCCACCTCACCTTCACACATCTCCCTGTCCTTCCAACATAAGATAGACCACACGTACACTCTAGGATGTATACCACATTTTTAGTGTGGCATGTGATGAATTCCCTGATAGGAAAGGATTTCCCATTTACCATAAATTCTGTGGTTTTTCTCGTTGGTGATTTTACGGTCTTACACATAAGGCAGTCACCACAGCGGTGAAAGCCCTTGGTCCTTATGCTTTGTCTTAGATCTGTTTCTAGACTACTCCTTACTAGCTGGTTCTTTAGAGAGGGGGCTCTTCTATACACAAAAGAGGGGCCTTCTGGTAGTAAGGAGCCTAAGACTGGATCCTGTTTGAGTATGTTCCAGTTCTCACGAAAGACCCGTTCTATACCTTTGAAAGACTGGTTATATTGGCTAATAAAAGCCCACTTATATTTCTCATCTTTGGGACTCACATTTATTTTGGTTTTTAGTAAGGTTTCTCTCTCTACTTTAGAAATCTTACTTCTAGCTTGAGCTAATGCGTTTGAAGAGTAGCCTTTTTTCAAAAATCTACTTGCTACTTCATCAAGCTGTTGTTCACACTCTTGTACATCCGTGCAATTCCTTTTTATCCTTGCAAATTGGCTGAATGGAATAGCATCCAGCCAATTTGCATGGCGCTGGCTCGTACGATCTATGAAACTATTTGAATGCACTTTTTTCTGTATCTTGTATTCATTCTTTGTGTGTAGTGGATTCACACATATGTGTATTGTGTAGCTGCACTTCAGTCTAGTGCGCACGGAATCTAAAATCTTTTGTTTTCTGTCTGTACTTTATCCATTTTTTTAGAACTGTGCTGCAACCATGTTTAGTTATAGGGAAAATAGAAATGTACTTATTCAAGATACATTTAAAGAGGTAAATAAAGGGGTAGAGCTTTGTGATGAGGATTTATCCTCACTTTTTAAAAAATTAGAAGTTCTTATGCTTAAGGAAAACAGGATGTGGTGGGAGGTGATAACCCTAGAGTACTACCAGTCCGCCCACCTCATACCAAAAGGCCTTAAAATTTTAAAACCCCCCTCTTTTGGTACATCTGAACCAGAGTTCATTAGTGAATGGGAAACCATATTAAATTCATGTTCTGTGGCTCTGATGGATTTAATAATCAGGGAAAGGAAAAGGAACATGAATAAATTAAATGAAGAGATTAATACGATGCAAACCTTGGTACATCCCTATAAAGAGTCAGAAGATTTTCAGACTCGAGAGAAGGTCTTATTACAAAAAATGAATAAAAACACTAAGGAACTTAAAGATAGAAAGTTGAAAAAACTAAAAAGAGATACTAATGCAAGATCAACGAAAGAAGCAGAGAAAGTAGAAACTGTAGTAGAACAAGAGGAAAGTGATGAGTTGCCATTAGCCATAAATAAAAAAAGAAAAATAAGACCTCCCCATCAGGGCCCAAATATGAATATGGAAAGTGCCCAACCCTCTCCAAATGGGAATTTTGTCCAGTGGAGGAGAAGGGACAGAACAATGGGATATAAGAGGAAAGATTCTGAAAATAGGTACCCTAGAAATAGAGACCAGGAAAGGACAGAGGACAATCCCAATGTTACAATGGGCCAGTCAAAGAGATGGTACAACACAAGGAATAATAAGAGAACAGTAAGGTTTGAAAATAGATCTCCAGGAATGAATACTGCAAATAGGTTTAAGCCCATTCGAGACCCTGAACAGGATGTTCCTTCTCCATCTTTTTTAGAGTGGGGTCAAAGGACTCAGAGGAATCGATGGTAGGGTTACTGCCATCTAAAAAGCCCATTAAACCCACTAAAAGGGGTAAAAGAGCAGGAAAAAGCCGTAAGTTTAAGAAAACCCCAAAGTGCAATGAACAGAGTCGGACTGAAGGAAACTCTGGAGAAGAGGATCCGTTGGAGGGGAAGATTTTTAACCTCTCTGACAGACCACTCGATGTACATGAAATAGGGGTTTTACAAAAGGGATTGAAATTTGCGCCCTCAAATAAACCCAATTCTTTTGATATCTTCCTTGACGTACAAAAATTTGTGCGTAAATTAACCATCAAACGGTTCTTTGAAATAAAAGAGGAAAAAAACAAGGAACCTATTCAAGAGGAAGTAGTCACGGAAATTTCCTCCTTTAGACCCCCTTCCACGTTCTATCCAATCCAGGCCAGAGGAAATTGCCTTGAGGTCTTTAATAAAGTGGTCTGTGATGGAATTGAAAAAGTTGTTGAAAAAAGTGCCAAAAGTAAGAATATAAGGCCTAATTTAACTAAAAAGGAATTTGAGGCGATTCAAAACCTGAAAAACGATAAGGACCTCATTATCAAGCCAGCAGACAAGGGTGGGGGGGTGGTCCTGATGAAAAGGGAGGCATACATGCAGGAGATTTATAGACAACTAAATGATGGTAAAACCTACTTAAAACTCAAATCTGATCCCACAAGTAGAATATCAAAAGCACTGGTGGATTTGAGTACCAAGGCGTTAGGAGATAATGTTATTACCAAAAAAGAATTTGAGTTTCTAAACATAACTACACCTTCTATCCCCACACTGTATGTCCTCCCTAAGATACATAAGGACCCCCTCCACCCACCTGGACGACCTATTGTATCAGGGTGTAACAGTCTTACTAGTAATCTGTCTGCTATGGTGGATTATCATTTACAACCCCTGGTGCAAAAAACAAAAGCATATTTGAAGGACACAGGTGACACCTTGAAAAGGATTGGTTCATATAATTGGGAGGAGGGGGACATTTTATGTACAGCTGACGTATGTACTCTGTACACTATTATAGACCTTGAGAAAGGACTTTTAGCAGTTTCTTATTTTTTAGAGTTGAGTTCTCTCAGTGGAAAAATAAAAAACTTTATTTTGGATAGCATCAAGTTTATCCTATTAAACAATTATTTTTATTTTGATGGGACTTTCTACTTGCAGCGGGTCGGCACTGCCATGGGCACTAGGTTCGCCCCCAGTTACGCAAACTTGTTTATGGCGTACTGGGAGGACCATCGGATTTGGCGTGGCGATGGACTGGTGGCGGGCCTAGTGTCCTGGCAGCGCTATATAGACGACGTCCTGTTCGTCTGGCGAGGGGATGATGATTCTTTAAATGCCTTCTGTGAAGATCTAAATCTAAATGACATGTCTATCCAACTGGTTTTTACAAGTGATAGGAAAGAAGTGTCTTTTCTGGATCTGTGCATCTATGTCTCCAATGGGAGAGTCCATACCAGGACATATAGGAAGATGACAGATTCAAATAGTTTCATAGATCGTACGAGCCAGCACCATGCAAATTGGCTGGATGGTATTCCATTCAGCCAATTTGCAAGGATAAAAAGGAATTGCACTGATGTACAAGAGTGTGAACAACAGCTTGATGAAGTAGCAAGTAGATTTTTGAAAAAAGGCTACTCTTCAAACGCATTAGCTCAAGCTAGAAGTAAGATTTCTAAAGTAGAGAGAGAAACCTTACTAAAAACCAAAATAAATGTGAGTCCCAAAGATGAGAAATATAAGTGGGCTTTTATTAGCCAATATAACCAGTCTTTCAAAGGTATAGAACGGGTCTTTCGTGAGAACTGGAACATACTCAAACAGGATCCAGTCTTAGGCTCCTTACTACCAGAAGGCCCCTCTTTTGTGTATAGAAGAGCCCCCTCTCTAAAGAACCAGCTAGTAAGGAGTAGTCTAGAAACAGATCTAAGACAAAGCATAAGGACCAAGGGCTTTCACCGCTGTGGTGACTGCCTTATGTGTAAGACCGTAAAATCACCAACGAGAAAAACCACAGAATTTATGGTAAATGGGAAATCCTTTCCTATCAGGGAATTCATCACATGCCACACTAAAAATGTGGTATACATCCTAGAGTGTACGTGTGGTCTATCTTATGTTGGAAGGACAGGGAGATGTGTGAAGGTGAGGTGGGCTGAACATGTCTACAACATACGAAAGGGTCTAGAAACCCACACTGTTTCAGCCCACTTCAAAAAAGTTCATGAGTCAAAGGAATGTTTTTTAAAGTCTTTCTGTGGCATCCAGACAGTTATACCTAAATGGAGGACAAGAGACCTAGAGAGGAGACTGGCGAGGGCGGAGATGCAGTGGATTCACCGTTTGGGCACCCTGGTACCCAGGGGTCTAAACGGTGACTTCGAATTAAAATGTTTTTTGGAATAATTTCCCTCCTCCTCTGCCATTTTTCTCTCCCCAATATGTTGTTATATACTCTTCCTCTTCCTTAAAGATACACTTTTTTAATTTATTTTAAATTGGCTGTATTGTTAATGTTTTAAGTTATCTGGTAAATACATTTTTTTTCTCTTTTTCTCCTTCATGACTTTTCTCCAAATGGGGCTTGTGGTATTTACTGGACATTTTGGACTGTTCACTAAAGGATTGTAACAGAGAGACTGTTTCTAAGTCCGGAAGTCCGTGAACCGCATAAAGATGTGGAGTGGAACGCAGCTGCGGTGGGAAATGCCGCGTGGAACGCATGTGAACCGCAAACGTAGTTTCCGTTTCTGGTCAGGTGACCAAAACGGAAATGAAGAAACTGGAAACTGCCGGTTAGCGGTAATCATCTCCAGCTGTGTATAGGGAATAAATATGGTATGGCAACAAGCGAATGCATGCTCCTGATGAAGGACTGTGTGTCCGATACGCGTTGAGCTTTGTCTTGTGCCTTACAACCCGTGGACTTGTTCACCATCTACTCTGAAGGATTCTTCCTGTCTTTTCGTGGAAGCTGTGGATCCGGAACCGGGCTTCCATACACACCGTGTCCAGCTGGTGTTACAGGAGTTCCTGGAGGAGGGAGGATGTCATCTTGGTGATATGTCCATAGGAGTTGATTTTATGTGCCTGTTTTTATCTTTGATTTTGTAAGTGCGGTCTGTGGAATAAAACCACTTTTGTTTTTAAGGACTGCTACACTATGTACCTTTCTTTTAAGTGATCTAGGATGCGTGGTGAGAAGTAGACACATCCTGACCCATTACGTTCTTGTCTGAGGTTCTGGAGTTGTTCCTTAGTAGGTCTGTGATCAAGAGAGAGGAGAGATTGCTGCCATTGACACAGACCTAAGCGAAGGGAGGGTGAAGAATCCCTCCATTTCTTCCAGGGTGAATCAGTTTTCCTTAATACTTGCTTCACTCCTGGTGTTGAAATTTCCCCATTGGTGGTTGGAGAGCGCTACTGTGAATGCACTTTTTTCTGTATCTAATGTCCATAGATTTACAAAAGTGTTGGGCTAGCGTAATTTTAAAATTTCTAGGGAAACTGGGGATCTATGGCAAAGTTCATCAAAAATCTGTGCATCAGGTTGTCAAAACTTCTTCTTTAATCCATCTGTTGTCTGTATATCGGCTCATCAAATTCCTCGTCCAAGTGGGTCTTTTTACCTTGGAGGAAACGGAAAAACAGGTGAAAGAAACGGACCGTAGAAATCGCATTTTCATCACATCATTGTTTCTACATTTGGGTCATAAATCAAATCCATTGGAATTACAGTTTCCTCACTCCTTAAACTCATTACCCTAGTACGACGATTGCACTTCATTAAAGCCTGACCGCATCTAAATATCAAACTAATCGTTATGATAACACCTAAGATACATAGGAGAAACTTCCCAACATCCATTATGACTCCTTGGGCCCAGTCTCCTAAACCAGAGAACCAATTTCGCGGGTTCAACCATGACACCCAACCAGTCAGCTCATTACCTACAGCAGCAAGAGTGAGATTGTGTCTCCTGCGAAATTCCCACTTCAGTTGGAGAATATTGTCCATCTTTTGGTCTATGACCTCGACCGGATCCTCGGTGCTATTCGTAATATATGTGCAACATTTCACGCCGTATTGTGTTGCCAGTGTGACACAATATCCGCCTGTCACTGCTGTGAGGTAATTAAGAACCATTCTATGCTGTACCAGTTCTGTTTTATAAGCTTGAAGTTCTCTTCCAGTATACCTAAACGTGTCATCATACATTTCAGTGATATTATCTAACAAATTTGCAAGCGCAGATATGTATTTATAATTCAGCACTCCTCTGGTGGTGCGAGTGATGTCTAACGCGATTAGAAACTGAATCCTGGTGGATTCATGGATCATGTCAGAGGCCGGATGCTCTGTTCTTTCTATCAGGTGCCGTTTAACTACGTGCGCGTAATGGGTGTGAGTATAAGGAGTTTGGGCAACACGGTGTATGTCTTTCATTTTGTCATGTGATACAGTCATTACTTCAGGCAGTACTTTTCCAATATAACACAATCCTTCAGAGTTTGGGGCAAGCCACTTATACGCCTTTCTCCCGCATATGAAATATGCATCATCGGGGAGAACATATGGGACGGAGTAGGACATAACCATATTACACACCTTCCATGTGAAATCTCCTAACCCTAATTCTTCCATCTGCTTAGTACACGTATCAGGTTGTACTATATGTGCACAGTATCCTGGTGATACCTCTCCAACTCTCGTAATCCTATTTCCTAAGGTATACCTATACCGGAAAGATTTTCCTCTACTGGCTATGTGGCGTATAAGCTCTGTATCTGTAGGCATTCTATCTGCTCTATGCGAAAAGGTCATGGTTTGGTTACTCCATGACACTTCCCAATTTCCCGGCTTTCGGGGATTGGAGATGTTAAAACATAATAGGGACCTATCCACATGGTATTGGTGGAGCTTCAAACTAGGAGGGCTGGAGATATTAAACCTCCTGTCCACCGGTCTCCCACCACTTAACTCAAGTACCTCCCCTAACGTTAAAGGAAATGGTACTAGCCCTGATTTGCTATGACCTTGAGGTACTTGAGAGCATACCCAACAATCTGTTTTATTTAACACACTACCCACTAAGGAGTGATAGTCACTCAATGGATGCCGGTCCATATGGATATAAAAACTGGATTGGCATTTCTTAATGCACCCATCCTCCACTACGTTGTCACAGAGCCTACAGATACAGTTTTCTTCAGCTAACAATCCTTCACAATTCCTTCTATTGTCAATGCTATCGGATCGTTTTCTGATACTCGCCTTTACTTGTTGGTTAAGTTGTTCTTGGAAAACTATGCCTCCATCTTTATCATCAGAACCCATTCCAGAACCTCTCTCGACCTCCATGGTACTCTCGCCGGAACAGACTGCTCTGGTCAACATCATGGTCAACAGGAAAATCCGGATCACAGTCTCTTGGGGCAAGTCCATCTTGTAGGAGGAAACGGAGAAGAATGAGAAGGGGGAAAAAATAATTTGAGGGAGAGGGGATGGGAAGTTGGAGAAAAACAATAAAAGGGAACAGGGGATCGACAACTGCTTTTGGTCTTGTGATTTTCAATGCTCAGGTGCCGCCTCAATCCTCCTGGAACAGACACTCCAGTGATACAACCTCTACCGTCTGTTCCTTATCACGGGACCTCTCTGGATCAGCAACCTTCTTACAGTGGGACGAATGAACCCAAGTCTCTCTCTCAGCAACCTTCAATGCTGTAGTGCTAGTCAATAAGACCTGGTATGGTCCTTCCCATCTGTCAATAAGGCAACCTGAGCGTAGAAAATTCTGTATCATTACATAATCCCCAGGTTCAATGTCATGACAATTACTATCTGGTAAATCAGGAATCACTAACTTCAGATTATCATTTTGATTCCTTAACTGTTTACTCATGTTAATCAAGTATTTTACAGTCACTTCATTGTTACACTTCAAATCATCCTGAGGGTTAATCATAACATGCGGTTGTCGACCAAACAAGATTTCAAAGGGAGACAGATTAAGAGGGGACCTGGGAGTGGTTCTGATGCTGTACAGTACAATGGGTAAAGCTTCTGGCCATGTCAATCCTGTCTCTGTCATCACTTTACTCAGTTTATTTTTAATAGTGCTGTTCACTCTTTCCACTTTCGCACTCGCCTGTGGACGGTATGGAGTGTGCAGCTTGCTATCAATTCCCATCAATTTACACATTCCTTGAAAGACATCACCTGTAAAATGGGTACCCCTATCACTTTCGATAATTCTAGGGATACCATATCTACATACAAATTCCTGCACAATTTTCTTAGCAGTAAACATAGCGGTATTTGTAGCCGCAGGAAATGCTTCAACCCAATTTGAGAAAACATCTATACAAACAAGTACATATTTCAAATTCCGACAAGGGGGTAATTGTATAAAGTCAATCTGTATTACCTGGAAAGGGCCGCCTGCAGGTGGGATATGAGATGGTTCTGTAGGTATTGCCTTTCCGATGTTCTTTCTCAAACAGGTAAGGCATGACATTGCTCTTTTACTCGCATGAGATGAAAATCCTGGGGCACACCAATATGCTCTTACCAACTTGCACATCCCTTCCTTGCCCAGATGAGTCAGCCCGTGAGCTGCCTCAGCTAAACATGGAAGGTATGCTCTGGGGGCCACTGGTTTACCGTGTCCATCCGTCCAGAGTCCTGAGGACTCCTGGCCATATCCTTTTGCCTTCCAGACTGCCTTTTCCTGTGTGGAACACAAATTTTGCATCTCACACAACTTCTGTGTGTTGATGGTATTAAATACCATCAGTTGTGTGGTGTCTGTCTGTCTGGGGGTAGCAGCTGCTAACTTAGCAGCTTCGTCTGCTCGGCTGTTACCAAGTGATACTGGGTCTTGGCTATATGTGTGTGCTTTACATTTGATAACAGCCACTCTGTCGGGTTCCTGTATCGCTGTTAGAAGCCTTTTTATGTGAGCTGCATGCGCTATCGGTGTACCAGCTGCCGTCATGAAATTTCTGAGGCGCCATAGGGCTCCGAAATCATGGACTACCCCGAATGCGTATCTAGAGTCGGTGTAGATATTGGCTGATTTGCCCTTAGCCAATTCACATGCTCTGGTTAGGGCGACCAGTTCAGCAACCTGGGCTGAGTGAGGTGGGCCTAGCGGTTCCGCTTCTATGGTGCCTTGGTCATCTACGACTGCGTATCCAGTACACAAGTCTCCCGAGTCTGACTGTCTATGACAACTACCGTCCGTGTAGAACGTAAGTTCTACATCTTTCAGTGGGTTGTCACTGATGTCAGGCCTTGCGGTAAAATTTTGGGTCAAATATTCCATACAATCATGTGTGTCTTCCTTTGTATTAAATCCTCCTTCCCCACCACTCTCATCCTCCACCCTTTGTGCCTGTCCAGGCACACCTGGGAGATATGTTGCAGGATTTAATGCACTGCATCTCCTTATGGTGATGTTTACGGGGGCCATTAGTGCCAATTCCCATCTTGTAAACCGCGCTGATGAGACGTGCCTGGTTTGGGCAGAATTCAGCAAGGCTGACACTGCATGTGGTGTATGAATTGTGAGGTTGTGACCCAGCACGACATCTTCGCTTTTCGTTACTAGCAATGCTATCGCAGCAACGCTTCGCAAGCATGTGGGGAGGGATCGCGCTACCGTGTCTAGCTGAGCGCTGTAATAGGCTACTGGCCTGCTGGCATCACCGTGCTTTTGGGTTAGTACGCCTGCCGCGCATCCAGCACTTTCTGTTCCGTATAGTTCAAAGGGTTTCCCATAGTCTGGCATACCTAATGCTGGTGCCTGCGTTAGGCACTGTTTAAGTCTCTCAAATGCTGTCTCAGACTCGTCTGTATGCGAAATCCGATCAGGTTTGTTTGAGGAGACCATCTCCTGCAAGGGTAACGCTAGAATGGAAAACCCTGGGATCCAGTTACGGCAATACCCACACATTCCTAAAAACGTTCTGATCTGTTGCTGGGTTTGTGGCAGAGTCATGTCTCTAATTGCTTGAATTCTATCAGCGGTCAGGTGTCTCAGTCCTTGTGTTAGACAGTGTCCCAAATATTTTACCTTAGTTTGGCATAATTGCAACTTGTCTTTGGAAACCTTGTGTCCTGTGTCTGAAAGATGAAACAGGAGCTGTTTCGTATCCTTCAGGGATGCTTCCAATGAATCAGAACACAGTAGTAGATCATCCACGTACTGTATTAATACTGATCCACTCACTGGTTGGAAAGACTGTAAACAATCATGCAAAGCCTGGGAAAATATACTTGGACTATCTATGAATCCTTGTGGTAATCGAGTCCATGTGTATTGGACTCCTCTGTATGTAAATGCAAACAAATATTGGCTGTCAGGGTGCAGAGGTACCGAAAAGAAAGCGGAGCAGAGGTCAATAACAGTGAAAAATTTCGCAGTGGGAGGGATTTGCATTAGGATGACAGCTGGATTTGGCACTACGGGGAACTGACTCTCAACTATTTTGTTAATCCCCCTTAGATCCTGCACTAGCCGGTAACCCCTCCCCCCACTCTTTTTCACAGGGAAGATGGGACTATTGGCAGTGCTGGACGTTCTTACCAGAATGCCCTGTTGTAGCAAGCGCTCTATTACTGGGTAAACTCCTAACTCCACCTCTGGCTTCAGAGGGTACTGTGGGATTTTTGGAGCTATCCTACCATCTTTTACTTGTACAACTACCGGAGCTACGTTTGCCATTAATCCAGTGTCCTGTCCATCTTTAGTCCAAAGTGACTCTGGTATCTGAGATGTCATTTCTTCTACTTGGGAGGGAGTCCTATTTGTCATAATGGTATGTGACATTAATTTTGATGGGGAGTCTAACATGTCTCGCACTTCCTGAGCGTGATTCTCAGGTATGTCCAAGAATACACCTTCAGGAGTACAATAAATGACGCACCCCATTTTGCACAGTAAGTCTCTTCCCAGGAGATTAGTCGGTGCCGATGCAGCCAGCAAAAAGGAATGCTTGGTATGTAAAGGCCCTATTGTAATCTCGGCTGGTTTGCTAACAGGGTAGTGCTGGACTACTCCCGTTACCCCTATGGCTGGAATTGTCTTACCAGTGGTTCTCATGCCCACTGTCGAATTTATCACTGATTTGGCCGCCCCTGTATCTACAAGAAAGTTTAATGATTTACCAGCTACATTGATTGCAATTTCTGGTTCACTCCCAAGACTTGCAATCAATTTTACTGGCAGCAGATTACAGGTATGGCCACACCCCTATTGGGTATGGTGACCTCCCTGAATCCCGCTGGCAGCAACTACTTGTGATGGAGTTAATTGGGAGCTACCAGAGGCTTGCCAGTCTCTGTTCGGGGGATATCTTTTTGTTTCCCCTGCATGTGGCTCATAACTCCGTTTCTGCGGACCCTGATCCCAATGTCGTGTGTCGTGTCGTTGTCTAGGGGGTTGATAAGATTTTTGTATATTTCTCGATCTACAGTCTCGTGTAAAGTGTCCTTGTTTGTGACAAGAATAACATGTTACTACATTTGACTTACCCACAGGGTTTGGTGATATTAACACAGGCTGTTTTGTGGTCAAGGCCTGTATACTTACTGCCATTAACTTATCACCTTGTTGTTCCCTGTGTCTGGTGATATTCCGGTCGTGATCAATAGCAGCCTCTCTCAAAGTAGCCACAGACAGACCTCGCCAACATGGTTGTGTGGTCTGTACCCTAGTCTTTAATGACTCTTTTAAACCATCCATCAGTACCGATACTGCTACTTCTCGATGGTTTATGTTTGTTTTAATGTCCTCTATGCCTGTGTATTTTGCCATCTCTAATAATGCTCTGTGAAAATATTCTGTAGCTGTTTCTGACTCCTTTTGTTTAATGGAGAATATCTTGTTCCATTTAACTACCGCTGGGAAATACTCTTTTAACTGTAAGCTTATTCTTTTTACATTGTCTTTGTTGTACACTTCTGTAAGAGGTACATCCTGATCTAATCCACAGTCAGCTAAAAATTGAGTTGCGTCAACATTGGAGGGTAAACATGCTCTCAGCAATATCTGCCAGTCTTTGTTGTTGGGCTCTAACGTGTTACCTAGGTCTCTGATGTATTTTTGGCTGGCAACTAAGTCTTTTCTAGGGTCAGGGAATTCAGACACTATGGTCCTTAATTCCATTCGGGAAAATGGGCTATACATGGCAATGTTCCTAACAGGAGTGACTCCTGAAGTGTCTGTTTTCCCATTTGGAACTACTATTACCTTAACAGGATTAACTCTAACAACCTCATTCTGTGTAGATTCTACAGGCTGTGGTGAAATAGTTTCAGCATAGTGTATGGTGCCGTACTTACCCGTTGATACGACCTCGCCTATCCCTCCGCTAGGGGCCTTTGTTACTAATCTCGGGGGTGGAGCTGTGCCTACTGTGGTCTCTGCTATGGTGGCTGCTAGAGAGAGCGCTGAAATTGTTGCCGATTCGTCCTCTTGATCACACTCCTGAGGAAAGTTCAAAACAGGGTACAACTTGCACGGGTTAATACTTGCATTGGTTAATTGGTTAACATTATCTTTAACATTTACACAGTTGCTAAGTGTTTGTTTGTTACACCTTAGTGCGTCATTCTCCGCAACCAATTTCTCTCCTGATATGTATGGTGGCGGTGGGGCCGTGGCTATCAGTTTCCTGATCGAGCCAGATCCCGCCGCCTGAGCCAATCCTCTCTGTATGTCACCCTCCTGTTGCCACAACTGCAAATAATCATAATGCTTGATTCGTCTCTTTGCTGATTTAATGAGACATATCCTTCTCCTTAAATTCGTTAACACTTCTGTGCTGAAGCTACCTACTCTTGGGAATTTCTCCCCGTCATGTACTGTCATTCTCTCCCATTCATCACATAAAGCTTCTGTGTGACTTCCGTACTTTTCACACATTACGTACCTTGCCGACCCGACTGGTCGGTTTATGGAATCAACCCGAACCGAGGTTGATCGCCCCCTTCCTGAACAACTGGCCCCCATAATTTGCAGGTGTTACGGACCCTTACAAAAAACCAAGATATTCACGATAGGTTGACGGTAAGGTTTACCGAGCACCTTACTCACTCTGCCCACGCCGACCAATACGACCTGATCACACCGATATGGTGCTGGCGTACTCGACCCAGGGCACCTATTAACCTTTGTTTACTGGAACATGTGAGGGATATCCGCAGAACACTTACTCTTTCCAGTAAAGGTGAGGTTGTTGGATAATTCCTGAGTGACCAGCGAACTTCCCTTTGTAAAAATAAAAAATTACACAAATCACGTCAGAATGTACAAATAGCGTTTATGACCTTCGTACACAAATAGTACTGGTCAGGTTTACTAATGCACACAATTACGTGCGGTACAATCGTTCAGTACATAAGCAACTAATCTTATGTACGGAGCGACCAGCGGAATCGAAAATTGCGGCTGCGAATTCCTTCAGCAAGAGCTTGTATGGCCTATATGGGTGTTGCACCAACCCTTTTTTGGTGTTGTGCCTGTGGACTGTATAGCGGACTTCCTTGTCTGCTGTACCTGAACCTGCTGGTCTGTTATGACCTCCTGGTCTGTTACAGTATGACCTCCTGGTCTGCTATACTCTAATGCTCAAATTTTATGTTTAACCAAGGATGCCTCCCTAGCCACCGTGCATGTCACTTACACGTATGTACCTCACGAGAACTCGATGATTTCTTTTGGTTCAACCTCAAAATTGTATAAATGTATGTAAAAAACACTCACTCACCACATGTACACTTTTGTTTCTATTTCTATTTCTGCGCAGAAATTTCTCTTTAGACCAGATGTGTTACAAATTAGGAGAAGGATCTGTTAATTTAAATTTCGAATTTAAAATAGATTTGCGCTACTTATCGCCTGTTGCGTTATTTATCGCTTGTTGCGCTATTTATCGCTTGTTGCGCTACTTAAAAATCAACACTATCGTGTGACTTGAGTTACGTGGGCGTACCCAGACGCTCCGTTGCGTAATTTACGCTGCGTGCGTCGGCCTTTGCGTACGCGAGTCTCAGCCCTTTGTTAGAGACACGTGTACACAAAACCAATGTCCACCGTAACACAACTAACACGTTTATCAATGTAGATGATCCTCGATCATCTACCGCACACCACACCAATCTCTCCTTTTACCTTTAGGTAGAGCTGTGTGTATTTCTATACCTTAACTGTATTACCTTTACTCTTTAACTATGAAATAGCGGCAAATCTCTCTTAGTACGTTTATCAATTATACAATGGCAAACAGGAGAGTGATATATGAAAATACACGAATGAAAAGAAATGCAGATATGCGTGCGTGTGTACGCAAGACAGAAATAAACAGTTTTAAAAAGACACTATCGTTTTGTTCTTACCTCCGGTCCCGGATTCCTTCAGCACCCTTTACTAAGCGAAGCAGACACTTATCCAAACAGCACTACGAGGAATATGACCTCCCGCCCTTTGCTGCTGGATAATGTCTGCTGAAATTACCTAGTGCAGATATGTGAAGGACGGGCGAGCCGCCAATTGATAAAGCTAGATATTTATCTTATATAAAACCCTTTTGTGAGGTCTAAGAACACTGTACGCTATTCACGTATGGAGTACCGTAAGGGTACGCTCGTTGCGTAACAATCGCTTAGCCATAGTCGAGACGCTCAAGCGTCACGTTCGCTCACGGCCAAGAGATCACAGGCAGGCACGCTATTGGCTGCCGTCTAACGTAATGATTCGCTATAGCGTAGCGGACGCTCGGGACCACGAGGAGATCACCAGCGGCGCTGACGCTCACAATGTTAAACCTTTATATCTAAACCATAAACAGTATATTATGCAGTAAAACCTTAGTGTAGAAATAGGGTGTAGATGCAACCTAGTGTAACCTTATTAACTCAAATGCTGTTCGAGCGTCACCGACGCTCTGAGAATACTAAACACTATAAGAAATACACAGATACCTGGGCTTAGGGTCCAACGCCTAATAAATATATATTATGAATGATATACTTGCAAAAGAATTAACACAATACAAGTCATACACTACAATATAACATAGACTACCTAACCAGATAACTACACAGGAAATACAATACAATACAATTACGTTTTAAGGGAAAAATAAGAGAGAGAGGAGAAGAGAGAGAGAGAGAGAAATGGCCCACAATAACAGTAAGAACAATATGGTTGCGGAGAAACACTTACGCACAAGGGGAAACGATCGCATGCGCCTCTGGACAACCAGCTCCCGATTTTCAGCAATGATAACCGTTGAAGAGTGAGAGCTGGATGTGATCGGCTTGTCTATTTATGCCCCACACACAATACAATTCAATGGTCCCTACAATCTCATTGTTCATTGGACACAGGAATTCCTCCTCGCACTATAACAAAAGGTCATAGGTTGATTCATACAGGTGGGCTGTGACTATTTCCAACAGCTCAGGTGGGTGGGATACTGGGTTTCCCGCCGCATGACTAAGTAAGAGCAAATAATAGTAAATGGACATAAACTTCTTATGTCCATAACTATTCGCACGAGCGATTAATCCGCTCCAAACCAACACCGGAATATTGCTATTTAAATACTCTTCCGATGGGTACTAAACACCACTGTATTACTCCTGTCTGTCCCTTCGTATCAAACAAAGAGGGATTTCTCTGTTCATGAACATTCTACATTAACCAAACTTTCAGAATCTATCAAAGGGACCATGATCTACAAAATACATTATATAGTGAAAATATGTAACGATTGAGTCGCATGCTACGATCACATAAACTCTACCGTAAATACGCATACCGTGCGCCTGCGGGTGCCCGCGACTGTGAGTATGCGCACGTACGGGAGAGCGTACGCATGCGCAGCACGGACCTGTGTGAGGTGCAAATATGGTAGTGTGCATAGAGATATTTTTCTGACTTTGACAGTGTTGGCTCAGAAATAGCCACTTTGTTTGTTGGCTTTTCAAAAAATAATTTCAATACATCTATTGCCACCTCCATTCATATGAGAAAAAGTAATTTACACAAGTGACAGTGCAAGTCCATTTCAAGTTTGTTGCATGTTTAGTTATCATTTTGGAGCTAACATACAACTCATTGGTCAATTATTGTCAGATTGACTAATCAAAATATGTATGGACAGGTAAGGGGTTTTCATACAACAGCCATTTCCATCTCAGCAACAAGTTCAAGCACTTTCTTGCTCCTGATACCACCAAAACTTTCATCCATGTATTCATTCATTCATTCATTCATTCATCATATCCAGCCTCAGCTACTGTAACCTCCTCTTCTCTGGTCTTCCCTCTCCAGACTATTCTAAATGCTAACACGTGTATCTAAAGCCCTTAGTCACTCTTTTGCCCCTCGCCTTCAGTATGTAAAGTCTCATGGGCAGGACCCTCAATCTTGTTCCTCTCTTGTCGTGATCTCTGCCATCTTTGCTTATTGTCTTTTTCTCTAACGTCCTAGTGGATGCTGGGGATACGGGCCATAGACGGGCTCCGCAGAAGACAGGGCACTTTAAGAAAGAATTTGGATACTGGTGTGCTCTGGCTCCTCCCTCTATGTCCCTCCTCCAGACCTCAGTTAGAATCTGTGCCCGGACGAGCTGGGTGCTACTTAGTGAGCTCTCCTGAGCTTGCTATAAGAAAGTATTTTGTTAGGTTTTTTAATTTTCAGAGAGATCTGCTGGCAACAGACTCTCTGCAGTGTGGGACTGAGGGGAGAGAAGCAGCCCTACTCGCTGAAGATAGGTCCTGCTTCTTAGGCTACTGGACACCATTAGCTCCAGAGGGATCGTACACAGGATCTCACCCTTTGTCGTCCGATCCCGGAGCCGCGCCGCCGTCCCCCTCGCAGAGCCGGAAGACAGAAGCCGGTGACAGAAGCAAGAAGACTTCAAAATCGGCGGCAGAAGACTCCTGTCTTCACATGAGGTAGCGCACAGCACTGCAGCTGTGCGCCATTGCTCCCACATTAAACCCACATAATCCGGTCACTGTAGGGTGCAGGGCGCAGGGGGGGTGCCCTGGGCAGCAATTAGGAACCTCTTGGCAAAAAGTGAGCATATATACAGTTGGGCACTGTATATATACATGAGCCCCCGCCATTATTTTACACAGAAACGCGGGACAGAAGCCCGCCGCTGAGGGGGCGGGGCTTCTTCCTCAGCACTCACCAGCGCCATGTTTTTTCTCCACAGCACCGCTGAGAGGAAGCTCCCCAGTCTCTCCCCTGCAGTTACAAGGTAGAAGAGGGTAAAAAGAGAGGGGGGCACATAATTAGGCGCAAAAATCAATATAAACAGCAGCTACTGGGTTAACATTAAGTTACTGTGTTATTCCTGGGTTAATAGCACTGGGGTGTGTGCTGGCATACTCTGTCTCTCCAATGGGCCTTATGGGGGAATTGTCTTCAGATGAGCATTCCCTGAGTGTGTGGTGTGTCTGTACGTGTGTGTCGACATGTCTGAGGTAAAAGGCTCCCCTAAGGAGGAGATAGAGCAAATATGTGGGTGTGAGGTTGTCTCCGTCGACAACGCCAACACCTGTTTGGATATGTGTAATTAAGTGCTAAGGTGAATTTATTGCACAAAAGATTAGAGAACAGACCGGAAATCTACCCATGTCTGTCCCTATGTCGCAGAGACCTTCAGAGTCTCTCAATGCTCACTATCCAAAATAATAAACACTGATATCGACACGGAGGTTGACTCCAGTGTCGACTACGATAATGCAAAGTTACAGCCAAAATGGCAGAAAAGTATTCAATATATGATTATTGTAATAAAAGATGATTTGCATAAAACTGATGACTCATCTGTCCCTGACACAAGGGTACACATGTTTAAGGGGAAGAAAGCTGAGGTAAATTTCCCTCCTCTCATGATGAAAAAGAGCGGGAATCTCCAGGCAAGAGACTGCCATTTCCCACAAAGAATTCTCAGGCAGTATCCTTTCCCCACTAGGGCCAGGATACGATGGGAATCTTCCCCTAGGGTGTCACGTTTGCCCAAAAGGTAGCGTTGACTTAACAGCTATCCTCAGGGATCCTGCAGATAGCGTGCACATTCTGGTACACTACTGAGACCGGCGATTGTGTCTGCATGGGTTTATAGCGCTGTGGCAGCGTCGACAGGTACCTTATCAGCAGAGATTGAGACCCTAGTATGTAGATATATAAAGTCGTTGCGTTGGCTGGCACTCCGTCTAACAAGTCAGGAATCGCCTTGGTGCCCTCCTTACCACTGATAGTGGAATGTATAAGTAACGGAGTTTAGGCGGCACTCAAAGGACTTTCTAGGTGCTGAAAGGAAACCGAAAGGATGACAAGTAGGCTATAGTGCCGGTTTCCTTTCAGCACCTAGAAAGTCCTTTGAGTGCCGCCTAAACTCCGTTACATATATATATATATATATATATATTAAAGATGCTGTCTTAAGAGATATATATATAAAACATGCCCAAAGAGACATGAGTATACTGGGTCCTAGAGTCAAAGCTATGTCGATTTTCTGCTTGACGTGTCCTGTAGAATATGCAATGGACAGATGATGCCGACTTAAGAGGCATATGGAAGGCTGAGGATTGTGTGGAGAAGGGTTCTCGGACCTGGTCTCCACAGCTATAGCTGGTAATTCTGATATTTTGCCTTATATTCCTGCACAGCCTAGGAAAGCACGACATTATCAAATGCAGCCTTTCGAACAAAGAAACAAGAAAGTCCGAGGTGCGTCCTTTCTTGCCAGAGGCAGGGGCAGAGGAAAGAAGCTGCACAACACAGCTAGTTCCCAGGAACAGAAGTCCTCCCCGGCCTCTACAAAAATCCACCGCATGTCGCTGGGGCTCCACAGGCGGAGCTAGGTCCGGTGGGGGCACGCCTTCGTAAGTTCAGCCACAAGTGGGTTCACTCCCTGTTAGATCCCTGGGCAATAGATATTGTGTCTCAGGGATGCAAGCTGGACTTTGAGAAGATGCCCCCTCACCGACGGCCCTGCTGGCTTCCCCCCACGAGAGGGAAACAGTGTTAACTGCAATTCACAAATTGTATCTTCAACAGGTGGTGGTCAAGGTTCCCCTCCTTCAACAAGGAGGGGTTTATTATTCGACCATGTGGTAATCCCGAAACCGGACGGTTCGGTCAGACCCATATTGAATTTAAAATCCCTGAACATATACCTGAAAAGGTTCAAGTTCAAGATGGAATCGCTAAGAGCGGTCATTGCAGACTCGGGACATAAAGGATGCATACCTTCATGTCCCCATTTATCCACCTCATCAGGCGTACCTCAGAATTGCGTTATGGGATTGTCATTACCAATTTCAGACGTTGCCGTTTGTTCACCAAGGTAATGGCGGAAATGATGGTGCTCCTGCGGAAGCAGGGGGTCACTATTATCACGTACTTGGACGATCTCATAAAAGCGAGATCAATAGAGCAGTGGCTGAACAGCGTATCACTTTCTCTGGAAGTGTAACGCCAACACGGTTGGATTCTATATATTCCAAAGTCGCAGTTGGTTCCTACAGCTCATCTGACTCTCCTAGGCATGATCCTAGACACAGACCAGAAAAGGGTTTATCTCCCGATAGAGAGAGCTCAGGAGCTCATGACACTGGTCAGGAATCTATTAAAACCAAAACAGGTGTCAGTGCATCACTGCACTCGAGTCCCGGGAAGGATGGTGGCATCATACGAGGCCATTCCCTTCGGCAGGTTCCATGCGAGGACCTTCCAATGGGACTTACTGGACAAGTGGTCCGGATCACATCTTCAGGGTGGGGGGCAGTCACATAGGGAAGAAATTTCCAAGGGCTGTGGTCAAGTCAGGAAACTTGCCTTCACATCAACATCCTGGAACTAAGGGCCATATACAATGCCCTATGTCAAGCGGAGTTCCTGCTTCGCGACCAACCGGTTCTGATTCAGTCAGACACCATCACCGCAGTGGCTCATGTAAACCGCCAAGGCGGCACAAGGAGCAGGGTGGCAATGGTAGAAGCCACCAGAATTCTTCGCTGGGCGGAGAATCACGTAAGAGCACTGTCAGCAGTGTTCATTCCAGGAGTGGACAACTGGGAAGCAGACTTCCTCAGCAGGCACGACCTCCACCCGGGAGAGTGGGGACTTCATCAAGAAGCCTTCACGCAGATTGCAAGGTGGTGGGAACTGCCACAGGTGGACATGATGGCATCCCGCCTCAACAAAAAGCTACAGAGATATTGCGCCAGGTCAAGAGACCCTCAGGCGATAGCTGTAGACGCGCTAGTGACACCGTGGGTGTTCCAGTCGATTTATGTATTTCCTCCTCTTCCTCTCATACCAAAGGTGCTGAGAATCATAAGGAAAAGAAGAGTGAGAACAATACTCATTGTTCCGGATTGGCCAAGAAGGACTTGGTATCCGGCTCTGCAAGAAATGCTCACAGAGGACCCATGGCCTCTGCCTCTAATGCAGGACTTGTTGCAACAGGGGCCCTGTCTGTTCCAAGACTTGCTGCGTTTGACGGTATGGTGGTTGAACGCCGGATCCTAGCAGAAAAAGGCATTCCGGATGAGGTTATTCCTACTCTGATAAAGGCTAGGAAGGACGTGACGGCTAAACATTATCACCGTATATGGCGAAAATATGTTGCTTGGTGTGAGGCCAGGAATGCCCCTACGGAGGAATTCCAGCTGGGCCTTTTCCTTCACTTCCTACAGTCGGGAGTGACTTTGGGCCTGAAATTGGGTTCCATTAAGGTCCAGATTTTGGCTCTATCCATTTTCTTTCAAAAAGAAATGGCTGCATATTCAGCCCCCTTTTGTGCCTCCAGTGGCACCTTGGGATCTTAACGTGGTGTTGCGTTTCCTGAAGTCACACTGGTTTGAGCCACTCAAAACCGTGGAGTTAAAATTTCTCACGTGGAAGGTGGTCATGCTATAGCCTTGGCTTCAGCTAGGCGTGTGTCAGACTTAGAGGCTTTTATGTGACAAAGCCGCTATCTGGTTTTCCATATGGACAGGGCAGAATTGCGGACCCATCCACAATTTCTTCCAAAAGTGGTGTCATCCTATCATATGAACCAACCTATTGTGGTGCCTGTGGCTACTCGTGACTTGGGGGATTCCAAGTTACTAGATGTGGTCAGGGCTTTGAAGGTTTATGTAGCCGGAACGGCTTGGGTCAGGAAAACGGAATCTTTGTTTATCCTGTATGCTTCCAACAAGCTTGGGGCGCCTGCTTCAAAGCAAACTATTGCTCGCTGGATCTGTAACACGATTCAGCAGGCTCATTCTGCGGCTGGGTTGCCGCTGCCTAGATCAGTTAAGGCCCATTCCACAAGGAAGGTGGGCTCTTCTTGGGCGGCTGCCCGAGGGGTCTCGGCATTACAGCTTTGCCGAGCGGCTACTTGGTCAGGTTCAAACACCTTTGCAAAGTTCTGCAGGTTTGATACCCTGGCTGAGGAGGACCTTGTGTTTGCTCATTCGGTGCTGCAGAGTCATCCGCACTCTCCCGCCCGTTTGGGAGCTTTGGTATAATCCCCATGGTCCTTACGGAGTCCCCAGCATCCACTAGGACGTTAGAGAAAATAAGATTTTACTTACTGGTAAATCTATTTCTCGTAGTCCGTAGTGGATGCTGGGCGCCCGTCCCAAGTGCGGACTTCTTCTGCAATACTTGTACATAGTTATTGCTTAAATAAGGGTTATGTTGGTTGCATCAGGGTTGATCTGATGCTCCGTTGTTGTTCATACTGTTAACTGGGTAAGTTTATCACGAGTTATACGGTGTGATTGGTGTTACTGGTATGAGTCTTGCCCTGAATTCCAAAATCCTTTCCTTGTACTGTCAGCTTTTCCGGGCACAGTTTCTCTAACTGAGGTCTGGAGGAGGGACATAGAGGGAGGAGCCAGAGCACACCAGTATCCAAATTCTTTAAGTGCCCTGTCTCCTGCGGAGCCCGTCTATTCCCCATGGTCCTTACGGAGTCCCCAGCATCCACTACGGACTACGAGAAATAGATTTACCGGTAAGTAAAATCTTATTTTTTTGTCTCCAAATTGGTTTAGCAACTCTGATCATTTTTTTTTTTTTTTTTTGTCTGACCTAATCTATAATAATAATATTACTATTATTGTTGTATCTTGGTGGAGAACAAACACACACAACTCAATAACATGATCATCTAAAGCCCTGTACACACTACATGGTATGAACAATAAATATCTTTTTTTTTTTTTTTTAAAGATCTATTGTTTATATCGTCTAGTGTGTATGCATGAACGATGCGCGCACCTGCGGATCGTTCTCATTCAGGCATTTTCTCTTACGTCCTAGAGGATGCTGGGGTCCACATTAGAATCATGGGGTATAGACGGGTCCACTAGGAGCCATTGGCACTTTAAGAGTTTAATAGCGTGGGATGGCTCCTCCCTCTATGCCCCTCCTACCAGACTCAGTTTAGAAAATGTGCCTGGTGGAGCCGGTCACAGCTAGGGAGTACCATAGGAGTTTTTCTAGTTTTATTGTTTTTATTAGAGCTAGGCACAGGGAGGCTGCTGGCAACAGCCTCCGTGCTTCGTGGGACTTAGGGGGGGGGAGTAGTGTCCAACCCTCTGAGACAGGACACTGAGCTCCTGAGGGTGTCGATCGCAAACGCCCCCGAGGTGACCGCTCGCTCCCACAGCACTGCCGCCACCTCCTAACAGCCAGAAGACGTCGGTGGTGAGTTGGACACCGGTGCCCCGACAAGCGGGGATCCAGTGAGAATGGCAGCATCAGGGTGGGAGCACAGCGCTGAGGCTGCGCTCCGGAGGGCTCAGAGGTACAGTGTGTGGCGCTGTGAGGGGCACCCTGGGCCAGCGCAATACCCTTACACTGGTCACAAGCTATCAGGGACACTGTACTGCTGCTAGCAATCATTACCTCAGACCAGCATAATCTCTAGAAGTGTGGGAAGACATGCCATTTTAGGGGGCGGAGCTTCTCAGAGCAGATCCAGCACTTACCAGCACCATTTTTTCCCTGCAGATCACACTTCAGAGACTCTGACAGGGAGCGCTGACCCTCCACATAACTCCAGCTGTGCGGTACCATGGGGTTATAGAAGGGGGGGGGGGGGGGCTGGGGCGAGTGTTGGTTTATTCACATTACTGTGTAGTCTATTAAGGTTGCACAGGCAGCGCCAGGCATTTATTATATAACTTTCTACTGGGGCGCTGTGTGGGCTGGCTCCATAACACTGGGTCTCTCTGAAGGTACTTAGGGGAAACTGTGTCTGACATTTTTCTGTGTGTGTATGTGTGTAACCTGTATATCTCACATTACCATGTCTAGGGACTCTGTATCTTGTGCTGCAGAATATGTATGTTCTCAGGACTGCAATACACTGTCTCAGCCCTCTGAACCAGAACCCAAGTGGGTGGCTTCTATTAAGGGTATGATATCCCAGATTTCATCTAGGATAGCTCATTATGAGACTGAAACACAGGTTTTAAAAAAAACTCTGTAGAGGTTTTGTGGTAATCTACTCCCACTACCTCAACAATCTGCCCTAGTATATGCCCAAAGAAACGTGCTCTTGCCCAGGTAATGCAAGTCGACACGGATACCAACTCTGATACGGGTGACAGTGATAGGGACATACTGCGGGGGGAGGCATCCCTTGCTAAAGGGGTGCAGCTAATGATTGAGGCTATTCGGGACATTTTACACATTACTGACAAGGTACCTGAACAGGTCGAGGAGGCTTTTTTTTTTACAGACAATAAGAAAGTCTCCCTTACCTTTCCTGCGTCTAGGCAATTAAACGCATTATTTGAAAAAATCCTGGGAAAACCCGGATAAAAAATTCCAGATCCCAAAGAGCGTTCTGGTTGCTTTTCCTTTCCCTGTAGAGGATAAGAAAAAGTGGGAAAACCCTCCTATAGTAGACGCTTCTGTTTCTAGATTGTCTAAAAGGTGGTTTTACCTGTCCCTGCGTCTACCGCTTTGAAAGAACCGGCAGACGGCAAGATGGAGACTACGCTCAAATCCATATACAGTGCTTCAGGCGTGGCACTTACTGTAGGCCCACTATTGCTTGTGCATGGATTTCTAAAGCCATAGTAAAGTGGTCGGGCATGTTACTAGAGGATTTAGATACTATGGATAGAAGTGACATTGAAATGTTTTTATGTCACATACAGGATTCTGCGGGTTTCATGGTGGAGGCCATGAAGGACCTTGGTAATCTGACTGCACGGACGTCTTCCATGGCTATCTCGGCACGCAGGGGACTCTGACTGTGCCAATGGTCTGCGGATGCGGAATCCAAGAAGAGCTTGGAGAACCTACCCTTCACAGGTCAGGCTCTATTTGGGGAAGCTTTGGATGCGTGGATCTCCACGGCAACCGCAGGTAAATCAACCTTTCTTCCCTCAGCCACTCCGACGCCAAAGAAATCCTACTCTGCGTCTACAATGCAGTCCTTTCGGACCGCGAAGGTTAAGCAGTCCAAGTCCCCTTCCACCTTCTTCAGAGGTGGTCGGAGAAAATCTAGAAAACCTGCACCGGCAGGTTCCCAGCAACAGAAACCGGGTTCTGTTTCCTCAAAATCCTCAGCATGACGGTGGCCCTTCCAACTTGGTGGTCGGGCAGGTGGGAGCACGTCTACGAAATTTCAGTCATGTCTGGGCGTCCTCAGGCCTGGACCCCTGGGTTCAAGATATTGTATCTCAGGGGTACAGACTGGAGTTTCAAGAGCTCCCACCTCACAGATTTTTTCAAATCAGGCTTACCAGCTTTGCTGACAGAAAGGGCTATCTTACAGGAAGCCATTCAATAATTGAAAAGGGCAAATGTCATTGTTCCAGTTCCATCTCACCTGGAAAACAATGGTTACTACTCAAACCTTTTTGTGGTGCCGAAGCCGGACGGTTTGGTCAGACCAATATTGAACCTCAAATTTTTAAATCTATATATGAGGGAATTCAAGTTCAAGATGGAATCTCTGAGAGCGGTGATCTCAGGTCTGGAGGAGGGGGGATTCCTGGTATCCTTGGATATCAAGGATGCATACGTTCACATTCCTATTTGGCTGCCACACCAGGCTTATCTCAGGTTTGCGCTGTTGGGCTGTCACTATCAGTTCCAGGCACTGCCATTCTGTCTATCCACAGCACCGAGGGTGTTCACCAAGGTAATGGCAGAGATGATGCTTCTACTCCGCAAGCAAGGTGTGAACATAATTCCATATCTGGACGATCTGCTGATAAAAAGCATCGTCCAGGGAAAAGTTGTTGCAGTCCATTGCTTTCACAACTCTACTGCTCCGGGATCATGGTTGGATCATGAATCTTCCAAAGTCACATTTGGAGCCGACGAGAAGACTGTCCTTCCTGGGGATGATTCTCGACACAGAAGTGCAGAGGGTGTTTCTACTGGTGGATAAAGCATTGGTGATCCAATCAATGGTCCGGGATGTCCTAAAGCTAGCCCGAGTATCGGTTCATCAGTGCATTCGCCTTCTGAGGAAGATGGTTGCCTCCTATGAGGCTCTACATTCCGAAAATTTTCATGCACGGTCTTTCCAGCTGAATTTCCTGGACAAATGGTCGGGATCTCATCTTCGCATGCACCAGAGGATATGTCTGTCGCCGAAAGCCAGAATCTCGCTCCTCTGGTGGCTAAAACTTCTCACCTACTGGAGGGCCGCAGATTCGGGATTCAGAATTGGATCCTTCTAACCACGGATGCAAGTCTCAGAGGTTGGGGAGCAGTCACCCAGGGGAAAAACTTCCAAGGAAGGTGGTCAAGTCTGGAATCCAGCCTTCCGATAAACATTTTGGAACTAAGAGCTGTGTACAATGGTCTTCTACAGGCGGCACATCTTCTAAAAGATAGGGCCATTCAAATTCAGTTGGACAATGTAACGACAGTGGCCTACATAAACCGACAAGGCGGAACAAAGAGCAGAGCTGCAATGTCAGAGGTAACAAGAATCATCCTCTGGGCGGAAAAACATGCCTGTGGCGCTGTCGGCAATCTTCAGTCCAGGAGTGGACAACTGGGAAGCGGACTTCCTCAGCAGACAAGATCTCCATCTTGGAGAGTGGGGCCTCCACCCAGAGGTGTTTGCAGAGGTAATACTTTGGGGCGTACCTCAAATAGACATGATGACCTCACACCTCAACAAGTAGCGGCGGAGGTACTGTTCCAGGTCGAGGGACCCACAGGCAGTGGCTGTGGACGCCCTGGTAACTCCGTGGGTGTTCAAGTCAGTGTATGTGTACCCTCCACTTCCACTCATCCCAAGGATTCTCAAAATAATCAAAAGAACAAGAGTTCAGGCGATCCTCATTGCTCATTAGTATAGATACGACCAATGACAACCACTTCATCATGTTTATATATTGATGAATAACATCTGATTTAGGGGATTCAATATATAAATATGATGAAGTGGTTGTCATTGGTCGTATCTATACTAATGATCTCCCTTGGTTTATGTGTGGGATCCATGGGATGAATATCAATTAATCTATAAGTTCAAGGTTTCAAATATATTTGCATTGCGAGTTGTATTAATGTGGTGGACATCATATTAAGTAAATAGTATGTATGTATATATATTTATATAAAGGTATTATGCATCATCATTTTCATAAAATATCCTTCTCATGTGTCCTTTTTGAATTGTAATGGACAATGGAATATGACTCTCTAGGGGGGTTAATTTAATGAATTTAACAGAACTTATGTTCTATATTTTTATTTTATTTTTTATTAAAAATAAAAAATAAAATAATAATAATTAATTACAATTGTCTTTGTGGTGGGATTTGAACCCTGGTCTGTGCGGTTGGGGGCTCAGGGGATTGGTGTGGTGAGCCACACGGACCTATACCAACCAGTGCTTCTAATAGATATATTTCACTAATATATAAGAATTATATATGCTATTTATCTCTCCGTGCTGTTTGCTAGATTTAATTATTTAATTATTTAATTAATTATTAGACAGCTATATTTGTTTAGTTAGAAAGTATAAGATATTATTTAATAATTGTTCATGGTTTTGCCATACATTTGAAAGTATAATTGTTATCGTCTGTATATTGGATTATATGTATTAAGGTTCACACTGGAATTAATTGATACAGGTGCTTTTAATAGAAAGTAAGTGCTTAGGAGGCGTTTTCATTGGATAATGATCCCTTTAAATATCAGCTACTCCTAAAGCACAGGAATTTATTCTGATGAAACCGACTGCCCTTAAGTCGGAGAAACGCGTTAATTAGGGCTGGAGCTACAACTTTATGGTCCTGACCGCCTCCACATTTGCTACTGGGCTGAATGTCGACCATCTCCGCCACCTACAGCCACGTCTACTTCCCCCCCCCCCCCCCCCGGGACCTGCCAACGTCCGCTTATTGCCACACCTGAGACCTGCCATCGTCTCCACACCGCTGCTCCCACACCGCCTGGCCTCCTGAGTGCTACAGGATACGGCTTCTGTCTATCATCACACTTGCTGTATTACAGACACCTGAGACCTGCCATCGTCTCCACACTTGCGGTGTTGCAGACACCTGAGACCTGCCATCGTCTCCACACCGCTGCTCCCGCACTGCCTGGCCTCCTGAGTGCTACAGGACACGGCTTCTGTTTATCATCACATCTGCGGTGAGCCTCTAGTCGTATATGTGTGGGGGTTGAAAAGTGAAGCAGTACGCAGGCTAGGAGATATCAATATCATTCTCGTCATACGCTGCGTCCAAATCCTATTTCAAAACATAACCTTTTCCAGTACAACATATACGGAGGTATTTGCAATCCACGGTGGACTTTGTTCTTTAAACAGAGTTTGAAGCGAGACATCTCTTCATTAATACTCTGCATTGGTTCCATAAATATTAATTGGATACTCCATGCTTTACAAAATATGGGACATTGTTATTAGCGATGGTCAGTCGATCATATGATCCATGTTCAGTAATCATCTTGTTTAATTGATTATATATATATATTTTTTAAATATTTTAATAAATTGTATTTATCTATTCAGCACCTTGCGCTCTTATATAGTTATATAAGTATAATTACAAAATATACTGTGTTTTTAGGTGTTGCAGACACCTTATATGGGAGCTGCAGTTTACATATTAATCTATTAGTGTGAACTCATATATTGTTCTCATTTTACTATAGCGCCTGTATTGATTTTGCTTTAATAGTAATATCAATTTTAGTTGTTATATAGCTGCCTTATTAGAATTGGATTTAGTCTCATGTTGTCCTATATTTGTTTTTAATATGTATCTATGATTTAAATTGTCAGCTAAGCGCATTTAGGACAACCTACCAGTATTGACCATCATACCATTTGCTAGTGAAGTTTGACTTCAACAATTTGCAGTAAGCAAGTGGAAAATTTGACTGAAGATGATTTGTTATGTTGTGTGGTTGTTTTCTTGTTTTGTTTTTCAATGTGACTATCACAAATCAAGACAGATGATTCTATTTTTTATTTGGACAATAACTTTTGCGACTCAAAGCATCCTAATTTCTGCACACTCTACACAGAATAGGTATTTAGGACCCCAGCTCTTTTCAGCATAATGCTAGTTGCATCTACAGGCGAACATTCCACAGCCCCCTTACCATTAGAGAAGTACAAGCCTTAGGGGAGGACCCTGCCCCCACTAATGTATCTGTTACCCAGAGCACTGTACATAGGGACTCTTTAAGCAACTGTCCCACTATCTTGACTTTGCCACATCCTTGACCATAAAGCATTTAATGGGGGAGATTCAAATGTTTGAAAAGACAGTTGGGAGTCTTTTTTTTCTATCTAATAGACAGGAAAAAACAGACACCCAACTGACTTTTCAAACATTTGAATTTTACCCAATGAGTGGGCCAAATGCAACATGGAATTTCTTCTAGATAATGCACATCTGCTGTCCTTTCAAAAGTTCAATGATTGTGTCCAGTTTCACCTCCGTACCAACAGCTTGGACCAAAACTTAAAAAAATGTGTAACTTTCTTTACTCTAGGACACTTAATATAGTCCCGGCTCAACCCCTTGCATTAGAAGTCTTGGCATGTCAAACTGTAGAGGTCTGATCTCCACCCTTTACCACCTGTGTTGCCTTAGGCATCATGTTCCTCAAAAGGAGCTTCAAGTGACAATAGAACAGGGGATACCCTCAAGTAAGACTATTGTTTCTGGATAAAGGATTGCATGGCATAGAGCTGTATTGCTGCCTAGTACCCACCTTCAAGCAAATTATTCAAATGCGTCAAGACTTTTATGTCCATCACCTCATTAAATTGATAACAGTTGTTTAACTCCTACTACCTTCCTGCTTATCTTATACAGTTCTTCCATGGTGTAACGGACAACACCAAGCACACAGCAAGACTCAGAGTACACATGCATAATGTACCTAAATGTCTGGTGCCTTCCAGCTGGAAATGGTTCAAAAGTTATAACACTTTTTTTGTTGAAATTACAGGCTGACCTGTTTTCCATAATGGACAGTCATTTAATGTGTGGGCGTTGTGCTGCATTGTGGGCTCTTCCCGAAGGATGCCAAAACCATTGTTGAGGTTGTCTTGTCAGTAGCACTTTTTGGATGACCACTCCGTGACTTGTCAGCCACAGTCCCAGTTTCTTGGAATTTGGAAATTAGGCACCTGACAGTGTTATGTGAAATTGGAGGTCTTTCTAGGTGCCGGTTGTTAAATTCTGCAGCTATGAAATGGAAACTTCGTTCTCCAGACATCAAAATGACCTCCATTCTCTCCTCTTTTGTCAAAGCCATCTTCAGTTACCTGCAACAAAAAAGTTTGTAACTTTTGATCCATAACTGCTATTTCAAATCTGTTTGCAGCAATAAACTTTTCAGCAAAATCTGATGTTGTTTGACATGTTACACAACCACCTTTCCATTTGAAAAAAACTGACTTAGAATCAAGATGGCCGATTTCAAGACGGCGTCCATGTTCGGTACATACCCTAAAAGGTAGCCCACCTCACCCGTACCTTACTGGAGTATTCAGTTTTCCCATTTCCTGCTTAAATAAATACAAAATTTATATATAAACCAAGTACCAAGTAGCGCTAGGACAGATAGGTAGCAGCACCTCTAGATAAATCCCCTGTTAGCTGAGATTCAAAAAGAACATAAACTACACTAGATCGAGGGC
This sequence comes from Pseudophryne corroboree, assembly GCF_028390025.1. NCBI lineage: Eukaryota > Metazoa > Chordata > Amphibia > Anura > Myobatrachidae > Pseudophryne > Pseudophryne corroboree. The sequence goes on from NC_086446.1 coordinate 460,498,829, forward strand.
GCTGAAGTTAATGGTCCTAATGTTTATACCATCCAGAGTTCAATTTTAAACATAGTGCATATATTCATGAATAAAAACATTGCTTTTGTACAGATAAAATGTATTCACAATAGCACATGAGCAACAACTATAGAATTTCACAGGGAAACGCTGTGTGTTTATCCAATTTGCATTCAGCAACTACAATTTCACAGAAAGACAGTATTTATCCAGTTTGCATTCAATATAGCAGGTTTCTTTGTTGATATTAATCGAGCGTAAAACAGAAATCAAGTGGACAATGAACCCAACATGTTTTGTCCTGAAGGACTTCCTCAGGGGTACAGTATCAAGTGTCTGAAACAGCGTAATACAATCGAATATATATCATTAGTTGTGCCAGCTTGAATGAATCTAGAAACAGATTCAATTTTGCACATAGAATCATTGGAGTTGTCACAGACACATTCTTCAATGGATTAACAATCCTTAAAAGGGCTAGAACCATAAAAATGGCCAGATGTTGGACCAAGAAAATAAGTATGGAGTATAATATTGAACTTTTTGTGATTCCACTGGGTAGCACACCTCATTCAAAACACTAGCTGGCAGGTAGGACACAATGGCCTAGTGTGTTCCTCTCAGAGTTCAGTAAGATATATATAAAAATGCCTGCTACCATTTTTTAGTCCCTCATTAGCTTTTTAGCTTACTACTTTAGAGGTTGACCCTTATTTATGTCTGGATTTTTATTCATAATTGTGAATTGACTGTTTTTATTTACTGTGCCACATATGCATTTGGTATCTTTTACATCCTTGCACCTATTAACGGGCCTTTTACGACATTAGGGAGCCCATGTGTAAGTGTTTATGGGCCCTTTACCGCCTGAAGAATAATGCCGGAGTCTTGATTATTGCCTGGCAGCAAATGCAGTTGGGTGTGCCACCCCCCCATCCCTTTTTGATTCAGTGGCCCGTATACACTGCAATATCTGTAACCATTATAGATACGGCACTGAATACACATTCCCTATATGGTGGACCTGAGCATCTTCTTGAAAGTATATGTTGAGCACTGATCTCCAAATCCTCAGAGGATGTGTGAAAGGCTTAATGGTCCACTCTAAACGCTGATTTAAAAAAAAAAAAAAAATTCTGCTTGAATTTAATATATTCAGTCTATCAAAATAACATCTCATTTGCCAAGTAGGTACAGGAATCGCCAGTGTCCCTCATCAGAACATTCTACATTTTGTCTGTCTGAAGATGCAAATTATACATGTTAAGCTTTGCTTTTCCTCTAATGTTCCTGGGAACATTAGCTCAGAAGCGGGAAAATACCATTAACCTTGTTATTGCTTATGTTAAGCTTTCATTTCAAATTTAGGAAATGACTAGTAAATAGGACTAATTTTCTTGTGATGGTATTTCAACTAAAAGAAAAATGCCTGTATTCAGTGCATAGTACATTTAGATGCACATTGCCTAAAATAGCAGGTAGACCTTCAGTTATTGAGGTATTGCTATGAAATGTTGTATCAGTGATATTGTATATTTATACATATACTAATTTCCATTAAGTGACTACGATAAAATGATATCATGACCTTATCCCAAGGGATAGAAATCAATAAGCTAATGAAAGCCTGAGAAGCGTAATGGAAACTCTTGTACTGAGCACTAAGTATAATAACGTTAGTGTTTCCGAGCCCACAATTGAAGGCTAACAATACATCCGTTGTATCAATGTTTTTTTTTCCTCCCTTTACGGTACAGTAGTTATCCTAATACAAACCTTTCACTATGGATTAAAACTCTGTATGAGCAAGGATGTAACGGACATCTTGTATGTTGATTTTTTTTTTCTCCAAATATAACATTTAGAGCTATCATTCTATTCCTACAGGTGGGCCAACAGTAACTTTGACAGACCATGAGATTGAGCAAATGTCTCTAGCACACCCAATGTACTCACATTAGTAATACCATGAGGGTGAGGTAAGTGTGGCATCATCTGAGCCATTTACTTTTCTTTAACCGTAAAGAGTACAAAAAGTACACAATATGTGCTAGTAATGCTAGCTTTAATGTATTGTCATTTGTAGTTCCCAATACTTAGGCCAGGATGGCATGCAGGATTTTCAAGGAGCAGTTTTAATGTCCTTTTCATTCATGTACTTGTGTAGGATGTCTCTTCAACGCGTATCGGCCACAGGCCTTCGTCAGGAAGATTGGTTGGAACCTATAAAAGTGGAACCCCTTATCCGAACAACCTCCCTCTTTTCTCTCTTGCCCTACTCCTATCAGCCAACATAACAAATATAAAATAAAATCAAACTCCACTAACAAACTTAAAACACCCACACAAAGAAACACTAACAAAGACAAAAGTAATAACAAAGACTAGATCAAAAATATTACATACTTCAAAATGAGAACACAATGTCATGCCTGAGGATTGGGTCTGGCTGGGTAAGGCGTGAGGGGCTGGAGCAGGCTTGGAAGGAGAATGAGTGGCCTGATCCAGCACTTGCTCTTGGAGCAGTGACAACTGGAAGGAGGAGTTAGAACCACATGGTGATAGGCTGTTCAGGGTAACGTAGGTGTAAAAGTGGTAGCTAGTCTGAAGGCATGGATAAGACAATTCCAATTAGAAAAAATGTTATTGTACTAGAACATAGTTCACGATGAGTGATAATAGTCACGGTGAATGAATGAGGCTGATGCGATAACTTGTCTGGAGTTGAAGGTAATTAAACTGGAACCGACTTGGCAACCGGACTGACATTGGTGACAGCTGAAATCAGCTTAGCAACCGAATAGGTGACTGGACTGGAACAGAACCTAAAAGGCAACCACACTGAAACTGGATATAGCTGGAGTGGAGCTGGATAGAAACAGAGTATCAGAGCACATTAGAGCTGCGACTTCAGGAGAAGCGTTGTTGCACTGGCAGCTTGTGAGTGCTCAGGAAGTTCCCTTTATAGGGACAGCTGGTCTTCCATTGGATGCTGCAGTCAGCTGCCCAGGGAGCAGCACATGGAGTGGCTGAGAGCAAGCAAGTGCCTGCATCCAACATGGCTGCACCCTTACACAGAATCTGTAGGGAATTCCGGCATGGGAATGGAGTGACTACATAGCGTGAGGAGCGATGTGCAGGGACAGCAGGAGTGGACCTTAGCGCCAGCGAGTCAGACACCAAAGAGGTAAGAATCCATAAGAACTCTGGAGTGTGACACACAATACAGAAATAGACCAGACAGAACTCACGGCACTCCCTTTTTTGCTCTTTTTCTCCCTTTTATTGAATTCCTTCTCTTCTCCCTCCACAAAACTCCCTTTCAATCTGCTTTGGTGTGTGCCAGCATTATTATAATGAGGGCGATTCTCTGTGATGCACGGGACAGCTACACAAACTCAAACGACATACTTCTTCAAAGTATTAAGATTTTAGTTGGTCTTAAGTTATAGGGTAAGGTATTGCTACTAAGCAATTACATTTTCATATAAAAACAATTTCTTAACAGACCAGTTTAAAAGAAAACAAAGCGTGTGATGCACAGGACTTTATGTTCACTTTCTGGAGAATCACACGATGCTTACAGTGTATGTGCTATGTTTGGACCCATAGGAATACATAAGTGCTTGTCAATTTGATTTATTTAAATATTTTTTTTAATTAGATTTGTTAGTCTCTTTTATTGATGATTTTATGTTCAAATTTGAAGTGGACAATCAAACAAGGGAAAAAAAGAAAACGCTAGTTAAAACCGACCCACATCAAAGTCAATTTTGAAATCAACTTCAAATTCGAATGTTGGTAAATGAGCAATTTGGACAGTGAAATAGAAATCTATTTAAATCGACTTTGTAATAGACTACAAAATTTACATTTAGTAAATATACCCCCAAGTTTGTGACAGGTGGCCGATTACAATCTGTGGAGGCCACAAGCAGCAACATACTATGGTATATTTAGCTGGACACTACTGAGAGCTAACTAACTTTTAATAAATATATCTAAAGATTCATATAAACCTTTAAAGATGGTATCACTTAAGGGCCCTACACACATAACGACCTGCCGCCGAGCTGCCCAATGGCCGATACGGCATGCGGGTGACACGGTGGCGGGGGTGAGGTGACGGGGGAGTGAAGTTACTTCGCTCCCCCGTCACCCGGCTCCATAGCACTGCATGCTAATATGGACGAGATTGTCCATATTGGCCTACATGTTTAGACGAGCCGGCACCAGCGATGAACAAGCGCTGGGCCACGCATCATTCATCACTGGTGCCTACACACTGAAAGATATGAACGGTATCTTGTTCATTAATGAACAAGATCGTTCATATCTTTCACTGGTATCGGCCAGTGTGTAGGGCCCATTAGACTTAGGGGAGCAATAATTTGTTGATCAGAGCTGAAATGGCCTGAGATGTTTTAATCACTTGGTGATTAAGATAACACTGAGGGTTGGTTTTAGGGATTTTGGATTGTAGACAAATTAGAATGCGTGTCTGCCAAGATGTCATTAGACAAATAGTGTAAAGGGGGGTACTCACGGAGCGATATTCTAAGCAATCTGACTAGATTGCTTAGAATTTAAGCATTATCGCTCCGTGTGTATGTACCCCCTACAGCAATAGCGATGCGCATCGCTATCGTTGGTGCTAGATTGGCCTGTGTGCACACATCTCTCCCCACATCGGCCCGTCTATGGGGGTAATTCTGAGTTGATCGCAGCAGGAACTTTGTTAGCAATTTGGCAAAACCATGGCCCTCATTCCGAGTCGTTCGCTCGGTATTTTTCATCGCATCGCAGTGAAATTCCGCTTAGTGCGCATGCGCAATATTCGCACTGCGACTGCGCCAAGTATCTTTGCTATGAAGAAAGTATTTTTACTCACGGCTTTTTCATCGCTCCGGCGATCGTAATGTGATTGACAGGAAATGGGTGTTACTGGGCGGAAACAGGCCGTTTTATGGGAGTGTGGCTGATAACGCTACCGTTTCCGGAAAAAACGCAGGAGTGGCCGGGGAAACGGGGGAGTGTCTGGGCGAACGCTGGGTGTGTTTGTGACGTCAACCAGGAACGACAAGCACTGAACTGATCGCACAGGCAGAGTAAGTCTGGAGCTACTCTAAAACTGCTAAGTAGTTTGTGAGCGCAATATTGCGAATACATCGGTCGCAATTTTAAGATGCTAAGATACACTCCCAGTAGGCGGCGGCTTAGCGTGTGTAACTCTGCTAAATTCGCCTTGCGACCGATCAACTCGGAATGAGGGCCCATGTGCACTGCGGGGAGGCAGATATAACATGTGCAGAGAGAGAGAGATTTTGGTGTGGTGAGTTCAATCTGCAATCTAAATTGCAGTGTAAAAATAAAGCAGCCAGTATTTACCCTGCACAGAAACAATATAACCCACCCAAATCTAACTCTCTCTGCAATTGTTATATCTGCCTCCCCCCCTCCCCCCACCCCTGGAGTGCACATGGTTTTGCCCAACTGCTAAAAAAATTTCTGCTGCGGTCGACTTGGAATTACCCCCTATATGGGCCTTAAGATGAGAAAATGCATTACCAAGGTCAGGATAGGTAGTTAGTAAAGACTGATTGTATTTACACAGCTGACAAACATTGCAGAATACTGCACACATGAACTATATAGGACAAATGGGCAGGTGGCATACTACACTTTCAGGTTTATACAGGTCCATACAGGAAGACAGTGGCTTCTGGAAGAATGTTTGTTGTCGCCTATCTTTGTTGTGAATAGATGCCATTGTACTGACATAGAGGGTGACCTCTATCATGTGACGTGGGGCTATTGTCATCTTTTGTGGATTTTTAGAATTGACACAAGCTGTCAGCATTCAGCCACACTATCCTTAAGGTCTGAAGCCCCATGCATTATGACTTTGTAATGATACTGGTCATGTGATAGGCCTTCCGTGCAGCATTGTCATATATCATGTGAGAAAATAACTACAACACCCCACCACCATTTTACAGCTCTGCTTTTTTTATGCAGTTTTTATTTTATTTGTTTTTTACAGTAACAACTATGGTCTGTAGCTGAGAAACATGGTGGCACAGTGCTTTAGCGTTGCTGCCTTCACAGTGCTGGTGTCATGTTGTCTGTTCCCAGTCGTGGTTTATCTACAGATGGAGCCCTGCTCATCTATCCCTTTAATAGGATTAATTGAGCCAGTGCTGTCGGATTTAGGGGCTAATTTCAGGTTGGCTCGCACACTGCGCATGCGTCCGCATTTTCTGCGGGGGGTTCTGCAGAAAATGTGATCGCCTCTGCCTGTCAATCAGGCAGAGGCGGTTACGGGGTGGGCGACACTCCATTTCCAGTGAGGAGACGGAGCATTGCGGGACAACCCGAACGGTGGGTGGTGCAGCGCGAACGGCGGCGTATTGGCACCATGGTCGCAGCGGCTGCGTGATGTCACACAGCCACCACGACAGGTAAGATGGCGCCAGGACTCCTGCTAACCGGCGCCGGCAGGAGTCATTTTTAATTTCTACTGACAAGCAGAAATTGCGAAGCGATCACAATTTCTGCTTGTTGAATGGGGGAGGAGCCGGTCGGTATGCTGGTCGGCCTTGCTCAGCGATGAGCGCCCCCCAGCATGCGACCAAAAGGATAGCAAATTCTGCTAATTAGCAGAATTTGCTATACTTGCTGAATTTGCCCCTTAATCCCCAGCTGTAATGATTTAATCCCCTGCTGTATTGTTCTCTCTGTATTGTATTGCAGCTAAGAACAATAGATGAAAGGCTTATGCCAGGCATGTCCAAACTGCGGCCCTCCAGCTGTTGAGAAACTACACATCCCAGCATGCCCTGACACAGCTTTAGCATTCTCTGACACCAAAACTGTGTCAGGGCATGCTGGGGTATGTAGTTTCACAACAGCTGGAGGGCCGCAGTTTGGACATGCCTGGCTTATGCTAATAACCCTCGGTGCACCTAGGTGCAACAGAGAAGGCTAGATGAGCGAGGCTCCATCTGTATGTGGAGTTAGTACGTTCTCCCCGTGTTTGTGTGGATTTCCTCCAAAAGCATACTAGTAGGTTAATGGGGTCTAACAAAAATATACCCCTAGTGTCTATGGGGGTCATTCTGACCAGTTCGCACGCAGTGGTTTGTCGCTGTAGTGCGAACGGGTCTGGAATGCGCGGCGGCCGCATTGCGCATGCACGACGTTGCCCGGCGTGTTACTTCGCGTCCTACGATGGAAGCGATCGCAGAGGTGACTACAAAGAAGATTGACAGACAGAAGGCGTACCTGGGCGGATCCGGACCGTTGGAGACCGTTTTCGGGAAGTGGTAAGGAAAATGCAGGCGTGTCCAGGAGAACGGAGGGCAGATGTCTGACGTCAAAGCCGGCTCCAGCATCGCAGAGATCGTCGCACAGGGGAAGTAGGTATAGGGCTGGTCTTGTTGTGCTTGAAAAATTTCTAGCTTAGCAGGGCTGCACAAGCGATCGCAGCCCTGCTAAGATAAAATACACTCCCCCATAGGCGTGTACTAGTTGATCGCAGCAGCAGCAAAAAGTTGCTGGCTGCGATCAACTCTGAATGACCACCCATGTCCATTAGATGGGGAACATAAAATGTAAGCTCCACTGGGGCAGGGACGTATGTGAATGAATGAAATATTCTCTGTAAAGCGCTACAGAACATGTGTGTGCTATATAAATAGCTGTTAATAAATAAAAAAAAAGCAGATTGCACCTTGGGAAGAGCATGCAGCACGGCAGGTGGGCAAATGTAAAATATGAGAGATTTCTAGTTGGGAAGAGGTACAGTAGGTCCTATTCTAAATTTCATTGTATAAACAAAGCTGCCCTGCAGTTATTTGCTACATGCAAAAAGCAACCAGTATTTCTCTTACGTCCTAGAGGATGCTGGGGACTCCGTAAGGACCATGGGGGATAGACGGGCTCCGCAGGAGACATGGGCACTTTAAGAAAGAACTTTAGGTATGGGTGTCCACTGGCTCCTCCCTCTATGCCCCTCCTCCAGCCCCAGTTTACTACTGTGCCCAGAGGAGACTGGGTGCATTACAGGGAGCTCTCCTGAGTTTCCTGAAAGAAAGTATATTTGTTACGTTTCTCTTACGTCCTAGAGGATGCTGGGGACTCCAAAAGGACCATGGGGTATAGATGGGATCCGCAGGAGCTTGGGCACACTAAAAAGACTTGACTGGTTGTGAACTGGCTCCTCCCTCTATGCCCCTCCTCCAGACCTCAGTTAGACTTTGTGCCCAGGAGTGACTGGATGCACACTAGGGGAGCTCTCCTGAGTTTCTCTAGGAAAATACTTTTTTTTAGGTTTTTTATTTTCAGGGAGCCCTGCTGGCTACAGGCTCCCTGCAGCGTGGGAGTGAGGGGAGAGAAGCAGACCTACTTCTGTGAGCAGGGCCGTTTCTTGGGGCAGGCGAGCAGTGCAACCGCACTGGGCGCCCGCCACGGCACTAACTGTGGCTCCCTGCTTCCCCCTCCTATTTCTCCCCGAGTAACCCACTCGGGGGGCGGAGTTTCACGGAATGACGCGGTTGCATCGTTGCGTCACGACGCAACCCCGTCACTCCGTGGAACAACACCCCCCCCGAGCGGAGTACAGAGGGGGATCCAAGTTAGGAAGAGGGAAAGGCCGGCGCGAGGAGCATCTGGTGAAGCGGGCCGAAGAGCGGTAATCGCCTCTGTAAGTATTCTCTCTCTCTCAATGTGTAAAATGGGGACACCTGCCGTAATGTGTGAAATGGGGACTCTTGCCTGCCGTAGTGTGGGGATTTAATGTATCAAAGGCATTGTGGTTTGTGGCAGAATATGGTGCAGGGGGCATTTCTGTGTGGGGCTTAATATGGTAGAATTTTTTTTTCCTGTGGTGGTCGTGATCTGTTGGAGCAGGGTCAAAAACTGGATTGTGAGGTAGTCTTTTCAGACGAGGCCACACCCATTTAGATGAGGCCACGCCCCCTTGCCGGGTGCGCGCACACGTTTTTTTTTTAATCTAGGTGTGTGGGGGGGTGGGGACACACATTTTTTTATGTCATGGTGGGGGGCGCATTTTTAAATCTCGCACTTGGAGCTAAATTGGCTAGAAACAGCCCTGTCTGTGAGTTTCAAGGCTCTGCTTCTCGGCTACTGGACACCATTAGCTCCAGAGGGTTCGATCACTTGGTGCGCCTAGCTGCTTGTTCCCGGAGCCACGCCGTCACCCCGTCACCCCCTCACAGAAGCCAGAAGTCAGAAGTCGGGTGAGTATGAGAAGAACAGAAGACTTCAGGACGGCAGAAGACTTCAGTGACGGAAGGTAAAGCACAGCGGTAACGCTGTGCTCCATGCTCCCACACACACATCACCAACGCTTGTCACTGGGTGCAGGGCGCTGGGGGGGGCGCCCTGGGGGGCATGTTACTAAGGTTACTGAGCCGGCAAAAGATCGTAGGTGCCGAGGCACTTTATTACAGACCCCCGCCGGGCATTTTTTGTATGTTAAAATTTGGCAGGCCGAAGCCACCGGGAAGGGGGCGGAGCTTCGGTCCGCGGCTCACTCGCGCGCCATTTTCTCCCTACACAGCACTGAGGGAGAGACGCTGCCGGGACCTCCACGTTTTCTGCAAGTATAAGTGGCATCTCCAGTGGGGAGCCGCTGTGGGGTACCAGTTGTGAACTATAAGGCAGCGCTGGGTACACTTAATCTTCTGTGTCCCAATACAGGCCCTGGGGTGTGAGCTGGCATACTCCCTCTGTCTCCTCTTCTGGGCTGAATTGTGGGCCTGTCACCTTGCTGGGACGAATCTGGGTGTTGTGGGTGTCGGTACTGCGTGTCGACATGTCGGAACCTGAATGTTATTCACCAGAGGAGGTTATAGGAGGTGGGGATGCGGGGCTAGAGCTAGCACTGTCGACGCAGCCGACTCCTGATTTACTAGCACTCCTTACTACAATAAATTCCAATGTAGCTTCTTTATCTAAGAGGTTAGATAAGTCTGAGTCACAGACCCAGGTGTGGAAGAAATCTATGGAGGAGGCTTTATCTCGGGTACAGACCCCATCTGGGTCCCATAAGAGGCCATTTACTCAGGTGGGGGATACGGATACCGACACAGACTCTGATTCCGAGGTCGATTTCACTGAGACGGCGTTACATCCACGTTTGATTAAGAGTATTCAGTACATGATTGTGGCTATAAAGGATGTGTTGCAGATTTCAGATGAACCTGCGGTGCAGGAAACAAGGATTTGCTTATTCAAGGGGAAGAAACCTGAGGTAAAGTTTCCCCCCTCTCATGAAATGAATACTCTTTGTGAAAAGGCTTGGGAATCGCCGGATAAGAAATGGCAGATTCCCAAGAGGATTTTTATGGCGTATCCTTTTCCCTCTGATGACAGGGAAAAATGGGAGACATCTCCAACCGTTGATAAAGCTCTATGCCGTTTGTCTAAGAAGGTGACGCTTCCGTCTCCTGACACGGCAGCTCTCAAGGATCCGGCGGATCGCAAGTTGGAGACGTGTCTGAAGTCCATTTTCGCTAATACGGGTGCATTGCTCAGACCTGCTGTGGCGTCGGTATGGGTGAGTAGTGCTATTGATAAATGGGCGGAGAATTTAGCTAGTGACATGGATACTCTTGATAAAGATAATGTCCTTCTAACTCTTGGTTATATTAAGGACGCTGCAGATTACCTGAAGGACGCAGCAAGGGACGTCTGTCTCTTGGGATCAAGGACCAATGCCATGTCGATATCTGCCAGGAGGGCCTTGTGAATCCATCAATGGAATGCTGATGCCGACTCCAAGAGGTCTATGGAAGCTCTACCCTTTAAGGGTACGGTCTTGTTTGGGGACGGCCTGGCGGACCTAGTCTCGACCTCGACTGCGGGTAAGTCCTCTTTTCTTCCTTATGTTCCCACACAACAGAAGAAGGCACCACATCAGCAAATGCAGTCCTTTCGTCACAATAAATACAGGCGTGGAAAGGGTTCGTCTTTCCTCGCCTCAAAGGGTAGAGGATGGGGAAGAAAAATTCCTGCAACCTCAGGTGCACAGGACCAGAAGTCCTCCCCAGCTGCTACCAAGTACACCGCATGACGCTAGGGCTTCCCTGGGGGAGTCCGGACCGGTGGGGGGCCGTCTTCAAGTATTCAGCCAGGTCTGGATTCAATCAGACCTGGATCCTTGGGAGTTAGAAATAGTGTCTCAAGGATACAAACTGGAGTTTCAGGAGATGCCCCCTCACCGGTTCTTCATTTCGGCATTACCAGTGGTTCTTCCGGACAGGGAGGTGGTCCGGGCGGCCATTCAAAAATTGTGTCTACAGAGGGTCATTGTTCCCGTCCCTCCGTCCCAGCGGGGGGAGGGGTTCTACTCGAGCCTCTTTGTGGTACCGAAACCGGACGGTTCGGTCAGACCAATTCTTAATCTAAAATCCCTCAATCCATACTTGAAAGTCTTCAAGTTCAAGATGGAATCCCTTCGAGCGGTGATTGCCAGCCTGGAGGGGGGGGATTTTATGGCGTCAGTCGACATAAAGGATGCCTACTTACATGTGCCGATATATCCTCCGCATTAGGCTTTCCTCAGGTTTGCGATACAGGATTCTCATTACCAATTTCAGACGTTGCCGTTTGGGCTTTCCACGGCTCCGAGGATTTCACCAAGGTCATGGCGGAAATGATGGTTCTTCTTCGCAAACAAGGGGTTTCAATTATCCCGTACTTGGACTATCTCCTGATAAAGGCGAGGTCCAAGGAACGATTGCTGACAAGTGTAGAGTTGTCTCTATCGGTTCTGCGACAACACGGATGGGTCCTCAATTTGCCGAAATCCCAGTGGATTCCGACCACTCGGCTTCCTTTTCTGGGCATGATTCTGGACACCGAGTTACAGAAGGTATTCCTTCCAGAAGAAAAGGCTCTGGAATTGCAGACGATGGTCAGAGAACTTCTGAAGCCGACGAGTGTGTCGATCCATCATTGTACTCGGGTTCTGGGGAAGATGGTTGCGGCGTACGAAGCCATTCCATATGGCAGATTTCACGCCCGCGTGTTTCAGTGGGACTTGCTGAGCAAATGGTCCGGGTCTCACCTACACATTCACCGGAAGATAAGTCTATCGACCAGAGCCAGAATTTCTCTCCTGTGGTGGCTACAAGCTCATCACCTCCTGGGGGGGACGCCGATTCGGTATCCAGAATTGGGTACTTCTGACAACAGATGCAAGTCTCCGGGGGCTGGGGCGCAGTCACCCAAGGAAGAAATTTCCAGGGAAAATGGTCGCTCCAGGAAGCCTGGCTCCTCATAAATGTTCTAGAGTTAAGAGCCATTTACAACGGCCTGCTCCAAGCAAGAAGTCTTCTTCAGGGTCGACCGGTCCTGGTACAGTCAGACAACATCACAGCGGTGGCCCATATAAACCAGCATAAGGGGCTACCTGGGGCATCTGGGTAAACATATTGTGTGTTTTTTCCTGGGTCATTAGCGCTGGGTGTGTGCTGGCATACTCTCTCTCTCTCTCTGTCTCTCCAAAGGGCCTTGTGGGGGAACTGTCTTCAGATAAGAGGATTCCCTGTGTGTGTGGTGTGTCGGTACGCGTGTGTCGACATGTCTGAGGTAGAAGACTCTCCTAGGGAGGAGGTGGAGCAAATGAATGTGGTGTCTCCATCGACAACGCCGACACCTGACTGGATGGATATGTGGAATGTTTTAAGTGCTAATGTGAATTTATTGCACAAAAGATTAGACAAAGCTGAGGCTAGGGAACAGCCAGGGAGTCAACCCATGTCTGTCCCTATGTCGCAGGGACCTTCGGGGTCTCAAAAGCGCCCACTATCCCAAATAGTAGACACTGATACCGACACGGATTCTGACTCCAGTGTCGACTACGATGATGCAAAGTTACAGCCAAAATTGGCTAAATGTATTCAATATATGATTATTGCAATAAAAGTTGTTTTGCATATCACAGAGGAACCCCCTGTCCCTGACACGAGGGTACACATGTATAAGGGAAAGAAACCTGAGGTAACCTTTCCCCCTTCTCATGAGCTGAACGAGTTGTGTGAAAAAGCGTGGGAATCTCCAGACAAAAAACTGCAGATTCCCAAAAGGATTCTTATGGCGTATCCTTTCCCGGCAAAGGACAGGATACGGTGGGAATCCTCCCCTAGGGTGGACAAAGCATTGACACGCTTATCCAAAAAGGTAGCGCTGCCATCCCAAGATACGGCTACCCTAAGGGATCCTGCTGATCGCAAGCAGGAGGTTATTTTGAAGTCCATTTACAAACATTCTGGTACTTTACTCAGACCGGCTATTGCGTCGGCTTGGGTTTGTAGCGCTGTAGCAGCGTGGACAGATACCTTATCAGCGGAGATGGAGACCCTGGATAAGGATACCATCTTATTTGACCCTAGGACATATAAAAGATGCTGTCTTATATATGAGAGATGCTCAAAGAGACATTGGTTTACTGGGTTCTAGAGTCAACGCTATGTCGATTTCTGCTAGACGAGTCCTATGGACCCGGCAATGGACAGGTGATGCCGACTCAAAAAGGCATATGGAGGTTTTACCTTACAAGGGTGAGGAATTGTTTGGAGAAGGTCTCTCGGACCTGGTCTCCACAGCTACAGCTGGTAAATCCAATTTTTTGCCTTATATTCCCTCACAGCCTAAGAAAGCGCCACATTATCAAATGCAGTCCTTTCGGTCACAGAGAAACAAGAAAGTACGAGGTGCGTCCTTTCTTGCCAGAGGTAAGGGCAGAGGGAAAAAGCTGCACAACACAGCTAGTTCCCAGGAACAGAAGTCCTCCCCGGCCTCTACAAAATCCACCGCATGACGCTGGGGCTCCGCTAAGGGAGTCTGCCCCAGTGGGGGCACGTCTTCGACTTTTTAGCCACATCTGGGTTCACTCACAGGTGGATTCCTGGGCAATAGAAATTGTTTCTCAGGGTTACAAGCTGGAATTCGAAGAGGTGCCTCCTCGCCGGTTTTTCAAATCGGCCCTGCCGGCTTCTCCCCCAGAAAGGGAGTTAGTGTTAAATGCAATTCACAAATTGTGTCTTCAACAGGTGGTGGTCAAGGTTCCCCTACTTCAGCAAGGGAGGGGATATTACTCAACCCTCTTTGTAGTCCCGAAACCGGACGGTTCGGTCAGACCCATTTTAAATTTAAAATCCCTGAACCTATACTTGAAAAGGTTCAAGTTCAAAATGGAATCGCTCAGAGCGGTCATCGCCAGCCTGGAAGGGGGGGATTTTATGCATACCTTCATGTTCCCATATATCCACCTCATCAGGCGTACCTGAGATTTGCGGTACAGGATTGTCATTACCAATTTCAGACGTTGCCGTTTGGGCTTTCCACGGCCCCGAGGATTTTCACCAAGGTAATGGCGGAAATGATGGTGCTCCTGCGCAAGCAGGTTGTCACTATTATCCCGTACTTGGACGATCTCCTCATAAAAGCGAGATCAAGAGAGCAGTTGCTGAGCAGCGTGTCACTTTCACTGAAAGTGTGACAGCAACATGGCTGGATTCTCAATATCTCGAAGTCGCAGTTGGTTCCTACGACTTGTCTGACCTTCTTGGGCATGATTCTGGATACGGACCAGAAAAGAGTTTATCTTCCGATAGAAAAGGCTCAGGAACTCATGACCCTGGCCAGGAACCTATTGAAGCCAAAACAGGTGTCAGTGCATCACTGCACTCAAGTCCTGGGAAAGATGGTGGCATCGTACAAGGCCATTCACTTCGGCAGGTTCCATGCGAGCACCTTCCAATGGGACCTACTGGACAAGTGGTCCGGGTCACATCTACAGATTCATCAGTTGATCGCCCTGTCCCCCAGGGCCAGGGTATCTCTCCTGTGGTGGCTACAAAGTGCTCACCTTCTAAAGGGCCGCAGGTTCGGCATTCGGGACTGGGTTCTGGTGACCATGGACGCGAGCCTCCGAGGTTGGGGAGCAGTCACACAGTGATGAGACTTCCAAGGACTTTGGACAAGTCAAGAGACTTGTCTTCACATCAACGTCCTGGAGCTGAGGGCCATATACAACGCCCTTCTTCAGGCGGAGACCTTACTTCGCGACCTACCAGTTCTGATTCAGTCAGACATCACCGCAGTGGCTCATGTAAACCGCCAAGGCGGCACAAGGAGCAGAGTGGCAATGGCGGAAGCCACCAGGATTCTTCACTGGGCGGAAAATCATGTAAGCGCACTGTCAGCAGTGTTCATTCCGGGAGTGGACAACTGGGAAGCATGCTTCCTCAGCAGGCAAGACCTGCATCCAGGAGAGTGGGGACTTCATCAGGAAGTCTTCGCACAGATTGCAAGTCAGTGGGGACTGCCCCTGATAGACATGATGGCGTCCCGCCTCAACAAAAAGCTACAGAGGTATTGCGCCAGGTCAAGAGACCCTCAGGCGGTAGCGGTGGACGCCCTAGTGACACCGTGGGTGTTCCAGTCGGTTTATGTGTTTCTTCCTCTTCCTCTCATCCCAAAGGTGTTGAGAATAATAAGGAAAAGAGGAGTACAGACAATTCTCATTGTTCCAGATTGGCCGCGAAGGGCCTGGTATCCGGATCTGCAGGAGATGCTCACAGAAGATCCGTGGCCTCTTCCTCTAAGGCAGGACCTGTTGCAACAGGGGCCCTGTCTGTTCCAAGACTTACCGCGGCTGCGTTTGACGGCATGGCGGTTGAACGCCGGATCCTAGCGGAAAAGGGCTTTCCGGATGAGGTCATTCCTACTCTGATAAAGGCTAGGAAGGACGTGACCGCTAAACATTATCACCGTATATGGCGAAAGTATGTTTCTTGGTGTGAGGCCAGGAATGCTCCTACGGAAGAATTCCATCTGGGCCGTTTCCTTCACTTCCTACAAACTGGAGTGAATTTGGGCCTAAAATTAGGCTCCATTAAGGTTCAGATTTCGGCCTTATCCATTTTCTTTCAGAAGGAATTAGCTTCTCTCCCAGAAGTACAGACTTTTGTGAAGGGAGTGCTGCATATTCAGCCTCCTTTTGTACCTCCGGTGGCACCTTGGGACCTTACTGTAGTGTTGAGTTTCCTTAAGTCGCACTGGTTTGAACCACTTACAACGGTGGAGTTAAAATATCTCACTTGGAAGGTGGTCATGTTGTTAGCCTTGGCTTCGGCTAGGCGAGTGTCGGAATTGGCGGCTTTGTCTCATAAAAGCCCCTATCTGGTTTTCCATATGGATAGAGCGGAATTGCGGACTCGTCCTCAATTTTTGCCTAAGGTGGTGTCATCTTTTCATATGAACCAACCTATTGTGGTGCCTGTGGCTACGCGAGACTTGGAGGATTCCGAGTCCCTTGATGTGGTCAGGGCTTTGAAAATTTACGTGGCCAGAACGGCTAAAGTCAGAAAAACAGAAGCACTGTTTGTCCTGTTTGCAGCCAACAAGGTTGGCGCTCCTGCTTCAAAGCAGACTATTGCTCGCTGAATCTGTAACACGATTCAGCAGGCTCATTCTACGGCTGGATTGCCATTACCAAAATCGGTCAAGGCCCATTCCACTAGGAAGGTGGGCTCTTCTTGGGCGGCTGCCCGAGGGGTCTCGGCACTACAGCTGTGCCGAGCTGCTACTTGGTCGGGTTCAAACACCTTTGCAAAATTCTATAAGTTTGATACCCTTGCTGAGGAGGACCTCCTGTTTGCTCAATCGGTGCTGCAGAGTCATCCGCACTCTACCGCCCGTTTGGGAGCTTTGGTATAATCCCCATGGTCCTTACGGAGTCCCCAGCATCCTCTAGGACGTAAGAGAAAATAAGATTTTAAACCTACCGGTAAATCTTTTTCTCGTAGTCCGTAGAGGATGCTGGGCGCCCGTCCCAAGTGCGGACTACTTCTGCAAGACTTGTATATTGTTTTGCTTACTAAAGGGTTATGTTATAGTTTCATCGGTCTCGGACTGATGCTATGTTGTTTTCATACTGTTAACTGGTTAGTATATCACAAGTTATACGGTGTGATTGGTGTGGCTAGTATGAATCTTGCCCTTGGATTATCAAAAATCCTTTCCTCGTACGTCTCCTCTGGGCACAGTTTCTCTAACTGGGGTCTGAGGGAGGAGCCTGGCACACCCATACCTAAAGTTCTTTCTTAAAGTGCCCATGTCTCCTGCGGAGCCCGTCTATCCCCCATGGTCCTTACGGAGTCCCCAGCATCCTCTACGGACTACGAGAAAAAGATTTACCGGTAGGCTTAAAATCTTTATTTTTCCCTGCTTTAAAAAAAAAATGCATTTGCACACCTTTTAATAGCAACATAGTTTGTTCCTGGAGCAAATTGTTCCTTGCTTGCTCCTCTTTTTATTTTCTCGTAACTCTGAATCAAGTAGTGTACTGTGCATACTTTTATTGATATCACACCAGTATGATTCCTTGTAAGAAGGAGTACAGTCTATTGCTAAATTCAGTTACTGAATCTGTCAAAATCATCTCTTTTATAATATTATTCCACAGCCTAGCTATAGTGGCCAAATTAGAGGAATGGATAAGACGATTAAATATAACATTATAGTTTTCAAATATTTCCTGAACTTTTCTATAAATCCAGACATATTCCAAACCCCCCTAAATGGGATCCGGTCTGAAGATCGACACTGTCTAGGTCGACAATGTTTAGGTCGACCACTATAGGTCGACAGTCACTAGGTCGACATGGATGGAAGGTTGACAGGGTTTCTAGGTCGACATGTGCTAGGTCGACAGGTCTAAAGGTCGACATGAGTTTTTCACATTTTTTTGCTTTTTTAAAAATTTTTCATACTTAACGATCCACGTGGACTACGATTGGAACGGTAATCTGTGCCGAGCGAAGCGGTAGCGGAGCTAAGGCACCATGCCCAAAGCATGGCGAGCGAAGCGGTGCACTAATTTGGGATCCCGGTCACTACGAAGAAAACGACACCAAAAAAATAATAATAATAATCATGTCGACCTTTAGACCTGTCGACCTAGCACATGTTGACCTAGAAACCCTGTCGACCTTCCATCCATGTCGACCTATAGTGGTCGACCTAAACATTGTCGACCTAGATACTGTCTATTTGATGAACCACACCCCCCTAAATACCCAACATGTATAACACACAATGTTAGACTGTTTCCCAGATTAATACTCAGTACATTTTGGTAAAATGTATTTTATTAGATTAAGTGCAGCAGTGACTGCAGCCAGAACTAAAACTCTAATGATATGCTGGAGTTGATCTGTCGGTGATGAAATCACAAGGCTATTAGGAAGAAAGGTTATAGCATAGTTGCCGTACACATACATTAAAATCTGCCACATCTTCTTGTCACAAAATTTACATAACTCACTAAATCATTTTTTGTATTATCTACCTTAACTGAATGATGATCATCTGTTAATTATAATGCACCAGTGATCACTGTCAGCTGCAGGTTGCTGTCACCTCGCTTGGATGAACTTTTGTGACACACTTGGTAGCAGATTCCAGTTATGTTGATAAGACAAACTGGAGCATCACTATATGAATTGTATTTTATTAGCAACTGACATGTTAGCCAGTATTAGGTATTTTGGAAATTAATATGGTCTTTTACTTATAAGCCTCCACAAGCATTACAAAGCCTTGTACAACATGCAATAGCACAAATAAGGGGGAATCCAGTACATTTAAAAAAAAAATGCAGGTTATTCCCACAACCGCTGGATTTTCTTATTCAATCAGAGGCGAGAAATAGACGTGGTGAATTCTATAGAATTCACGGTGTCCTTTTTTTCTCGCACCCTCAGAACAAGTCTGATGTTTCCTAAAATCATTATTTTTAGGGAAAATCGTCGGGGCTTGCTCTGGCACCCTTGCTGCACCCCCGTCCCCTTCCCAAGGACTAAGTAATTGGGCGTTTCCAATTATCTTAATTAGTAATTACCTTCTGAAGCAGTGTCTTCTCCTCCAGCGTCGGGATCTGGACTTCTGCAGTGGTGGTGTGTAAGTGTGTGCCTGACCCACGTGTGTATGTGTGTGTGCGACACCCTCCCCCCGAGGCAGCAAATGGGAGAACTAACTCTCCCAGCAGACACTTCGCCTCCCAGATGCCCCCTCCCCAGTGCAAAGATGGAGGGAAGACCATCATGAGCCATGGAGGCCAATAAATGCTTTTTTTTTTTTTAATTGGAAACTGGGGGTATCCAAAATTGGGTGCAAGTTTTTTTTATTGTGGCCTAAATTTCGCGCACATATCCAATTTTTTTTTATTGCGACTGAGATAGTGACCGTTTTGCTTTTGGCTGGTACAGTGTACACAAATTGTGTTTAGTGCACAAAATTATTTAAAATATTGTATACATTATGTAACATAAATGCATTTCTCATTTAGACATGGGTGCCAAGATTATGGTATGCAAATTTTCCAAAATACATAAGTATCTGATATCCAAAATACTTCTAGGCCCAAGCATTTG
Source organism: Pseudophryne corroboree (assembly GCF_028390025.1). Lineage (NCBI taxonomy): Eukaryota > Metazoa > Chordata > Amphibia > Anura > Myobatrachidae > Pseudophryne > Pseudophryne corroboree. Next base: position 460,518,298 of record NC_086446.1, read on the forward strand.
GATTTGGGAGCCTGTGCTAATTGATAAAGACAATTCACCAACTTTATATAATAACAATATGTAGTTAGCATACTTATGCAGAGAAAGTGGAAAGTGCCCTGCTCACCGGAGTTTATAATCTATGTACAGTAATAGGGAAAGTCAAGAAGTAGTGTAGCAAAGGGGCAAGGAGGGAGTTATAATATTTAGACGGATTTGTGTCACTTCTAAAGACAGGTCGATAAGACAGAGAAAGGGACTTGACACAAATTGCAACTGAGCAGGACGGGCTAGGTCAGGAGCAGCTGAGCTGCCTGTCTCACAGAACTGATAACGAAAAGCAATTTATCAGACAATGGATGTACTGTTCCAAACCCCCCTCCTTCATTCCTAGCTCTGACAGTTCATGAAATACACATCTCTCCAACCAGCATGACACCTCACAGGGCAGTGCTTGGACTTTGACCAGTGAGGGGATCTTCTTTGTGCCAAGCAGTGCAATAACCCTACAAAGGACAAAATACAGTAACACACAAAACGAGAATAGTAACATAATGGGGTGACTAATATTTTCTAAGTAACATTTTTATTTTATTTATTTGGTCAAAGCATAGAGTAGAAAGAGCAAACTGTACTTCCAGCTTCCTGTTATAAATATCCTATTTAATATGGGGTACTCAGATTATAGGAAGACCATGTATTATATTGGATGTTAAACTAATCAGAGCATTCTTAGAATGAAAATGATGTTATTCTGATGTGATAAACATTGGTCACAGTGGCTCAGCTGAAATGCACTACAACAAATTATATAAAACATGCATACATTAATAACACATTACGTGACATACAGCTAGTAATGTGGCACCCTACACTATACAAATTGTACTTAACTATCCAGACAGCTGAAAAGGTTGTCACTTTATATGTAGAGAAAGGAAAAATTGAAAGGGAGGGGATGGGGCAGTTTTGAACATTTATTAAAGAACTGTCTGTAAAAGAATAGTCTCTTAGTAGACTGTCATCAGATGAGGAAATCTCCTATTGCTCTGTAAATTAACAGGTTTCGGCTTGACCTGAGGTAGGCTGTTGTCCAAGATCTTCATGGTTTTTCCTTCTCATCAAACTAGAGCTCCCAAGATCTTCATGAAGTCTGATTTCAGAGTAAAGGGAAAGTAATCAGTGTACGACATATACCACTGATTTCCACAGCTGAGATTTGTTCTTAAAACTTTCCTAATATTGTTGCAGGACTGGATGAGTGCTTTCATGCTTCATTTTATAGTCATACACCAGTACCATGCTGTAAATATCAAAATACATCACATCAATCTATGAACAAAGCAAGTCTTCCAGCCCAAATGTAGGCACAGCTCTGGCCATTCATTTATGCAAAGTGCAATAGAACTCCTTCTGGTCAGAACTGACCAGTGTCACATGAAAGTGGTGTTTTAAGGTTAATTTATTGCTATAATGGACAGTGTCCCTGATTAATACAGGGTTGTCTGTGTTCTTGCTTCTTGTAATACCACAAGTTTGGTACACATTAATGATATGTCCAATGGCAGCCTTGAGTCGGTTGAGAAACTACAGTCCACGTTCAGGAAATATAAAACACAATTTCTTTTTTAATTGCCTCCCTCCATTTTTGCTTATACTAGACTGTTATCATCCCTTCTCTCTGACCTCCACTGCTTTCTCCTTGAACATTTACATCCTGTTCAACCCAATAAGGTTCCATGGCACTACATAAATGTTTCCTTGGAAACCACCACGCCTTAAGGATTTCACAGCAGAGTGCAGCTCCTACAATACCATGACTAATTGAAAGGAATCTATTAGTCATGCCTAGTCATCTTCAAAGTGTAGAGGTTCTTACAGTTGTTTCTGTGAACTTTTGACACACACTCCTTCCCCGAGAGGGTGGTGCGGGCATCGTCCTTCAGCTTAGACGTGGATTAAGTGAAGTTTCCTGAAAAATCAAGACGTCACACAATATTTCCTAAGGTCTTGACTTTGAGGAAGAGTCTGAGTGCATCATCCTTCAGTCCAAGTGTCTCCTCCTGCTTGTTTCACATGTTCCAGCCACATGGATGAAAGTTCAGCAGATACTGTCATTGCATTTGTAGCATTCTGAAGGCCCTCATCCTTTAATGCCTGTCATCTACATTTTGCCTGAAAGTAGCTGCCAAACTTGACTTTGACATTTTCCCATGATCACAAATAATTTTTTAATTATATTTTGCAAATTACCCACCTGTTGATGACTCCTTCTGTACCTCCTCCCTTTTCAAAAGGGCAGTCATACTTACTAGAGGATGTTAATGAAAATTACCTGCTAGCAAGAAAAGAAGCAGAGACCATATTTTGCTTCCCCAAGCAGTATGTGAACACCAAGACAATGTGAAATCTTCATGTATAATTCACAGTGCTGGCCCACTTGGAGCCAGTGTAATATGCAAGGATGCTTTGTTTACCATTTCCCTTCAGTAACTTAAATGTGATGTCCAAGTTGGTACTGTTGCTGGAACTGTGACCCTCTACCTCTATGGTGCAGTTAGTCTACTCCCAACGCTAAGCCTTAGGTGAAAAAGGGTAGTAGCCTTGTGCTTCAATGCCCGGGGCTATTCAATTCCAGACCCTTTTGCGCTTGATCCCCTTGTCAACAGCCGTTAACACAGATTCAATGAAAAGTCCACCGATTCAGGGGTGTGGGTTTTTTTGCATAGAAAAATAAAAACACGGATAAGGCTCAATTCAGGGATAATTGAATAGCTCCGGGAGGATCAATTAGCAAGTGGTAAATTACTGCGGCTAATTGAATTCCCCCGTAGTGACTGCAAACTGGGCCAACACAAGTTTAAATAGTTTGAGGCTTCCATTCTCTGGTAGCCAAAAATTAAGGTTTTGGACCTTATTTTGAAGAATTGTGATAAGAGGCATGCAAATTGTGCTTTATACTGTATGTCCCTATAGAGCAACTATGTAACCAGGATACCTTGTTTATAGAATAGAATCAGTCAAATATGTAAAATTTGCATACAGTTCTTTTTAGTTTATTAGCAGTCATCAATGCAATAGATGGAACCATAGCTTTACAGTGCAGGACTTGTGACCCATATACAATAGCTAAAATTAGTCTTATTAAGTAAAAGATCCAAGACACAGAAATGTCTTTTCTCTACAGTGGCAAAAATTAGGAAAACAAAAAAACAAAACAATTTTGCATTACATTGGGCAATGTCTTCATTGGTAGTTTTTTTTTTTTTTTTTAACTCTTTATTTATACCAGGAGAGACAAAAAGTTAAACATTACTGACATAATTATACATTAAAAGGTGAGAGTCAATCTCCATGGAAATTTTTCGTTCAAATAGTTTCGATCGTAATTAACAAACAAATAAAGATGTCCCCTGTACGGGGACCATATACATAAAAGAAAAAAAAAACAGGGAAGAGGAAAGAGAGAGGGGGGAGGGGGTGCAGAAAGAGAAAGAAGAGGGGCAGATGCAGAAAAAAAGAACAGAGCCGATCTATGTCTTGAGAGGAAAAGCACAGCGAATGATTCTAAGAACAGTGCATACACATTACAATAACGATATAGACATTCGAGCTAGACATCCCTCAATAATCAATAAGGATCAAGTAGGGCATGGCGACGCCCGGAGGGAGGATCCAGGTACAGCACGGTCAGGAGCTCAGAGGGTGGGGACAAAAGAAAAAAAACAGTTTGAGCATCAAATTGGGGGAGACCTCAAAAGCAGCCAGGGGCCCCAAACCAGTTAAAATTTGTGGGGACAGTCATGTAGATAATAAGTGATCTTTTCCATATTAGCAACGAACCTAATATAATTATTCAAAGCTGTAATAGTAGGAGCAGCGGAGGCCTTCCAATTTTTAGCTATTAATGATTTAGCAGCCACCAATATATGGGAGAACAGTTTATGCAATAGAGGGTCAAGGTCTGGGTGTGGACGGGCCAATAAAAACATCCACGGGTCCAGTTCGATTGTTAAACCAGATATGGAGTTTAATATATCGAGTACTCTATTCCAGAAGTGAACAATACGTGGACAGGTCCACCAAATATGGAAGAGAGTTCCACGTTGACCGCATCCCCGCCAACAAACCGGGGTGGCAGAAGGGAACATCCTAGATAGTTTGTCCGGGGTGTAATACCACCTATAATATAGTTTATAGGATGTCTCCTTGAGTCGGGTAGAGATGGAGCTTTTAGCAATACCCTCCCGAACTTCCTCCCAACAGGCATCGTCTAGTGGGGGACCCAGGTCCCTCTCCCACTCCCACTCATGGCGAGTCTGCGGCCCCGAGGACATTCCAACCAACATAGAATAGATCAGAGAAATTAACCCTCTACATAAGGGTTTTGTGGTGCATAGAGACTCAAAAGAGGTAAGGTCCCGCAGAGCATCCGCCTGGGGCAGGGAGAGAAGAAAGTGACGGAGCTGAAAGTATTCAAAAAAGGGAGGAGATAGCGAGGAAAATCTACTTTTGATTTCGTCTGTTGACATCCAATGGCCCTGTAGAGAAATATCATGCACCACATGGATCCCGGCACCAAACCAGGGTGTGAACCGATAGGGTGAAATCCCAGCTGGGAAATCAGGGTTGTCCCAGAGGGGTGTGAGAGGGGAGCATGAGGAGGACAACTTATATTTCGTAAGAGATTTATGCCAAATAGAGAGATGGAGTTTAAGAGAAGGAGAGGAATTCGCTAGAGTGAGCTGATGTGGTTTGCCCAGGCCCCACAGCGAGGCCAATGACCAAATTCCCAATGAAGAAGCTGCAAAATCCACCCAGGCAATAGAGCCACGGGGCGAAAAGGTGGCCACTATTTGACTTAAATGGCTCGCCAAGTAATAAAATTTAACATCGGGGAATCCTCTGCATCCCTCCGAGCGAGGCAGCCGGAGCACAGTAAAGGCTATTCGTGGGGGCTTGTCGTTCCATACAAACCTCACGAATGAGGCCTGGGCATCCCTAAGAACCCCCTCTGGAACCCTCACGGGTAGAGTTTGAAAAAGGTAGAGAAGTTGCGGCATGACTGTCATTTTGAGAGCAATGATCCTACCCAGCCAGGATATAATATGTGATCTCCATCTTGCCAGATCAAATTTAAGCTTGGTTAACAGTCGCGGGAAATTTTCAGAGTACAGGGAGTTATAGTGAGAAGTGATATGGACACCCAGATACTTTATCTTAGTAGTCTGCCATCGAAGGTTATAGGAGGACTGCAGGGAGCGTTTAAGATCTGCAGGAACATGTAATAACATAGCTTCGGATTTAATGAAGTTTATTTTGTAACCTGACAGGGAACCATATTCCTCTATAATCCGATATAGGGCGGGGAGAGAAGACTGCGGCTGAGTAAGTGACAATAAAACATAGTCTGCAAAGAGCGAAATCTTAGACTCCTGCGGGCCCACCTTCACTCCCCTAATTCCGTCAGAATTTCTTATCATAGCGGCCAGGGGTTCAATGACCATGGCAAACACTAGGGGGGAGAGAGGACACCCCTGCCTTGTGCCATTGGACAGCGGGAAGGGAGGGGATAATATTCCGTTAGTGAGGACCTTCGCTATAGGGGAGGAGTATAGAGCAGAGACTCCCGTCAAAAATTCTGCCGATATCCCAAACGCCTGTAATGTCTGAAATAAGAAAGGCCATGAGATACGGTCGAACGCCTTTTCGGCGTCGAGAGAAAGGATAATGGATGGGGTTTGTCTGCAATTCAACAATTGTATAAGGTCGATCGCTCCTCTAGTGTTGTCCCTTGCCTGACGTCCAGAGATAAATCCCACTTGGTCATAATGTATCAGACCAGGGAGCACACCATTGAGGCGGGTAGCCAACATTTTTGCATAGAGTTTGATGTCCAAATTCAATAGGGATATCGGCCGATAGTTATCGCAATTCCGAGGATCCCTGCCCTCTTTGTGGATAACTATAACCCTGGCCTCCAGCATATTACTCGGGAATGGGGTGCCATGAAGTACAGCATTAAACAGTACCCGGAGATGGGGGACCAAAATGGAGGCAAATTTTTTATAGTAAGAGGCCGTAAAGCCATCAGGGCCCGGCGCTTTAGAAGATTTGAAAGTCTTCAGAACGGCAGCTATTTCTTCATCGGTGATATCCTTGTTCAGCTCCGAAGAGTCGAATTCAGATAGCCGAGGGAGATTAACCCGATGCAAGAACTCTGATATTAACGCATCTGGGGGACCAGGGCCTGAGTCAGCTTGGTTTAGATTATAGAGCTTGGTATAATAGTCCCGGAACACCCTGTTTATACCCTCTGGGGCATATGTGACCCCACTAGACTCAGTGTGCACCGCCAGAATGTTATTTCGTGACCGCTGCGCTCTAAGGCGGGATGCCAGGATTCTATCAGCTTTGTCCCCCCTCTCATAAAAGGTCTGATTAAGCCTCTGGAGAGTCTTTGCCGTACGCTCTGACATAGATAGCAAAATCGCAGACCGCACTTCCAGCAGGGACTCTAAGTTGGAAGGGGTAGGGGAGAGTTTATGTTGGCGTTCAAGGGTCTGAAGTTTGGTGGAAAGGGAGAGGAAGCTAGCTTCCTGGGACTTTTTAAACCTGGACGCCTGACTAATCAAATGGCCACGTAAGGCAGCCTTATGTGCCTCCCAAAGGGTAATAGGTGAAGTCTCCGAAAGATCATTAAGTAAAAAGTAGTCAGTGAGGCAGCATTTAATCTGGTTAGTGACTTCCTGATTATGTAACAGAGAATCGTTTAACCGCCAAGAGTTAGGGGGGGGGACGGGGAGCAATAGAGTAGAGGTCAGCCGCGATCGGGCAGTGGTCGGACCATATCATAGGAAGTATACTAGTAGATTTAAGTTTGGAGGACAGGTCTCGGCGGAGTAGGATCATGTCTATCCTAGAATAGGACTTATGTACAGAGGAAAAAAAAGTATAGTTTCTAGTTTGAGGGTCAGTTAACCTGAAAGAGTCAAATAGCAACTGGAGTTTCAAAAGGTCTAGTAGGGCCAGAGATGCCGAGGTCGGGCGTGTAGGGATAGAAGAACGAAAAGAGGGAGGGGAGGATCTATCCAACGAGGCGTCAAGCACTTCGTTAAAATCGCCTGCCACTATGACTTCCCCTCTACAGAGTCTAGTCAAATGCACATTCAGCCTCCTAAAAAATGCAGCCTGATTCTGGTTTGGTGCATAGACATTAACAAGGGTACAGAGGATGTCATTTAGTTTCCAATTAGAATGAGCCATCTACCTGATTTATCCACATGACTGTCCACCAATTCAAACGTAAGGTGGGCCGCTATCAAAATGGAGACCCCCCTCTTCTTGCGTGTAGCATCACACGCATGAAAAGTGGTAGGGTAGGCTTTAGACTTTAAGTCAGGGTGGAGGGATTTCTTAAAATGAGTTTCTTGTAGGAAAACTAAATCGCCCTTAGTCTGTTTAAGGGAGAGGAAGAGCTTGGTGCGTTTGTGAGGGCTGTTCAAACCTTTCACATTATGGGAATAGATCCTAAGAGCCATGACCAGCGAGTTTTCGGAACGCCTCATCACCTCCCTCCGGACACCGCAGCCCTGTAACAAACCAAAGCAAAGACATTGTAAATACCCACGACAATCGGCGAACATTTCTGCACATCTGAACAAGAAGAAAAAGAGAAGACAGGAACAGGGGAAACAAGGCCTGGGAAGAGTAGGGGAAAGGGGAAGATTGGAGACCAGAATGAACTACATCTGGTCTAGTGTGCCGGTCAGGGGACAATAGAAAGGGGTCACTAGGTGACAACAACTGGACTCGGGTATAAGACCCGACTAAGGGGACGCGGCCTGGCCGGGCCAGGTACATCGAAAGCAGCGGACACTTACCAATGTGTGTCCCGAGTCTAGGGACCATTGTCAAAGGGATAAGAGATTAAACAGCTTTTCCTACAACCCACTACCGTATAGGACAACTAGTAAGATGATAGTGACTATCAATATCTGAAACAAACAAACATCACCGTAGGCGGGGGATAGCACTAGCAAACAGTAAATAATACGAAAGGTTTCAGCTCCAGTACTGGGGGACGCAACTCCCAGAAGGGGAGCCTCAGCCCTATAGCCTCTCTGCATGCGCAGCTACAGTAATAGAAGCAAAGCGGTTAGGCGCATATGGAAGGAATAATGGGGAATCGGGCCAGTACTGGAACGGAAATAGAGAGAAAGTACAACTCTACAAAATAAACATGTGATAAGGTAATATATTATAGAAATCAAATAAAATGAAACACGTAAGGCATCAGGTGGAGGGGCCAGCAGAGGCGGATTTCTGTGCAGAGGGCACTCACGACCAATCTCGATTCAGAGAACGTCTCGGAGTGGCAGTCGACTCTATGGAAGAGGCCTCGCATGTCCGCCGTGGAGATTCAGGCAGGGCCGGAGGCGGGGAAAGACCCAGGTCACGCAAGAGTCCCTTTGCTTCAGCTAGGTCCCTGGCCGAGTGGAGTCGGTTGTGATGCCATACCAGAATGCGAAAGGGGAAGCCCCATCTGTAACGAATACCACTGTCCCGGAGAGCCGAGGTGATGGGTCGGAATTCTTTTCGTTTAAGCAGGGTGCTAGGTGCAATATCTTGGAATATTTGGAGAGAATGTCCAAGAAACTCCAGCTTGGAGAGCTTCCTAGCCTCCCTGAGCAGGTCCTCCTTAGCCGAACAGTAATGGCATCGCAGAATAACATCTCTAGGCTGAGCTGAATCCTGAGAGCGAGGGCGGAGAGCCATGTGGGCCCTGTCCAATAAAAGTAGTTCTACCGGAGTTGAGGGCGACAGGTGCACAAACAGTTTCTTAATGTAATCGTGTAGGGACGTCATATCAACGTCCTCAGGGACGCCTCGGATGCGTAGATTATTTCGTCGCGCCCTATTATCCTGGTCTTCTTGGCGTTCTAGGAGTAGTTGCATTTCCTGCTTGAGACTGTGAATTTCATCTCCCACTTCCTGCTGGGAGGCAACCACCTCATCCATTTTAGACTCTAAGTGGTCCGTTCTGTCTCCAAGGTCGGTAACGTCAGCCATAAGAGAGGCTATGGCCGTATGCACCTCCGCCTGCACCGCCTGTACTGATTTTCTCGTCTCTTGAATTTCACGGAAAAGCTTTTGCAGATCTTTCCGGGTTAATGGGGAATGATCTGAGTCCTCTGAATCCGATACATCAGGCAGAGAGGGAGCCCCCTGCCCCGGAGATTTAGCATTCGAGTAGGCAAATTTTTTCAGGCTCTGGCTCAGATCCACCCCGTGTTGCTTTTTGCCTCCTTTGGGCATGATGGAACGTGCTTGTAGGACAGCTGGCGAAGATCACTGCATTACAGAGTTAGAAAAGTCACGGTAGTAGGGATCGTATACTGTATAGGTTATAACATAGGATGACCCAGGACTCAGGACAGAATTCTGCGGATCACATCATTGGAAAAGTCGGTTCTCTCAGGCAGCTGGAGTGCAACAATAAAGCCACCAGTAGATGGAGCTCCATTCCCATTTATCATACATAAAGCAAGGCAGCCGAGGTGAAGCAAAAAAGAAAAAATACAGTAGCGGCCGTAGAAGCCCTCAGGGGGGACCCCCACCTATAGCCAACACCGTGGAGCAGTGCGGTCAGGCTCCCAATGGTGGTGAATTTATAGGAGGGATCCAGTTAGGATAAGGATAGGGAAATATGCGATGGGGGGTGGAGATCTTCTTTTTTTCTCCCACAGCTCCCCCCCTAGTGCTCCCAAGAGGCAATAGGTAGTGCCTACCAGGTGGAGGGCTCCAGTCACGGATCAATTAAAAGCACTGTGACCCCCAGCCAACGGGAAAGCCAGAAGCTCCGCAGTGCACCTATCCAAAATGGCCGCTGGCGTCAGGAGAGGACTGAGCCTCCAGGGCCCAACGCCTCACAGGCTCCACGGGTGCCAGGTACAAAGAAACGTAGGGCGCCCGGTCCACGGTGCAGGAGGGAGCACCTCCCGGCCAGCCGCGGAGGCGTTCGGCCCGATCGCAGGCTCACGGGAGCGCGCGGCGGGAGCCGCCGTCACCACAGCTCCCTGCTCAGTGGGCGGAAGTAGGCCTCGGGACGGGCGCAGTGAACGGAGCTCGCTCATCCGCTCCACCAGGGAGGATGATCAGTCCGGCGTAGAGGTGGAGGGAGCCAGACACAGGCGGAGGCCGGGTAGATTAGTCGCAGCTGTGGTTCCCACGGCGGGGAACTCCCAGTGCTGGTCGGAGCAGAAATCGAGCCCCCGGCTTCTGGAGGGTGTGCAGGCCCCAACCTGCAAGGAGGCAGGAGGTCCCCTCCGGCTCCGGGACCCCACACACCAGGTATAGGGGGGATAGGGGCGAGAGGTAGGGAGCAGGGATTGTTATATAGGCTCTGTAATAGGGCCAGAAAAGGCACTTTAGGAGTCTGAGTGCGGGAGCTCCTCTCAAACACGTCCACTCTGCTTGCCTGCCAGGCCACGCCCCCCTTCATTGGTAGTTTTTAACATGTACATTTTAAATAAGCTAAAAAGACCCAAACCATTTATTAAATAAAGATACATCATATACAATAGCACACAATTATATAAAATTGGTGAAAACTCCCTTTAGTGTGTATGCGTGATTACTGTAACAGCAAAGTCTTTTATGACTATTGGGATTCTTAGAGGATTCAGAATTAGCATCTGAGCCTTTAAGGAAAAACTGTCAGAACCTTTCAGGGAATGATGGTAATAAGAGGAGAATAGCAAATTTGCAGAAAGGCCGTGGGCAAGAGCCACCACTAACCTAAGAAGAAGGATGTGATTAAGCAAAAACCTTGTTAACCTGAATGAGGCTGATGGTGAGAGGGTGGCACATACAGTACTATCCCAAAATACAACACCATGTATTCCACATAAAATTGTAAGCGACTCTAATCCAAGTCAAAATACCTGCCCGCAAACATCTTTATTTTCTATGCATGGGTTATTATTAGTATTACAGGTTGAGTATCCCTTATCCAAAATTCTAAATCACACATTTCTGGTTCCCCTACTGAGATAATGACACATATATATGTATCTTATATTATATATTTATATAATATATTTATATATACACATAATATATAATATATGTCATTATCTCAGTAGGGGTCCCAAAAATGTGGGATTTTAGATAAGGGATACTCAACCTGTATTAGTATTATATTATAAAATCATAAACAAAAACATGTATTGAAATAAGGGATTTAGTAGTTATTGACCAAATAAGCTTACTACATAATGCATAAGTGAATACAAAATATATATATATAAAAAAAAAGTTGTTCAATAAAGCAGGAACCTTAGCTGGTTTTATGATGAAATCCAATTTTTATGTCCCAGATCAGACCTCGACAACCTGTGAAACTGTAATTACCAGCATACACAGCCAGCTATTAACTGGCATAGACTGCTGGGACTTGTAGTTTCACAACACCTTGAGAGCGTCATGGTGTACAGGCCTGTTACAGATCATGAGAAATTATTCTTTCAGCTGAATTCCCCCTATTCCTGTAACCTGCCTGGCAGGTTATAGGATCTAAGCCACATCATAATAAAAAAAATAAAGGGTGTGTCCACACAAAATGTAGATCTACTGTAATTTGGTGTTTGGGTGGAGATATGTACAAATTTGTACATGGAGTTTAAAAAATACAAAGGTACCTGAAACTTTTTTCCATCCTCAGACATTGCTCATGGTGCTGTGTGGTCTGCTGGAACATCCTTGCCACAGACCCTGTTTTCTGGAACATTCCACCCAAGACAGGATAGTTTTGTATGTTGGTTCAGATCTCTGGAAATTGTCCTGGAACCCAGTTGCTACGGATGCCAGGGAAGGACCGCCATTCCGTCATGTCATGTAACTTTGGAAATAATGTTCCACACACCATGCATGTTCCTGGATGGCATACTGGCTGTCCCTCAATGTCTACTGTAACACATAACATACACATACAAGTTTGTTACCTACCATGATTTTGTCATCTACAGCCTTCCAATCATCTTCAACACGGTATGCCTATCCCAGTAGAAATGTCTGCATAGTCTCTCCGTAAAAACCATGTGCCTTGGAATGCTGCCGGGGAGATTAGAGAGGGCGGTAAGTACATCATATTTTTGCCTAGCTGCCCACAGAGATATAGATTGTGCGGTAACAGAAGAAAATAAAAAGCATTATACAAGTAGATTTATTGTAAATTTATTCTGTATTTATTTCTGTTTACATCTGCATGTCCTGTTCTTGTTGATGTTACATTCTTGGAGGTACTTAGTAGGTTGTACATTTTTTCAGTATAAACGTTCTTTCCATAGTGGCCGCCATGCAATGTTTTACTGGTGCTCTGTACACCTGCCATTTCCTGACCGCAGCTACTGTACCAGGAGAACAGAACTTATAGTACTAGATAACTGCAGTTCACAAAAGCACTGGGGTAGTAACCCTCTTAAATTAAACATAGTTACCTACTTTACAAAAAAATTTTTTTAATTGGGTCATTTTAATTGAGTTTTACAGAGGAAATACAATAAATAAAAAACCGGCATATATGGTACATGCATAACAGCACTTGAGAGCAGATGAAACAAATTTTCAATGACAACACTTGAGGTTAAAGGGCATAAATAATACAGCACATATAATAATAAACTGCATAAGACATATTATTCAGAAAACCAGTGCCGTATCACCATATATAATGTTGAAGGACGTACACAACAATCACAAATAATATGTAAATGATTCCTCACTCCGCAAATTGCTGTAGATCAGGCTTGTGTCTCAAGGACAGAGGAAGCCTTCGTCAAAGTGGGGCACTTAGCATATGTGGAATTGAGCCATGAAGCCCAAATATGATCAAACTTAGATTCAGAACATCTGGACAAATATGCATATTTTTCATTGGCAATGGTGGTATTAACCAGGGAGAACCATGCACCATGAGTGGGGCCCAAAGAGGCCATCCATAAACAGGCAGTACACACTTTGCCAAGCATACATGTATTAATAATAAATATGAATCTGCTGAAAACGTATGGAAGTAGTTGAGAGCCATGGACTCTCCAAAGCCATCTGCCACACGTCATCCTGCATTGAGCCCTAAGGACCAGCAAATACATCTGGCGCTGTACATTTTATTGCCACATAATATTGGGGGACATAAGACACCAAAATTACCAAATATTTAAAGGTGTCTACCCACTGCAGTGGGAGAGACATAGTAGGCTGGACATATGGGTGCTTACCTCATGTTCCAATTTATAGTAAGGCCTGAGAATACCTTAAGTTGGTTTATTAAATGGAGAACGTTGGGTAGAGCATTTGAATAATCTGAAAGAAAAAGAAGTAAATCATCAGTGTACAACGCCACCTTTCTGGAACCTAAAGCAAGACCCTTAATGCCCTGATTGGCCTATAAAAGAAAGACCAAAGGTTCAATTGCTAAGACAGTCAAGGCAGGTGATAAGGTGCAAACTTGCTTCACACTGCAGGTTAAATGAAAAATAAATATAGCCAGGAGCTTTTATACTCTGCTCCTGGCCACTGGAACTAAGTTTAAAAGACAAATCAACCCAATGAACCCCGGACCTACCTCAAAACCATGCATAACCCCCACAGGAAGGGGAATTCACCAGAATCGAAAGCTTTAGCAGTGTCTATGGGAACACCTCTGAGGAGGAATCCTGCCCATAGAAGATCTGCAAAGGTTGGCGATTAACAGAGGTGGACTGACCAGGCATTAATCCTGTTGGGTCAAGGGGGATCATAGGTGCAATAACATAATTGACCAAGTGGACACAATGTGGTCAATATCTTAACATTGTAGAAAGAAGAGATATAGGACATATGAATCAGGAAATTTCAGGTCCTTCCCTGGTTTAGGCAGGACAGTAATAAGAGCTTTACACAGAGTGCGGAAGCAATGTCCCTTCATACATAATATATAAATCTAAAGGTGGGGAACATAAAAAAGGGCATTTTTATTTATGTAGCTCTGTAAGTATGCCATCAAGTCCAGGTGCCTTGCTACCAGGGAAAGTACAAACAGCCACGCCAACCTCTTCCAACACTGACAGAGAATCTAAATAGAATAGAGTCTCATCAGACAATGTGAGGAGTGGAATAGCAGCTAAGTATGACTCCAATTTAGCTACTCTGCAGATCATTAGAGAGATACTGATTAAACATCCTAACAATGCAGCAAAAGCTGGGGTCTGTGCCTAAGTTACACCAGTCTTCAGCCTGTAACCAGTCCGTTCCAGCTCTATTCATCAGCTGGTAACCAGTCCACTACCAGTAATACACACCAAAGGCAGTTTTCACTGCTATCCAAATCTCATGCAAAAGAGTTATATTGAGCCGCCTTGATTCCAGCCCTGAGTTACAGCCATTGGACATCAGTCATCACCTGAAGCAGGTAACATTGTGCATAAAACCATGACACATCTTCCATCACCCAGAGAGGGAGCACCAGATAAAGTATTCCGCTTGTCCAGCAAGGGGTCCAAAAACATTATTAAAATCTTCTAAACATATAACTGAAGTCAGGAGATAAATCAATAAATGCAGCAGCTTTTTTAAAGACCTTTTGTATGACTAGGAAGGGAGATCATAAATGGCTAGAAGTAAAAAGGGCATAGAATTAATACAGCTGTGCAGGAAAACCTAGCATCCCCAAGGATCACTTTGCATAGATTCTAACAGTGAGCAAACCATTTTTTTTAATAAGGATAGATACCTTTTGGGAAAAGGAAGTGTGGCAACTTTGGAAGAACTAGCCAATCCAAGCTCTCTTCAGAGACATACGTTTATCTCCAACTAAGTGAGTTTCAATCTGGTGGAGAACCAGGGAACATTTAATTTTATCATTATCCCCCTCAAATTCCAAGATAGGGTCTTAATTTGAGTAATAGACATTGATCAGAAGAATAAATTGTGTAGTAATGTATCTACTCAAGCCAATAAGTCCACAGAGTACTGAAGAAGGGCACTCACACCTCAATAATGACATGCATGTACATGTTAAACACAGGAATGAGAAGAGGGAAAAATAAAAAAAACACAGTAAACAAATCATACCAATCAATCCCCCCTCTCTGTATACCTTACCTATCCCTCACTGCGGCATACCTAGAGCCCCTAAACCTAACTACAAACTAAGCGGTTGTGTGATGTAGCAATATTACCCAAGTTAGGAGGAGCAGAGAATAATAGTGTCCACAAGACAGCAGGAGCTCTCCAGCCAATCAGTCCCATGTGACATCTAAAGCCCCATACACACTAGACCAGAAAGTAAAAAATCTCGCTCAGAAGGGCCAATCTGCGCGAGATCTCTTACAATCTGGTCTAGTGTGTACATTCAATATCATTAACGATGCGCACTCCCACGCATCGTTAACGACCCCCTCGCTTGTCTGAACATGTAGAGACAAGGGAGGTCCTCGTTAACGACAGCCATGCTGCAAATGCAGCATGGGTGTCAATCCCCCCGCCGCCCACCCTGCCGGTGCTCCCTTCCCCGCTGGCACCAGCAAGTGTGTATGCACTTGCCGATTCCAGCACCAATATCTGCGTCGGCGAGATCTCGGCTATTGTGTACTGGGCTTAAGACTTGGCATTAATTAAAACATTACACTAAGATAAACATACAATGAAAATGAAACAACAATAGATAATACACAGGAGATATAAAGTAGCACTGAGTCCCCCTAATAGCAGTAAATAATCACCGATAAACTTGAATGTAAGTGGAACATAGCAAAAGACTATGAAGCATCGGTGTAGAGATAAACTACAAACATAAAAGAGAGCTGAAGCATGGTTACATGAACCGTAGGCAAAGCAGAAGTATAACATCAATCATTAGCCATCTGTCTGCGGCCCGGAGACATGAAAAATCTGGTCTGACCGTCAGTAATGATTCTCAATTTGGAGGGGAAAAGCATAGCATAGGAGATATTCAGGTCCCGTAGATGTCTCTTTATGGGTAGAAATTCAGCCCAGTCCTTTTGCACTGAGCACAGGTATAAGGCATTCATTGTAATACAGGGAACCCTTGGTACTAACCAGACTCAATACATTCACAGCCCTAGTAGGGGAGGAACTTGGCAATAAATGAGCGGGGAGATGCACCAGGTGGCAAAGCTCTGGTAGGAATAAGATGCGCCTTCTCCACTGAAAAATGTGTGGTGAATACGTCACGTCCATACAAACAGTTTTTTCCAGAAATTCTTCAGCATGTGAGCATTCAACTCTCTCCGGCACCTGCACAAAATGCATGTTTTTGAGCCTAAGATGCCCCCCCCCCCCCACCATGTACGAAAGCTTCCATTGCACAGCAGGCATTTGAGACTACACAGTGCCCACTCACTCCTTTACGTGGCAAACAGAGTCCTCCAAAGTAGAGATGCGTGTTTCAGCTTCACTGACCCATGCCTGGACACGCTGCAGGTCTTGATGTATAATATACAGATCAGACTACACTTCACCAAACTGAAACTTCCTTTTTACAAGCAGTAACAACATCCAATACTTGCTGCAAAGTCATCTCATGCAGTGTAGACTCATTAGCTGCTGTAGCAGGCATGGACAGTGAGGCAAGGGATAAATGGAGCACCTCTCCAATGCGCAGAGATGGCTGCCTTAACCGTGTAAACCAAAATATGGGCGTAACTCACTCCCAGAAAAGACAATATTGTACAGAAAGATAGGTATAAACTGTACTGGGCGCCAAATGACAATGTATAACAGTAGAGTGTCAGGATGTAATGAAAAACAGTCAAAATACAATAGGTAAACGTCCCTTTACAATACTTTTGATCAGGCGTGTAAAGGGTTCTTTGATTTCCTCATATACAGACGGGCAGTCTCAGCAGGAATTCAATTCGTGATGTCATAGAAAATAGAGAGAAAGGAATATCTAGTGTAATACAGTTTTATTCCTTTACATATCAGTAGCACAAACATTCCATGTAAACAACCCTTTCCAATGGATAAAATTGATTTTTGAATACTACATAGAGCACATGCAGCATGGAAGATGCTAGCCAAGCTGTGTAAAAAGGTTGCAATTACCGGATCGTAGGAGGATAAAATATCCTCAGACAAGCATATTCTTAGTCACCAGATAGCCTCCCGGGAAATGGCGTTCTGGTTTTTCCGGCAATAGCTCCTTTGACAAACAGCAGACCAAGTACCCCCAGCTGCACCGACGTGTTTCAGGCCTTGCTAGGCCCTTTTTCATATGTGTTATTAGCAGTCTCTAAGGCGGGATGTCTAATATTAAAAGGCTGCTTTTTTTAATCAAATAGGTACTGAATCCGGACCTTATATTACTAATTTCCCTGGTGGAAATTTTATGTTGGACACTATTTATGAGTGGAAGTGATTTTTAGCCGGGACTTGGTTGCCTTAGCAACACAGTAAAACAACAGGAAGAAGACCAGTAATTGACATCCAGTGACGTATCGGAGAAACGAAGCCGGAGGGCGGAAATGACGACCCGTCCGGGACAGTTGATCTCTGGGTTCAACCCAGCAACCGGAAGTCGTCAAATGACGCACCGGACGAATGGTGATAGAGGGCGGAAGTGACGGACCGTCTATAACATCTGACTACTGACTGTAACCTAGCAACCGGGGACTGCCAGGATCAACATGCCGCACAAACGAACTACGAACGGCAGTGTTTAAACATTTTGTTCAGTACATATATTCATGGGGGAATAGGAATGGAGTTCATTTTATCTATGCCACTGGAGACCGAGTCTGTTTATAGATTATATACATTTCAAGTTGTCAGTGTGATGCCTGACCGGAAGTGGTTGTTATGGTAACCTGAATCAACTTATGGAGGGGGCCATTTTTTACACAGATGTCATTATTTTTGAATCAATATTATGATTGGTTAGTTGGAGAATAAAAGTGTCTTAGTTTGTAGGAGGAGCACATCAGCCTTGAAAAAGGGCCTAGTAAGGCCTGAAACGCGTTGGCGCAGCTGGGGGTACTTGGTCTGCTGTTTGTGGAAGGAGCTATTGCCGGAAAATCCAGAACGCCATTTCCCGGGAGGCTATCTGGTGACTAAGAATATGCTTGTCTGAGGATATTTTATCCTCCTACGATCCGGTAATTGCAACCTTTTTACACAGCTTGGCTAGCATCTTCCATGCTGCATGTGCTCTATGTAGTATTCAAAAATCAATTTTATCCATTGGAAAGGGTTGTTTACATGGAATGTTTGTGCTACTGATATGTAAAGGAATAAAACTGTATTACACTAGATATTCCTTTCTCTCTATTTTCTATGACATCACGAATTGAATTCCTGCTGAGACTGCCCGTCTGTATATGAGGAAATCAAAGAACCCTTTACACGCCTGATCAAAAGTATTGTAAAGGGACGTTTACCTATTGTATTTTGACTGTTTTTCTTTACATCCTGACACTCTACTGTTATACATTGTCATTTGGCGCCCAGTACAGTTTATACCTATCTTTTTGTACAATATGGACAGTGAGGCAGCTGGATGATTAGGTTTTTCCCCTGTTGGAGATGATGGAGCGAGCAAATCATTCCAGTTTTGCTGTTGCAGAGGAGTTATTGGGTTTCCCCATAATAACTGCCTAAGAGGCAATGCTAAATGTAGAAAGTAAGAAGGATGCAGCACTGGAGTGGTTAAAAGCAACAAGCGTAGTAGGAGTAGGCTGATAAAGTATACTGAAAGGGAAGCAGGATGCCTCACACTCCACTGGATGCAAGCCCTGCAGTCTGGGAGAGAGAGTGAAGGTTGCAATGGCTGGATGTGCTGGTGAAGAGGAATAAGAGGAGAGGGGAACTCTTTAGCGCCAGGGCCTCTCACATAGAAAGATCATAGCTGCTGCACTGCTCCTTTGAAACGATGGAACTGCTCCATGTCAATCATGGCACCATGCTGCTTAGGATGCACTACTATTATGGCCAATGGGCTACTCAGCACTTTATGCTGGTCAGCGGCCATCCCCCACAGGCTCCACACCTTCCCCCACCGGATAAGTGCTGGAGTCACTTCGAGGGCACATGCAGGATGTTTTAGCAGGAGAAAAAAACTGGCGAGCTCGCCAGCATATGTGCTACTCCATGTCCACTATGGCCACGCACTCTCTCTTACAAAGCATCTTTGACTAATTTCCCCAAACAAGATACAATTTGACTTCTTACTACTTGACCATCTGCACTTTTCAATTTTATTATTTTCTTTGAACATATCCTTATGAGGACACCATTTCCGCCCACAAGACAGACTGTCTCAGGAGCACAGACACCTGGGGATACATTTTTTCAAGCTTCTAAAAATTATAATTAGTGGTATTGACCATAACAACCTGTCTCTACTGTAGCTATCCTTTCTCTATTGCATCCTAGAAAATAATAGACATAATCTATGGAAGCTTTAGTAAATCTATCCTCTAATAGGATACAGTTACTAAAGTTTCATTGTACGGCTTTAAAATTCACTGATTTTTTTTTTTTGTGTGAATAAAATACTGCCATGTATAAATGGAATTACATGCCGGGACAGCCGATGCGAAAAAGGCTGTCCTGGTCAGTAGAAAGTGGAAATTTTCTTACCATCTTTCACGTTTACATGTATAGCGTTCCTGCAATGCCCCAATTGCTACCTATGGAGCTGCAAGAATTTGCCAGGGTAGACAAAAGGATAGAGAAAGCAGTGATTTTGCTGCACTTTTCTATTTTAACTAACTATGAAGACACAATACTTTAGGCTTTCTCCAGCTAAAATGCTTCAGAAAAGCGTTTTTTTAGTTTAGTAATTAGAGACCTATATTTAAAATTACTTTTGTAGATTCTGTACCTAACATTTTAAATGAATGTAAAAGTAGATAATGTAAGTTGCTAGAACCTTTGTTGAAACATTTGTAACCCTCTAACAAATTGATGAGCCAGGTATGTCGTCCCAAATTGAAAGATATGAAGAATATATTCCTATTATTATGTTAAGCTGGGTACACACTGGGTGATGCTGAAATGGCGGCGAAGAACGACTATACCATTCAACGATATAGCGAGTACACACTAAACGTTATCAACGATAACGATCAGTGATGTCACCGCCGGCATTCCCGGACATGCAGCTCAGCCCGACATTGACGTGTTGAGCTGCATGTCAGCTCAATATTGATGATCACTGAACGACGTGCGGGAGCACGCACCGTTCATCATTCACCAATATTACCCCCATACACACTGGACGATGTAAACCTAAAAATAAACAATATCGACATTTATGTCATTATCTTTTATTTTTTAGGTTGAAATTTCAAATTGTAAAGCGCAACGGAATTTGCTGCGCTATATAAGAAACTGTTAATAAATAAATAAATAAAATAAATCGCCCAGTGTGTACACGGATATGGACATACTGTGGAGGTGAAAGAAAATGCTTTATCCTGATAGCACAAAACAAGACACAGGAGTGACAACATGGTGATAATTCTTAATTATTAAGACAATAACTGATTGTTAGGTCCATTATCCTCATCTGTAGCAGAGACCAAGGACCCCCATTCGAAGACACAGACAGCTGAGCGTTAGCCTGTGGTCAGAGAACAGCAAGCTGTACATTGCAAGGAGCTCAGCAACCGAGTATGGAGGGGTGGGGGGAACGCACAGACTGTCAGGGAAAGAGAGAAACATTTAATGTGTCTTCTGTGCCCCAGGCAGGAGATGTCCACGTGAGGGATAAAAGAAGAGGCAGAAATGGTAGAGACAACTCACTGGGTATACTTTATGCACAGACATAACACAGTATTATACATGTATATAAGTCTAGGGCAGTAGTTTACTTAAATGAACATTATGATCACTAAGGATTTACTTATTAGAACGGGAAATTACTAGATTACAACAAACCTTCCTGCGTTGTTTGCTCATCCTTTTCCTAAAATAGATCATCATTTTTCTGTCTTCGTTTAAATGTTTATAATATGCTATATAGCAGTGTTTCTCAGACTCTGTCCTCATGGAACCCTAACAGCATGTAATTAGTACCACCTGTGGATCTAGTGTGTTAGTCAATAAGCCCACCTGTGCTCAAGCCAGATGATCTGGAAAACATGCACTCATGTTCGGGTGCAGCGTTGCAATGTAAAGATATATCACATCACATCACCATACACACTGCATGATATGCCGTATGAATACGCAATATATTGTTACATTGCTTAATGTAACTACACCTCTTTGTATGACGCATTGTCTCATCAGAGGGGCAGCACATCAGATGGGAAGATGCAACCATCCAATTCACCAAACAGTAAATTGGGTGGATTTGCAAGTACACACTATACGATGGTCGATCTATTGTGGATCGGCCAATATATTGCATAGTGTGTACCCAGCTTTAGGGTTCCATAAGGACCAGGTTTGAGAAACACTGCTGTATAGTGACTAGTTATAAATGTAAAGCCACAGTATAATACATAAAATATTCACAATATTTCCCTAACTATATAGGTGGTCATTCTTCAGGTTAATCTACATAGGACGTGATCCTCTTCCAGGTTAATCTATGTAAAAGTGTCATTCTTTCATTGGATAGTGTACAAGTAGGCGATTACAACATAATCGCTGCAGTCTTAGCTATTATCTATAGTAAGTTATCCTGGAACTGAGGGGTGTGGTATGTTAGATAGACTAGACTTAGGTCGACAGTGTCTAGGTCAACCACTATTGGTCGACAGGGACTCTAGGTCGACATGTACTAGGTCGACATGAAAAAAGGTCGACATGTTTTTTTTTTTTTTTTAAATAATAATGTTGTTTTCTTCATAGAGTGACTGGGAACCCCAATTGGTGCATCGTGTCCCCTCACATGGCTCACTTCGCTCGCCATGCTTCGGGCAAGGTGTCTCGCTGCGCTCGGCACAGGTTACTGTTCCCAATTCTGGTCCACGTGGATCGTAAAGTATGAAAAAGTAAAAAAAAAAATGAATATTTTTTTTAAAAAAACTCATAACGAGCTTTTTGTCATGTCGACCTAGAAACCATGTCGACCTACTTACTGTCGACCAATAGTGGTCAACCTAGACATTGTCGACATAGAGACTGGATCCCGAACCGAGAATTATACACATTTGCTACCCAGTTTACTGCATTGATAAAAGAGGAGCATTGGGTAAAGACTTATATTGGTTGTCTAAGTAAATTCTGCTCTACCTCCAATATTCATCCCATGTATATACTGTCCTCATACACCTAGCGCGAGGTGCCGGCCAGTGCTGTAACAGTGTGGAACTGCACCCTGTACCAGCTCCTCCATCTAAGTGTATGATGTAGTGCCAAGGTAGCCACTAGCCCTGGGACCTACAGCACTTCCCGAAGCACCCTCAGGATGCTCCAGATAGCTGTACAGGCTGCAGGGTGTACCAGGCACCCTGCTAGCCATATGCAACGGCCTGTCTGATTAACTCCTCCCCTGGGCTATGGCACTGCTCAAACACACCTAGTTAAGGCCCTGTACCCGGCGCAACTGAGACATGTTGCAAGTAATTTTGTATCTTATCCACATCACAGATGCAGTGAAGACTAGTCACATTGTACTAGAGTTGTTGGGCTGCAACTTAAACTGCACAGGAATTAGCAAGAAAGACACTCTGCGTGGCTGAGTCGTCCAGGACCTGGCATGCTGAGAGGGGCTATTTGCCATGACTTGAGCAGCAGTGTACAAAATCACTTCTGTAGATGACATCCAACATACAGTTAAAGCTGGGCATAGAATTTATCTGGCTGATCTGCCTGATTTCAGTGTATGCGCACCACTGATCCAAAAATATTGTTCCTACCATTCTATTGTTAGGAAATTGATTGTGGTGACTTTTAAATTACCTAAAAGCATGTGGAGCAGTGTGACTGTAGGAATAATGGCTGTCCAAGGTTATGGTATGTTGTACACCTACCTGCAGTATGCAACTCACCAGCTGACTGAGAGAACCGAGAAGCATTAATCAACAGCTTTATGAATTGATAACTGCACATGTTTATACAAATAGGCATCATACCTAGTCCATGAATGTGCAATAGATAGCAGCATAGCACAATATCTGACACTTTTGTCAGATGATATAATGAAACTTAAATTCATGAGTGTTGTAACTGGCTATCCTGGTTTGTGCCATGATGCCTAAATCCTCAGCAAATCATCCCTGCCTGCAAAATTTGAGGTGAGTCAAATGCCAGAGGGATGGTGTTTGGGTAATTTACCTGTATGTGTTAATGAAGCAGCTAATAGTACTTGTTACTCTAATGTTCTAATTCTCTCCCACCACCCACAATAGGGGATTTAGGCTATGGCTGTTGCTCCTGGCTTCAGACTACATTGTCAAATCATTAAACTCCTGCTGAGCATAAGTATGAAGAGGCACATATACCCACATATACCCACCTAATCCATGACGAATGCATCTTTGGTCTATTAAAAACAAGGTTGATAATTTGAATCATCAGTTAGGTTTTCATGTACAGTATTAAAGTACTATAATACAGTGTAAAGAGAGAGCTACCGCTTTAATTAGTGTGCATGTGATAAATGTGGCCCAATAGGAAGCAATTAGGAAGTTCTGTTTGATTTTGCTGGGGATTTTAATGGGGATTTGAGGTTCGATTTTGGAAGGGATTTCAGACACTCGACACAAAAACCCTTCTAAAAAATCAATCAAAATCAAATTAGTTTTGAAAATTTAATGCAAAAATCGATTATTTAGTAAATGAGGGATTTTTCAGTTTCAATATTTTTCAGTCGGGTTGTCAGATAAAATGCCCAGTCTTAATATTAATTTGCAGGGGTAACAAAGTTGATTGGTTATTTTTTGTCTATATTATGTTACTATTTTGTAGATATGTGAATGTTACAGGTTAGTTAATTATCTGGGAGATATGTAAGTTTTGGGGCTTTATTGCTGAAATGTTCTATAGATCCGAGGATTGGTGGAACTGCAGCAGCCAACAGCTAGCCTATGATTTTACTGTAGCTAGTGCAGGGGAATGCATATTCTAGATATCCAATGGTGTTATGTTATTTCTCTGCATAGGCTATAATCAGACTTAGGGGGTCATTCGATTAACTGGGTGCGATGTGCTGTTGCCACAGCATTTCAACTCCAGCAACAGCATCCGATCTTGCACCCTTTGTGGGTAGAAATCAGTCTCAATTTGCACAAAATTGCTCAGAGCCCTATGGGACAGCGAGCACTTTTGTGCGAATTCAGGCCGCCACTGCCGCAATGACTCGCACCCTCAAGATCATCACAGCTAATTGGATTGACCCCTTAGTGCAATGAGCCTGACACCAATACCTGATTTTTGTTACTTTGACTTCTTATGATCTTCCCTCAGTAATATCAGATGGTGTTCTTTAAAGTAGGCTGCACTCCAAGCTGTTTTGTTGTAATGTATATATAATACGGGTGTAGTACGGCTGACTGGCGGTCTCCTGACCGGCGGTCAACCGATCCCGGCGGGGAGGGGCGAGTGCAGCAAGCCCCTTGCGGGCTCGCTGCGCTCGCCACGCTGTGGGCTCGGTGGTGCGGTCGCCACGGGTTATATTCCCACTCTATGGGTGTCGTGGACACCCACGAGTGGAAATAGTCCCTGTTGGTCGGCATGCCGACCATCGGGACAGTGACCCGTCGGGCTGGTGGAGGAGGTCATGTGACTGTCGGTCAGCTGACCGGCGGTCACATGAATACCACCCTATAATACATTGCATGTGTAAGCATATATAAGCTGGACACATGAGGGCTTTGGGGAGAGGTCATGAAGTAATCTTGCAAAATATATTCTGAAAGCTGAGTGTTCGACACCAATATTGAATATATTGCCTCCTTACAACTTCCATAAGGCAGATATAGGGGGGTTATTGCACCACATGGGAAGAGCTATTCAATTAATTAACCTTTTCCCAGAGTGGTAAAACATATGTCAATGTACGGAAACCCACTGATTACACATAAAATGCAGTATCTAATGGGTTCCCCATGTGTTAAATGCACCCCTCTACATTAATGCATGGGAAAACGCATTAGATTCCGCCAGTGCCGTAACTAGACATTTTAGCCTGTGTGCAAGACAGGGCATCTGCGCCCCCCCCCCCCCCCCTATGTAAAACAGGGGCAGTGCGCTCCATAGGTGCGCCCAAAAATTATAGAGGCGTGGCTTCATGGGGAAGGGATGTGGCAACAAAATAACACCAATTCACGTTACATATTATAGTAGTCTCCGTTATTCAAATTACGCCGCACAGTAGCACCACTATACCAGGTACAGCCCCTCTTACACATTATGGCGGACAGATTCCCCTTTTTACACATTACGGCAGACAGCGTCCCCTTTTTAAACATTACGGCAGACAGCATCCCTTTTTACACATTATGGCAGCCAGTCCCTTTTTACACATTACGGCAGACTGCGTCCCCCTTTTTACACATTACGGTAGACAGCATCCCCTTTTTACACATTACGGCAGACAGCATCCCCTTTTTACACATTGCGGCAGATAGTCCCCCTTTTTACACATTACGGCAGACAGCGGCCCCTTTTTACACATTACGGCAGACAGCGGCCCCTTTTTACACATTACGGCAGACAGCATCCCCTTTTTACACATTACGGCAGCCAGTCCCCCTTTTTACACATTACGGCAGCCAGTCCCCCTTTTTACGCATTACGGCAGATAGTCCCCCTTTTTACGCATTACGGCAGATAGTCCCCCTTTTTACACATTACAGCAGCCAGTCACCCTTTTTACACATTACAGCAGACAGCGTCCCCCTTTTTACACATTACGGCAGACAGTGTCACTTTTTTTACACATTATGGCAGACAGCGTCCCCTTTTTTACACATTACAGCAGACAGAGTCCCCCTTTTACACGTTAGGTAGACAGACAGACAGACAGATAGAATAGAATAGAAATAGATGGTACTTACCATCTCTCAGGCAGTCAGGCTCCTCGGTGCTGGCAGCTCCAGGTGGCAGGCGAGAAGGAGGAGGAGGGAGGGGGAGGAGGGAGCCGCAGCAGCGCACTGTAATTACCGGTGGCGCAGCATGCAGCTGTACCTCTCCTTCAGCATTGGCTGGCCGCCGCCGCTGTGAATGCTGGGATGAGGGAAGCGCATCCCAGCATTCACAGCATCGCCGGGCCAGCCAATGCGTAAGGAGAGGGACTGCTGCAGCGGCACCGCTACCAATTACATAGCCTTGCTGCAGCCACCTCCTCCCCCTCCCTCCTCCTCTGCTGCTCCCTCTCCTCCTCCGGCACAGGCGGCTTGTAATGAGTCAAATTGATTCATTACAAGCCGCTGGCCGTTGAGCCCTCAGTGCGACTGCGCTGTGTGCCAGGCACACCTGGCACACACATAGTTACGGCACTGGATTCCGCTCCTGAGGCTACTAGGAAAAATCCTGCCTCCCAGGAATTAGTGCATGGGGTTCCCGCAGCTAATTGCATTGGGCTAATTGAATTTCTCCCATAAAGTTAAATAAAATTAGAGCTAGAGTAACTATCATTTAACACTATTCTAAATACCAGGAGGAGTTAACTACAGTTGTTACATGGATGATGTATAGTTGTCAAATTGTAGGTTAGCTGAGGGGTCTTTAATGATTGAAAATAATTTCCTTGTGTCTGGACAATTGTAGCCTATAGTTAATTTAGTCAGTAATACAGTTTCTCCATTCCTGGCCCTGCAGTATGATAATGATAAATAAATGGAGGTCCCTTTATGGTATGATAAATGAGATGGGAAGAAATGGAATATCAATATTTCATACACAGTAGATGAGTCAGCGCTGTGACTTTACAATGACACTGCATTCTCTCACAGGCATTATTGCTCCTCTATCTGTAGTTTTTTATTGGGAATAAATTACTCTAATCCAGTCCAGATGCCAAGACAAATTGCAGGTCCTTATGTCAGTGCATGTTTTCTTATTTAGGGCATTAAAATAATAACGTAGCAAGATAATGTGGCAGAGAATCAGACTTGTATCGTAAGTGTTGTTATAAACAATCTGGTGCACGTCTAATGAGATGTATTGCTTTGTTTTCTTATAAAGTGAACACATTCTTTATTAGTGTACATTGGGCCTAATTCAAGATTGATTACAAAAGCAAAATCTTCCTCTAATGAGCAAAACCACGTGCAGTGCAGGTGGGGCAGATATAACATGTGCAGAGACAGCATGCGCTCCCTAAAAGGGGCGTGGTTTCTGGAAAAGGGGCATTGCTTTACGGTGATGCCGCGATAACAAGCCACGTCTTCTGTGTCTGTAACTATGGGGGAATGCCCAGCGGTCTGTGAGCTGCTGGCATGCCCCCAGTCCCTATGTCTCTGGGGAATAGATGCTGTGAGCATGCGCACAGCATCTATTTACCGCTGCTCTGCTTATGGAAAGCAGAGTGACAGTATCCTCCTAACTGCTCCCTCCCCACGCGGGACACTGACTCATTAGGTGTTTCAGCAGCATTTCTTTTGTAAGGTTTTCCAGGACATGCTCCGTCTGTTAGTTTTGTGGGATTATTTTACCCTGTTTGACTCGTTAACCATTTTTATGCATCTATTCAATACATTGGCATTTTCTATACTGTGAAAGCTCATTTATTTTATTTTTTGTTCACTGTTTATGTGTTTTATTATGGGCCTAATTCAGACCTGATCGCAGCAGCAAATTTGTTAGCTAATGGGAATGGGCAAAACCACTTGCACTGCAGGGAAGGGGGGGGGGGGGACAGATATAACATGTGCAGAGAGAGTTAGATTTGGTTGGATTATATTGTTTCTGTGCAGGGTAAATATTGGCTGCTTTATTTTTACACTGCAATTTAGATTTCAGTTTGAACACACTTCACTCAAATCTAACTCTCTCTGCACATATTATATCTGCCCCCCCTGCAGTGCACATGGTGGGTCATTCCGAGTTGTTCGCTCGTTGCCGATTTTCGCTATACTGCGATTAGTCGCTTACTACGCATGCGCAAGGTTCGCAGAGCGCATGCGCTTAGTTATTTTACACAAAAGTTAGGTATTTTACTCACGGCATAACAAAGCTTTTTCATCGCTGTGCTAATCGTAGTGTGATTGACAGGAAGTGGGTGTTTCTGGGCGGAAACTGGCCGTTTTATGGGAGTGTGCGGAAAAACGCTGGCGTTCGAGTTGCAAAACGCTGGAGTGGCTGGAGAAACGGGGGAGTGGTTGGGCAAACGCTGGGTGTGTTTGTGACGTCAAACCAGGAACGAAATGGCCTGAGCTGATCGCAACCTGTGAGTAGGTCTGGAGCTACTCAGAAACTGCTAAGAAATTTCTATTCGCAATTCTGCTAATCTTTCGTTCGCTATTCTGCTAAGCTAAGATACACTCCCAGAGGGCGGCGGCTTAGCATGTGCAATGCTGCTAAAAGCAGCTAGCGAGCGAACAACTCGGAATCACCCCCGTGGTTTTGCCCATTAGAGAACAAATTTGCTGCTACGATCGGGTCTGAATTAAGCCCTATGTCTTGTATTTACTATGTGTAAAAAGTGTCAGCATGACCATACACTTTAGGTGTAACAGGGCTTGCTGAGATCTGTAGTTTGTAGCTGTGGGGTAAACTCTGTAGCTAATTGAATTTCCCCCATAAAGTGAAATACAAATAAGAGATAGAGGGGCAGATGTATTAACCTGGAGAAGGCATAAGGAAGTGATAAACGCACCAGCCAATCAGATCCTAACTGTTAATTTACATATTGGAGCTGATTGGCTGGTGCCTTTATCACCTTGCACATATCACTGGTTTATCACTTCCTTATGCCTTCTCCAGGTTAATACATCTGCCCCAGAGTAACTATCATTTAACACTATTCTAAATACCAGGAGCAGATGTTAACTACAGTTGTTACAAAATGAGAGGTGCCTCTTTCTCTGTGTTTCGCGCATGCGCAGTAGGAAAATCACTGAGAAAATGGCCGCCTAGTGCCCAGAGTTAGAGTCACAGCGCTTGCCGCCTAGGCAGAAAATGGCCACCTAGTACCGAGTCACAGCGCTGCCACTGGCTAGAGAGAAGGAGGCCCTAACGGAGCCTGCACATGGTCCTCCTCCTCTCTATATACGCCCCTGGGTAGGTGACATGTTTTTTCATGGTCCTGCCCCCCTAGAGAATTTAGCATTGTGCTGAATAGGTTGGGGCTGCAGAACATTATGGTAACGTGCTGTGTATTCCCCTGCTAAGACTAGTGCTGATACTGTAGCAGCTTTTTCAGGGAGGTCCCATGCTGTTTGTCCCCCCTGCCAACCTAAGCTTTAAGCACTAGTGCTGGTTATACTTTGGCCGGCTATGTTTTTGTTTTTTTAAATGTTTCAAGCAAGGTGACTGGCTAGATACATGAAGCTGCCGTCATGTCACCTGGTGTGTTTTTCTGTGGACTTGTGAACTCTGTGCTTACTGTATACAGTGAGTTGTATTTCTAATTTGTAAAGCTGGGTACACAATGTTTGTAACCAGTCTATGTGATGCACAACGGGAGCCGGCATCGGCAAGTGTATATACACTTGCTGATACGGGGCAGCCATGATGCATTCGGCAGCATGGCCCTCGTTAGTGATGTCTTCTGCAGCAGGGACGACCAGAAGATGTCTCGGACGATGGAGGGCGTGAGGAAATAGAGCGTACATACTTACCAATGTTGCCGATATATTGTTCCGATCTGTGACGGAATGATATATTGGCCGATATATCGCTAAGTATGTAGTACCCAGCTTTAGATTTGCAACTCTGCTATTACATTCTGCCCTATAACTGTATTGTAGTCAACAGATTGCGGTTTTGCATTTTAACGTGATTCGGGATGCCAAATGTCAGTATAGAGACATCTGCATCCCAAACGGCAGAATGCCAGCAGGGAGGGCGAACGCAATAAATCCCCTTGCGGGCTCGGTGGCGAGCTATGCTTGCCACAGGTTCTGTTCTCTCTCTATGGGTGTCATGGACACCCATAGAGGAGGATTCGCCTACCTCGCCAGTATAGCGGCGGCAGTAAAGTGCCCCCATCGGGATACTGGCATCAGTATTGTGACAGCTGGAATCCCGACGAGTCCTATGCTGATCGCATACCCCCAGAATATTGTCTTTTCGGGTTCTTTATTTTATTGTGATTAAGGTCTGTATGTAATGAGTTCTGTACACTACTTATTTTTTATTGAAAAGTATTGTGTACCCCGCTCTGAAGAGTGCAAAACATATATGTTATCCATATGTTCCTGATCATTTCCCTTTTTAAAGCGTAGAAAAAAGTTGTTTTTTTCATAATTTCTCACACGAAGAAGGTATTTGCATTTTTATTGACTTGTGCTATTCACAGCACATTAAAATATTATGATTTTTCCATATGACTCAGACTCAACTAGCCACTGTTATTGATTGTCTTCATTATCATTCTGCCTCATTAATATTATATAATATAAAGCTCCACAATGGTTGACAAGAAGTTACAAAAGTACAAACAAGTAAACAATTTCAGTTAATAACAGTACATACTGTAAATGCAAATGTGCAATCAACAAAGGGGAGAGGGTCCTGCTTCCAGATAGCGGATATGGGTTGACATAGTAGGGAGAGGTGGCCAGAGACTGCACATGGAGGGATGACGAGATAGATTGGGAAAAAATTGTTTTAAGGGCATATTTGAAGACTGAGGGGTATATTTAATAAAGGCCAATTTTCATTGAATTTTCATCTATTCCAAATCGATGGGACTCAATCTAAATTGACGTTGTGCTTCCAGGGCTAAGATACATGTTTACTAACATTTAAGAATGATTAAAAATCATAAGTTACTAAATGTATGTTTCAGCTCCTGAAACTCAACAGGTAATGAAATTGCTTTACATCTACTTGATAACTTTCACTCTTTCATTCAAGAGAAATTTGGAAATGATGCTGGAGAAGTAGGAAGGAGTGGTGTGGTAGAGGTACCCTGGATCCAGATGGGCACACACTGCACCCATTCACAATACTTTCCTCTTCACCATGCCACAGAAATCACAGAAACTGCAATCTGTTAAATCGCCCCTGTGTAGGCTGCTGAGTAATCCAGATATGAAATGATGACTGAGATATTCAGAAGGATAACAAAGGGCGTGATTCTGGAAATACTGTATTCCTGTATTCTACCTGAGAGGTGAGTGTATTTAACTGAAATGTAATGGTGTTAGGCATATATACTATATACTATACTATATGTTAGTGTAGAAATTTGGAGTCCTTTGACGACGAGGCTGTACGTTTAAATGTTATGATCAAAAATAAGATTTTAAACCTACCTGTAAATCTTTTTCTCGTAGTCCGTAGAGGATGCTGGGGACTCCATAAGGACCATGGGGATAGACGGGCTCCGCAGGAGACATGGGCACTTTAAGAAAGAACTTTAGGTATGGGTGTGCACTGGCTCCTCCCTCTATGCCCCTCCTCCAGACCTCAGTTAGACAAACTGTGCCCAGAGGAGACGGACAGTACGAGGAAAGGATTTTTGTTAATCCAAGGACAAGATTCATACCAGCCCACACCATTCACACCGTATAACTTGTGATATACTAACCAGTTAACAGTATGAAAACAACATAGCATCAGTCCGAGACCGATTAAACTATAACATAACCCTTTAGTAGGCAAAACTATATACAAGTCTTGCAGAAGTAGTCCGCACTTGGGACGGGCGCCCAGCATCCTCTACGGACTACGAGAAAAATTTTTACCGGGGGGTTTAAAATCTTATTTTCTCTTACGTCCTAGAGGATGCTGGGGACTCCGTAAGGACCATGGGGATTATACCACAGCTCCCAAACGGGCGGGAGAGTGCGGATGACTCTGCAGCACCGAGTGAGCAAACATGAGGTCCTCCTCAGCCAGGGTATCAAACTTATAGAATTTTGCAAAGGTGTTTGAACCCGACCAAGTAGCAGCTCGGCACAGCTGTAGCACAGAGACCCCTCGGGCAGCCGCCCAAGAAGAGCCCACCTTCCTAGTGGAATGGGCCTTGACCGATTTTGGTAACGGCAATCCAGCCGTAGAATGAGCCTGCTGAATCGTGTTACAGATCCAGCGAGCAATAGTTTGCTTTGAAGCAGGAGCGCCAACCTTGTTGGCTGCATACAGGACAAACAGTGCTTCTGTTTTTCTGACTCTAGCTGTTCTGGCCACGTAAATTTTCAAAGCCCTGACCACATCAAGGGACTCTGAATCCTCCAAGTCTCGCGTAGCCACAGGCACCACAATAGGTTGGTTCATATGAAAAGATGACACCACCTTAGGCAAAAATTGAGGACGGGTCCGCAATTCCGCTCTATCCATATGGAAAACCAGATAGGGGCTTTTATGAGACAAAGCAGCCAATTTCGACACTCGCCTAGCCGAAGCCAAGGCTAACAACATGACCACCTTCCAAGTGAGATATTTTAACTCCACAGTTTTAAGTGGTTCAAAGTTAAACCAGTGCGACTTAAGGAAACTCAACACCACATTAAGGTCCCAAAGCGCCACCGGAGGTACAAAAGGAGGCTGAATATGCAGCACTCCCTTCACAAAAGTCTGTACTTCTGGGAGAGAAGCTAATTCCTTCTGAAAGAAAATGGATAAGGCCGAAATCTGAACCTTAATGGAGCCTAATTTTAGGCCCAAATTCACTCCAGTTTGTAGGAAGTGAAGGAAACGGCCCAGATGGAATTCTTCCGTAGGACCATTCCTGGCCTCACACCAAGAAACATACTTTCGCCATATACGGTGATAATGTTTAGCTGTCACGTCCTTCCTAGCCTTTATCAGAGTAGGAATGACCTCATCTGGAATGCCCTTTTCCGCTAGGATCCGGCGTTCAACCGCCATGCCGTCAAACGCAGCCGCGGTAAGTCTTGGAACAGACAGGGCCCCTGTTGCAACAGGTCCTGCCTTAGAGGAAGAGGCCACGGATCTTCTGTGAGCATCTCCTGCAGATCCGGATACCAGGCCCTTCGCGGCCAATCTGGAACAATGAGAATTGTCTGTACTCCTCCTTTTCTTATTATTCTCAACACCTTTGGGATGAGAGGAAAAGGAGGAAACACATAAACCGACTGGAACACCCACGGTGTCACTAGGGCGTCCACAGCTACCGCCTGAGGGTTTCTTGACCTGGCGCAATACCTCTGTAGCTTTTTGTTGAGGCGGGACGCCATCATGTCTATCTGGGGCAGTCCCCACTGACTTGCAATCTGTGCGAAGACTTCCTGATGAAGTCCCCACTCTCCTGGATGCAGGTCGTGCCTGCTGAGGAAGCATGCTTCCCAGTTGTCCACTCCCGGAATGAACACTGCTGACAGTGCGCTTACATGATTTTCCGCCCAGCGAAGAATCCTGGTGTCTTCCGCCATTGCCACTCTGCTCCTTGTGCTGCCTTGGCAGTTCACATGAGCCACTGCGGTGATGTTGTCTGACTGAATCAGAACTGGTAGGTCGCGAAGTAAGGTCTCCGCTTGACGAAGGGCATTGTATATGGCCCTCCGCTCCAGGACGTTGATGTGAAGACAAGTCTCTTGACTTGTCCAAAGTCCTTGTAAGTTTCATCCCTGTGTGACTGCTCCCCAACCTCGGAGGCTCGCGTCCGTGGTCACCCGAACCCAGTCCTGAATGCCGAACCTGCGGCCCTCTAGAAGGTGAGCACTCTGTAGCCACCACAGTAGAGATACCCTGGCCCTGGGGGACAGGGCGATCAACTGATGAATCTGTAGATGTGACCCGGACCACTTGTCAGTAGGTCCCATTGGAAGGTCCTCACATGGAACCTGCCAAAGGGAATTGCCTCATACGAAGCCACCATCTTTCCCAGGACTCGAGTGCAGTGATGCACTGACACCTGTTTTGGCTTCAATAGGTTCCTGACCAGGGTCATGAGTTCCTGAGCCTTTTCTATTGGAAGATAAACCCTTTTCTGGTCCGTATCCAGAATCATGCCCAAGAAGGTCAGACGAGTCGTAGGAACCAACTGCGACTTCAAGATATTGAGAATCCAGCCGTGTTGCTGTAACACTTTCAGTGAAAGTGACACGCTGCTCAGCAACTGCTCTCTTGATCTCGCTTTTATGAGGAGATCGTCCAAGTACGGGATAATAGTGACACCCTGCTTGCGCAAGAGCACCATCATTTCCGCCATTACCTTGGTGAAAATCCTCGGGGCCGTGGAAAGCCCAAACGACAACGTCTGAAATTGGCAATGACAATCCTTTACTGCAAATCTCAGGTACGCCTGATGAGGTGGATATATGGGAACATGAAGGTATGCATCCTTTATGTCCAGGGATACCATAAAATTCCCCCCTTCCAGGCTGGTGATGACCAATCTGAGCGATTCCATTTTGAACTTGAACCTTTTCAAGTATAGGTTCAGGGATTTTAAATTTAAAATGGGTCTGACCGAACCGTCCGGTTTCGGGACTACAAACAGGGTTGAGTAATATCCCCTCCCTTGTTGAAGTAGGGGAACCTTGACCACCACCTGTTGAAGATACAATTTGTGAATTGCATTTAACACTAACTCCCTTTCTGGGGGAGAAGCCGGCAGGGCCGATTTGAAAAACCGGCGAGGAGGCACCTCTTCGAATTCCAGCTTGTAACCCTGAGAAACAATTTCTATTGCCCAGGGATCCACCTGTGAGTGAACCCAGATGTGGCTGAAAAGTCAAAGACGTGCCCCCACTGGGGCGGACTCCCTTAGCGGAGCCCCAGCGTCATGCGGTGGATTTTGTAGAGGCCGGGGAAGACTTCTGTTCCTGGGAACTAGCTGTGTTGTGCAGCTTTTTCCCTCTGCCCTTACCTCTGGCAAGAAAGGACGTACCTCGTACTTTCTTGTTTCTCTGTGACCAAAAGGACTGCATTTGGTAATGTGGCGCTTTCTTAGGCTGTGAGGGAATATAAGGCAAAAAATTGGATTTACCAGCTGTAGCTGTGGAGACCAGGTCCGAGAGACCTTCTCCAAACAATTCCTCACCCTTGTAAGGTAAAACCTCCATATGCCTTTTTGAGTCGGCATCACCTGTCCATTGCGGGGTCCATAGGACTCGTCTAGCAGAAATCGACAGAGCGTTGACTCTAGAACCCAGTAAACCAATGTCTCTTTGAGCATCTCTCATATATAAGACAGCATCTTTTATATGTCCTAGGGTCAGTAAGATGGTATCCTTATCCAGGGTCTCAATCTCCGCTGATAAGGTATCTGTCCACGCTGCTACAGCGCTACAAACCCAAGCCGACGCAATAGCCGGTCTGAGTAAAGTACCAGAATGTGTGTAAATGGACTTCAAAATAACCACCTGCTTGCAATCAGCAGGATCCCTTAGGGTAGCCGTATCTTGGGATGGCAGCGCTACCTTTTTGGATAGGCGTGTCAACGCTTTGTCCACCCTAGGGGAGGATTTCCACCGTATCCTGTCCTTTGCCGGGAAAGGATACGCCATAAGAATTCCCACGCTTTTTCACACAACTCGTTCAGCTCATGAGAAAGGGGAACGGTTACCTCAGGTTTCTTTCCCTTATACATGTGTACCCTCATGTCAGGGACAAGGGGGTTCCTCTGTGATATGCAAAACATCTTTTATTGCAATAATCATATATCGAATACATTTAGACAATTATGGCTGTAACTTTGCATCATCGTAGTCGACACTGGAGTCAGAATCCGTGTCGTATCAGTGTCTACTATTTGGGATAGTGGGCGCTTTTGAGACCCTGAAGGTCCCTGCGACATAGGAACAGACATGGGTTGACTCCCTGGCTGTTCCCTAGCCTCAGCTTTGTCTAATTTTTTGTGCAATAAATTCACATTAGCACTTAAAACATTCCACATATCCATCCAGTCAGGTGTCGGCGTTGTCGACGGAGACACCACATTCATTTGCTCCACCTCCTCCCTAGGAGAGCCTTCTACCTCAGACATGTCGACACACGCGTACCGACACACCACACACACACAGGGAATCCTCTTATCTGAAGACAGTTCCCCCACAAGGCCCTTTGGAGAGACAGAGAGAGAGTATGCCAGCACACACCCAGCGCTAATGACCCAGGAAAAAACACACAATATGTTTACCCAGATAGCGCTGTAATCTGTATATTGCGCCAATTATGTGCCCCCCCCCTTCTTTAAAACCCCCTTTCACCGTGGATAAGCAGGGGAGAGTCCGGGGAGCTTCCTCTCAGCGCTGTGCTGTGGAGAAAATGGCGCTGGTGGCGGGCTTCTGTCCCGGTCAAATATCGAAAAACCTGGCTGTGGCTCTTTATATATACAGTGCCCAGCTGTATATATACACATTTGCCAGAAAAAGAGGTTTTATTGCTGCCCAGGGCGCCCCCCCTGCGCCCTGCACCCTTACAGTGACTGCCATTTGTGTGTTCTGTGTGGGAGCAATGGCGCACAGCTTTACCGCTGTGCATTACCTAGATGAAGATCTGAAGTCCTCTGCCACCTCTGAAGTTTTCTTTCTTCTCATACTCACCCGGCTTCTATCTTCCGGCTCTGCGAGGAGTACAGCGGCGCGGCTCTGGGACGGACGGCGAGGGTGAGACCTGCGTACCGATCCCTCTGTAGCTAATGGTGTCCAGTAGCCTAAGAAACAGAGCCTAACATTAAAGCAGGTCTGTTTCTTTCCCCTCAGTCCCTCGATGCAGGGAGTCTGTTGCCAGCAGGCTCCCTGAAAATAAAAAACCTAACAAATATACTTTCATTCAGGAAACTCAGGAGAGCTCCCTGTAATGCACCCAGTCTCCTCTGGGCACAGTAGTAAACTGAGGTCTGGAGGAGGGGCATAGAGGGAGGAGCCAGTGCACACCCATACCTAAAGTTCTTTCTTAAAGTGCCCATGTCTCCTGCGGAGCCCGTCTATCCCCATGGTCCTTACAGAGTCCCTAGCATCCTCTAGGACGTAAGAGAAATATGAATTTCCATGCTTTTATTTGCTGGACACACACAGATGCGCGGTACACTATTCTTGGCACCGATAACAAAAGTCTTTATATTTTGTATGCAAATACAGTATGATATTAATATTGCAGCGCAGCTTATACCATGTACAAAATGGGTAAAACCGAGCATGGACACCCTTCTTTTCTGTTTTATTTCATGATTGGTAAAGTGACTGTATGTGGGAGGGAGAAGGAAAGGTGACACCCAGACATTGGACTTGTGAAACAGAGGAGAGGGAGATGATATTAATAGAGAGGGAGAGGGTGGGAATGAGGGGGCCTTGGCTGGGGGAAAGATAATGAGTTACTTTGTTATACCATACAGGATGAGAGATGACATTGAAGTGGGCAGAGGTAGAGAAGCCAGGGAACAAATTTACATTTGGGTATTATCAGCATAGAAGTGGTAAGAGAGGCCAAATAAACTGATAAGCTCACTGAGGGAAAAGGCGTAGTGGGATAAGAGAAAGGGGTCAAGGACAGAACTATGGGCAACTCCAGGAAGTTGCTGGGTTTTAGATATGGAGATAGAGCAGATGGACAAGAAGGAAGTGAACAAGGGTTTATTTTCAAAACACAGTATCAAATGCCACGGTGAGGTCAAAGAGTACACAAATAGAGAATTGAACTTTAAATTTGTCTGCAAGAATGTCATCTGTGACCTCAGTGAGGGCAGAAAGACAGAGTGTGTGTAGAAGGGAATAGGTGAAGAAGAAGTTGTTGAGGTGGTTGCACACCACCACCTGCTCAAGTAGCTTAGAGGTAAAGGGAAGAAAAGATGGGATGGTAGTTAGAGAGTGAGGAGGGCATCAATTGAGTGTTTCTTAACAATGGGAGACCTGGGCATGCTTGAAGGAGGAGGGGAAGATGCCAGAATAGATAGGTAACCAAGTGGTGGTAGACCGAGTAGTGGCTTATACTGTACTCCAAGTAGCAGTGTACACCTACAAAGAGTACTTGATTACACTGTGTTGTGGCATACATTATCCAGTACAGTGGCTTACACTTACATTGTACACAGAGTACTGTACATCATACACTTAGCAGTGGCTTAACCCGGCTAGTATTTTACACAGTCGAGTCACATTATTATGAACCCAGTTAATATGCAAGAGTAATATGCAGCAGGGTTTGCTGAACTGTGGTCTTAGACACAGGTCTGGTAGCCCCCAGTTTTATTTTGATGGTGAGCTGCTTGACTGTATCGAGTCAGTCGTCCCTCACGCACCTTTGTAGCAGACATTCACCTCTCACATCAGTGGCACGTGGTACTCTGCAGTTTCCACAAAGGTTATTCGCAATGGCGCTATTTGTCCAGTCACGATACACCTTCACCACAGCAGCACGCGAACAGTTCACACACTGTGCTGTTTCAGAAATACTGTTACCCTTGGCCCAAAAGCTGATAATTATCCCTTTTTGCCACTCTAATAAATTGCCCCTTTTACCCATGACAACAATGAGTGATATGTGTGCAGGCAGCCTATCGCACACCTTATATACCCACCAAGCCAGCGCACGACAGGTGACGTACTTGGGCTACGCACTGCTGATGTCAAATGCAGGAGGTGGTCATAATAATATGACTTGCCGCGTATAATGTACACCAAGTAGGGGATACAGAGTATTGGTTTACACAGAGTACTGGCTTACATTGTACACTGCACAAATATTGGAAAGCTGCTCAATCAGATTGAAATATCACTCAGGTGCTAAAAAATCACTTTGTATATATTTTTGTATTATTTTAATCACACTTCACTTATATAGCACTTCTGTGCTTCTTATTAACCCCTATTAATTTTCACCTGTGTGCTGACCTGGGGTGGCCGACCTGTGCCGGCATGATGTGGTCCTGCACCCCGGACCCATACCTAGTATTAGGGACCCCCAGTGACGGAGAAGCCTTGCCGATCGGCCTGGGGGCTTAACCCTATATCTGCAGATATACGCAACTAAGATCTCCGTATTATCTGATTATTATGTAGTATTATTTATTTCTCACTCAGTGTGCATTAGGGAACACAAATTGTTTTTTCTTACATTGTACACTGACCAGTATCTTAAACTGTACACTAAGCGGTGGCTTGCTCTGTACATTAAGGAGTCGGTTACGCAGTACACTAAGGACACTAAGGAGTTGCTTATGCTGTACACCAAGTAGTGGATTACACAGTACACTACGTAGTACTTTACATAGACACAGAGAAGGGGCTTATGCTGTGCACTGAGAAGGATACACGTTATGTCAGCAGTTAAGATGTCTACATACAGTATGTCAACTACCTGATATTGACATGTGCTGTATGTCATCAGCGCAAATTTTATCATGTTCCTCATGTCGATATTTACTGTGTTGACATGCTATAATGGCGACATGTAACCAACATCTAACCTTAAGTCATTTTCACTATGGGCCTGATTCGGATTTGGAAGCAAGGCAGGAAAAGCACAGAAGGTTGTATCTGGAACAAATCATTTTGCAATGCAAGGGGAGGAAATATATTTATATTGTTTCTGTGCAGAGTAAAAATTGTCTGCTGTTATATGTAGCCAACAAATCCTGGACAGCTTTATTTTTACACTGCAATTTAGATTTCAGTTTGGACGCACCCCACCCAAATCCAAATCTCTCTCCACGTTACATCCGCCTCACCTGCAGTGCCACATGGTTTTGCTCATAAACATCCTAGTGATATTTGGTGGACCCCTTTCTTTGAAAGTAAAGCATTCATAACCTAGAACCAGAAATAACGACACGGAGACTTGAATTTTGGCAGAAAATTGCTAGCTATTTATTTGTCCCTATCCATTAGCAAACCTGTAATAAAGAAATTAATTTAATATGCCGCTCCAGCCGGCATATGGTGGCGGCCCAAAAGAACGGCTCAATTAACCTAAATTAACCTTAAATAACTAATCCTATAAATTTACTAAAACTTATCATAAACCGGTAATAGGTGACAACTCAACCCCCACAGTGACTACCCACCGCTCCTGGGTGCCCTGCCGCTGCCTTCCCGGACGGGTGGTCAAGCGGCCATAAGTCGATGGAGGTGAGTGCACCTAAACCACAACAAACTGTAAAACACTACAGTTTTCCCTACAATACAAAACTGCCGTTCTTTTCCGCCAACAGCGAAAGACTCATCCCCAAAGTCTTTCGCACCGCCACCATAAACCTACCCTAACTCCTGCAAAGCGAAACCTAGATCCTCCAGAAAAAACATCATCCCCTCATTGGATAGATGTACTCCATCATGCCGGAAAAGGTGGCTGTCTCTGAACCGAATCCTCGGGTGGCGAACCACCCTCCCTCCGTGGGACAGCACCCACTTTGCCACCGCCCCGTTCACCTTTTTCCTGGCCTCGTCAATCTGGCGCCCATCCGCCACACCCCTCCAACACAATCTTGGCACCATCATTGAAAAAACCAACAAACAATTGGTCCATGTTGCGGCCACACTTGCCAGATCATGTATCATGGCCCACCGCAGATCCAAGGATGTCCTCTTCCCCAGGTCGTTGCCACCTAGATGGACAACCAAGACCCTAGGGACTCCATGCTTGCTGGCCTGACTCACTAACCTACTCCTCAGCTCACCCCACATCATTCCTCGCCAGCCAAGCCATCTGACACCCTGTGCTCCAAGCAATGCCTGAGCCCCCTCCGAGGCCACAAACTGGCCGCCCAGTAAATGTAAGAGTGGCCAACCACCCAAATGGCCAAATTGTCGTCAAACCATCCTGAAGGGGAAAAGAGGGGTAAAATTGATTACTAAGAGGCTTATTAATTGTTTACACTGAAGGATCTGCCAAAAAGAAAAAACTTTAGATCTCGCTATTGCAGCAGTCACGGCCTAGCCGAACTGCACCATGCTTCGTTGCCAATTTAAAGCGCAATTAAAGACACAAAGGGGAAAGATCAAATAAAACAAACGAAATAAAACAGGGAGGGGGGGAGGGGGGTATAAAATGGGAAACACATGTAATAACTCAGCTGGAGGTGAAAGCGTAAAGACCTGCTGAGGGACTCTGATTAGACCAGATTAGCCGAATTGTAGATTAGAATTCAGTCCGTCAAGTCAGGCAAAAAATCGCAAAATAACTCCAGACCCCCGCTGCCGACTCATGCCAGCAACGGCGAGTAGCTAATCCCTGAGTAGGATAACAAAAGGGGAAAACACCAACAGACGCACAACACCATAACTCACAGAACTGGAACAACATAATACATTGCAAATAAAACAAAGCACTAAGCGCAATCCAACCTCTCATGCAACGGGGCGAATATATCGTCTGTAACTTGACGACTTCCCTCACCCCACCGCCTGGATTTCAGATCTGGAGAAACCCGCCGCAGCAGCCGACGTCGCCGCGCCTATTCGAAAGGAATGGGTACCGAACGCAGCGGGTGGGAGGCCCAAGCTCGCTAAACAACGACTCAGCATCCAACGGAACTGGTATTTCGTCACTGGCAGCCCGTCATAATGCAATAGCCATGACCCCTCCCTAACGGGTCGCACCGCCACATATTGCATCGCCAGACCTACTGGGCAAACGCTCTCCTCTTGCGCTGGAACCATAGTGACCCAGCGACCTCTCCCCACTTGGTCCGTCTTAGAGCGCCTTAATCTGCACAGCAAGGACCTCTCACACACTACTACGTCTCCGACCAGCATGCGCGACTCTGCTCTCTTGGAAGGCACTACCAACTCCGAAACCCTAAAGGCCCCGTGGTAAGCCAATGAGAACGCCAAACTGCACAAAAGTGTCTCAAACCTGGACGACGCGACTTGCCCCACCGCTGCGATGACGGCCGGCAACAAAGCCGCATCGATGGGCCGCCTCCTATCCGGTGGCGTCGGCACCACTCGCGTCCACCCTTTCATTGCCTTCCGCAGAACATCGCTTTTTGTCACATCGGGGACGCCCCGCAGCTTGCAGAAAACCAGACCCCAGCCAAGTACCGGGATACCACCGCTCGGGACCTACCCGAAACATACAGCTGCCAAATAAAAGAAAGCATCAGCCGATGCCTGCTCTTACCTTGTTGCTGACGACCTTGGACAAACTCCTCCCACTCATTCCAAGCATGTCCGTAAGCCTTGAGCGTGGCTGGCGCGACA
Organism: Pseudophryne corroboree; assembly: GCF_028390025.1. Taxonomy (NCBI): domain Eukaryota; kingdom Metazoa; phylum Chordata; class Amphibia; order Anura; family Myobatrachidae; genus Pseudophryne; species Pseudophryne corroboree. The sequence continues at coordinate 460,560,453 of NC_086446.1, forward strand.
GACCGCAACGCTATACCCTCCAGTCCGGCCCGATCACCTGCCAAACCTAACCGGGACAATGAAAACCTTGCTCGTTGGCCTCAGGTGCCAACAACCAACACCTCTCCCACTGTCCTCGCGACAAAGCGTCGACAATCCCATTCTCCAAACCGGGCACATGTTGCGCGCGGAACCACAGGTTCCTACGCAAGCATGTCAAAAGCAATTGCCCTAGCACCCGCATAACCACCAACGACTTTGCCCTCTGGTTATTAATCGCATGCACCACGCCCAGATAATCGCATCTAAACAAAATGCTGCGATTAGCCAGCCGATCGCCCCAGACCTCCAACGCCACCATAATGGGAAAAACTCCAGAAGCAAAAGGTCCTTCGTGAAACCCCCGCGATGCCATTCTGCCGGCCACGAGGCCGCGCACCAAGATCCCTCCAGATGGCAACCGAATCCAGAGGCGCCCGCTGCGTCGGTGAACAGCTGCAACCTAGCGCTGTCCGCCATTGGGGCCTGCCATATACACACCCCGTTGAAGTCCTCGAGGAACGAGGCCCATATTGCCAACTCCCTCTTAATCTCTGAGGACAAACGCACGAAATGGTGCGTTCTGGCACACCCCGCAGTCGCCCTTCACAGCTTCCGGCAGTACACACCTAAAAGCGAACTCAAATGAGCCGGAAGGCGCCTGGAGCCTTCTTAGGAACCACCCCCACTGGAGAGATGACCAAGTCATCCCCCGAAGGAACACGCCGCGTTGTTAAACGCGAAACATTTTCCTTTTGTGGTGGCACGCCCCCCTGCGCGGACTGCCGACCTACCTGACTTGGCCAATCCGCCGTCCGCGCCGAACCCCTGGGAGGACGACCCTGCGTGGTGCCCGTCCGCCCCCGGCTTCCGGGGCTCCTCCGCCTGTAGCGAAGCCCGGGTGACCTTGAGCCCAACCTCAACGTCCTTGAACCCGAAGTCCATGACCTGCAAACCTTCCTGTTGTTCCCTGAATTCCTGATCGTACCTGCGCCACTCCGATCCCGAAGACGTGCGCTGCATGTCATGTACGAGATGAAGGTACCTAATTATATTCATGTGCTCTGCCGGCCTGTCCTCCAGGTAAGATGCCGCGGAGACCCAGACCCCGGCCAGGCAATTATCGAAGGTACGGAATGCCTCAGCCCCGATGCCCTTCTTTGCGCCGCCACCTTATACTCTTTCTTCGCGACCTTCGTCAATACGAACACGTCCACGAAGTCCCCCCTCCAAATCTTCTTGCGGCAGCTATCTCGCAGCCCCCGCAGTACAGCAGTATAGACGAATCGCACGACACCGGGCAAATTGCGAGCTTCTTGGCCCTACGCGCTTCCTCGCTAAGCCGCTTGCGCCTGTTCCGCTGGCCCGCTGCCCTCTTGGCGAATTTAGTTGCCCGCTTCTTTGCCCTAGTTGTGCTACTGACTTCGGACGCCTGTGACGACATTGAAGATGAAGAGGAGGAAGAGGAAGAACTACGCGAACTAGAGCTCGTGGAGGAACCCGAATACCGACTGCACCACCTTACCTGATGCCGCCGACTGCCCCGACATGGAATCTTCCGGCACGTCCAAATCGTTGCCTTCCTCCTCGAAATCTGCCATCGCCTCATCCCCGAGCTCCCTTGAAAAAGAGGAAGAAGCGGAGGACCCCTCCAGCACTCGCGGCACATGCCGCGGCCTCCGTGCTGGGGGCGTTGCGGCCGTGAGCTCCCCCGCGTCCTGCCCTGGACCCTGTTGTAATTCTGCGGCGACCGTCCCGAGCTCACGGCAGGCGCGTGCCACCCGCTGCGCCACCATAGCCCGCAGCCCGCCGGAACGAACAGCCGTTCTAGGGGAGGCAGCCGCGGCTAGCGGCCCTAACACCTTCCCCGCTGTGGCCAGGGCCGAGCCAGCGCTCCGGAGGGGTCGTGACTGCCCCAAAACGCGGTCCTGGGTCCTTCGCCGGGGCCCGCGTGCGACCACGCGCTCGCCGCCCGACATGCGTGTGCCAGGCATCCGACGCACGCTGCCCTTGCGGGAAAGCGGAGGCACCGCTGTCGGCGCCCGCACTGCCCTCGCCTCCGAATTTGTCCCCTCTTCCCGTGTATCAGAACTATCCGATGCCGCAGAGGGGGGTGGGACCGCCGCGAGCTCCTGCGGTGCGTGCAGCAGCCCCGCGGCCACTAACCTATTCCCTGTCCCCCCTCCTCCCCCGCAGGCCGCTAGATTCCGGCCCCGGGGGAGTGATCTGAAAAGACCGGGAACCCTGCGGCGCAGCAGAGCGCGCGCGCACCGCTCCGCTTGCAGTGGACACGGGCTCGCGCACCTCCCGTGCGCGCACCCCGTGACCTCTTGCTGCCGCACCCCTTCTCCTTGGTATCGCACTGCCCTGCCAGTGATCATAATTGCCCTGTCTCCCCGCTCCCGCCGGACTCCGGCTGCCTGGGAGATAGCAGGGGAGACAGCAGGGCGGCTAGCGGCGCCAGAGGCGAGCGTGGGTGCGCGCGCACCTCGGGCGCGCGCCCCACTGCTCTGTCACCACAAGGCCTCTTGTCTGGGCTCCTGCATTAAGAGCCCCATTAGCTTAACCTGGTTGATCACTGCCTCTCCCCCTCCCTCCCCGCTCCACACCGTATTCCGGCTGCGGGGGAGAGGGCTGAGGAGACAAGGAGGAAAGCGGCGCCGCGCGTGCGCGTCCCACCGCTTCCGGTCCGTGCTCTCTCAGCCGAAGCGTTTGGGGATGACGCCGTGCGTGGCCCTGCGACAGGCCTCGCTCGGCTGGCCACGTCCCCCGCCCAGTGCTCTCCCCCCGCCTGGAACCACTAGCCGGCCCCAGCAAGGGGGAAGAGCTGGGCATCGAACTCAGTCTCCGGTCCCTGGATGAGCGCCCGGCGCGGCGCGCTCCCGCGGGCACCCGGCACTGGGGCTTCCCCGGCCATGCCCGGAGGCAAGGGCTGCTGCCCGCCCACCTCCGGGCGGCCTGACTCCCTCTCTGATCCTCCTCGTCGGCCGCTCCCGCCAGTCACAGCCGGCCCGGCTTCCGCCAGATCCCTCGAGGAGGCCCTAGGGGACGGGACGCCGTCCCCAGGGCCACCCAGCTCGCCCCCGGAACCAGCCCCCACCGCCAGATGAGCGGTAACGGGCTGGGGTCCCGGCGGACCGTCGTGGGCGAGTGGCAGCCAGAGCACTGATGTGTGACCTAAATGCAGGGAGCTGACAATAGAGATGGCTACTGACTCTCTGTCTCAACACAGTGACTCGAATCATCAGGAAGTGTGAATGACTCGAGTCACTCACTGTTTCATGAGTCGAGACAGCAGCAGCAGCAGCTTCTCTCAGACAGAGGGAGGAAACTCTGTGTCCTGTGTCCTTCAGTCAGTGTGTTCTGCTGTCTTTAGCTGTGATTGGCCAGAGGCTATACCAGGTGACACCCAGTGGGAGGGGGGAGGGAGCAGTCACGACTCACCAGTCAGTGAGTGCTCTGCTGCTGTGCGTGATCCATGTCATGAATCATGATTCATCCTGAGTCTGCCAGTGAGGGAGACAGTTGTACACTGTGTAGACTCAGTGACTCAGTGAATGAATCTGATTCATGCAGCAGGAGGTGGAGCCCCTGTGGTACAGGGCTCACGGCTCGGTGCTCACTGATCCTGCTCAGTGTGATTGTGGGTGGCAAACTCCCTGGAGGCTAGATAGTGTATAATATAATAAATCCAAGGCCACCTAAAATCATCCAATTAGCAAAGTATGCAAAATAAATAAAAAAATGTTTTTATTTGGTTTAGTTACAGAATGAATGATGTGTTTCATGGCTGTTAAGCTTTCTTTCCTCAAGCAGAAGTAATGTCATATTCTATAACTAGTGTGCAATAAGTGGTTATTAATAATATATCAACATAACACTGAATCTATGTTAATATATTATTATCAGGGCATAAGCACCTGCCTCCCCCAGATACACTGTACAATCACTGCAGCTGAATAACTCCATGAGTCCAGCACTGATCCTCCAGCACTGGCAACTCACTGATTCATGTGCAGTCTCTGCAACACATTCCACTACAGATGAGTCATGGACTCATGTGCCGAGACACTGACTCGAGACACTTCACTGAACTGAGTCATGTGTCTCAGCTCAGTTCAGTGAATCACTTTGCCCATGACTAGCTGACAAAACACTGAAATGTATAAATCCGGAAAAAAAATGGGGGGATTCTGCAAAGCAGCACTCACCCCAAAGCAAATCCACCAAGAGAACTAAGATGGCCTCACCTTCCCTATATATATCAAACCCTCCCCCTAAAAGGCTGTACTTTCCTAACAGCTAGGTCCACCCCTCCCAAGATGTTTAACTCTTTCCTTTCCTATGCAGTCAATTCTCTCTCCTTAGCTTGCTTTTATAGTTTGCTTCCACATCTGAATAACCCCCATGTCAACATTTCATGTCAACATTTTGTCCATGTTAACATTTTCCAGATGTCGACATATCATTGTACACATTTCAACATCTTAACATTCAACATTCTGCTCTCGATATGAATGTTGATGTAGTGAAAGTCGATTTACTGAATGTATACCAACTGGGCAGTGGCTTACGTTGTGCCCTGCGCAATGATTAAAGATGCATATTGGCAGGGTTGGACTGGCCCACAGGGGAACAGGGGAAACCACCGGTGGGCCCCACTGCCTGTGGGCCCACCTCCTCCTGTTATTAATCTTCTACATTACCATGCATGCACAAGCAGTGTTTATTATATACAGTGGGGCAAAAAAGTATTTGGCCAGCCACCGATTGTGCAATTTGACCCACTTAAAAAGATGAAAGAGGTCTGTAATTTTCATCATAGGTACACTTCAACTGTGAGAGACAGAATCTGAAGGAAAAAAAAACCATGAAATCACATTGTATGATTTTTAAACAATTTACTTGTATATTCTTGTGGAAAATAAATATTTGGACACCAACCAAGCAGCAAGATTTCTGGCTCTCACAGACCTGTTACTTCTTCTTTAAGAAGCTCTTCTATCCTCCACTCGTTACCTGTATTAATGGCACAGGTTTGAACTGGTTATCTGTATAAAAGACACCTGTCCACACCCTCAAACAGTCAGAATGCTACCTCTCCACCATGGCCAAGACCAGAGAGCTGTCTAAGGACACCAGGGACAAAATTGTAGAGCTGCACAAGGCTGGGTTGAGCTACTCGACAATAGGCAAGCAGCTTGGTGAGAAGAGATCAACTGTTGGCGCAATTAAAAAATGGAAGAAATACAAGATCACTGACAATCTCCCTTGACCTGGGGCTCCATGGAAGATCACACCTCGTGGGGTATCAATGATCTTGACAGTGGTAAGGAATCAGCCCAGAACTACACAGGAGGACCTGGTCAATGACCTCAAGAGAGCTGGGACCACAGTCACAAAGATTACCATTAGTAACACACTACGTCGTGATGAATTTAAATCCTTCAGCACCCGAAAGGTCCCCCTGCTTAAGCCAGCACATATCCAGGCCCGTCTAAAGTTTGCCAGTGACCATCTGGATGATCCATAGGAGGATTGGGAGAATGTGGTCAGATGAGAGCAAAATCGAACTTTTTGGTATGAACTCCACTCGTCGTGTTTGGAGGGAGAAGAATGATTAATGGCATCCCAAGAACACCATACCCACTGTGAAGCATGGGGGTGGAAACATCATGCTTTGGGGCTGCTTTTCTGCAAAGGGGACAGGATGACTGATCAGTATTAAGGAGAGGATGAATGGGGCCATGTATCGTGAGATTTTGGGCAAAAACCTCCTTCCCTCTGTAAGAGCATTGAAGATGGAACGTGGCTGGGTCTTCCAGCATGACAATGACCCCAAACACACCGCCTGGGCAACTAAGGAGTGGCTCCGTAAGAAGCATTTCATGGTCCTGGAGTGGCATAGCCAGTCTCCAGACCTCAACCCAATAGAAAATCTGTGGAGGGAGTTGAAAGTCCGTGTTGCCCGGCGACAGCCCCAAAACATGACAGATCTAGAGAAGATCTGCATGGAAGAGTGGGCCAAAATACCTGCTACAGTGTGTGCAAACCTGGTCAAGAACTACAGGTAACGTTTGACCTCTGTAATTGCCAACCGAGGTTATATTACAAAGTATTGAGTTAAACTTTTTGATTGTCCAAATATTTATTTTCCGCAAGAATATACAAATAAATTGTGTAAAAATCATACAATGTGATTTCCTAATTTTTATTTTCAGATTCTGTCTCTCACAGTTGAAGTGTACCTATGATGGAAATTACAGACCTCTCTCATCTTTTTAAGTGGGTCAACTTGCACAATCAGTGGCTGGCCAAATACTTTTTTGCCCCACTGTATATATTTATCAAGGGACTCAGCCCATGGACTCTCTACTGGTTACCCGGCACTCTGTGGTGGTTGGCCACACCTCCACTATTGCCTGGCCACACCCTTAAGCATGGGCCTCTACCACTGCATTTTCCCGGTGAGCCCTTCTTGCCCCAGTCTGACACTGCATATTGGATAGTTGTTTATGCTGTACTCCAAGTAGTGAATTACACTGTCAAGTAAGTAGGATTTTATATGACTTACAATGAGTGCTTGCTTGCACTGGACAGCCAGTGGCTTATAGTGTATACCAAGTATTCGTTTATACTCAGTGTCGGACCTTGCGAGTGGTGGGCCCAGGTGTAAAAACAAATGCTTTGGGGCCCCCTCCCTTCTAGGCTCCACACAAAGTTCATAATATACTGTAACACATGGTATTGTCACGTCTCCACCAAACAATACATACAGTACGGTACACTATCCCATTGCCTAATACTAATCTGTGTCCCTTTTAATCAAATAGTAAATGGTCAGGGGTGATGGGCAGAGGGAAATGAGCAGAGGGTTTCAGGTAGAGATAGATGGAGATGGACACAGGGTGATAGGGGGTGAGCAGGAAGTAGATGAGAAGAGGGTGACAAGGAGGCGAGGATGATGAGGGAGAGGGTGACAGGGGGGCAATGAGGGGTGGCAGAGGGAGATGAGCAGAGGGTTTCAATGAGAGGCAGAGGGCAACAGTCAGTTGGTGATGGGAGCAGCCAGAAGGTGATGGGCAGAGGGTGACGGGGAAGAGGCAGAGGGTGACAGGTTGTGGCAGGGGGCAATGAGGGGAGGCAGAGTGTGATGGGGAGAGGGTGACCTGGAGAGGCAGAGTAAAATGGGCAGTAGGTGACAGGGAAAGACAGAGAGAGATGGGCAGAGGATGATGGGGGCAGAGGGTGATAGGGAAAGGCAGAGGGTGACGGGCAGAGGTAGGGGTCAATGAGGATAGGCAGAGGGTGACAGGCACAGGCAGGGGGCAATGAGGAGAGGTACAGTGTGATGGGCAGAGAGGGTAATGGGGAAAAATTATAAGGAAAGGCAAAGGGTTATGGGCAGAGGCAGTGGGCAAAGAGGAGAGGTAGACAGTGACAGACAGTGGTAGGGAGCACTGTGGTGAGGCAGAGGGTGATAGGGAGAGAGTGACCTAGATGGGCAGAGGGTCAGGGACGGAACTGTGGGAGGCAGTGGAGTCGGCTGCCGCCGGGCTCCTGACCTCAAGGGGGCACTTCTCCTCCGCTGACGATCGCTCGCTGCTACTTTTTTTTTAAATGATTCTTACAGACGGAGAAGCTGTGTCCGTGACACGGAAGATGCCTCCTGTATATACAGAGAGCTGGCACTGTCTGCAGCTAGGGGGAGCTCCAGAGTGCAGCTCCTCCCGGGCCCTTCCAGTTAAGCAAGCCAGCCGAGTGAGCTCTGTTCCTCCGTCAGGCTGATGATAGCCAAAGGTAGGCATTGGCCTCAAGCTGCACTGTGGTGGGGAAGGTGTAGTTGGGGGTGCTGGGGGGGCTTTGATAAATGTTGGAAGCACTGTGTTTTGTGTGTGCATGTTTTATAAGTGAGGTGTGTGTGTGTGTGTGTGTGTGTGTGTGTGTGTGTGTGTGTGTGTGTGTGTGTTTTTTAGGAAAGTTGTGTGTTCAAGTAAAAGAGGCATGTGTGTGTAAGTGAGAGGCATGTGCAGAGGCGGATTGGCCATAGGGTTCACAGGGAAGATCCCCGGTGGGCCGACGCACCCGTGGGGCCTGTTTTGTTTGAGGAAATGTGGTCCTTTTTATAGACATAATGAATAAGATGCAAAACAATTAGCATATATGAAAATGACTTTGCCACTTAGCCTGTGATTGCAGATGATCTAGTGTATGCTCTGTCTGCCTGCTTGGCTGACATATAAGATTGAGTGAATAGTGATTGGGATACGGTTGGTGTAATAAGCAAGAAAATATATCTTTCTAAAGAATTATATTGTTTTCTAAATTCTAAAGGTGTATCATATAATGTGCTCATAATATTTAATTTCATTTCATTTTAACTTCCACCTTGATGTTGGACATGCCCACTATCTGGAAAGTCTTGGGGGGAGGGTGCTGATGCCATGGCCCATGGCTAGACCTTACACCTCTGGTGCTGCCCATGTGGGGCCACTAGTACAAATTTTCCAGGGCCGCTTTTTGTTCCCAATCCGCCCCTGGGCATGTGTGTGTGTGTGTGTGTGTGTGTGTGTGTGTGTGTGTGTGTGTGTGTGTGTGTGTAAGTGAGAGGCATGTGTAAGTGAGAGGCGTGTGTGTGTGTGTGTGTGTGTGTGTGTGTGTGTGTGTGGCATGTGTGTGTGTGTGTAAGTGAGAGGCATGTGTGTGAGAGGTATGCAGAGCCGGCCTTAGGCATAGGCAAACTAGGCAAATGCCTAGGGCATTTGGTATGCTATGGGGCACCAGCAGCTTCTGATGATTAAAATGATATGCAGCATGCCTATATTCTGTGTGTGACTGCAGCTGTATCTACATACGAAATGCTACGTTGCAGTGTATTCCTGGAAATCACTGTAATGTAGCATTTCGTATGCAGATACAGCCACAGTCACACACAGAATATAAGCATGCTGCATATCATTTTAATCAGCAGAAGCTGCTAGTGCATCCTAGCCACATAGTAATGCAAATCAGATGCACTTTCATAAACAAAAGGCGCCCAACGCTAGCAGAGCTGCCAGCTGAGTCATGCCAGGCATCTCCTGCAGAACTAGCAGAGGTGCTAGGGGGCACCAGCCAAAATCTTGCCTAGGGCATCATATTGGTTAGGGCCGGCTCTGGAGGTATGTGTGTAAGTGAGAGGTGTGTGTGTGTAAGTGAGGGGTGTGAGTGAGTGAGTGTGTGTGTGTGTGTGTGTGAGAGGCGTGTGTGTATAAGTGACAGGCATGTGTGTGAGAGGCATGCGTGTGTGTGAGTGAGAGACGTGTATGTGTGAGGCATGTGTGTGTGTGTGTGTGTAAGTGAGAGGCACGTGTGTGAGAGGCAAAGATTAAAGGAGGCATTTGAGCATTTCTACAGGACTATGGGGGTCATTCCGACCCGTTCGCACGCAACGGTTTCTCGCTGCGGTGCGAACGGGTGCGGAATATGCATCCACGGCGGACGCTGTGCGCGGCGTTAGTTACGTCGCGCCTACTGACGGAAGCGGTCGCAGAGGCTACCGCTAAGAAGATTGACAGGAAGGAGGCAGGGCGGATACGGACCGTTGGAGACCGTTTTCGGGGAGTGGTGAGTAAAACGCAGGCGTGTCCAGGACAACAGAGGGCGGAGGTGTGACGTCAAAGCCGGGCCCATCATAGCTGGATCCATCGCACAGGGTAAGTATGTCCAGCCCTAGTCTACTTCTGCTTGAAATTTTTTTAGCTTAGCAGGGCTGCACAAGCAATCGCAGCCCTGTTAAGCTAAAATACACTCCCCCATAGGCGTGGACTATTGATCGCAGCAGCAGCTAAAAGTTGCTGGCTGCGATCAACTCGGAATGACCACCTATGTACAGAGCACACACCTGGTCAGGGTACACGCTACCTTACAAATATATGGAGGGGTGCCCATTTCTGAATGTGTGGGTGTGAGGCGCATGCGTGTGTGTTTGTGTGTGAGGCATGTGTGTGTGTGTGTGTGTGTGTGTGTGTGTGTGTGTTTTAAGTGAAAGCGGCATGTGTGTGTTTTTAAGTGAAGGAGGCTTGTGTGTGTTTTTAAGTGAAGGAGGCTTGTGTGTGTGTATGTGAGTGAAAATAGGATTTTAATACCTACCGGTAAATCCTTTTCTCTTAGTCCGTAGAGGATGCTGGGGTCACTTCAAGATTCATGGGGTATAGACTGGATCCGCAGGAGACATGGGCACTTTTAGACTTTCAAATGGCTCCTCCCTCTATGCCCCTCCTCCAGACTCCAGTTTAAGGAACTGTGCCCAGGGAAACTGACATTTCAAGGAAAGGATTTATTGTTAAACCACGGGGAGCATCTTACCAGCTCACACCTAAAGCATGCCGCAGAACGTGGCATTCAACAGAACACAAGCCAACGGCATGAAGAATTTGCAGCAATATGCTGACAAAATTCGTAACACAACCTGTGTGTAACCACAACCAATAACTGCAGATGCAGTACGCACTGGGACAGGCGCCCAGCATCTTCTACGGACTAAGAGAAAAGGATTTACCGGTAGGTATTAAAATCCTATTTTCTCTAACGTCCTAGAGGATGCTGGGACTCCGTAAGGACCATGGGGATAGACGGGCTCCGCAGGAGACATGGGCACTTTAAGAAAGACTTTGGATCTGGGTGTGCACTGGCTCCTCCCTCTATGCCCCTCCTCCAGACCTCAGTTTTGATACTGTGCCCAGTGGAGACTGGGTGCTTTCAGGGAGCTCTCCTAAGTTTCCTGTAAAGGAAAGTATTTTAGTTAGGTTTTTTATTTTCAGGGAGCCTGCTGGCAACAGGCTCCCTGCATCGAGGGACTGAGGAGAGAGAAACAGACCCACTTCTCTGAGTTTCAGGGCTCTGTTTCTTAGGCTACTGGACACCATTAGCTCCAGAGTGAAGCTGTGCGCCATTGCTCCCATTCACCTCACACACATCGGTCACTGTAAGGGTGCAGGGCGCAGGGGGGGGCGCCCTAGGCAGCAATAAAAATCTCCTGTGGCAAATACACATATATACATGTACAGCTGGGCACTGTACATGTATAAAAAGAGCCCCCGCCATGTTATTAAGAAATTTGAGCGGGACAGAAGCCCGCCGCCGAGGGGGCGGGGCTTCTCCCTCAGCACTCACCAGCGCCATTTTTCTCCACAGCACCGCTGAGAGGAAGCTCCCCGGACTCTCCCCTGCTTGACACACGGTGAAAGAGGGTTTTAAAGTAGAGGGGGGGGGCACATACTTGGCGCATATACATGCTACAAAAGCACTACTGGGTAAACATTCTGTGTTTTTTCCTGGGTCATATAGCGCTGGGGTGTGTGCTGGCATACTCTCTCCCTGTCTCTCCAAAGGGCCTGGTGGGGAACCTGTCTTCAGAAAAGAGCTTCCGTGTGTGTGTGTGTGTGTGTGTGTGTGGTGTGTCGGTACGCGCGTGTCGACATGTCTGAGGTTGAAGGCTCACCTAAGGGGGAGTGTATGAATGTTAGGTCTCCGTCGGCAGCGCCGACACCTGACTGGATGGATATGTGGAATGTTTTAAGTGCTAAAGTTAATTTATTGCACAAAAGATTAGACAAAGCTGAAGCTAGGGTACAGTCAGGGAGTCAACCCATGTCTGTCCCAATGTCGCCGGGACCTTCGTGGTCTCAGAAGCGCCCACTATCCCAAATAGTTGACACAGATACCGACACGGATTCAGACTCCAGTGTCGACTACGATGATGCAAAATTGCAGCCAAGGGTGGCTAAATGTATTCGATATATGATTATCGCAATTAAAGATGTTTTGCATATCACTGAGGAACCCCCTGTCCCTGACACGAGGGTACACATGTATAAGGGAAAGAAACCTGAGGTCACCTTTCCCTCTTCACATGAGCTGAATGAATTATGCGAAAAAGCGTGGAAAACTCCAGACAAAAAACTGCAGATTCCCAAAAGGATTCTAATAGCGTATCCTTTCCCGTCACAGGACAGAATACGGTGGGAATCCTCCCCTAGGGTAGACAAAGCTTTGACACGCTTATCAAAAAAGATAGTGCTCCCATCCCAAGATACGGCTACCCTCAAGGTTCCTGCTGACCGCAAGCAGGAGGTTACCTTGAAGTCCATTTACACACATTCTGGTACGTTACTCAGACCGGCAATTGCGTCGGCCTGGGTTTGTAGTGCTGTAGCAGCATGGACAGATTCCTTATCAGCGGATATTGAGACCCTTGATAAGGATACCATTTTAATGACCCTAGGGCATATAAAAGATGCTGTCTTATATATGAGGGATGCTCAAAGAGACATTAGTTTACTGGGTTCCAGAATAAACGCTATGTCTATTTCTGCTAGGCGAGTCTTATGGACCCGACAGTGGATGGGTGATGCCGACTCAAAGAGGCATATGGAGTTTTTGCCTTACAAGGGTGAGGAATTGTTTGGAGAGGGCCCCTCGGACCTCGTCTCCACAGCTACGGCAGGTAAATCGAATTTTTTGCCTTATATTCCCTCACAATCTAAGAAAGCGCCTCATTATCAAATGCAGTCCTTTCGTTCAAATAAAAGCAAAAGAGTAAGTGGATCGTCCTTTCTTGCCAGGGGTAAGGGCAGAGGAAAAAAGCTGCACAAGACAGCTAGTTCCCAGGAACATAAGTCCTCCCCGGCCTCTGCAAAATCCACCGCATGACGCTGGGGCTCCCCTGAGGGAGTCCGCTCCAGTGGGGGCACGTCTTTGACTTTTCAGCTACCAACTTCTCCCCTGGAAAGGGAGATAGTGTTACATGCGTTTCACAAATTGTGTCTTCAACAAGTGGTGGCCGAGGTACCCCTGCTTCAGAGAGGGAAGGGGTACTACTCAACTCTGTTTGTGGTCCCGAAACCGGACGGTTCGGTCAGACCCATTTGGAATTTAAAATCCCTGAACCTTTACTTAAAACGGTTCAAGTTCAAGATGGAATCGCTCAGAGCGGTCATCGCCAGCCTGGAAGGGGGGGATTTTATGGTATCTCTGGACATAAAGGATGCATACCTGCATGTTCCCATATATCCTCCTCATCAGGCGTACCTGAGATTTGCGGTACAGGATTGTCATTACCAATTTCAGACGTTGCCGTTTGGGCTTTCCACGGCCCCGAGAATTTTCACCAAGGTAATGGCGGAAATGATGGTGCTCCTGCGCAAGCATGGTGTCACAATTATCCCGTACTTGGACGATGTCCTCATAAAAGCGAGATCACGGGAGAAGTTGCAGAACAGCGTATCCCTTTCACTGAAGGTGTTACAGCGACACGGCTGGATTCTCAATATTCCAAAGTCGCAGCTGAATCCTACGACTCGCCTGCCCTTCTTGGGCATGATTCTGGACACATACTAGAAAAGGGTTTTTCTTCCGATAGAAAAAGCGCAGGAACTCATGACTCTAGTCAAGAACCTGTTGAAGCCGAAACAAGTGTCAGTACATCATTGCACTCAAGTCCTGGGAAAAATGGTGGCGACATACGAAGCTATTCCCTTCGGCAGGTTCCATGCAAGGACTTTCCAATGGGAACTATTGGACAAATGGTCCGGGTCACATCTGCACATGCATCAGCGGATCACCCTGTCCCCCAGGGCCAGGGTATCTTTCCTGTGGTGGCTACAGAGTGCTCACCTTCTAGAGGGCCGCAGGTTCGGCATTCAGGATTGGATCCTGGTGACCACGGACGTGAGCCTCCGAGGTTGGGGAGCAGTCACACAGGGAAGAAATTTCCAAGGCCTTTGGTCAAGTCAAGAGACTTGTCTTCACATCAACATCCTGGAACTAAGGGCCATATACAACGCCCTGTGTCAAGCGGAGACCTTACTTCGCGACCGACCAGTTCTGATCCAGTCAGACAACGTCACCGCAGTAGCTCATGTAAACCGCCAAGGCGGCACAAGGAGCAGAGTGGCGATGGCGGAAGCCACCAGAATACTTTGCTGGGCGGAGAATCATGTAAGCGCACTATCAGCAGTGTTCATTCCGGGAGTGGACAACTGGGAAGCAGACTTCCTCAGCAGACACGACCTGCATCCGGGAGAGTGGGGACTTCATCAGGAAGTCTTCGCACAGATTGCAAGTCGGTGGGGACTGCCCCAAATAGACATGATGGCGTCCCGTCTCAACAAAAAGCTACAAAGGCATTGCGCCAGGTCAAGAGACCCTCAGGCGGTAGCTGTGGACGCCCTAGTGACACCGTGGGTGTTCCAGTCGGTCTATGTGTTTCCTCCTCTTCCTCTCATACCCAAGGTGTTGAGAATAATAAGAAAAAGAGGAGTGAGAACAATACTCATTGTTCCAGATTGGCCACGAAGGACCTGGTATCTGGATCTGCAGGAAATGCTCACAGAAGATCCGTGGCCTCTTCCTCTAAGACAGGACCTGTTGCAACAGGGTCCCTGTCTGTTCCAAAACTTACCGTGGCTGCGTTTGACGGCATGGCGGTTGAACGCCGGATCCTAGCGGAAAAAGGTATTCCGGATGAGGTCATTCCTACGCTAATAAAGGCTAGGAAGGACGTGACATCTAAACATTATCACCGAATATGGAGAAAATATGTTTCTTGGTGTGAGGCCAGGAATGCTCCTACGGAAGAATTCCATCTAGGCCGTTTACTTCACTTCCTACAAACTGGAGTGAATTTGGGCCTAAAATTAGGCTCCATTAAAGTTCAGATTTCGGCCTTATCCATTTTCTTTCAAAAGGAATTGGTCTCTCTGCCTGAAGTACAGACTTTTGTGAAGGGAGTACTGCATATTCAGCCTCCTTTTGTACCTCCGGTGGCGCCTTGGGACCTTAACGTGGTGTTAAGTTTTCTTAAGTCACATTGGTTTGAACCACTTAAAACAGTGGAGTTGAAATATCTCACTTGGAAGGTGGTCATGTTGTTAGCCTTGGCTTCGGCTAGGCGAGTTTCGGAATTAGCGGCTTTATCACATAGAAGCCCCTATCTGGTTTTCCATATGGATAGAGCGGAATTGCGGACCCGTCCTCAATTCCTACCTAAGATGGTCTCATCCTTTCATATGAACCAACCTATTGTCGTGCCGGTGGCTACACGTGACTTGGAGGATTCCGAGTCCCTTGATGTGGTCAGGGCTTTGAAGATTTACGTGGCCAGAACGGCTAGGATCAGAAAAACAGAAGCACTGTTTGTCCTGTATGCAGCCAACAAGGTTGGCGGCCCTGCTTCAAAGCAGACTATTGCTAGCTGGATCTGTAACACGATTCAGCAGGCGCATTCTACTGCAGGATTGCCGTTACCAAAATCGGTTAAGGCCCATTCCACTAGGAAGGTGGGCTCGTCTTGGGCGGCTTCCCGAGGGTTCTCGGCACTACAGCTGTGCCGAGCTGCTACTTGGTCGGGGTCAAAAACCTTTGCAAAGTTCTATAAGTTGGATACCCTGGCTGAGGAGGACCTCCTGTTTGCTCAATCGGTGCTGCAGAGTCATCCGCACTCTCCCGCCTGTTTGGGAGCTTTGGTATAATCCCCATGGTCCTTACGGAGTCCCAGCATCCTCTAGGACGTTAGAGAAAATAAGATTTTAAACCTACCGGTAAATCTTTTTCTCGTAGTCCGTAGAGGATGCTGGGCGCCCGTCCCAAGTGCGGACTACTTCTGCAAGACTTGTATATAGTTATTGCTTTCATAAGGGTTATGTTATAGTTTCGTCGGTTTTGGGACGATGATATGTTGTTGTTTCATACTGTTACCTAGATAGTATATCACAGGTTATACGGTGTGATTGGTGTGGCTGGTATGAATCTTGCCCTTAGATTAACAAAAATCCTTTCCTCGTACTGTCCGTCTCCTCTGGGCACAGTTTCTCTAACTGAGGTCTGGAGGAGGGGCATAGAGGGAAGAGCCAGTGCACACCCAGATCCAAAGTCTTTCTTAAAGTGCCCATGTCTCCTGCGGAGCTCGTCTATCCCCATGGTCCTTACGGAGTCCCAGTATCCTCTACGGACTACGAGAAAAAGATTTACCGGTAGGTTTAAAATCTTATTTTCTCATACGTCCTAGAGGATGCTGGGGTCACTTCAAGAACCATGGGGTTATACCAAAGCTCTAGAACGAGCGGGAGAGTGCGGATGACTCTGCAGCACTGATTGACCAAACATGAGGTCCTCATCAGCCAGGGTATCAAACTTGTAGAACTTCGCAAAGGTGTTTGAACCCGACCAAGTAGTCGCTCGGCAAAGTTGTAATGCCGAGACCCCCCGGGCAGCCGCCCAAGACGAGCCCAGCTTCCTGGTAGAATGAGCCTTCACCGACTTCGGTAATGGCAATCCAGCCGTAGAATGAGCCTGCTGAATCGTATGACAGATCCAGCGTGCAATAGTCTGCTTGGAAACAGGAGCCCTAATTTTATTGTGAGCATACAGGACAAACAGAGCCTCTGTTTTCCTAAACTGAGCCATTCTGGCGACATACATTTTCTAAACTCTTACTACATCGAGAAGCTTCAATTCCAGCAAGGCGTCAGTAGCCACTGGCACCACAATAGGTTGGTTCAAGTGGAACGATGAAACCACTGTCGGCAGAAACTGCTGACGAGTCCTCAACTCTGCTCTATCTTCATGGAAGATCAAATAAGGGCTCTTGTGAGACAAGGCCGCCAATTCAGACACCCGCCTTGCGGATGCCAAGGCCAACAGCATGACCACTTTCCAAGTAAGGAATTTCAACTTTACCTCCTGTAAATGTTCAAACCAATGAAATTGAAGGAACTGCAACACCACGTTAAGATCCCATGGTGCCACAGGGGGCACAAAGGGAGGTTGGATGTGCAATACGCCTGTTATGGAGGTCTGAACTTCTGGAAAGGAGGCCAATTGTTTTTGGAAGAAAACCGATAAAGTCGAAATTTGAACTTTAATTGGGCCCAACTTTAGGCCCGCATCCACACTGGCTTGTAGAAAATGGAGAAAACGTCCTAACTGAAATTCTTCCTTAGGAGCTTTCTTGGATTCACACCAAGACACGTATTTTCTCCAAATATGGTGGTAATGTTTAGACGTTACTCCTTTCCTGGCCTGAATAAGAGTGGGGATGACTTCCCTGGGCATACCCTTTCGGGTTAGGATCCAGCGTTCAACCGCCAAACCGTCAAACGAAGACGCGGTAAGTCTTGGAACACGCACGGCCCCTGCTGTAACAGGTCCTACCTCAGAGGAAGAGGTCATTGATCTCTTATGAGAATTCCTGAAGATCTGGATACCAAGCCCTCCTTGGCCAGTCTGGAACAATGAGGATCGCTTGAACCTTAGTTCTTCTTATGATCTTTATCACTTTTGGAATGAGTGGAAGCGGTGTAAACACGTACACCGACTGAAACACCCACGGTGTCACTAGGGCGTCCACTGCTATTGCTTGAGGATCTCTCGACCTGGAACAATATTTCTGAAGCTTCTTGTTGAGACGAGATGCCATCATGTCTACTTGAGGAACGCCCCAATGACTTGCCACCTCTGCAAAGACCTCTTGGTGGAGGCCCCATTCTCCTGGATGGAGATCGTGTCTGCTGAGAGTCTACTTCCAGTTGTCCACTCCTGGAATGAAAATTACCGACAGAGCACTTATATGTTTTCCTGCCCAGAGGAGGACCTTCGTCACCTCTGCCATTTCCGCTCTGCTTTTCGTACCGCCTTGCTGTTACATTATCCAACTGGATCTGCACGGGATGAACTTGAAGAAGATGTACCGCTTGTTGAAGGCCGTTGTAAATGGCTCTCAAAACCAGCATGTTCATGTGAAGGCAGGCTTCCTGACTTCAGCATTTTCCTTGGAAGCTTTTCCTTGAGTGACAGCTCCTCAGCATCGGAGACTTGCATCCGCGGCCACCAGGACCCAGTCCTGAATCCCGAACCTGCATCCCTCTGATATGTGCGAGCTGTGTAGCCACCACCGGAGTGAAAACCTGGCTTTCGACAACGGGACTATCTTCCAGGGCACGCGTAGGTGGGAACCACTTTACCAACAGGTCCCACTGGAATACCCTGGCATGGAACCTGCCAAACTGTATGGCCCGTAGGCCGTCACCATCTTTGATGGATTGACACCCTTGATGGTTTAACACTAGTATTACCATTTTCTGGATTTCCAGAGCCTTTTGCACCGGAAGAAAAAGTCTCTGAACTACCCAGTCCAGAATCATTCCGAAAAAAACAAATAATCTTTCCCAGAAAATTTATGATCCAACCGTGTTGTTGGAGTATGGACAGGGAGAGGGCTATGTTTTGTACCAAGCGCTCACTGGATCTCGCCTTTATCAGGAGATCTTCTAGATCAGGAATTATATTGATTCCTTCTTGACGCAGTAGACCATCATCTCCACCATCACCTTGGTGAAAACCCTCGGCGCCGTGGAGAAAACCGAAAGGTAACATATGGAATTGGTAGTGGCAATCCTGAACCGCGAATCTCAGATAAGCCTGGTAAGGAGGATAAATGGGAACATGCAGGTAAGCATCCTTTACATCAACTGACTTCCTGTAATCCCCCACCTCCAGACTGGAAATCACTGCCTCCAGTGACGCCATCTGGAACTTGAACCGTTTCAAGTAGAGATTCAGAGTATTTTTTATTTTATTTTTTAGATTCAGGGTCGGTCTAACCGAGCCGTCCGGTTTCGGAACAACAAAGAGGCTGGAATAACCCCCTCCCTTCATTGTGATCCAGGCACCAGGACTATGACCTGGTCCTGACATAAAATTTGAATTACCGTTACAACTGCTTCTCTTCCTGGAAGAGACACTGGTAAGGTCGATTTTAAAAATCGGCATGGGGAAAACGTCTTGAATTCGTACCCTGGGACACTATTTGTAAAACCCAGGGATCCAGGTCAGATTGACTCCAATCCTGACTGTGTAGTTTTAGACGTGCCCCCACCCAAGCGACCTCCCGCGAGGGAGTCCCAGCGTCATGCTGTAGACACGGCAGATGTAGGGGTAGACTTCTGTTCTTGGTAATTTGAAGCCGCTGTAGACATCTTTATGTTTCTTCCCCTACCTGCAAAATAAGGGGAAACCTTTCGCTGTACTTACTGGGCCGAAAGGACCAGTGCCAAATTAAGGTCAACATGGGCCTGGAGCTGCAATTTATGAAGGGCCTATTGTATGCCTCGGAAGGACGTGTGACCAGCGCTGTAGTGGTGTAACTAGCGATGAGGGGTGTGACCAGTGTGGTGTAGGTGTGTTCTAAATAGAGGGTGTGGTCTGTGACATGAATGTGGCTACTTATCTCCATGGAGGTCATAGCTAGTGCCTGCCTTCAACCGCTTAATAGTTAACTATAACAAGAAAAAGTTTGTGACCTCCATATAATACATGGAGCATCATAGTAACCTCCATATAATACAGAGAGCTGTATCAATATGCAAAGAAGGTGGAAAGGGGAGCAATGATGGGGTAAAACAGAGAAGATGTGGAATGATTAGAAAAGATGGGGCAATATAGACAGGGAACAGAGGGCTCCTGGGACACACAAACCAACACAGAAACCAGTTACTGACAGACCTACTTATTGACACAAACACCCCTTACTGACACAGACACACTGATAGATACCACTTACTGACATAGAGACCTCTTACTGACGCAAACACACCTTTTACTGACAGATACCACTTACTAACACAGACACCCCTTACTGACAAACATACTGACACAGTGACTTATTGACATACTGGCTTATTGGCACATATATACTTACTTACTGACAGACCCTCCTTACTAACACAGATACAACTTACTGAAGTTGCTGACACAAACACACTTACTGACATAGACACCCTTTATTGACATATACCAGTTACTGACTGTAGACCCCTTACGGACATAAATTCCACTTACGGACACAAACACACTGAAACACTTACTGACACACACTTATTGACAGAAACCCCTTACTGATACAGACACAGATAACATTTACTGACACAGATACCACTTAATGACCAATACCCCTTACTGACACACACACTTACTGACTCAGACACCACGTACTGACACACATAACACAGAAACTTACTGACAGACACCACTTACTGACAGACCGACAGACACACACACACACACACACACACACACACACACACACACACACACACACAAAACACAGACACTTACTGACACAGACACCACTTAAATATGGAAGAGTAGACCTCTGGGCCTGGTGTTTGCTGTAACTCCCCGGGTTTTGCACGCCAACTCTGCTCTGACACCCTTGGAGTACCCAGATCTCCTCACTGACAGCAGCCTCATCCCCCAGACCCTTCCACTCTTTTATCCCGTGTTTGATTGTCCGGGGAAGGGGTGGGAATGGCAAGCATAAGCAATAACATTGGATGACAAGGGGGCTCCGTGTGCTATGGGGGCCGAGCTTTGTGCAGCCGGTTTGGGTGTGGATGGCTGGGAGGTGAGTGAGCTGAGCTGCTGGTGATGATAGTCAGAGGCATAACTAGGGTTCATGGAGTTCAGGGCAAAATAAGAAATGGTACACCCTAAAAATGGTTTTGTGTGTGTGTGTGTGTGTGTGTGTGTGTGTGTGTGTGTATATGTATATAGATATATATATATATATATATATATATATATATAGAGAGAGAGAGAGAGAGAGAAAATCCTATGCAACCAAAATATATGAAAAAATCTATAGAGCAACAAATGCGCCTTCAGGCTTCCCTGATTGTCATCAGACCTCTCTACATGTTAGTCTCAGGAACCCAATTCATAGCATACCACACCGTGGTGACCCCAATTTATAGTATCACCACTGTTAAATGGTGCGCCACAGATGAACCAATCAGCATGTAGTATGTACAGATGCTGTAAGTGGGTGCCTCAGTCCTAGCACATTCATATGTATGGTTGTACACCAGGGAAAGGCTTTGTAGTGCCATTTGCGTCTGGCAAAAGATGCAGACATAGGCGCGACTGTGCACGACTCAGGATCATCCCAACATTTTCTCTCACAGAAACAAAAACCACACATTGTCCCCCACATAACACACATTGCCGCTTCTCCCCCCCCCCCCCCCCACAGATTACCCTGAAATTAAGAAAGTCTGACCTCCATGATGTCATGATCGTGGCAGCACTGGCCTCATCTTCCAAGTAGCGCTGAGCTCAGACGTGGCCTCGGTCAGACATCATTTTTTTATTTAGCACTGCGGATAGATGCAGTAGTGTTGGTGGCTGGCTGGCTGCCGACAGTCATCGGTCCCAGCGATGGCTGTGCTGCACCCACATAATGTTGCTCTGCTCAAACAGCCTTGAGGCAGCCCTGGTGAGGTGGCAGGCACACAGGGGTGAGGCGTCCGGCACATAAGGTGAGGTGACAGATCCACACCGGGGTGAGGTGGCAGATCCACACCGGGGTGAGGTGGCAGATACATACAGGGGTGAGGTGGCAGATACATACAGGGGTGAGGTGGCAGATACATAGGGTGAGGTGGTAGGCACACACAAGAGTGAGGCGTCAGGTACATAGGGTGAGGTGGCAAGCACACAGGTGTGAGGCATCAGGCACATTAGGTGAGGTGGTAGATACACACAGGGGTAAGGAGGCTGCAGGAACACACAGGGGTGAGGCGTCAGGTACATAAGGTGAGGCGGCAGACACATAGGGTGAGGTGGAAGGCACACAGTGGTGAGGCGGCGGCCATACAGGGGTAAGGAGTCAGGCACATAGGGTAAGGTGGCAGGCACACAGGGGTGAGGAGTCAGGCACATAAAGTGAGGTGGCAGATATACACAGGGGTGATGTGGTAGATACACACAGGGGTAGGGTGGCAGGTACACAGGGGTGAGGAGGCAGGTACATAAGATAGGGTGGCAGGTACACAGGGGTGAGGAGGCAGGTACATAAGGTAGGGTGGCAGGTATACAGGGGTGAGGCATCAGGCACATAAAGTGAGGTGGCAGATATACACAGGGGTGAGGTGGTAGATACACACAGGGGTGAGGAGGCAGGTACATAAGGTAGGGTGGCAGGTACACAGGGGTGAGGAGGCAGGTACATAAGGTAGGGTGGCAGGTATACAGGGGTGAGGCATCAGGCACATAGGGTGAGGTGGCAGATACACACAGGGGTAAGGAGGCAGGCACATAGAGTTGAGGTGGCAGGCACACACAGGGGTGAGGTGGTAGATACACACAGGGGTGAGGCATCAGGCATATATGGTGAGGTGGCAGATACACACTGGGGTGAGGTGCAGGTGCATTGGGGTGAGGTGGCAGGCACACAGGGTGAGGTGACACACACACAGGGTGAGGTGACACACACAGGGGTAAGGCGCACACACAGGGGTAAGGTGGCAAGCCCATACAGGGATGAGGGTCAGGGGTGTAACCATATCTGCGTCTGCCCCATTGATAAATTTTATGTCCTTCCCCCCTTCCAGCTGCTGGAGAGCAACCTCTCTCCACAGCATTCCCCCATGAGTGGGCATACCTCCCAGCTATGCTCACTTTTCCTAAGCACTTCTGCAGCTCACTGCAGGCGCTGAGCACTCACCTCTTAGGTGTGTGGCTACTTCTCGGAAGCGTCAGGCTGCAAGTTCCTCTCATCCTAGTGTGGTCCCTCTGTTGCTGTCGGGCGCTGCCCGGTGTGGCCTGTCGCTTCTCTCTGATGCTGGGAGGCGTGGCGTTCCCATTGTGGCATTATAAAGCAATGTGAAGCATTACTGGTTGCAGGGGGAAAGGACTGGTTGGGCCCCCTAGCAGCCGAACATCCTGTACCTGCGGTAGAATCAGAAGCCCAGTCTGCCGCCAGCCCTGCCTACTACCCAGAGAGCCTCCGGGGTCTGGGCACCCCGCCCACCCAATGATGCTGGCTCCGGCGGCTATTTTTCCAAACCCGCCCCATCCTCTCTCGTATTGGCCCGGCAATTACATCGCGGACGTGACTACCCAGTTTCCCACTCCCCGTCCAGCCCTGGATGGCACAGAGCAGAGGTGGAGCAGCGGCAGCCTGGGAGGCGGAGCACATTTATTCAGCAAACACTGGCGGGATGTCATGCAGCAGCTGGACTCGTCTCCACCAGGTACACTACCCTGTCTGGCACTGGCTCCCCGGGGGGATCCTGTGGGCCTATTTTCAATGGGTGGCCTGGAGCTGAAGCTCCATCCGCCCCATTGTTAAGCCGGCCCTGGAAAGGACTACATGTGAGGGTGATCTTTTTGCCGGTGCCATGGCAGAGGGCAAAAAATGTCAACTTACCTGTGGTAGCCGCTGAGACCAACGCCTCCAGTCCATCACCAAATAAGGCCTCACCTTTGTATAGGAGATCCTCCAAATTTCTCTTGGAATTTGCATCCGCGTTCCACTGGCGAATCCACAATGCCCGCCGAGCCGATACTGCCCAGGTAGCGGCTTGTGAACTCAAGAGTCCAATATCTTTTATTGCTCCTAGCACGTATGCGGCAGCGTCTTTGATATTTCCTAACTTAGGGAGTATCACATCTTTAACAATCGTGTCAATTTCTGATGACACGCTCTCTGACCATTTTGTAATAGCGTGACAACCCCACGCGCAAGCAACAGTGGCCCTGAGCAGTGGCCCTTTGCAACATATAGTTTTCACCTTTCGGTTCGTCGGCTCTTTTAGTGAAGCCGTGCCAGGTATAGGGAGAATTACCTTCTTTTGTCACCCTAGACAGTGCACTGTCTAACACAGGGGGTGACTGTCGGGAAAGAATATATTAAGCTGATCTATTTCCCTGGAATCCCTATCGGCGACACAGGACTCAGAGTCCGTGTCGGCAGCAGTAGTCATAACATTTGTAAATGGACTGTATGTGACCCAGAGAGGGTCGCCTGCAGATGGAAGAAAAGAGTGCTGACAAAACACATCTTCTACATATCCAGCATGCCACATTAGATATAGCTTTATCTAATCTCCTATTGATATGATGCATACTAACACGTATTTCATTCACCCATGCAGGCTCTTGGTGTGTCGGTAGTGTCACCACCTTACAACTCTGCGTCCCCAAACGGTTTCCTCCGTAAAGGAACTCCCTGCCTCAGATATGTCACTCACATGTATCACACACCTCTACAGACACACTGGGACTAAAAGGGGACAGACCTCTGACAGAGGGACACAAAGAGGATTAGCCAGCTCACACCCCAGTGTACACACACAAATCTTTGAAATATATCATAAACAGACCTGCAGCGCTTTATAATATAACATGACACAATACAAGCATCATATACCCCCCCCCCTTTTTTATTGCACCCTGATACAAGTCAGTAGTGAAGGGAGGACCAGCGTTTCTCTTGAGGAGAAAATGACGCTGAGTAGTGTGCTGGC
The DNA here is from genome assembly GCF_028390025.1 of Pseudophryne corroboree. NCBI lineage: Eukaryota > Metazoa > Chordata > Amphibia > Anura > Myobatrachidae > Pseudophryne > Pseudophryne corroboree. Next base: position 460,584,818 of record NC_086446.1, read on the forward strand.
TTAGTGAGGAAAAAGCCCCACCCCCATAATGGTGCGCTTCTCCCGCTCTTAATTAAATAATTAATTTCACTGGCGGGGGTAGGACAGTGTGTGTTTATGCCCCTTTTGCCAAAAAAAACAGTTTTCTATGCCCAGGGCGCCCCCCCTGCGCCCTGCACCCTGCCTATGTCTAGCAGTGTAATGTGTGGGCTGTGAGGAGGAAGCTCCGGCCCCTCAATGGCGCGCTTCATCCCGCTTTTTTCCAATTAATATTTATACTGGCGGGGGTTAGGACAGCGTCCCCTCTTGCCAGTGCCTTTTTGAGGATTTATATGCTGCCCAGGGCACCCCCCCCCCTCCCCGCGCCCTGCACACTACAGTGCCGGTGTGCGTGGGAGCATGGCGCACAGCGCGATCGCTGTGCGGTACCTCAGAAGCCGTCACTGAAGTCTTCTTTTCTTCTTCTACTCACCTGTCTTCTGACTTCTGGCTCTGCAAGGGGGGTGACGGCGGGCTCTGGGAATGAACCCTTAGGCGTACCTAGTGTTCCAAACCCTCAGGAGCTAATGGTGTCCTGTAGCCAAAGAAGCAGAGCCTTTAAACTCACTAGAAGTAGGTCTGACTTATCTCCCCTAAGTCCCACGAAGCAGGGAGACTGTTGCCAGCATCATTTATGCCAGTCCTCCCTGAAAATAAAAAACCTAACATAAAGTCTTTCAGAGAAACTCAGTAGAGCTCCTCAGTGTGCCTCCAGTCTGCCTGGGCACAGATTCTAAACTGGAGTCTGGAGGAGGGGCATTGAGGGAGGAGCCAGGTCACACCATTTGAAAGTCTTAAACTGCCCATGTCTCCTGCGGATCCCGTCTATACCCCATGGTTCTTGAAGTGACCCCAGCATCCTCTAGGACGTATGAGAAAGAGGCATGTGTGAGAGGCATGTATGTGTTTTTAAGTGAAAGGCATGTGTGAAGAGGCTCTTAAGTGAAAGGCGTTTGTGTGTTAAAGTGAAAGCGGCGTGTGTGTATGTTTAAGTGAAAGAGGTGTGTGTGTGCTTTTAAGTGAATGAGGTGTTTGTGTGTTTTTTATATATATCGGCACACCGCTACGCCAAAGCATCTCCATTGAGACCTGCTGGCGGATGAGGGAGCACTGTAGGTGTACTATAAAGGTATGCTGGTATCTGTTTTTATTGTAATGACTGACTTGGAGTGCATCCACTTTTTATGTGTATCTATATATTACTATTGGGAAAGGTACCTGAGCACTCTACTACTGTTCACCCTGAGTGCTGGATAGTTACATATGGTATGTGTGTGTATATGTAGGGGGGCACCAACATTTATCATGCCTCCGGGCGACTGGGACGTACTTACGCCACTGCAGAGGGTGATAGTGAGATGGGTAGAAAGTGATGGGGAAGAGGTAGAGGGTGATGGTGGAGAGGCAGATGGTTGATATGCAGAGACACAGGCTGACAGGGAGAGGAAGTGGGTAGTGGGTAAAAGCTGTCAGGGAGAAGCAGGGGGTTACGTTCAGTCACCACTGCGGCTTTTCACTATTCAGAAGAATTGAAGAGAGCCTCTCCTCCTGTCGCCAGTTCTTCCACTGTTATACTGTACACTGAGTATTGGCTCATGGTGTACACCGATCAGTGGCATCGATCAAAGGCTTGCACTGTGAACTAAGTATTGGCTTATATTGTACAATGAGCATTGGTTTATTCATACTTGCCTACTTTTGAAAAAGCATTTCAGGGAGATTGTGAAAGTAACACCTATCAGCGCGGACAAGTACTGCTACATCTGAGAATCGTGTCATAAAAATTACTTACTATACATCCAAATGTAAATGAGCCCCAAAGTTTGTAAGATCTACTTGTTGAAGAAAAGACACTGATATTTTTCAGGAATTGTTTGTGTATTGTGTTTTAGAAGAGCCTTCATATACTGTAAGTGGTCAAAAGAAACCTTATTTAAAATGCATGTAGCCATAGGGATCATTGTGCCTTATAACAATGCAGGGAAATGGCACTGATGAACTCATTTGAATGTATGTATATCTGATTTATTTTTTTACCCCAAGAATGTAAAGTAAATTCAGGGAGATTGATGGACTATTCAGGGAGTCAGGGAGATTGCTACTATTTCAGGGAGTCTCCTGCAGAATGAGGGAGGGTAGGCAACTCTGGGTTTATTCTGTATATCAATCAGTGGCTTGCACTCTGCAATAACTAATGTCCTATACTGTACAATGGCTTATTTGGCACAGTGAGTAGTGGCGTGATATGTGCGCTAAGCAGTGGTTTTTACTGAATGCTGAGTAGTAACTTACACAGGGTGTGACTCACAGATGTAGGCTTAATGCATTTGCAGCTGTGTTCCTGTATGCAGAAGTTGTGTCAATATATACTAATGCTGCAGCTGCCTTGTAAGTACTGAGACACCCACTGGCAGCATGGTAGATCCCAGCAACTGCACAAACACACAGCGGTGCTCCCAAATCCTTCATTCATCTACCATCTAAATGAGCATATGGTCGTGCTGAATGGCTGCGGGATCTGAGACACGCCATATTCCCTGTGTATCGGATATAAAATGGTCATGACATGCCTGTGTTCTTACCGCCAGTGCCCGTTACCTCCCCTACAGCCCCTGACTGTCAGTCACTCTACTAAGAAAAGCTCACTGCGACCGGCACCACTAAGGTACAGATGGGTCCACGGTTATCTTGACTAGTTTTCTGCGCCTAGGTACAACATGACTTGATGAAAGGTCAAGATAAATGTGGACCCATCTGTACCTTGGTGCAACCATGGCACATGTCCAGTCGGACGGTAATCTCTCCACTCTGTAAATAATGGTATTGCATACATCTCTGCATCAGGCCCATTGTAGACTGATCAGTGGCTTATATTGTACACAAAATAGTGGCTCATACTCTGCCTGCAATAATTGCTTACATTGTGTGCAGTTTAAAGATATTAACATATGAAGGAATTATTATATATAAATGGAACCTACAGTATATTATTTTTTACATCTCAATAACCTCTAAGGCTACAACTTTCACTGAATGACACTGTTTTCCAAGGCTCATGCTCCAATAATATGAACAAGGATATCTAGTGCTAAACATAAATGATACGTGCTCTGAAGGTCAGACTCTACACACTTCTTATGCACAGAATCACCTTAGAATAAAGGTCATTCCTTATTTCCTCCTATTAAGACTACTGTCTGCATGCAAATGATGTGTTACAAGTGCTGCATACTGTACCTGTATGCTTTTATGTGTACCCTTGAAGAGGGTTCAGTATGTTATGTCAACATTCAGAGGGGTATATTTTAGAGATGTGCACCGGAAATTTTTCGGGTTTTGGTTTTGGGTTCGGTTCCGTGGCCGTGTTTTGGGTTCGAACGCGTTTTGGCAAAACCTCACCGAATTTTTTTTGTCGGATTCGGGTGTGTTTTGGATTCGGGTGTTTTTTTCAAAAAACCCTAAAAAACAGCTTAAATCATAGAATTTGGGGGTCATTTTGATCCCAAAGTATTATTAACCTCAATAACCATAATTTCCACTCATTTTCAGTCTATTCTGAACACCTCACACCTCACAATATTATTTTTAGTCCTAAAATTTGCACCGAGGTCGCTGGATGACTAAGCTCAGCGACCCAAGTGGCCGACACAAACACCTGGCCCATCTAGGAGTGGCACTGCAGTGTCACGCAGGATGGCCATTCCAAAAAACACTCCCCAAACAGCACATGACGCAAAGAAAAAAAGAGGCGCAATGAGGTAGCTGTGTGACTAAGCTCAGCGACCCAAGTGGCCGACACAAACACCTGGCCCATCTAGGAGTGGCACTGCAGTGTCACGCAGGATGGCCCTTCCAAAAAACACTCCCCAAACAGCACATGACGCAAAGAAAAAAAGAGGCGCAATGAGGTAGCTGTGTGAGTAAGCTAAGCGACCCTAGTGGCCGACACAAACACCTGGCCCATCTAGGAGTGGCACTGCAGTGTCAGGCCGGATGGCCCTTCCAAAAAATACTCCCCAAACAGCACATGACGCAAAGAAGAAAAAAAAGAGGCGCAATGAGGTAGCTGTGTGACTAAGATAAGTGACCCTAGTGGCCGACACAAACACCTGGCCCATCTAGGAGTGGCACTGCAGTGTCACGCAGGATGGCCCTTCCAAAAAACACTCCCCAAACAGCACATGACGCAAAGAAAAAAAGAGGCGCAATGAGGTAGCTGTGTGACTAAGCTCAGCGACCCAAGTGGCTGACACAAACACCTGGCCCATCTAGGAGTGGCACTGCAGTGTCACGCAGGATGGCCCTTCCAAAAAACACTCCCCAAACAGCACATGACGCAAAGAAAAATGAAAGAAAAAAGAGGTGCAAGATGGAATTGTCCTTGGGCCCTCCCACCCACCCTTATGTTGTATAAACAGGACATGCACACTTTAACCAACCCATCATTTCAGTGACAGGGTCTGCCACACGACTGTGACTGAAATGACGGGTTGGTTTGGACCCCCCCCAAAAAAGAAGCAATTAATCTCTCCTTGCACAAACTGGCTCTACAGAGGCAAGATGTCCACCTCATCATCATCCTCCAATTCATCACCGTGTACATCCCCCTCCTCACAGATTATCAATTCATCCCCACTGGAATCCACCATCACAGCTCCCTGTGTACTTTGTGGAGGCAATTGCTGCTGGTGAATGTCTCCATGGAGGAATTGATTATAATTCATTTTAATGAACATCATCTTCTCCACATTTTCTGGAAGTAACCTCGTACGCCGATTGCTGACAAGGTGAGCGGCGGCACTAAACACTCTTTCGGAGTACACACTTGTGGGAGGGCAACTTAGGTAGAATAAAGCCAGTTTGTGCAAGGGCCTCCAAATTGCCTCTTTTTCCTGCCAGTATACGTACGGACTGTCTGACGTGCCTACTTGGATGCGGTCACTCATATAATCCTCCACCATTCTTTCAATGGTGAGAGAATCATATGCAGTGACAGTAGACGACATGTCCGTAATCGTTGTCAGGTCCTTCAGTCCGGACCAGATGTCAGCATCAGCAGTCGCTCCAGACTGCCCTGCATCACCGCCAGCGGGTGGGCTCGGAATTCTGAGCCTTTTCCTCGCACCCCCAGTTGCGGGAGAATGTGAAGGAGGAGATGTTGACAGGTCGCGTTCCGCTTGACTTGACAATTTTCTCACCAGCAGTTCTTTGAACCCCTGCAGACTTGTGTCTGCCGGAAAGAGAGATACAACGTAGGTTTTAAATCTAGGATAGAGCACGGTGGCCAAAATGTAGTGCTCTGATTTCAACAGATTGACCACCCGTAAAATCCTTGTTAAGCGAATTAAGGGCTCCATCCACAAGTCCCACATGCCTAGCGGAATCGCTCAGTGTTAGCTCCTCCTTCAATGTCTCCAGCTTCTTCTGCAAAAGCCTGATGAGGGGAATGACCTGACTCAGGCTGGCAGTGTCTGAACTGACTTCACGTGTGGCAAGTTCAAAAGGTTGCAGAACCTTGCACAACGTTGAAATCATTCTCCACTGCGCTTGAGACAGGTGCATTCCACCTCCTATATATCGTGCTCAGTTGTATAGGCTTGAATGGCCTTTTGCTGCTCCTCCAACCTCTGAAGCATATAGAGGGTTGAATTCCACCTCGTTACCACTTCTTGCTTCAGATGATGGCAGGGCAGGTTCAGGCGTTTTTGGTGTTGCTCCAGTCTTCTGTACGTGGTGCCTGTACGCCGAAAGTGTCCCGCAATTCTTCTGGCCACCGACAGCATCTCTTGCACGCCCCTCTCGTTTTTTAAATAATTCTGCACCACCAAATTCAAGGTATGTGCAAAACATGGGACGTGCTGGAATTTGCCCATATTTAATGCACACACAATATTGCTGGCGTTGTCCGGTGCCACAAATCCACAGGAGAGTCCAATTGGGGTAAGCCATTCTGCGATGATCTTCCTCAGTTCCGTAAGAGGTTTTCAGCTGTGTGCGTATTCTGGAAAGCGGTGATACAAAGCGTAGCCTGCCTAGGAAAGAGTTGGCGTTTGCGAGATGCTGCTACTGGTGCCGCCGCTGCTGTTCTTGCGGCGGGAGTCAATACATCTACCCAGTGGGCTGTCACAGTCATATAGTCCTGAATCTGCCCTGCTCCACTTGTCCACATGTCCGTGGTTAAGTGGACATTGGGTACAACTGCATTTTTTAGGACACTGGTGAGTCTTTTTCTGAGGTCTGTGTACATTTTCGGTATCGCCTGCCTAGAGAAATGGAACCTAGATGGTATTTGGTACCGGGGACACAGTACCTCAAACAAGTCTATAGTTGGCTCTGCAGTAATGATGGATACCGGAACCACGTTTCTCACCGCCCAGGATGCCAAGGCCTCAGTTATCCGCTTTGCAGCAGGATGACTGCTGTGATATTTCATCTTCCTCGCAAAGGACTGTTGGACAGTCAATTGCTTGGTGGAAGTAGTAAAAGTGGTCTTACGACTTCCCCTCTGGGATGACCATCGACTCCCAGCAGCAACAACAGCAGCGCCAGCAGCAGTAGGCGTTACACGCAAGGATGCATCGGAGGAATCCCAGGCAGGAGAGGATTCGTCAGAATTGCCAGTGACATGGCCAGCAGGACTATTGGCATTCCTGGGGAAGGAGGAAATTGACACTGAGGGAGTTGGTGGGGTGGTTTGCGTGAGCTTGGTTACAAGAGGAAGGGATTTACTGGTCAGTGGACTGCTTCCGCTGTCGCCCAAAGTTTTTGAACTTGTCACTGACTTATGATGAATGCGCTGCAGGTGACGTATAAGGGAGGATGTTCCGAGGTGGTTAACGTCCTTACCCCTACTTATTACAGCTTGACAAAGGCAACACACGGCTTGACACCTGTTGTCCGCATTTCTGTTGAAATACTTCCACACCGAAGAGCTGATTTTTTTGGTATTTTCACCAGGCATGTCAATGACCATATTCCTCTCACAGACAACAGGTGTCTCCCCGGGTGCCTGACTTAAACAAACCACCTCACCATCAGAATCCTCCTTGTCAATTTCCTCCCCAGCGCCAGCAACACCCATATCCTCCTCATCCTGGTGTACTTCAACACTGACATCTTCTATCTGACTATCAGGAACTGGACTGCGGGTGCTCCTTCCAGCACTTGCAGGGGGAGTGCAAATGGTGGAAGGCGCATGCTCTTCACGTCCAGTGTTGGGAAGGTCAGGCATCGCAACCGACACAATTGGACTCTCCTTGTGGATTTGTGATTTCGAAGAATGCACAGTTCTTTGCTGTGCTTTTGCCAGCTTAAGTCTTTTCATTTTTCTAGCGAGAGGCTGAGTGCTTCCATCCTCATGTGAAGCTGAACCACTAGCCATGAACATAGGCCAGGGCCTCAGCCGTTCCTTGCCACTCCGTGTGGTAAATGGCATATTGGCAAGTTTACGCTTCTCCTCCGACGATTTTATTTTAGATTTTTGAGTCCTTTTTTTACTGATCTTTTGTGTTTTGGATTTTACATGCTCTGTACTATGACATTGGGCATCGGCCTTGGCAGACGACGTTGATGGAATTTCATCGTCTCGGCCATGACTAGTGGCAGCAGCTTCAGCACGAGGTGGAAGTGGATCTTGATCTTTCCCTATTTTTGGAACCTCAACATTTTTGTTCTCCATATTTTAATAGGCACAACTAAAAGGCACCTCAGGTAAACAATGGAGATGGATGGATACTAGTATACTTATGGATGACGAGTGACTGACGACACAGAGGTAGCTACAGCCGTGGACTACCGTACTGCGTCTGCTAGTATAGAGATGATAATGATATAAAAATATATATATATATATCACTACTGCAGGTATATATAATATAATGACGGACCTGCTGGACACTGTCAGCAGACTCCTAAACTACTAGTATGAAGAAGATAGAAAAAAAAACCCCACCACAGGTAGGTATACAATTATGGACGAGCACTGACGACACAGAGGTAGCTACAGCCGTGGACTACCGTACTGCGTCTGCTAGTATAGAGATGATAATGATATAAAAAATATATATATATCACTACTGCAGGTATATATAATATAATGACGGACCTGCTGGACACTGTCAGCAGACTCCTAAACTACTAGTATGAAGAAGATAGAAAAAAAAAACCCACCACAGGTAGGTATACAATTATGGACGAGCACTGACGACACAGAGGTAGCTACAGCCGTGGACTACCGTACTGCGTCTGCTAGTATAGAGATGATAATGATATAAAAAATATATATATATCACTACTGCAGGTATATATAATATAATGACCGACCTGCTGGACACTGTCAGCAGACTCCTAAACTACTAGTATGAAGAAGATAGAAAAAAAAAAACCCACCACAGGTAGGTATACAATTATGGACGAGCACTGACGACACAGAGGTAGCTACAGCCGTGGACTACCGTACTGCGTCTGCTAGTATAGAGATGATAATGATATAAAAAATATATATATATCACTACTGCAGGTATATATAATATAATGACGGACCTGCTGGACACTGTCAGCAGACTCCTAAACTACTAGTATGAAGAAGATAGAAAAAAAAACCCCACCACAGGTAGGTATACAATTATGGACGAGCACTGACGACACAGAGGTAGCTACAGCCGTGGACTACCGTACTGCGTCTGCTAGTATAGAGATGATAATGATATAAAAAATATATATATATCACTACTGCAGGTATATATAATATAATGACGGACCTGCTGGACACTGTCAGCAGACTCCTAAACTACTAGTATGAAGAAGATAGAAAAAAAACCCCCACCACAGGTAGGTATACAATTATGGACGAGCACTGACGACACAGAGGTAGCTACAGCCCTGGACTACCGTACTGCGTCTGCTAGTATAGAGATGATAATGATATAAAAAATATATATATATCACTACTGCAGGTATATATAATATAATGACGGACCTGCTGGACACTGTCAGCAGACTCCTAAACTACTAGTATGAAGAAGATAGAAAAAAAAACCCCACCACAGGTAGGTATACAATTATGGACGAGCACTGACGACACAGAGGTAGCCACAGCCGTGGACTACCGTACTGCGTCTGCTAATATAGAGATGATAAAGATGATAGAGATGAACAAAAAAAATATAACACTACTGCAGGTAAATATTTATATAATATAATGAATGACGGACCTGCTGGACACTGTCAGCAGAATGCGTTTATAGAATAAAAAAAAAACACCACAAGAGTGTTTGTTTAACTTTTTCAGGCAGACAATATACTGGTGGTCACTGGTCAGTCACACTGGCAGCAAAAGTGTGCACTGTACTCCTGCTATTAACTGCACCCCAGTCTCCCCCACAATTCAGCTGTGTGAGCAGTGAGCACTCAGCACAGTCAGATATACATAGATGATATTATCATGCAGCACACTGAGGCTGAGCACAGATATGGTATGTGACTGTGTATCGTTTTTTTTCAGGCAGAGAACGGATTATAAATAAAACTGGTTGTCACTGGTCACTATCAGCAAAACTCTGCACTGTACTGAGTACTCCTAATGCTCCCCAAGTAGTAAATCAAGTGTCTCTCTAATCTATTCAGCCACGTCCTCTCCCTATCAATCTCAATGCACGTGTAAAAATGGCGGCGACGCGCGGCTCCTTATATAGAATCCGAGTCTCGCGATAGAATCCGAGCCTCGCGATAATCCGACAGCGGGATGATGACGTTCGGGCGCGCTCGGGTTAACCGAGCAAGGCGGGAAGATCCGAGTCTGCCTCGGACCCGTGTAAAAAGGCTGAAGTTCGGGGGGGTTCGGATTCCGAGGAACCGAACCCGCTCATCTCTAGTATATTTACTAAGGTGCAGGTTTTCAAATGTGAAGATGTTGCCCACAGCAACCAATCAGATCCTACTTATCATTTATCTAGCACACAGGTTCTCAAACTCGGTCCTCAGGACCCCACACAGTGCATGTTTTGCAGGTCTCCTCAAAGAATCGCAAATGAAATAATTAGCTCCACCTGTGGACCTTTTAAAATGTGTTAGTGAGTAATTAATACACCTGTGTACCTGCTGGGTTACCTGCAAAACATGTACTGTGCGGGGTCCTGAGGACAGAGTGTGAGTACCTGTGATCTAGCACATTCTAGAACATTGGTAGCACACCCTGGTCCTCGAGAGCTACCAACATTTCATGTTTTCCAGCTCACCTGGCAGGTGCACAGGTGTACTCATTACTCACTGACACATTTTAAAAGATCCACAGGATGAACTAATTACTTAACATGCGATTCTGTGAGGAGACCTGGAAAACATTAACTGTTGGTAGCTCTCGAGGAACAGGGTTGGCTACCCCTGTTCTAGAAGATAATAGCTAGAATCTGACTAGTTGCACATCTCGAATTTTGAAAACCCATAGTTTAGTAAATATACCCCAGAATGTTTACACCATAATGTTGACATCTAACATTTTTACATTCGAAATGTAGACCTGTTCAAGATGTCAACATTAGGAATGTTGACAGTCAGTATGTTGACACTCTAACTTTAGCCTTACTTTAACTTTAATTGTAACTTAACCCTAATTGCATGTGCGCCATTCAGGGGTGCATCAAGGTAGGAGGAGGCACATGTGCAGTCTCCCACAGGGCCCCATCCTCTCTAGCCAGCAGAGCAATAGGCTCTGGGCACCATGGTCTCTAGGAGACACTAGTATTATCCCAGAGTTTAGTGCTCATGAATAGGTCTCCAGGAAAATGGCAAAGCAGCCATTTTCCCAGTGATATTCCTACTGCGCATGCACAAAACGCTGGGAAAATGGCCACTGTGCCATTTTTCCAGTGGTTTCTGCAGTGCTGCTTCTGCCAACATGGGGCTCTGGAGGGCAAGTATTGAAAAAATTGACTCCTACCATATTCTGTTGTCTTCACAATCAGTAGACATGTGGGTTTGTATATGTGTGACCGGCGGTCAGGAGAATAGTCCCTGTTGGTTGGGATAGTGAAGGTTCTCCACACAGGGTTCTTCATACATATTCTCCAATATGTATGAAAGGAAAAAAATGTCCCATAGCATAGACTCTCATCCACTGGAATGGTCTACTAATGTGAGAGTAGACAAACAGGCATAGGTATACAAAGATAACCAAGCATCCCCGGAACCACCTTCTCACAGCCAAGATAAGTCCCAGTCGTCCTGCTTGGTTCCTCAGAGTGTGCAGTGTGGACCCACCTGTACTCCGGGGGCCCATGTGCACCAGAAACACTGCACCCATTATAGATAAGCCAATGGCACTATTGTGTCAACATATTGAATGTCGATATTCTGACATGCTGACCATTTTTTTTTAGTCTGAAATATAGATAGTTCTGTTAAACTAAACTAATATCTGTCTAAGGAATGGCATTATCTAGGTTCTACCTGAAATAAATCATAGCTAACGTACACTAGTGATGAGCGGGTTCGGATCCTCGGGATCCGAACCCGCCCGAACTTCACCTTTTTTTTCACGGGTCCGAGCGACTCGGATCCTCCCGCCTTGCTCTGTTAACCCGAGCGCGCCCAAACGTCATCATCCCGCTGTCGGATTCTCGCGAGATTCGGATTCTATATAAGGAGCCGCGCGTCGCCGCCATTTTCACACGTGCATTGAGATTGATAGGGAGAGGACGTGGCTGGCGTCCTCTCCGTTATAGTAGAAAAGACTGAGTGACTTATAATTGTGGGGAGGATTGGGGACGGGGAGCAGCTGTTAGGGAGTACAGTGCAGGGTTTTGATTATACCACCAGTGAGTTTAATCCGTTGTTTCTCTGCCTGAAAAAAAACGCTCCACACCATATCTGTGCTCACTCAGTGTGCTGCACTGCTGCATATATCTGTGCTGAGTGCACTGCTCACACTGCCTAATTGTGGGGACTGGGGAGCAGTTATAGCAGGAGTACAGTGCACAGTTTTGCTGACAGTGACCACCAGTCCAGTATACGTTTGTCTGCCTGAAAAACACTCCTGTGGTGGCTTTTTTTTTCTTCATACTAGTTTAGCAGTCTGCTGACAGTGTCCACCAGGTCCGTTATTATTATTATACAGTATATTATATATATATAGCAGTACGGTAGGCCACGGCTGTACCTACCTCTGTGTCGTCAGTGCACTCGTCGTCCGTAAGTAATATAATACTATACTATAGTATCCATCCATCTACATTGTATACCTGTGGTGGCTTTTTTTTTTTTCATACTAGTTTAGCAGTCTGCTGACAGTGTCCACCAGGTCCGTTATTATTATTATTATACAGTATATTATATATATATATATATATATATATATATAGCAGTACGGTAGGCCACGGCTGTACCTACCTCTGTGTCATCAGTGCACTCGTCGTCCATAAGTAATATAATACTATACTATCCATCCATCTACATTGTATACCTGTGGTGGTTTTTTTTTTCTTCAAACTAGTTTAGCAGTCTGCTGACAGTGTCCACCAGGTCCGTTATTATTATTATACAGTATATTATATATATATATATATAAATATATCAGTACGGTAGGCCACGGCTGTACCTACCTCTGTGTCGTCAGTGCACTCGTCGTCCATAAGTAATATAATACTATACTATCCATCCATCTACATTGTATACCTGTGGTGGCTTTTAGTTGTGCGCATTAAAATATGGAGAACAAAAATGTGGAGGTTAAAAAAATAGGGAAAGATCAAGATCCACTTCCACCTCGTGCTGAAGCTGCTGCCACTAGTCATGGCCGAGACGATGAAATGCCATCAATGTCGTCTGCCAAGGCCGATGCCCAATGTCATAGTACAGAGCATGTAAAATCCAAAACACAAAAGATCAGTAAAATGACCCAAAAATCAAAATTAAAAGCGTCTGAGGAGAAGCGTAAACTTGCCAATATGCCATCTACGACACGGAGTGGCAAGGAACGGCTGAGGCCCTGGCCTATGTTCATGGCTAGTGGTTCAGCTTCACATGAGGATGGAAGCACTCATCCTCTCGCTATAAAAAAGAAAAGACTTAAGCTGGCAAAAGCACAGCAAAGAACTGTGCGTTCTTCGAAATCACAAATCCCCAAGGAGAGTCCAATTGTGTCGGTTGCGATGCCTGACCTTCCCAACACTGGACGGGAAGAGCTTGCGCCTTCCACCATTTGCACGCCCCCTGCAAGTGCTGGAAGGAGCACCCGCAGTCCAGTTCCTGATAGTCAAATTGAAGATGTCAGTGTTGAAGTACACCAGGATGAGGATATGGGTGTTGCTGGCGCTGGGGAGGAAATTGACAAGGAGGATTCTGATGGTGAGGTGGTTTGTTTAAGTCAGGCACCCGGGGAGACACCTGTTGTCCGTGGGACGAATATGGCCATTGACATGCCTGGTCAAAATACAAAAAAAAATCAGCTCTTCAGTGTGGAATTATTTTAACAGAAATGCGGACAACTGGTGTCAAGCCGTGTGTTGCCTTTGTCCAGCTGTAATAAGTAGGGGTAAGGACGTTAACCACCTCAGAACATCCTCCCTTATACGTCACCTGCAGCGCATTCATAATAAGTCAGTGACAAGTTCAAAAACTTTGGGCGACAGCGGAAGCAGTCCACTGACCAGTAAATCCCTTCCTCTTGTAACCAAGCTCCCGCAAACCACACCACCAACTCCCTCAGTGTCAATTTCCTCCTTACCCAGGAAAGCCAATAGTCCTGCAGGCCATGTCACTGGCAAGTCTGACGAGTCCTCTCCTGCCTGGGATTCCTCCGATGCATCCTTGAGTGTAACGCCTACTGCTGCTGGCGCTGCTGTTGTTGCTGCTGGGAGTCGATCGTCATCCCAGAGGGGAAGTCGGAAGACCACTTGTACTACTTCCAGTAAGCAATTGACTGTCCAACAGTCCTTTGCGAGGAAGATGAAATATCACAGCAGTCATCCTGTTGCAAAGCGGATAACTCAGGCCTTGACAACTATGTTGGTGTTAGACGTGCGTCCAGTATCCGCCGTTAGTTCACGGGGAACTAGAGAATTGCTTGAGGTAGTGTGCCCCCGTTACCAAATACCATCTAGGTTCCACTTCTCTAGGCAGGCGATACCGAGAATGTACACGGACGTCAGAAAAAGACTCACCAGTGTCCTAAAAAATGCAGTTGTACCCAATGTCCACTTAACCACGGACATGTGGACAAGTGGAGCAGGGCAGACTCAGGACTATATGACTGTGACAGCCCACTGGGTAGATGTATTGCCTCCCGCTGCAAGAACAGCAGCGGCGGCACCAGTAGCAGCATCTCGCAAACGCCAACTCGTTCCTAGGCAGGCTACGCTTTGTATCACCGCTTTCTAGAATACGCACACAGCTGAAAACCTCTTACGGCAACTGAGGAAGATCATCGCAGAATGGCTTACCCCAATTGCACTCTCCTGGGGATTTGTGGCATCAGACAACGCCAGCAATATTGTGCGTGCATTACATCTGGGCAAATTCCAGCACGTCCCATGTTTTGCACATACCTTGAATTTGGTGGTGCAGAATTATTTAAAAAACGACAGGGGCGTGCAAGAGATGCTGTCGGTGGCCAGAAGAATTGCGGGCCACTTTCGGCGTACAGGCACAGCGTACAGAAGACTGGAGCACCACCAAAAACACCTGAACCTGCCCTGCCATCATCTGAAGCAAGAGGTGGTAACGAGGTGGAATTCAACCCTCTATATGCTTCAGAGGATGGAGGAGCAGCAAAAGGCCATTCAAGCCTATACATCTGCCGACGATATAGGCAAAGGAGGTGGAATGCACCTGTCTCAAGCGCAGTGGAGAATGATTTCAACGTTGTGCAAGGTTCTGCAACCTTTTGAACTTGCCACACGTGAAGTCAGTTCAGACACTGCCAGCCTGAGTCAGGTCATTCCCCTCATCAGGCTTTTGCAGAAGAAGCTGGAGGCATTGAAGGAGGAGCTAAAACAGAGCGATTCCGCTAGGCATGTGGGACTTGTGGATGGAGCCCTTCATTCGCTTAACCAGGATTCACGGGTGGTCAATCTCTTGAAATCAGAGCACTACATTTTGGCCACCGTGCTCGATCCTAGATGTAAAACCTACGTTGGATCTCTCTTTCCGGCAGACACAAGTCTGCAGAGGTTCAAAGACCTGCTGGTGAGAAGATTGTCAAGTCAAGCGGAATGCGACCTGTCAACATCTCCTCCTTCACATTCTCCCGCAACTGGGGGTGCGAGGAAAAGGCTAAGAATTCCGAGCCCACCCGCTGGCGGTGATGCAGGGCAGTCTGGAGCGACTGCTGATGCTGACATCTGGTCCGGACTGAAGGACCTGCCAACGATTACTGACATGTCGTCTACTGTCACTGCATATGATTCTCTCACCATTGAAAGAATGGTGGAGGATTATATGAGTGACCGCATCCAAGTAGGCACGTCAGACAGTCCTTACGTATACTGGCAGGAAAAAGAGGCAATTTGGAGGCCCTTGCACAAACTGGCTTTATTCTACCTAAGTTGCCCTCCCTCCAGTGTGTACTCAGAAAGAGTGTTTAGTGCCGCCGCTCACCTTGTCAGCAATCGGCGTACGAGGTTACTTCCAGAAAATGTGGAGAAGATGATGTTCATTAAAATGAATTATAATCAATTCCTCCATGGAGACATTCACCAGCAGCAATTGCCTCCAGAAAGTACACGGGGACCTGAGATGGTGGGGAGGGGGATGTACACAGTGAAAGGGGTGATGTATCGGGCGATGATGATGAGGTGGACATCTTGCCTCTGTAGAGCCAGTTTGTGCAAGGAGAGATTGATTGCTTCTTTTTTGGTGGGGGCCGGCCCAAACCAACCAGTCATTTTAGTCACAGTCGTGTGGCAGACCCTGTGGCTGAAATGATGGGTTTGTTAAAGTGTGCATGCCCTGTTTATACAACATAAGGGTGGGTGGGAGGGCCCAAGGACAATTCCATCTTGCACCTCTTTTTTCTTTCATTTTTCTTTGCGTCATGTGCTGTTTGGGGAGTATTTTTTTGAAGGGCCATCCTGTCTGACACTGCAGTGCCACTCCTAGATGGGCCAGGTGTTTGTGTCGGCCACTTGGGTCGCTGAGCTTAGTCACACAGCTACCTCATTGCGCCTCTTTTTTTCTTTGCGTCATGTGCTGTTTGGGGAGTATTTTTTTGAAGGGCCATCCTGCGTGACACTGCAGTGCCACTCCTAGATGGGCCAGGTGTTTGTGTCGGCCACTAGGGTCGCTTAGCTTAGTCACACAGCTACCTCATTGCGCCTCTTTTTTTCTTTGCGTCATGTGCTGTTTGGGGAGTATTTTTTTGAAGGGCCATCCTGCGTGACACTGCAGTGCCACTCCTAGATGGGCCAGGTGTTTGTGTCTGCCACTAGGGTCGCTTAGCTTAGTCACACAGCTACCTTATTGCGCCTCTTTTTTTCTTTGCGTCATGTGCTGTTTGGGAAGTATTTTTTGAAGGGCCATCCTGCGTGACACTGCAGTGCCACTCCTAGATGGGCCAGGTGATTGTGTCGGCCACTAGGGTCGCTTAGCTTAGTCACACAGCTACCTCATTGCGCCTCTTTTTTTCTTTGCGTCATGTGCTGTTTGGGGAGTATTTTTTTGAAGGGCCATCCTGCGTGACACTGCAGTGCCACTCCTAGATGGGCCAGGTGTTTGTGTCGGCCACTAGGGTCGCTTAGCTTAGTCACACAGCTACCTCATTGCGCCTCTTTTTTTCTTTGCGTCATGTGCTGTTTGGGGAGTATTTTTTTGAAGGGCCATCCTGCGTGACACTGCAGTGCCACTCCTAGATGGGCCAGGTGTTTGTGTCGGCCACTAGGGTCGCTTAGCTTAGTCACACAGCTACCTCATTGCGCCTCTTTTTTTCTTTGCGTCATGTGCTGTTTGGGGAGTATTTTTTTGAAGGGCCATCCTGTCTGACACTGCAGTGCCACTCCTAGATGGGCCAGGTGTTTGTGTCGGCCACTTGTGTCGCTTAGCTTAGCCATCCAGCGACCTCGGTGCAAATTTTTGGACTAAAAATAATATTGTGAGGTGTTCAGAATAGACTGGAAATGAGTGGAAATTATGGTTATTGAGGTTAATAATACTATGGGATCAAAATGACCCCCAAATTCTATGATTTAAGCTGTTTTTTAGGGTTTTTAAAAAAAAACACCCGAATCCAAAACACACCCGAATCCGACAAAAAAAATTCGGTGAGGTTTTGCCAAAACGCGTTCGAACCCAAAACACGGCCGCGGAACCGAACCCAATACCAAAACACAAAACCCGAAAAATTTCCGGTGCACATCACTAACGTACACCTAGCATCATGTGATTGAGATGGTCTAATTGTTTTTAACGATTTATATTTTAAGTCCACTTCTGAATATATGTGCAACACTAAGTAAATATTGCATGTTTGTTTCCAGTTAAAATGCCAGAATATTCTATTAAAGTGAAGTTTATATTGGAAATATTTATGAAAACTTTCAGTATGTTCAGTAATCATATTTTAGATTTTATTTTTTTAATTGAACTAGAAAAATGTAAACATGTGGCTACCTTTAGTTAAAGCACATTTCCTTCAAAGTTACACAAGTTCATCAGTATTTCTGAACATACCATTTCATAAATTTCTTATACCATTTCATAAATTTCTTTCTTGCCCCCAAACTGAGGTGGTGGTGTTCGAGCTCAGCTCAGGGAAGCCACCACATCCCTATGGTAGGACAACAGTTGGGGAATCTTGTTTTTGACTACTATAAGTACAGTTGTGCTCATAAGTTTACATTTGTGATTTTCTGCCCATTTGTCAGAGAATATGAATGATAACTCACAAACTTTTCTTTCACTCATGGTTAGTGGTTGGGTGATGCCATTCATTGTCAAACAACTGTGTTTACTCTTTTTAATTCATAATGACAACAGAAACTACCCAAATGACCCTGATCAAAGGTTTACATACCCCAGTTCTTAATACCGTGTATTGCCCCCTTTAACATCAATGACAGCTTGAAGTCTTTTGTGGTAGTTGTGGATGAGGCTCTTTATTTTCTCAGATGGTAAAGCTGCCCATTCTTCTTGGCAAAAAGCCTCCAGTTCCTGTAAATTCTTGGGCTGTCTTGCATGAACTGCACGTTTGAGATCTCCCAAGAGTGGCTCAATGATATTGAGGTCAGGAGACTGAGATGGCCACTTCAGAACCTTTACTTTATTCTGCTGTATAAAGACATAATGATCCCAAGAAAAAATGTGTCACTGCTACAACTGAGGAAGTGCCCTACCTAGTGATGTAACTCTCAGAGACAATAGAGGCGGTTGCCGCTGGGCTCCAGCTGTCCGAGGGACGCCAAGAAAGAAAGGCAGAGGGGGCTGCTGAACTAGAAAATATATTCCTCCACTAATTTCATAGTGATTTGGGGCAGTCACTGCTGACTGCTGTCCAAGCTCAGAAAGACCCCTTCAGCTGGTCTGGTATGTATCTAATAACAGATCAAGGCATGTACAATGAGCTCCAGCTCTGCTGCTGTGTCTTATATGAAGAAAGAAAGGTCAACAGAAGTTGGTTTTAAGAAAATTCACAAATTATTATAATAAAACTTTTAAGGGGGAGGGGGGTATTTACTAAAGCTTGGAGAGAGAGAAAATTGTGAGAGATAAAGATAAAGTACCAACCAATCTGCTCTGCTCATTTTTCAAACACAACCTGTCAAATTTTTTGGGCTTTCCATTTGTAGGACAGTTGATGCTTAATCTTTTAGTTAAACTTACTATCATTCAAGAGAGATTATTTCATCACACGTTTATTGTGATTTTTCACATTCCCACATGATTACCTGGATGATGTGATAATCTTACCTATTTCTGCTTGGAATACCTTTGCACAGTTCAATCTCTGCCTCTGTGTCTTAGACCAATAGGACATATTTGTGTGGAACAGACAAACCAGCATGTGTATACATTTATGCAGAATTCTTTGGTCAAACGACTTTTTAGCATGATCTGCAATGTACAACCTACAATATAAATTGCACAATCATACACAGGATCTGGACAGATGTTTGAATTATGAATGCTTTCTTTTGCTGAATAGCTTTTTTTGAATCTGTGATAGCCAATACAGAACTGTGATATTTAAAATTGATATATGCTTGATCATGCAAGATCATCCGTGTTTTTCCAAACATTGTCTGATGCAATAATATAATTTGAATATATTATTTACCTCTTCTGATACTTTATTCTTTTCTCTGAAGATATTTTTAAAGATCTTAAGGTGGGTACACACTAACAGATATATCTGCAGATCAATTGATCTGCAGATATATCTATGGACAGATCGGGCAGTGTGTTGAGCATACACACTGCCCGATCCGTCGGGGCTTGACGTCATGAACTGGGCGGGCGTGTACACACGCCCACCCAGTTCAGCTGTCAATCACCGCCGGCCGCCGCAGCATGTGTACGGGCGGTCGGCCGACCGCCCCGTACACACACAGCGACGCGCCAATATATCGGTAGATATATTGGCCGTCGGCTGTGCTGCGCGGCCGACACGATACGTCTGTGAACGACGGAGTTCACAGACGTATCGGCCGTACACACTGGCCGACGGTCCCGCGATATATCGGCCGTTCAAGAGAACGGCCGATATATCGACCAGTGTGTACGGACCTTTAGTCTTTAAATGACCTTTCATTTCAAAAAGCTGAGCCAACCCACCTCTCTCATCCATTGTCCGCTATAAATCTATTATATGACATTGGACAGCAGAAGGTGGGGCCCTTAACTTATTGGGGGTAATTCCAAGTTGATCGCAGCAGGAATTTTTTTAGCAGTTGGGCAAAACCATGTGCACTGCAGGGGAGGCAGATTTAACATGTGCAGAGAGAGTTAGATGTGGGTGTGGTGTGTTCAATCTGCAATCTAATTTGCAGTGTAAAAATAAAGCAGCCAGTATTTACCCTACACAGAAATAAAATAACCCACCCAAATCTAACTCTTTCGCACATGTAATATCTGCCTCCCCTGGAATGCACATGGTTTTGCCCAACTGCTAAAAAAAAATCCTGCTGCGATCAACTTGGAATTACCCCCATTATTACAACACACCTCTCTCATTTCGGTACTCTCTCATCCAATTGCCAGTTAACCATTCTCTGCAATGCTACGGTAACAGAGTACCTGCGCAAAAATCATTGGACAGCAGAAGTACTTCTATCTCTGGTTTTGTCATTAACCACACTCTCTCATTTGTCCTATTTGGATAATTACTGCCACATTTCACTGGGCATGCCCGATCTCGTTTGATCTTGGAAGCTAAGCAGTGTTAAGCCTGATCAGTACCTAGATGGGAGACCGCTAGGGAATATCAGGTGCAGTAAACTAACCCTTTGCCCTGGACAAAAAGCAGAAGTGCTGGAACAGCCTTTGACTCTGCCATCATTATTTCATGTGAGACTATTTCTAAGCACTTTTTTCATATCTGACCTATAGATCTAGACACGCTTATCCCCCTTACCAGGAGATGATAACAGATAGCACATAATTGGACTATTATAGTCTTGATTAGTATACTGGTGCATCTGTTTTTTGGATATCCACTGTAAAATTCTTATGCTTCTCTACATTTTCACCTCAGATGCATTTCATTGAAAATAATCAGATTGATTCTATTTGTAAAAGATAATTATCTGCAATTTTCCATTATAATGAATGTGGAGTGATATTTTAGTGTTTGTGTATCAAAAATGTTATAAATTCACAAATAAAAGTTACATTTTAATTTTCTATATCAAGTGTGCCCCAACACAGAGTCTTTCTTTTTCTCTTCCTCTGCACAACCTGTAAAATGTAAGGCAGAAGCTGATTGGCTGGTACTTTATCTCTCACAATTTTATCTTTCTCCTAGCTTTGATTAAACCCCTCCTCAGGGCTCTATTTATTATCATTTTCAGCCTGCACCCCAAAATAAAGATTACTTATCGCTACAATTAGGTGCAAGAAGGAATATTTATTCTCCCAGATGTACCATTGGCAAATCGCTGGGACATCAGCACATGTGCAAGCCGGAGCCACTGGGGGGGCACCACCTTCTATTTCGCCTGGCATGAACTTACGCCCCTGGCCCCATCTTACTTTCTTTAGAGCAATAGGAAAATAAGGGGAACGAATCCTGATAGAGTACTGATTATGAAATACGCAGATAAAAGACACCAAGGTGACAAAGACTATGGAAGGGCACAGTGTGGAAAAATGTAGTAATGCAGTGATGGGCACCAGGTGGCCTTAGGGCCACATGCAGTCCTCTGTATCTTCATTTGTGCCCTCAGCTTATTCCTACTGGATGGCCAGATATAGCTTGCAGCACTTGTTTATCAATTTATTACAGATGAGTGTCTTTCTTTAATTATGTTGTTTTAATCTGTTATTGAGATTATTGGTAATGTGCAGACCTTTAAACGTTAGAGGGCCCACATGTGGCCCTTAAAAGTTTTAGGTTGCCCGTCACTACAGACATTGGGGGTCATTCCGAGTTGTTCGCTCGCTAGCAGTTTTTAGCAGCCGTGCAAACGTATAGTTGTCGCCCATGTGCAGCAGTGCGCCTGCAAACACATTTTGTGCAAAACAAGACCAGCCCTGTAGTTACTTATCCTGTGCGATGATTGCTGCAACGAGTGACACGGTAATGACGTCAGATACCCGCCCAGCAAACGCCCGGCCACGCCTGCATTTTTCCAAACACTCCCAGAAAACGGTCAGTTGACACCCAGAAATTCCCACTTTCTGTCAATCTTCTTGCGACCGCCAGTGCGACTGAAAGCGTCGCTAGAACCTGTGCAAAACCACGATGCTCGATGTACCCGTACGTCACGCGTGCGCATTGCGGTGCATACGCATGCGCAGATTTGCAGTTTTTTTAACTGATCGCTGCACTGCGAGAAACGTCAGCGAGCGATCAACTCGGAATGACCCCCATTGTGCTAGACACACTAACAAGTCAAGTGCAAATTTCTGGGTGTGGCATTTATGTGCATAATGGATGTTAGTATTAGTTAGACTTACCATACTAATCTTTAAATTGGGACACTAATGAAGTACACAGGTTCTGTGGCTGTCTGACTTTAAGCCTGCATTTCACCTGGTTTTAAGCAGCTAGAGAACATGTGTTATTCATGAGTGTCCCAGTTTAACCACTTGCCTGGCATGGTCGCATCAGATGCAACCACACCAGGCTGGGCTTTCACTGACATGGTCGCATCTGATGTAACCAGTCAGAAATGCCCACTTAGAGGCACCTGCCAGCCCTCTTGCACTCATCGTGGCTCTGCCCCCAGTCAGTGTATCTTGATCACTGGGGAATGCAGTGATCAGGCAGGCTGAGGCAGCCCAGAGGCAGTGGCACCCCCCCTTCCCCCGCCCTGCCAGAAACCCTCTCTTCTTCCCTCCCTCTATCCTAATCACTTTGTGCAGTGGCAGGGAAGCTCTGCCGGGTCTGGGACTCAGGGTCGACAACAAAAAGGTCGACACACCTTAGGTCAACACCAATTGGTCGGTACACCTTAGGTCGACATGGACAAAAGGTCGACAGGAACAAGGTCGACATGGAAAAAGGTCGACATGAGTTTTTTATGTTTTTTTGGTGTCATTTTCTTCGTAGAGTGACCGGGAACCCCAATTAGTGCACCGCGTCCCCTAATGTGAGGCGGCGGGCGGCGGCGCAGCGATCGGGCCGGGGTACGAAGGAACGAGGATCCGAGAGGATCCAAGTTCCTCCAATGAGCGCCTCCGGATTTGAAATGGGCGCCGGACGCGAGCCAATCGCTGCTCGCGGCTTGGCGCCCAATGAGGGGTCGCCGCGGCGGGCCAATCGGTGCTCGTTGCGGCGGTCCAATAGGAGTCCGCCGCGTCATGGCTCCGCCTCCTCCCAGCGGCTTATATCAGGCGCTGGGCGGCGGCGGAGTTCAGTTGCGCGCCGGAGCAGAGAAGAGCTCCAGAAGACGCCGGGAGAGGATCAGCGGCGGCGGAAGAAGCGGCGCCGGAGAAGGCCGACGACGGGACGAAGAAGGAAGATTGAAGACGGGACGGAGCAGGACGAAGAGGTGGAACTAGCGGCCCAGCAGCGGAGTATCGGCGGAGAGTGCTGCAGAGAGAGGGAAGCAAAAGAGCTGACGAAGCTCCCCTCTGCAGCCTCTCCCACCAATCCGGGTAAGAGGCCTTGGGCCTGTACCACCATTCTATAGGCCTCTTCCTCCCTAGACCACCAGGTGTTCGGGCATTAGGCCCGTGGGCAAAGTCAGGCCCTTCTGGCCTGTGGGCATTCAGTCGGGCCCTTCCGGCCCGTGGGTATAATTGATCGGCTCTTCGGGGTCTGAGGCTGCGCGCAGTCGGGGTTCCCCCCGGCCCGTGGCCCGGCCCGGAGAGAAGGGGCACACATACCCTGTCAGTGGTTTGGGCGTTAGGCCCAAGCCACCCTCAATAGCGCAGAAGGCGGGCATTAGGCCCGAGGGGCACATCAGGCAATAGGCCTGTGGGACATTAGAGGGCATTAGGCCCTAGCGTACTTTGGCCAAATAGGGTAACATAAGGTGACCCTGGGCACCAGGCCCAGGTCACCCACGAGTGACGAGTTAGGCGGGCACTAGGCCCGTGGGTGAAGTCAGGCCTACGGCCTGTGCGCAGTCAGAGGCGCTAGGCCCAGTGGATAAGTGCCCCCGAGGTGAATAAAGGTGGCACTGGGCACTAGGCCCAGGCCACCCTGAGGTGTTTAGGTAGGCAGGTCCGCTTGACCTGAGCCCTATAGAAGGAAGTGTATAGGAGGTGGGCAGGCTGTGTGGCGCCCACCCCCTTCCAGCGGCAGGTAGGGATTTAAAGGGACAGCACCGTGCGATCTTGTATTCCGATATTGTGATGTATGTTGTTACCGTGCAGGGCAAAGTGTCTGTTTGTTTTAAGTTTGTGCATAGTTGTGTTGCACCACTCACACGAGCTAGTTTGAGGGCTCTGTTTATGTAGCTAGTGTAGCGGACGCACACTAGGGTAGTTCTAGGCCCTGCACGGCTGTTTCTCTCTTTGCCTCCTTACAGGGACCTGTAAGTGGAGAAGATCGGAGTACAAGACGTAGGACGGTGAGTAACATCGGTCTATGTGTTCCTTCTGTGTGTGTCCCTATCTGTCTCCCTTCCTTCAGGGCGAACGGTGAGCCTTGCACGCCGGTGCAAGGTAGAATTTTCACCTGGTGCGAGAGTGCCAATAGGTGAAATTCGGGCTCTGAGGCGGATGCCTGGGATGACCCTCACCTAGCCCGAAAGCACTATTTTCCTTGGCTCCGGAGGGCGTTTCGGTCCACAGTTAGGAGGACAGCACTCAGCAATCTCCTTCCTCCTAGGTCATCGTGTCTGGGTCCGGCGAAAGATTCTTCAGGTCCGTTGAAGGTTCCGGTACCTGAAGGTGAGAGAGAGCGGCGCCTGGTGAGTACCGAAACTACACCTGTACGGCAGCAGGCACCACCACACGCACCGCCGCACCTCTTACATTTGGCGTAGTCGGCAGGATCATGGACGCGGACGACAACGCTCCTCCGGGAACGGAGAGGAAATTCAATTTTGGACCGGCATTGACGCATACCCCTCGGTACGATGGGCAGAATATGCTGTTGGCCGACTGGAAGAAGAGGCTGGATGGAATCATCCAGCTGTATGGGGTGCCCCCTGAAATGCAGTTGCACTTGGCCTTGAATACGCTGGATGGAGAAGCCTGGCGGTCTGTGATCCTTGTTCCCGAGGAGGAGCGGAAGACGTTGGAAGAGGTACTCGCGATCCTCGAGGGTGCCTATGGTAACACGGCTTCTGCTGGAACCCTGAGTCAGCAATTGATCAACCAATTCCAGAGGGAGGATGAGTCTATACCCCAGTTTGCCAACGCACTGCAGGAAATGTTGAGTGAAATCACGCGGCATGACCCGGAAGGTTTGGGGTCCCTGGTTAACCCCAGCGTGATGCTGAGGGATCAGTTTGCACTGGGTCTACGGAGTATCCCCATTCGACAGATTCTGTTGGATAAGATTGCCAACGATAAGAAAATGACCTTCCGTCAGGTCCAAGTGGAGGCGGTCGCTAGGGATCGCAATGCCAATTTCGGACCTTACGCCATGGCCCCACAATGGTTGGCACCGGTGTCTGCTGTGGCCAGCCGAGAACCCAGCCCCATGGAAGCCTGTGTCCAAGACCTTAAGGCGGCATTCGCCAAAGTCACTCTGGAAATGAAAGCAGAGATCTCCCAGTTGCAAGATGAGGTTCATAGGCAGAGAGGTCCGGGTGGGTCCGAAGATCGGGCGCCGCACCGGCTGCCCAGGGAATCACGGGCCAATGTAGGGGGCGCTCGTCCCAGGGAAGGTAGGGGTCCCCGTTGCTACCGCTGCAATAGATTTGGACACATTGCCCGGGAATGTAGTGAGCCTAGGCAAGACCCTTCGTTAAACTAGAGTCCCTCGCGGTAGCGGGACCACCCGCGGGGGAGATGGGCGGAGGAGGAACCACTATAGTGGATTCTGCCGATATAGTGGGTGAGTGTCCCGTTATGGTTGGGTGTCTCGGGGGAAAGGAGCAGAAATGCCTGTTGGATACTGGCTCGCAGGTCACCACCATGTCTGAGGCTTGTTTCCTGGAACATTATTCTCATTTGAAGGATTCCGTGTTGGAAAGCTGGGTTACCCTTACAGTTGCCAACAACCTTCCTATTCCGGTTGTCGGAGTGGTGTGGATGGAGATCTCGATCTGTGGACAGGCGTTGGGGAAGAAAGGAATACTGGTCGTGGGAAGCTTGGGTTTGAGTCACGGGCCAGTGATTGTGGGCATGAACGTCCTCCAAGATCTCAATCCGCTTTTGTTCCAGGAGAGGGGTCCGCAGTACTGGAAGGAAATGGGTGTTCAACGGCCGGTGCAACAAGCATTTCAGCAGGTGGGGAGAATATGTGAAGCTGGGCAACGGCAAGAATCCCTGGGAGCAATTCGGACCGGTCATCGGCAACAGATAGAGTTACCTCCCCGCCAGGAGATAGTCCTTCCCCTCGAGGTGCGGACTCACCAACGCCTGGAGGGGTTAGAAGTGATGGTGGAACCCAATGGATACCTCGGAATGGACTCGGGAATCATCCTGGCCCGAACCCTGGCGGTAGTAAGGGACGGCAAGGTGTTGGTTCGGCTGTGTAATCTTCTGGACGAGACCAGAAAAATTCCGGCGGGAGCGACTATTGCCAACGTAACGGCTGTCACCCGGGACGGAGTTTCAGGGGGGCGACAGGTCTCGCTGCATACGGACGAACAAGGATCATGGTCCATGGCGGTGAGCCTGGATAAGGAGGAGGAACCCAGTACGGATTGGTGCGGCCGGGTTATCAGAGAACAGATGGATGTCTGTCTGGACGAATGTAGCCCCAGTATGGTACAGAAGTTGGAGCATATGCTGTGGGAACGACGGAAGGCGTTCTCCCGGCATGTAGAGGATTTCGGATATACAGAAGATTTGAAACATGAGATATGTACTGGAGAGAGCCCTCCAATCCGTGAGAGATACCGTCCCATCCCACCTAAACTCTACCAGGAGGTCAAGAAGATGTTGCGGCAGATGTTGGATAACCAGGTCATTCGTGAGAGCAAAAGTCCATCGGCTGCACCCATCGTGTTGGTGCGGAAGAAGGATGGTTCCATTCGATTCTGCATGGATTATCGGCGGTTGAATAGCAGTACCGTGAGAGATGCTTACCCGTTGCCTAGGATAGAGGAGTCTTTGGCGGCCCTGGGGAATGCTCGGTATTTCTCCACGCTGGACTTGGCCAGTGGGTACTGGCAAGTGGCGGTTAACCCACCGGATCAAGAAAAAAACGCCTTCACAACTCCTATGGGATTGTTTGAGTTCCTGCGCATGCCTTTTGGGCTCACCAATGCCCCGGCTACATTCCAACGGATGATGGAGAGATGTTTGGGAGACTTGAATTTCGAAGCTATGCTGATATACCTGGACGATATCATAGTGTTTGCCCCCACTCTAGAGGAACATTTGACGCGCCTGGATGTGGTGTTGCAGCGCCTGGAGAAGTATGGACTCAAGCTCAAGCCCCGCAAGTGTCATCTTCTAAAATCGAGCTTGGAATACTTGGGGCATGTGGTGTCCAGAGAAGGAGTCTGCCCGACGCCTGGCAAGATTTCAGCAGTCCAGGACTGGAAGACGCCCACCACTACCACTGAACTGCGCGCGTTTCTGGGGTTGGTTGGATACTATCGGCGGTTTATCAAGGACTTTGCGAAAATCGCGGAACCATTGAATGCCCTTCTTCGAGGGGTGCCCACTACAAAAAAAATCGCAGGTAGTGGCCTGGGGTGAGGCACAGGAGAAGGCATTTCGGCGACTGAAGGAAATGCTCACGGAGGCTCCGGTTCTGGGATATGCTGATTTTGAAAAAAACATTTCTGCTCTACACTGATGGCAGCCTACAGGGATTGGGAGCAGTTCTCTCCCAAGTACAAGATGGCAGAGAACGAGTGATCGCCTATGGTAGTCGAAGTTTGAGGGAAACCGAGCGGAACCCGGACAACTACAGTTCCTTTAAGTTGGAACTGTTGGCTGTAGTCTGGGCCGTGACTGAGAAGTTCGCCGAGTACCTGATCGCTACCCATGTGGAAATCTACACGGATAACAATCCCCTGGCCTATCTGGAAACTGCAAAACTGGGCGCCCTGGAGCAACGTTGGGTAGCCCGGTTGGCAAAATTCAGCTATAAAATACACTATCGGCCAGGGAAGAGTAACGGGAACGCAGATGCGCTGTCGCGATACCCTATGCCCATGCCCCCGACCTCGAGGTACCTCGAGGACGAGGACACCGAGGTCCCGGACTTGACCAGGATTAAATGCCCAGTTACCCTGGAAGGGTCACAAGTGTTTGAATGCGCTGCTCTGTTCCGCTCCGGAGCACTGAACAGGAGTGGGCTTCATTACAGCAGAGTGACCTGGGACTGAGCGTCATTCGGCGATGGAAACAGAAGGGACATTGGCCTAGCCAGTGGGAGAGGAGTTTCGGCTGACCCCCTACTGTCGAAAGGTCCTGCGGAGTTGGGACCGATTACTCGTCCGCGGCGGAACACTGCGTCGACAGGTGTACCTCCACCACGAACTCAGGATGGTGGAACAGAGTGTGGTGCCGGAAGCAGCCCTCCAGGCTCTGGTGACGGAAGCTCACGATGGCGGAGCCCATTTGGGGGCAGCAAAGACCTTTCAGTGGATGCAGCGCCAGTTTTTTGCCCCTCAGTTATGGACATTGGTGGAGAAAGTGTGCAGGGAGTGTCGGAGATGCGGGGTGGTCAAACCGAACGAACAGCATGCGCCGGTACATACCGTTCAGACGAGTCGTCCCCTGGAGTTGTTGATGGTTGATTACGTTCTGATTGGGGAGTCCGTTAGTGGCCATCAATATGCCCTGGTCATGACTGATCACTTCACCAAGTTCACGGTCGTGGTCCCCACCAGGGATCAGACGGCGGAGTCCGCTACCAAAGCAATTGTCGAGCATTTTGTCCGGCAGTTTGGGTGCCCCGAGAGGATTCATTCAGACCAAGGGGCTTGTTTCCAGGGGAGACTGATGGAACAGCTTTGTCGACTTTATGGGATGCAGA
Source organism: Pseudophryne corroboree (assembly GCF_028390025.1). Classification (NCBI taxonomy): domain Eukaryota; kingdom Metazoa; phylum Chordata; class Amphibia; order Anura; family Myobatrachidae; genus Pseudophryne; species Pseudophryne corroboree. Next base: position 460,613,541 of record NC_086446.1, read on the forward strand.
AGTCCCGTACTACTCCGTATCATCCTCAGGGAAATGGCGCCTGTGAACGTTTCAATCGGACTTTGCTCCAGATGCTGCGGATCCTGGAGGACACCAAGAGACGTAGGTGGCCCGAGCATGTGGCCGAGCTGGTGTGGGCCTATAACAACCGGGTTCACAGCATCACTGGGTACTCCCCCTTCTTTTTGATGTTTGGCCGTCCAGGGCGAGAAGCGCAGGATTTGCACTTGGCCGAGCTTCGGGAGGAAGGGGGATCGTTGCCAGCAGACTGGGTCGCGGAACATCAGCAGCGGTTAAAAGTGGCTCACGAAGTGACTCGGAAGAGGATAGCCGACCACACTCATGTACCCCATAGAACTCGAGGAGCAGAGCCTTTTGACGTGGGACAGCGGGTGCTGGTCCGCATGACGCGGCCGGGCGGTAAACTAGCGGAGAAGTGGGAGGTGCGGCCTTATATTGTCCAAAGGCGCCTCACCGAGGAGGGTCCGGTTTACCAGGTGGAAGCAACAGATGGGTCTGGTCGGTTGAGAACCCTTCATCGGGATATGCTGCGTCCTTGTTGGTTCCCAGAAGACGTAGAGGATGAAGGTGCCCCCGGTCTGAATACGGCTCCATCGCCTGGGGACGACACCGTGTTGGCATCTTCGCCCAGGGTGGCTGGCCTGGACGAAGATTGGTGGATCCCAGTGGTTCCGTCTCACGACAATAGCCTCCTGGATGCTGGGGCCCCTAGGCCTGTGGTATCTCCTGTGCCTCGGCGATCTCAGCGTTCCAACCGCGGTGTGCCTGGTCCTCGGTATGCCGACCCGGATTATATCTGGTCTCAGTCTTCCTTTGTCGGGACTACAAAGGACAAACGGGGGGGAAATGTGAGGCGACGGGCGGCGGCGCAGCGAACGGGCCGGGGTACGGAGGAACGAGGATCCGAGAGGATCCAAGTTCCTCCAATCAGCGCCTCCGGATTTGAAATGGGCGCCAGACGCGAGCCAATCGCTGCTTGCGGCTTGGCGCCCAATGAGGGGTCGCCACGGCGGGCCAATCGGTGCTCGTTGCGGCGGACCAATAGGAGTCCGCCGCGTCATGGCTCCGCCTCCTCCCAGCGGCTTATATCAGGCGCTGGGCGGTGGCGGAGTTCAGTTGCGCGCCGGAGCAGAGAAGAGCTCCAGAAGACGCCGGGAGAGGATCAGCGGCGGCGGAAGAAGCGGCGCCGGAGAAGGCCGACGACGGGACGAAGAAGGAAGATTGAAGACGGGACGGAGCAGGACGAAGAGGTGGAGCTAGCGGCCCAGCAGCGGAGTATCGGCGGAGAGTGCTGCAGAGAGAGGGAAGCAAAAGAGCTGACGAAGCTCCCCTCTGCAGCCTCTCCCACCGATCCGGGTAAGAGTCCTTGGGCCTGTACCACCATTCTATAGGCCTCTTCCTCCCTAGACCACCAGGTGTTCGGGCATTAGGCCCGTGGGCAAAGTCAGGCCCTTCCGGCCTGTGGGCATTCAGTCGGGCCCTCCCGGCCCGTGGGTATAATTGATCGGCTCTTCGGGGTCTGAGGCTGCGTGCAGTCGGGGTTCCCCCCGGCCCGTGGCCCGGCCCGGAGAGAAGGGGCACACATACCCTGTCAGTGGTTTGGGCGTTAGGCCCAAGCCACCCTCAATAGCGCAGAAGGCGGGCATTAGGCCCGAGGGGCACATCAGGCAATAGACCCGTGGGACATTAGAGGGCATTAGGCCCTAGCGTACTTTGTCCAAATAGGGTAACATAAGGTGACCCTGGGCACCAGGCCCAGGTCACCCACGAGTGACGAGTTAGGCGGGCACTAGGCCCGTGGGTGAAGTCAGGCCTACAGCCTGTGCGCAGTCAGGGGCGCTAGGCCCAGTGGATAAGTGCCCCCGAGGTGAATAAAGGTGGCACTGGGCACTAGGCCCAGGCCACCCTGAGGTGTTTAGGTAGGCAGGTCCGCTTGACCTGAGCCCTATAGAAGGAAGTGTATAGGAGGTGGGCAGGCTGTGTGGCGCCCACACCCTTCCAGCGGCAGGTAGGGATTTAAAGGGACAGCACCGTGCGATCTTGTATTCCGATATTGTGATGTATGTTGTTACCGTGCAGGGCAAAGTGTCTGTTTGTTTTAAGTTTGTGCATAGCTGTGTTGCACCACTCACACGAGCTAGTTTGAGGGCTCTGTTTATGTAGCTAGTGTAGCGGACGCACACTAGGGTAGTTCTAGGCCCTGCACGGCTGTTTCTCTCTTTGCCTCCTTACAGGGACCTGTAAGTGGAGAAGATCGGAGTACAAGACGTAGGACGGTGAGTAACATCGGTCTGTGTGTTCCTTCTGTGTGTGTCCCTATCTGTCTCCCTTCCTTCAGGGCGAACGGTGAGCCTTGCACGCCGGTGCAAGGTAGAATTTCCACCTGGTGCGAGAGTGCCAATAGGTGAAATTCGGGCTCTGAGGCGGACGCCTGGGATGACCCTCACCTAGCCCGAAAGCACTATTTTCCTTGGCTCCGGAGGGCGTTTCGGTCCACAGTTAGGAGGACGGCACTCGGCAATCTCCTTCCTCCTAGGTCATCGTGTCTGGGTCCGGCGAAAGATTCTTCAGGTCCGTTGAAGGTTCCGGTACCTGAAGGTGAGAGAGAGCGGCGCCTGGTGAGTACCGAAACTACACCTGTACGGCAGCAGGCACCACCACACGCACCGCCGCACCTCTTACACTCGCATGGCTCGCTACGCTCGCCATGCTTCGGGCATGGTGCCTTCGCTCTGCTCCGCTTCGCTCGGCACAGATTACCGTTCCAATCGTAGTCCACTTGGATCGTTAAGTATGAAAAGGTTCCAAAAAAGAAAAAAATATAAAAAACTGATGTCGACCTTTTTCCATGTCGACCTTGTTCCTGTCGACCTTTTCTCCATGTCAACTTTTTGTCCATGTCGACCAAAGGTGTGTCGACCAATTGGTGTCGACCTAAGGTGTGTCGACCTTTTTGTTGTCGACCTGGAGTCCGGCTACCAGCTCTGCCATCTCTCCTCATCTTCCCTCTGTCCGTCGCCGTTCGCGCACGGGGGCGCGCACCGGCGTCGCCAGCCTCCCGGTCTCCCCAGCTTGCTCCCCTGCAGCCGGAGTCCGGCGGGGGGGGGGGGAGGAGAGGTACGAGGGTGGTTCCCTCAAGATAATATAAGCAGGGCTCTGCAGGGAGGGATGGACAGGGGGAACACGGTTAGAGGCACCAGGAGTCGGGGCGCGCGCATGATGAGCGCGCGAGCCCGTGCTCACAGCAGGCGGCGCCGTTTGTGCACGTGCGCGCGCAGTGACGCCGCACATCTCCCTGTCTCCCCAGCCAGATGCCAGTGGCTTGCGGGGGAGGAGGGGGGGCGGGGAAGGGGTGGGGGGGGCGCAGGGCTGCTGCGGGCGCTGACCGGCCTCGCCGCAGGTCCCTCCTAGCGGGCGGAGTTGGCTCCGATCTGCGGGGGGTTCGGGCAGCGGCGTTGGCGCCGACGGCCAGTCCCTCGGTAGTGACGGGCACCCCCCCCCTTTTTCCCCGCCAAGGCGGACGGGTCGGCAGACGTCGGCTCCCGGGTGATGCCGTCGGGCGTCATACGCGTAGGCGCGCACGTGCCCCGGTTTGGGGCACCGGGGAGCCGGCGCCGTGGTTCGGGGCAGTAAGGGCCCCTCCGGAACTCTGGCGTTGGCTCTGGCCAAGGTGGGCGCGGCATTACGGCCGCTGGCTGCGGCTACGTCACCGGGGGTAGCGGCAAGCTCCGAAGCGGCCGCGATGGAAGGCGGGTCCGGAAGGCGGTCAGCTTCAGCGGCGCAGCGAATTGCCACGCCTGCAGGGAGCTCGGAGAGGCCGCCGCAGACCTGGAGCACTGTCCGGAACAGGACGGGCAGGGACGCGCTGCGGGGACAACCCCCTCACGATTTGCTCGGCATGCGCCGCAGTTGTTTCCTGTGTCTTTCGCCCCTTTTTTCTTTCCTGCAGGGGATCGCGGGAAGTAGAGATGGTGGAGAAGAGTAAGAAGACGTCGGTTCTGCCACGCCGGAGGATTCCGTGTCGGGGCAGTCGACGGGTTCAGGTGAGGTGTTACAGTCGGTAGCGGGCTCATCCACGAGTCCCAGTTCTCGCAGCTTTTCCTCTTCCTCATTTTCCTCTGCTCTGTCGTCGCAGGCGTCCGAAGTCAGTAGCGCGACTAGGGCGAGGAATCAGGCGACTAAATTCGCCAAAAGGGCGGCGGGGCAGCTGGGAGCTCGAAGAGGCGTAAGCGGATTAGGGAGGAAGCTCGCAGGGCCAAGAAACACAGCGATTTGCACGTTTTTTTTTTTTTTTCACTGTGACTGCACTGCAGTGATGCGGGGCCTGCGGGATAGCGGCCGTAGGAAGATTCGCAGTGGGACTTCGTGCATGTGTTCGGCTGTACGAAGGAAGCGAAGAAGGAGTATAGGTCGGCGGCTGCAAAGAGGGACATAGGGGGCCGAGGCCTTCCGTACCTTCGATAACTGGCTGGCCGGTTTTTGGGTCTTCGCGGCGTGCTACCTGGAAGATAGGCCGGTCGAGCACAGGAACGTGATTCGGTACATGCTTCTCATACATGACTTGCAGCGCACTTCTTCGGTATCGGAGTGGCGTAGGTAGAAGCAGGATGGTTAGCGGGCCATGGACTTTGGGTTCAAGGACGTCTAGGTCTGGCTCAAAGTCACTTGGGCTTCGCAGCAGACGGAGGAGCCCCGGAAGCCGGGGGCGGACGGGCACCACCGCGCAGGGTCGTCCGCCCAGGGGTAAGGCGCGGACGGCGGATCGGCCAAATCCTGCCTCCTCCTGCTTCAAAGGCAGTCGTCAAGGTTCCCGGGGTAAGCAAACTTATCCTAGGCAGGCCGCGGGCGGGAGCGCTCCACAGAGCTCCAACGCCACTTGCGTTAGAAACTATGGACAAGGGGTTAAGTTGGTATCCAAATAGGGCGGCTGCAAAATTTCCGTTTTCCGGTTTTAGTTTCGTTTTCACGTGCCTGTTGCGAGCGAGGTGTCGGTTCGGGCCCAGGGGATACGGAGGTCATCTCTCCAGTGCGGGTGGTTCCGAAGAAGACGCCGGGCGCTTTTCGGATTATGCAACATCTTTCTTACCCATCGGGGACGGCGGTCAATGACGTGAGGCCGCCGGATCATGGTTCGGTGGTTTATCAGTCGTGTGCGGGGCATTGGCGCTGGTCCGCAGTTACGGGACTGGGGCACTCATGGCTAAGATTCAGGTTGAGTCCGCTTTTCGGTTGCTGCCGTTACATCTGGACTCATTCCGTTTTATGGGGTTTCGGAGCGGAGTATTTCATCTGCAACGGTTTGCCGGGGGGTGTTCCGTTTCATGCTCGTTTTCGAACGGTTTAGCACGTTTCTACACTGGTTCGTGGAGTCTTCGCCAAGGGGTCATGGGGTCGCCCATTACCTCAATGACTTCCTGTGTGCGGGGCGGCACATTCAGCACGGTGCGGCGACTTGCTGGTCAGCATCCGAGCCCTGTTTTTCCACTTCGGCGTTTCAGTGGACGAGGAGGAAACTGAGGGACCGTCCTCCTGTTCGTCCTTTTGGGGATCGATTTCGACACAGCGGCAGGATCGGGTCGGCTGCATCGGGACAAGGTGGTTAAGCTCCGCGAAGCTATTGGCCGCTTCGAAGGGTCGCGTAAGATCACACTGCCGGAAGCTGGAAAGGGCGACTGCGGGGTGTGCCAGACCACATCATTTCGTGCGATGATCCTCCGAGATTAAAGGGGATGGAGCAATATGGGCCGCATTCCTGGAGGATCTCAACGAGGTGTGTATTATGGCAGGGTCCAACGGTGGTCAGCACTAGGTTGCAGTTGTTCACCGACGCGGCTGGGGCCTCTGGATACGGATGTTATCGGGAGGGATCTTGGTGCGCGGCTTCGTGGACGGCATTGCAAAGGCGTAACCAGGGACCTGTTGCTTCTGGAGTTTTTCCCCATTATGGGGGCGCTGGAGGTTTGGGGCGAATGGCTGGCTCCTCGCAGCATCTTGTTTAGATGTGACAATCTGGCCGTTTGGCGCATGCGATGAATAACAAGGGGACGAAGTCGCTGTCATTCTGCGGGTGCTGGGACAGTTGCTGTAGACATGCCTACGTCGAAACGTGTGGTTCCGCGCGCAACACGTGCCGGGGCTGGAGAACGGAATTGCCGACGCTCTGTCACGAGGGCAGTGGGAAAGTGTTTGTTTGTTGGCACCGGAGGCCGACGAACATGGTGTTCAGTTTCCCGGTTATGTTGGGAGGTATCGGGACGGATTGGAGGGTCTTGCGTTGCGGTCAGTCGCGCCAGCCACGCTTAAGCCGTAAGCTTGGAGCGAGTAGGAGGAGTTTGTTGAGGACGATTTCAGCAAGGTAAGAGCGGGCAACGAAGGATGCTTTCTTTTATTTGGCAGCTTTATGTTTCGGGTAGGTCCAGAGCGGTGGTCTCCCGGTAATTAGCCAGGATTTCGTTTTTCAGCAGAATAAAGGGCGTCCCCGACGTTGCTAAGAGCGGGATTCTGTTGAAGGCAATGAAAGGATGGGCGCGAGTCGCGCCGACGCCGCCTGACAGGAGGAGGCCCATTGATGCGGCCTTGTTGCTGGATGTCATCAGGGCGGTTAGAGGTGTCGCGTCATCCATGTTTTGAATTGCGGTTGTTCTTCAGTTTGGCGTGCTCAATGGCTTACCACGAGGCTTTTATGGTTTAGGAACTGGTAGCGCTTTCTAAGCGAGCAGATTCGCGCATGCTGGTCAGGGACGTGGTGGTGGGTGAGAAGTCCTTGCTTTGCAGATTGCGACGCTCTAAGACGGACCAAGTGGGGAGAGGTCAAGGGGTCACCTTGGTTCCGGCTCTTGAGGAGAGCATTTGCCCAGTGAGGTTGGCGGTGCAATATGAGGCAGTACGGCCCGACGGCCGGGGGTCATGGCTGCTGCACTATGATGGGCTGCTGGTGACGAAGTATCTATTTCATGGGATGCTGGGTTGCTGTCTTGCGAGCTTGGGCCTTCCACCCGCTGCGTTCGGGACGCATTCCTTCCGCATAGGGGCTGCGACGTCGGCTGCGGCGACGGGATTTTACATGGCTGAGATCCAGGCGGTGGGGCGATGGAAGTCGTCAAGTTACAGATGGTATATGCGCCCCGTTGCATGAGATGTTAGCTCGCGCGTACTTGTGTGTCAATCCCAGTCGTTTAATCATGTTATTACAGTTCAGTACGTTCTTGTGTTGTGCGTTTGTTTGTCTCCCCTTTTTATCCTACTCAGGGATTAGCTACTCGCCGTTGCTGGCATGAGCCGGCAGCGGGGGTCTGGAGTTATTTTGCAATTTTTTGCCTGACTTGACGGACTGAATTCTAATCCACAATTCGGCTAATCTGTTTTAATCAGAGTCCCTCAGCAGGTCTTTATGCTTTCACCTCCAGCTGAGTTATTACATGTTTTACCCCTTATCCCCCCCCCCCCCACCCCCTTTTTGGTTTGTTATTTTCATCTTTCCCATTTGTGTGTTCATGTTAGGCTTCAAATTGGCTGATTGCTCGTGCAGATCGGCTAGGCCGAGACTGCTGCAATATATACGACAGCAAAATTTTTCTTTTTGGCAGATCCTTCAGGTTAATGCAGTAAATTAAACAATGGTATAGATAATTAGTGACCACTTTTACCCCCTTTTCCTCCTCTTCAGGTTGGTTGGAAGATGACTTGCCTATTTTGGTGGTTGGCCACTCTTATGTGTATTGGGCCGCCCAGTGTTGGGCTCGCAGGGGGCACAGATGTTTCCTAGGGCTCGAGAAGTTCGTTGGCTTGGTTTGCAAGGGATGATGTGGACGGAGTGGAGAAGTAGACTAGTGAGTCAGGCCAGCAAGCATGTTAGCCCTAGGGTGTTGGTTGTCCATTTAGGTGGCAACGACCTGGGGAAGAGGACTTATTTGGAGATGCGGTGGGCCATGATACAGGATCTGGCAAGTTTGGCAGCAGCAGTGGACCAATTGTATATTGGTGTTCTCCTTGATGGTGCCAAGATTGAGTTGGCAAGGTGTGGCGGACGGTCGCGAAATTGAGGAGGCCACGCAGAAGGGGAATGGACCACTTGTATATTGGTGTTTCTTCTTGATGGTGCCAAGGTTGAGTTGGCAAGGTGTGGCGGACGGTCGCGAAATTGAGGAGGCCACGCAGAAGGGGAATGGACCACTTGTATATTGGTGTTCTCCTTGATGGTGCCAAGGTTGAGTTGGCAAGGTGTGACGGACGGTCGCGAAATTGAGGAGGCCAGGCAGAAGGTGAATGGGGCGGTGGCGAAGTGGGTTGTCCCACGGAGGCCAAGTGGTTTGCCACCCTAGGATTCAGTCAGAGACAAAGTCACCTTCTTCGGCCTGATGGTGTGCATCTATCCAATGAGGGGATGATGTTTTTTTTTTCCTGGAGGATCTGTTCCTAGGGTTGCTGGAGTTAGGGTGAGGTTATGGTGGCGGTGCGAAGACTCTGGGAAGGAGTCTTTCGCTGTTGGCCGAAAAGAACGGCAGTTGGTGGTTGTATGGTAAGCTGTAGTGATTTACAGTTTGATTTGGTTTAGGTGCACTCACCTCCATCGACTTATTGGCCGCTTGACCACCCGTCCGGGAAGGCAGCGGCAGGGCACCCAGGAGCGGTGGGTAGTCACTGTGGGGGTGGAGTTGTCACCTATTACCGGTTTTTGATAGTTGTAGTAAAATTAGGATGGTTTCGAATTTTTAGTATTTTACGGTTAATTTAGGTTAGTAGAGCCGTTCTTTTTGCTGCCACCATATGCCGGCTTTATCGGCATCTTAACAAAGTTTTCATTTACAGGTTTGCTATGGTTAGGGTCAAATAAATAGCTAGCAATTTTTCTGCCAAATTCAAGTCTCCGTGTCTTTATTTATTGGGTTTAGAGGTAACGAATGCTTTACTTGGAATGAACGGGTCCACCAAATGTCACTAGGATGTTTATGGAGTTGGTGCCTACAGCAGCAGCTCACCTAACAAGAGGGCCGCACTGGGCAGCCCTGAAAAAGCTTCTAAGGAGATTTATTCCCTGGGCTGTCAGCGCTGTATCTCAGGGTGACACTTCAGCGCTGCAGCTCCATCACCTCCCAAGCGGCATCGCATACTCCCGCGGCTCACTTTCCCAGGTACTTGCGGCGGAGATGCCCCAGCTTAGGTACGCAGTCACAGACGCTCTCCTGGTTCGCGTGGCTGCTACGGAGAGGAGGTAAGAGGGTTCGCCAGGTGGGACCCGCCATTAAATCGCGTTCAGTCCGCGAACTAAGGAGACGGGTTGCGGCGCTGGCATGGACACTGTCACAGAGTAGGGACCCCACTAGACCACTGGGACATATGAGTACAAGTCAGGTGTACCATTTAATAAGACTCACAGTACCCGCAGTGGAAGTCCAGCATAGGGGAGGTGGCGTTTGACCTGTAGCCCCTCCTCCGGCCCAGGGCGCCATCTCTGTGCAGATTTTCCCGCCATGGAGCTGCCTCACACTCTCCTTCACTCCCTGAGACGCTGGGCGCCATCTTCTGAGCATAGCTGCGGCTGGTCTCCGGGACTGCAGGGCAAGGTCTCCGTTGTAAAGCCGCCTGTATACAGCGCTGTGACTTTACAAACAATTGAGTATTCTACATGTCTTTATACAGACAGCGTCAGTTAAGAAAGAGTGTACCTGTTATAGAACGTATTGTATGATTATTCTAATATATACCTCCAGCCTAGGACCGCGCAGTGTGTGTGTGTGTGTGTGTGTGTGTGTGTGTGTGTGTGTGTATATATGTATGTGTATATATATATATATATATATGTGTGTGTGTGTTCTGGTCTAGTGCAGTCTTCTTGTTTTAATAATTTCTGCATTGCCTGTGACTGTGTGTGCCTGTATCTGCTGTGTGGTTTCACTTTCAGTGTTTCCCAGATATAACTGTCACTATATTCTGTACCCTAAGAGGCTAGGGGCATCTGGGTCCGCTAATACAGTACGTCACAGTATTTACCCAATACGCATATTCTACTGTGCACTCAGTCACATAATACCGGATTTATTTGCAGGTATTGTTCTTTGTCTGGATTTATCGTACTAAGGGGGTCATTCCGACCTGATCTCATGCTGACGTTTTTCGCAGTGTAGCGATCAGGTCACTACTGCGCATGCGTATGCACCACAATGCGCAGGCACGTCGTACGGGTACAAAGCGGATCATTGCTGTGCGATGGATTTAACGAAGAATCTATTCGCACAGCCGATCGCAAAGAGATTGACAGGAAGAAGGTGTTTATGGGTGTCAACTGACCGTTTTCTGGGAGTGTTTGGAAAACCACAGGTGTGGCCAAGCGTTTGCAGGGCGGGTGTCTGACGTCAGTTCTGGGACCGGACAGGCTGAAGTGATCGCAAGGGCTGAGTAAGTTCTGAGCTGCTCGGAAACTGCACAAACTATTTTTGTACCGCTCGGCTGCACATGCGATCGCACCCTTGCACAGCAAATATACACTCCCCAGTGGGCAGCGACTATGCGTTTGTACGGCTGCAAAAAGTACCTAGCGAGCGATCAACTCGGAATGACCCCCCCCCCAAGTCGCTCTGTTGTTGCATTCTTACATAATGTCTAACAGAAAGGGCAGTAAATTAGTGGAAGCTCCTGCATCATGCAGAGCATGCGCCAAGGATTTTCCAGAAGGGGAAGTTTTGTATGATGGTCTATGTACTATGTGTCATACACCTGCTAGTTAGTCCGCAGCTCCAGGGTCTACTCAGGAGCCACCCTAGGCTGCATTAACACACCTACTGGGTACTCTGGTAAAAAGCCTAACGCCCCCTATGGGACACCTGTGCCACTACAGCCACATATTGTCCCTATGGTTAATCCGCTTTGGGCGGAAAATTTATTTAACCAGCTGCAACAATTAAATCAGTCCTTTTTTAGACAGAAATCCACTCCAGGTCACTCCCGTGTCTCGGTCATCTAAGCGGGCTACTTCCTCCTCACAGTCCACATACCTCTCTGATGTTTCTTCTAAAGAAGAGAGGGAGCATACGGTCCTGTCAGACACTGAATCTGGTGTTACTGATGAAGATTCTCCCTTGCAGATTGATGTCCCTGCCATAGTGGTTGCTATTAAACAAATCCTACAAATCTCTGATGATGAGGATTCCACTACTGTGGCAAAGAAAACTGATATGTTTAAATGGCAGAAGGTGGTTAAAACTCTGTTACCCCATTCTCACCATTTAGAGGATATCAGACGGGAACCCTGGTCTACTCCAAGTAAGAAATTCCCTCTGCCTAAACGCGCCTTGGCTCGCTATCCTCTCCCTGTCACCACTGTCACCTCACTGAAGGAACCGACAGATAAGCGTGATAAGGGATAAGATAAGGGATACCTGAAATCTATTTACTCCCATACAGGAGCTGTGCATAGGCCCACTATTGCTGCCTCTTGGGCTGCAAAAGGACTTGAAGCATGGGTTCAGGCATTAGAGGAAGAGCTGTCCGATGATATTTCTGACAGTGCCAGACAATACCTGCCTCACATTACCACCGCCACCTATTACATTCAGGAGGCGTCCTCTGAGGTGGGTGTGTTGGCAGCCAAGGTGTCGATTACGTCTGTCCTGGCTCACCGTATTCTGTGGTTGAGGTCATGGAAAGTGGACTCCAAAAAGACCTTGGAGGTACTCCCCTTCACTGAGGACATTTTGTTTGGGGAAGACCTGAATAAAATTGTGTCTGAGTTAGCAGCTGCTAAGACTGCTTTTCTCCCAAATACTAATCCTTCTGCACAGAAGGCAAAAGGTACCACTTTTTGTTCCTTTCAGCCTCAAGGGAAAGCAAAAGGTCAGGCATACCCGTGACAATCTCCTGCTCCCAAAACCACAAAGCCCGAGACCAAACAATCCTGGGCAGCCCATCAGCCTGTTTCTTAACAAGACAAGTTTGCTGCATAAGATGGCGGGCCTGCCCCTGGGGGACCCCAGGGTGGGAGGCTGACTTCTACAGTTCACCCTGGTCTGGTTAAAGACCACTTCAGACGCATGGGTGCTGGAAGTTTTCTCTCATGGGTACACTGTCTCTTTCAAGAGACATCCCCCTCGCCAGTTTTGCACCAGGGTTGTACCTTCGACTCCATTAAAGGTGCAAGCTTTGCAAACAATTGTCAGTTCTCTCCTGAGTACAGGAGTGGTTGTGCCGGTACCTCAGTCCCAGAGAGGCAGAGGTTATTACTAGACCCTGTTTCTAGTCCCGGAACCGAATGGGTCATTTCAGCTTATACTTAACCTCAAATCCCTGAAAATGTTTGTGAGAGTGTCCAGGTTTCATATGGAAACACTGCGCTCAAATGTACTGGCTATGGAACCCGGAGACTATATGGTATCCCCGGATATACAGGATGCATACCTACATATACCTATTGCCATGTCTCACCAGCAGTTTCTGCGGTTTGCTATTGGCAACCTAAATTATCAATTCCAGGCTCTACCATTTGGACTGGCCACGGCTCCTCGGATCTTCACCAAGGTCATGGCCGTCATGACGGCCAACCTTCGTCGCCAGGTGATCAGAATCCTGCCGTATCTGGATGGCCTGCTGATTCTGGTAAATTCCCATGATGTCCTACTCAGTCATCTGGAACTGATGGTAACCTTCCTGCAAGCCCACGGGTGGCTTATTAAATGTAAGAAGTCCTCGCTGGTCCTAGCTCAGAGCATGGTGCACCTGGGCGCACTTCTGGACACACACAGTCAATGGTTATTTCTGTCTCCAGAAAAGGTCCTGAAGCTTCAGGACAGGACAAGATGCTTCCTTTCTCGGACAAGATGCTTCCTTTCTCGCACCAGAGTGTCGATACACTCGGCGATGCAAGTACTTGGCCTGATGGTGTCTGCATTCGACATGGTAGATGTGAGGAAATGAGAGGCCTGTGACAATTAATATAGCTATGCCTCATTTCCCATGTCAAATATGTACTTTTTATATCCCCATAGCATGTCCCTGCTCACCCCCAGATTGTGCTTAAATCAACCTTAATATTGTTAATATCTGCAATTGTGCTGTTATCTGTTACACTTTAGTTAAAGTATTCATGTTAGATCTGGTTTCCTATTGTTTACTAATACCACGGTGGACACTCAAAGGGTGAGTAATTGTCCCTTTTTGTTTACTCCCTATTGTCCAACAGTGAGCTGACCAGACAGGGTGGCTCACTAACAGTTGTAATCACCTTGATTAGAATATGTATTGTATTCCAATGCTGTAAGATCCTAAGACAAATAAATCAAACACACCCCTGCAATATGAAGCTTCTGGGGGTATAAGTGAGCTACCCAGAGAGCTGAGGGAGATTCTCTGCTCCTTGACTAATAAGTAATGTTCTGTCAGGAGTTTGTGGTGGAAATTGTCACTGTCAATTTCATTCCCGCCCACTACAGAGGTTAATCCTTTCCAAATGGGGGGCCAACCTCATCGGATCAGATCTCAGATGATCACTTTAACCCCGGAGGTTCGTCTGTCGCTGACCTGGTGGCTACAGGACCAGTGATTAAGCAGGTTCCGTCCTTTGTGGATCCCCGACTGGGTCCTGCTAACAGATGCCAGTCTGAGGGGATGGGGGCCGGTGTTGGAGCAACACTCGTTTCAGGGTCGCTGGACCAAGGAGGAATCACTCCTCCCAATAAACATTATGGAGTTGAGGGTGGTGTTCAATGCATTATCTCTCGCCCTGCCTCTGGTACAGAACAGGCCTGTTCAAATGCGGTCAGACAACGCCACCACAGTGGCATATATAAACCATCAAGGCGGCACTGTAAGCCGCATGGCAATGATGGAAATGTCAACTATTCTTTGTTGGGCAGAACGCCATCTGCCAGCCATATCAGCAATGTTCATTCCGGGCATCCTAAACTGGGAAGCGCACTTCCTCAGTCACCAGGACATGCACGCCGGAGAGTGGAGTCTTCATCTGGAAGTCTTTCAACTTCTAGTGGACAAAAGGGGCCTACTGGACGTAGACCTCATGGTGTCTCGACACAATCACAAGGTTACGGTTTTTGGATGAAGAACCAAGGATCCTCCCGCAGCATTCGCGGTTCCATGGAACTTTTGGCTGCCCTATGTGTTCCCTCCAGTGCCACTCCTGCCCAGGGCACTATGGAAGTTCAAACAAGAAGGAGGAATACTACTTCTAGTCACTCCAGTGTGGCCTCGAAGGCGTTGGTTCTCAGACCTGCAGGGTCTATCGACAGAGAATCTCCTTCTACTTCCTCAGCACATGGACCTTCTCGTACAGGGTCCTTGTCCCTATCCAGACCTGGCCAGACTGGTTTTGACAGTGTGGCTCTTGAAGTATCACTCCTGAGGGCCAAGGGATTTTCCGAGGCGGTTATCCAGACTATGTTGACAGCCCGCAAACCAGCATCTGCCTGGATTTATTACAGGGTCTGGAATTTTTACTTCACCTGGCGTGCTGATAAGAATTATGATACATATCAATTCAGAAAGTCCAGATTGCTGGCTTTTCTGCAATGAGGCCTTGACCTAGGTCTTCATCTGGCCGCCCTCAAGGTTCATATATCTGCCTTGTCTGTATGGTTTCATAGAAAAATTGCATCTATACCTGATGTTCATACTTTCACTCAGGGTGTTCTTCGAATTCAGCCTCCCTTTGTCCCACTTGTGGCTCCATGGGATCTGTCTGTGGTACTGAAAGGCCTGCAAGTGTCTCTATTTAAACCTCTTGAGTCGGTGGACCTGAAATGGCTCACAGCCAAGGTCATGTTCTTGATGGCTATTGCCTCCTGCAAGAAGGGTGTCAGACTTAGGCACTTTGGGGATAATTCAGAGTTGATCGCAGCAGCAAATTTGTTAGCAGTTGGGCAAAACCATGTGCACTGCAGGGGGGGCAGATATAAAATTTGCAGAGAGGTAGATTTGGGTGGGTTATATTGTTTCTGTGCAGGGTACATACTGGCTGCTTTATTTTGACACTGCAATTTAGATTTCAGTTTGAACACACCACACCCAAATGTAACTCTCTCTGCACGTTATATCTGCCCCTCCTGCAGTGCACATGGGTCCTCATTCAGACTTGGTCACAAGCAGGCGGTTTTTGCACTGCTGTGACCAGGTAATTGCTGCCTACAGGTGGAGGAGGTAATCGGTGTGCAGGGGTGCGAACGTATGTGCAGAGAGCTGCACAAACAAAAGTTTGTGCAGCCTCTGCACGTCCCAGGACTTACTGAACTGCTGCAACGATCCGGACCGATGCTGATATCAGAAACCCTCCTTCCGAACGGCTGGGCATGCCTGCGTTCTCCCGGACACTCCTTAAAAATGGTCAGTTGCCACCCACAAATGGCCTCTTCCTGTTAATCTTCTTGCGATCGCTTTCTTCGTAAAATTCGTTGCTGTCCGGCGATCCCCATCACCAGCGGCCCACGCGCCTGCGCATTGCGGTGCATATGCATGTGCAGTTCAGACCCGATTGCGCCGCTGCAAAAAAAGCTAGCGTGCGATCGGGTCTGAATGAGGCCCGTGGTTTTGCCCATCTGCTAACAAAGTTGCTGCTACGATCAGGTCTGAATTAGGCCCTTTGGCCTGTCATCCACCCTTTCTGATATTTCACTGTGAGCGGGCAGTTCTTAGAACTCAACCGGGTTATTTATCTAAGGTGGTGTCATCTTTTCACCTTAACCAAGATTGTGGTTCTGGCCTTTCTCTCTTCAGATTTGTCCTCCAAAGAGCGGTCTTTGGATGTGATAAGGGCTCTCCGTATATATGTGGAGAGGACTGCCTCTATTAGGAGGTCAGATACCCTTTTTGTCTTGTTTGGTTTCCACAAACGTGGCTTGCCTGCAAATAAGCAAACCTTGGCCAGATGGATTAGAATGGTGATTGCACAAGCTTATGCGCAGGCTGGTCTCCCAGCTCCTGCTGCTATTAAAGCCCATTCTACTTGGTCTGTTGGACCATTTTGGGCGGCCCGCCGTGTCGCATCCGCAGAACAGTTTTGCAAGGTGGCTATGTGGTCCTCAGTGAACACGTTTATTAGGTTCTATGCCTTTGATACTTCCGCCTCCCAGGATACTTCCTTTTGGACGCCGGGTTCTTATACCCGCTAAGGCGCGTCCCCTGCCATGAGGAACTGCTTTAGGACATCCCCGATGTTTTCCTGTGGAAACCAATGTATCCTACTGCAGAAAAGGAGTATTATGGTAGACTTACCATGGTTAACACTCTTTCTGCAAGGTACATTGGTTCCACAGGGCGCCCACCCTGACGCACTTAGCTTCTATGGGTTTGTATGGCATTAGCCTCTGGTACCTTCTCCTGTCGTGAGAATGTGGTTCTATGTGACTAACATCTGCCTTCTCTCTTGCCTGCTTCTGTATTAGACTGGTTAACGAAACTGAGCTCTCAGTGCCCGGAGGCGGGGTTATAGAGGAGGCCCCAATGCATCCTGTGACAGCGTAAAGCTTTAGCCTGTTGGTGCCTCTGGATCAAGATTCACTCTACACCCCCGATGTTTTCCTGTGGAACCAATTTACCTCACAGAAAGAGTGTTAACCATGGTAAGTCTACCATAACACTTCTTTTATCTCATTGCAAATAAAATCTTTGTGGAGAACTTTAAATACATGTTCTTCACCTAATTGACTCCTAAAAAAAAAAACTAAAACATTTTAGGAACAGGTTTCAGGAAAAAAATGTCAGTTAAGTGGTTAAAGGGATAATATGGTAATCTTATTATTAGTCAATAATTAGATCCAGGAGGGAGAATGTTTCAAGGTGGATTTGGAGTTTGGGGGTAGATCTTTGGCTTTAGCTATACATCTTGCTTTACTAATACAAGCTGTGGTTTGGCTATAAATATATTGAGAGGATACCCATATCCCATTCTGACACTGTGACACACGTATCAAGACAGTGGATTCAACAATTGCTCTGTCAGGTTTCTATACTAACGAGCACAGATTGCCGGAATGTGACTGCTAGATACTGTAGGACTGTTTTATTTCTAGCATTGCAGGGATCCTTTTATAAAACATGGAGTCAGACTGGTTAGTAAGAGTTCTCCTGGGTGTGGTATGGAAGGTAGATAGTAACTAGGTCGACCACTATTGGTCGACAGGTCAAAAGGCCAACATGAGTTTTTATGGTTTTTTTGGTGTTGTTTTCTTCGCAGAGTGACCGGGAACCCCAATTAGTGCACCGTGTCCCCTAGCATGGCTCGCTTCGCTCGCCATGCTTTGGGCATGGTGCCTCGCTTCGCTCGGCACAGATTACCATTCCAATCGTAGTCCATGTGGATCATTAAGTATGAAAAGGTTCAAAAAAAGGAAAAAAATTGTGAAAAACTCATGTCGACCTTTTGACCTGTCGACCTAGAACATGTCAACCTAGAGACCCTGTCAACCTAGTTACTGTCGACCAATAGTGGTCGACCTAGATAGTGTCGACCTACTCACTGTTGACCTAGAGACCGGATCCCGTTCTCCTACCACAACTTGTACATAGCCCTACACCACTGTGGCATTGGGGGTGGAATATTCTAGGACAAGGAATTGGAATACATAATTGTATTGTTTGTGTATTATGATCCTATAAAGAGGAAATGAGGTCCACCTGATGTATTTCATGGAGCTGAATTTCCATTGTATAAAAAGTCCTAGACCCAAACTTCCCACTACGGTGCATGACTTTTCTGGTACACTTATACCCCTTTTACACTGCCACTAAAAACGCGGGTTATTGCCGGGATAACCCAGGAGTAGTGGCTCTGTGTAAAAGGGTTAACCTGAGTCCAGTTACCTGGGAATCCAACCTGGTTATCTCCCAGGGTTGGTCCCGGGAAGGATCCGGGTCTCGGTGCAGTGTAAACGGCTTAGCTGGGTTGATGCGACCCGGGACCCGTTCAATGAATAGAGATGAGGCAGCGCTTGGAGATCTTTTCATCTCATCACCAGCATACTTGGTACACACTAATCATGACAGACGTCAGCACTGTACTAATGTTTATCTTGCCTTGAAAAAGATTCTAGTGTGAATCGAAATGTTGGCTATATAAGACCCAGAATGCAATAAAGCATAAGAATATTTATTCATTTGAAAAGTGAAGAGTGCCTTTTTTCCTACATACATGCAGGATACAGTATTAATCTATCCATGTATATATTTATAAAACACTTGAAAAAATGGATTTGGATACAAATCCTCTTTATACCATGTTCATACACTCAACCCGAGAGCTCACCGCCATTCAGCCACAATACTCCTCATTGAAAAAATACATTTCAATATAGTGCCACACTCAAGACTCAGACCCACAACCTGCTGCATCCCAGCCATAGACCCCACCCACTGAGCCACTTGATCCACATAGAAACTACTGTACTCCATAAAAAAATAACCAGCACCATGAAGCATCAAGCAGATCCATGCAGTATACAGACACACATCCAATCCCTTGCAGCCACACACTACATAGATCTGCCCAGCCACAACGCTGATCACTCCTTCACAAAGTACAAGGTAACCTTCAAATAGTTAAAACTCTCCAGCTTGGAATTCTCTATCTTTCTATGTAAGGGCAGATAGCTCAATGAATAGAGTGTCCGACTGCAATGTCATAGGCAATGGGTATGAATCCCGGGCACATCAGCATCCCGAAATGTAATAAAGGACAGTGCAACTGAACAACAAAGTGCTCTCAAGTTAAGTTCATGAATGCTGTATAGGTATTAGTGACAGAAGGGGTGGGGGTAGGAGACGGCGGTGGTCAGGAGATGCTGGGCTTCAAAAAGGGGGGAAGCTGCAAGTGAAAGTAATTAAAACCGATAATTGACAAGTGCTGCCAACAGCGCCCCCTATCATGCAGCGTTATGTGCTGTGTCCCCTCCGCACACACCTAGTTATGGCCCTGATTAAACTGGTCAGGTTCTTGGGGTTTTGATGTTTGTTTGTTTTTTCATTTAGAAAAAAAAACATTAACATAACTTAAAACTAATATAGTTATTTAAAAAAAACAACAACAACAACAACACTACAACCTAATGTGTCTAAATGATTCCTCTGTTCCCCAGTGACCAGCAGAATGATCATGTGTCTTCCTGCTCCGCATTCACTCATAGGGGGACTAAGCCTTCAACTACCAACCAAACAGCTCCCAACTGCCATTTATCAAATGCAGCCTGTAACATGGCATTAGGAGATGACTGGCTAGTGCTTTATCTCTCTCCACTTTATCAGTCTTCAGTTCTTAGTACATCTCCCATATAATCCAAAACATGTTCTCCGTTATTAACATTATTTGACAGTTAGTTACATCCTTTGTTTGGAGCTTCTTATTTACTAAGGGACTGATTAGAGGCAGTATCCTATTAGCTGCAGTAACTTGCTGTGGCTGATTACCTCACCCGGGGCTATCCAATTTAGCCCTGATGCCGGCACTTACTGGGAATTATGATTTGTCTGCCTTAAGGGCCCTACACATTTAAAGATCTGCCGCCGAGCTGCCCGGCAGCGGATACGGGGCAGTGATGGGGGGAGTGAAGTTACTTCACTCCCCCCGTCACACGGCTCCATAGAACTGCAGGCAAATATGGACGAGATCGTCCATATTGGCCTGCATACACAGCCGACGGGGCACCAGCAATGAACGAGCGCGGGGCCGCGCATCGTTCATCGCTGGTGCCTCCACACTGCACGATATGAATGTTATCTCGTTCATTAATGAACAAGATCGTTCATATCTTGCAGTCAAATCACCCAGTGTGTAGGGCCTATTAGGCGAAACCAAATCAACCATAAGAAGCTTTTTTTCTCACGATCATGGCCGTGACAACAAATAGGTCTGTGACTTTTCACAGATACTATGTGTTTTTCGCCCCCCAAAAATACAACATATTTGGAAGAAAAAATGGGGGCTAATTGGATAGCCCGAAAAAAAGATTGATAATAAAAAGAAAAAAAATTATGAAAACCCCAGTTTTTTTGCCGCTAATTGGATACAGCCAAAAGTTAGAAATAATGTAAGTAACTGTACACCTTTTTAAAACCATGGCCCTCATTCCGAGTTAATCGCTCGCAAGGCGAATTTAGCAGAGTTGCTCACGCTAAGCCTCCGCCTACTGGGAGTGTATCTTAGCTTCTTAAAATTGAGAACGAATTATTCGCAATTTTGCGATTAGCACACGTCTTAGCAGTTTCAGAGTAGCTTCATACTTACTCGGCATCTGCGATCAGTTCTGTGCTTGTCGTTCCTGGTTTGACGTCACGAACACACCCAGCGTTCGCCCAGACACTCCTCCGTTTCTCCAGCCACTCCTGCGTTTTTTCCGGAAACGGCAGCGTTTTCATCCACACGCCCATAAAACGCCGTGTTTCCGCCCAGTAACACCCATTTCCTGTCAATCACACTACGATCGCCGGAGCGAAGAAAAAGCCGTGAGTAAAAATACTATCTTCATAGCAAATTTACTTGGCGCAGTCGCAGTGCGAACATTGCGCATGCGTACTAAGCAGAAAAACGCTGCGATGCGAAGAAATTTGCCGAGCGAACAACTCGGAATGAGGGCCCATGTTGCACTGCAGCTGGGGCAGAGGTAACCTGCAGATAGATTTAGATTTGAGCGAGGCGTGTTCAAGCTGAAAACTAATTAGTCCACACACACACACACACACACACACACACACACACACACACACACACACACACACACACACACACACACACACATACTACTACTACTACTACTACTACTCTGATTCCCAATCTCAGAGAAAAATAAGAGGCGCCCACTTCAGCAGAAACCTGTTAATATAGGTACAGGGTAGTGGAATTTAAGTATTCAAAAAAATAAAAATTATTTATTCCTTCAAACTGATAATCATATTGAGGTGCTGCAAATGTAACCTTATTTGTCAAGCAGCATTTAATTGAATTTAGAAAATCCTGCTGATATTGTGGCTATGAATAAACAAATAACATGCAAAGTTTTAGTATAGGAACAATAGTAATGAATATTAGTTTAATAAGAGGTACTGAGAGATTCTTGGTTTTACATCTAACATATAACATGGAACAGATTTAACCAGAGTTTTAAATGTATACAGTGCTATACAGTAAACATGCAAATAAGAGCACAACACTCAAATAAGCTATGATCTCATGTAATAGGCAAAAAGATGTATAACACAAGGGTCTAGTATTGTATGCTGGTGGCCGGGCTGCAGGCGATCAGCATACCGGCGCCGGAATCCTGACCGCCGGCATACCGACAACTGGGTGAGCGCAAATGAACCCCTTGCGGGCACGCTGCGCTCGCCACGCTGCAGGCACGGTGGCGCGCCACTCTATCTATTCTCCCTCCAGGGTAGTCGTGGACCCCCAAGAGGGAGAAAAGATGTCGGTATGCCGGCGGTCGGGATTACGGCGCCAGTATGCTGGTCACCGGGAGCCCGGCCGCCAGCAACCAGAAGACCACCCATAATACAATGTATATACATACTGTAGAGACCCTAGCTGTATATACACACACTGCATACTGGGGCAGATGTATAAAGGCTGGAGAAGGGATAAAGCAGTGATAAGTAGAATGTGATAATGCACCAGCCAATCATTACGGGTTTGATAAAATGGCAGTTAGGAGCTGATTGGCTGGTGCGTTATCACCTTGCTCTTATCGCTGCTTTATCACTTCTTTATCCCTTCTCCAGGCTTAATACATCTGCCCAACAGTCTGGAAACACCTGTCACCAAGAAGTTGGTGACAGGGGAAAGAGACGGAAGACACAACCCCCAAAGTGTAATCTACAGTACATTGCAATAAGAAAAGAGACAGTCTTGATTCACTGCGTGACAACCCTGAGAGATATTTGATCTTGAGAAAAACCAGGGAGACAGCCTCTTCTATAACAAACAGATGAAAATTATTTTAATGAAATAATATTATCCAAAAATCTTTTAACAGAGAGTGAGGGTTAAAAAAAAATGGGATCACGATCATTCCCAGAAAGAGACACATGATATACAAATGTACAGAGGGGAGTATACTTGGTATAAAAAGTCTTCTTATTAACCTAACACATAATAGAAGAGATAAAAAAGCTTAACATGTCAAAGAAAGAAAGAAAAGATCCTTGTAAACAGAGAAGGACGAGATCGCTGAATATACAGAGACAAGTAGACTGTCTGAGACACCAAGCCAGGGACAGGCAGTGCTCATTTAGCTGTGAGTGATATAGAGCTCCCCTCAGTCTCTGTCCTTGATTCTGTCCTTTCTCTCATGCCTCTCTTCACACTCTTGATACCTGTCTCTTTTCTCCTCCCCACTGACTCTTTTCCTCCCTCTTCCATTTTTTACATACCTTCAGTCCATTCTCTCTCCTGTCCCCCCCATCACTGTATCCCACACATATCACTCCTTCTCTCATCCTTATTCCCCCTCCTCTCTCACCCTGTCCCACCTCCTCCCTCTCCCTGTCCTTTCATTCTTTGCATTTTTCAGGTCTCTCCCTTTCTTGTTGCTCAGTTCTTTCTCCTTCCCCCGTTATACTTTCTCAGTTATCTTTTTTTTCTATAGTTGTGTGTTTAGCTCTTTCTAATTTCCCTGTCCTTGTATTTAGATGTCTTCTTTGCTCCTTTCTCCTTACAGTTGCCTCTGCATTCTCCGCTCTGTGTTACGTTCTGCTGGCTTCATCCTGTGCATCTCGTGTCTCAGGGCAGGTGAGGGATTAACATTACCTGGCTTTTACTGAAAATTAAACTCTTTCTGTTTTTACTCTTTTATATTGTATCTTTTTTTTATTTCCTATTCTTTATTTCTGCTGTCCTCTTTTCTATGGGACGCACTGGCAGCAGGTGGCTCAGAAGCAGGAAACAGTTAAAGCAACAGTGCATCTTGTGCATTAAGCCTGGTGAAGACAAACTATTGAATTTACAAATCATTCTCTGCTCCCAGGAATTCCAGGGAGCCATATGCCACATTTCTGCTATGCCCACTGCATTATGCCACGCTCCCAAGTTCATGGCATTTTGCCACATTCCTGCAGAATCAACATCATTTTTAGAACCAGCTCCAGTGAAGTCAGTGTAATTAGAATGTGTTTCTGAGGCACTCCACAGTAGCTTCCAGCTTTGTGCCACCTTGCAGATCGGCTGACATTGTGCCATGGTCCTTTGGAACTCTTCTGTGGCTAAAAAGTGGATGCATTGCTTTTGTGACCAGCTCGTAGAAAATAGCTGTTGCTGAAACACTCTTGCTGTGCTCTAAGCTGTGTTGGTTGTTTTTAATGACAGAAGCGATTCTATACATGAGTTCCATGTGTAGTGTCATAGATTGTGCTGCCAGAGCAGGCCTGTATTCATTTTGGGTCACACAGAAAGGTCCAGTTTCTTGCTACTATGATTTTTCCTTCCAGTGGATGGCTACAGTCCCGTCAGTCACTGAGTTAGTTCTGGTTGTAGCAGAATATTTCAGATCAGGTATAGTTTGGTATATTTTGGCACTTCAGTGCAGATCAGAAGCTAACTTCTTTTAAAGGTGCAGCTGTCTTCCAGGCTCCTCAGGCAGATTTAGCTGTGGACCAGGTATCTGGTATGTGCAGTTCAGGTTTTGGCTTAGTTCTGCTCTGTTTGATATCTGGTTCTGGTTATGTGGTATGATCTCAGTATGACGTGTGCTGCTCAGTCAGGAGTCACAGGATCGGCTGCCACATCCACCCATGAATAATTCATAGGATAACTAAAAATACATCATAGTTGAATTGTGTGTCCCATTGTCCTCCCTCGTCCTGTTTTACGCCATGCTCCCTCCCTCATCACACAGGCTACTTACAACCTTCTCTAATGTTCAAACCTATCTCGAACATCTTCTCCCAGATGATGCTGTCACATCGTTTGTAATATTGCTATTTGCTCACTTTTTTATCATCATGACCAGGACACAACTTATTATACTCTCAAAAACTGCACAACCTATTTGTTATTCTATCTCATCGCGCATTCTTTCACGTATACTGTAGTATAATCATCTGCTCCAAAATGTTCTCCTTTTAGGTTTTAAAATCTTTAACACATACCTGGTCACACATGGCAATCATCTAGCAAACACTTGTCTTTTGCACGTTTTGTTTCACTATTGCTAATGCAAGGTTAATAATAACAACAACAGTATGTATGAGGAAATGTTATATTGTAGCAGGATGTTATGTGGCTGTCGGTGGAAATGTTTAATCATCTTGTTTCATCTGCAGGCTCCATTTCTGCCATGTCCCTGGCTCAGTCCCTGGGATGGCTTCTTCTTGGTGCAATGGGTTGTGGGGCCGTGGTAATGGAAACTCTGTTGCCCAGAGCTGGAGGACCTGTTGTGAATGTGGCTTTGGTATTTGGAGGGTCATATCCACAAACGGAACTGGTGGGACCCCTGATTCCAAAAGAATCCTTGGCTCTTCCTCTTGATATTAACACAGTTACTGTACTTGTTAATGACAGCAGCCCGGGACCACTCCTGCGTCAGTTGTGTTTGGCATTGAAAGGGGCACATGCAGTTGTGTTTCAGGACAATATTGGAACGGAGGCCGTGGCCCAAATTCTGGACTTCATCTCCTCACAGACACTTGTTCCAATCATCAGTATTAGTGGAGGCTCTGCGGTGGTCTTGAATCCAAAGGTAAGATTAGTTAATGGAAGAACATCCTGCAGTTGTTCGTTAAAGTGAATTTGTAGATATTATAAAAATGTATTTGACTAGCCAAGGGTCTGGGACTCAGGGTCGACAACAAAAAGGTCGACACACCTTAGGTCGACACCAAATGGTCGACACACCTTAGGTCGACATGGACAAAAGGTCGACAGGAACAAGGTCGACATGGAAAAAGGTCGACATGAGTTTTTTGTTTTTTTGGTGTCGTTTTCTTCGTAGAGTGACCGGGAACCCCAATTAGTGCACCGCGTCCCCTCGCATGGTGCCTTCGCTCCGCTCCGCTTCGCTCAGCACAGATTACCGTTCCAATCGTAGTCCACGTGGATCGTTAAGTATGAAAAGGTTCCAAAAAAGAAAAAAAACATAAAAAACTCATGTCGACCTTTTTCCATGTTGACCTTGTTCATGTCGACCTTTTGTCCATGTCGACCTTTTGTCCATGTCGACCTAAGGTGTGTCGACCAATTGGTGTCGACCTAAGGTGTGTCAACCTTTTTGTTGTCGACCTGGAGTCCGGATACCCTAGCCAAAGCCAGGTGCGGATTTAAGGGTGATGGTGCCACTAGGCACAACAGTAAGGACACGCCCCTCATTGCCTAATTTTATTATTTTCATTGATTGGTTATAAGGCCCTCGTTGCATGATAGCTGATTTAATAGAATAAAAAAGCCACTATTACTTTTTTGTGTGTGTGTATACTGTATTTACTAAGCAGAACAGCTTACCGGGCAGTATGTGCATGTCCTACCAATTTACACTCCATTCAAGATGGCATATGGTACAGTACAGTGGAAATATTTTGCAGTTGCTGGTACATTTCAGGCTGACAGTACCAACACAAGCATCCAAGTGCCACCCCCAAACAAATGGAGCCCATAGGCACGTGCCTCACGGGAAATTCACCACTGGCCAAAGCTTCAGTAAAAACTGCAATTTTCTCCAGAGAATGACACACAGCACGTATTCCTGGTTACTAAGGAGTTAACGCCAGAGTGATGCATCCTTAACGAATTTATAGATTGTTACCACCATTCCCATAGACCTTTGCCAATTGGTAAAAAGTTTGACTTTTTGCTGCAAAGTAACACAGTCTAACATGAATGAGGCTTCACTGGAATCCTTGACTGATCACATTGCTATGTGCATACACTGGTGATACTTGCACATGTGCATAACCTAACCAAAGAAGTGAATTATCGGCAACATGCCAATAAGAGTTTTTTCTGGAGCTTTCAGAGTAGCAAAGGGGTGGAAATATATATATCTGCAATATGCAGTGATACACACACTAATACTGACAGCTACCCACTAACAATGATAAATAGACACTATAGTGTATCATACTTATGTACTTGATTTGTGAACCGTGATACCTTCTTCTGTGCTACGAATAGTTTCAGACTCCTTAGCATTTTTTTGTTGAGATACAAATTAGTTTAGCCTAGAATTAATTGTGACATGACAAAGTATATAAACCTGATAGAAACCAAGCACACACATATATATATATATATATATATATATATATATACTACAAAGTTAGAATGCTTCCAAAAATAGAAGTGTTAATAATTTATTTTGATCAATTAACAAAATGCAATGTGAATGAACAGTAGAGAATTTTAAATCAAATCAATATTTGGTGTGATCACCGTTGGCCTTCAAATCAGCATCTATTCTTCTAGGTACACTTGCATACAGTTTTTGAAGAAACTCAGCAGGGAGGTTGTTCCAAACATCTTGGAGAATTAACCACATATCTTCTGTGGATGTAGGCTTGCTAAAATCTTTCTGTCTCTTCATGTAATCCTAGACCGACTCGATGATGTTGAGATCAGGGCTCTGTGGGGGCCATATCATCACTTCCAGGACTCCTTGTCCTTCTTTACGCTGAAGATAGTTCTTAATGACATTGGCTGTATGTTTGGGATTGTTGTTCTGCTGCAGAATAAATTTGGAGCGAATCAGACACCTCCCTGATGGTATTGCATGATGGATAAGTACCTAGAAGTACTAGAAGAATTGGTGCTAGCTATACTAGAGGATGGAACAAAGCCGGCCCTAGGCATAGGCAAACTAGGCAAATGCCTAGGGCATCTGGAATGCCTAGGGGCACAAGCAGCTTCTGCTGATTAAAAGGATATGCGGCATGCCTAGATTCTGTGTGTGACTGCGGCTGTATCTGCATACGAAATGCTACGTCACAGTGTATTACTGAAAATCACTGTAACGTAGCAAAAAAAGGCACCCAACATTAGCAGAGCTGCCAGCTGACGCACGCCAGGCATCTCCTGCTGCATGGCATGTTGAGGCAAGATGTACGAGGACACATCTGTATCCAAGCAGAAGCAGAGGTCACAGTGTTAGTGGCCATGTGAGTGCTGTGTGCAGGTGGGTTGGTTGTGCAGTAGTGTTCGGCATATGTGTAAGGAGCATTATGTGTGTCATGTGTATAAATGCATTAATAATGTGCTTATATGTGTAAGGGGCACTGTGTGTGTCATTATGTTTGTAAGTGCACTAATAATGTGCAGCATATGTGTAAGGGACATTATGTTTATAAGAACATTAATAATGTGTGTCATATGTGTAAGGGGCATTACTCTGTGGTATTCTGTGTATAAATGCATTACTAATGTGTGGCATTATGTTTATAAGGTGCTCTACTGTGTGGCGTAACATATAGAAAGGGCACTACTGTGTGGTCTAATGTGAATAAAAAGCAATATGGTGTGGTGTAATGTTAATAAGGGGCACTACTGTGAGGAGTAATGTGTATATAAGGGAAAGTGGTACTACTGTGTGATGTAACGTGAATAAGGGACACTATCGCATGAGATAATGTGAATAAAGTTGCACTAATGTGGGCCCCTTCCCAGCAAGAACACGCCCCTTTGTGGGCTGTACACTAAGGGGGTTGTTCCGAGTTGTTCGCTCGTTGACGATTTTCGCAACGGAGCGATTAAGGCAAAAATGCGCATGCGCATGGTTCGCAGTGCGCATACGGTTAGTATTTTAACACAAAACTTAGTAGATTTACTCACGTCCGAACGAAGAATTTTCATTGTTGAAGTGATCGGAGTGTGATTGACAGGAAGTGGGTGTTTCTGGGCGGAAACTGGACGTTTTCTGGGAGTGTGCGGAAAAACGCAGGCGTGTCAGGGAAAAACGCGGGAGTGTCTGGGAAAACGGGGGAGTGGCTGGCCGAACGCTGGGCGTGTGTGTGACGTCAAACCAGGAACGAAACTGACTGAACTGATCGCTATTTGTGAGTAAGTCTCGAGCTACTCAGAAACTGCTAAGAAATTTCTTTTCGCAATTCTGCTTTCTGCTAAGCTAAGATACACTCCCAGAGGGCGGCGGCTTAGCGTGTGCAATGCTGCTAAAAGCAGCTAGCGAGCGAACAACTCGGAATCACCCACCAAATGTGCACACTGTTCCTATTTAAAATATAGGGCGTAGGAGCTCCGAAATGAGGACTGCAATGGGTGAGGGGTGATGATGCTGGGAAAGCGGTGCAGGGTCTGAGGCAGAACTAGCAGCGGTGCTAGGGGGCACCAGCCAAAATCTTGCCTAGGGCATCATATTTGTTAGGGCCAGCTCTGGGGTGGAATACCTTTTGTAGGTCGTTCATTCTCTACCATGTTTAATATTTGTTAATGTTTGAATTTTGGATTTCTAGTCCTGAAGCTGTAAAGAGTATCATTTTTATCATCCTTATTTTTATGTCCCCCATGTAGTTGTATCTCTACTTTGCCCCCTTTATGTTTGACATATTGCACTATGGGGGTCATTCCGAGTTGTTAGCTCATTGCCGATTTTCGCTATGCTGCGATTTGTTGCTAATTGCGCATGCGCAAGCCACGCAGGGCACATACGCTTAGTTATTTAACGAAAAACTTAGCAGATTTGCTGTGGATTCTGCAGCACTTTTCAGTCGCTCTGCTGATCGGTGAATGATTGACAGGAAAGGGGCGTTTCTGGGTGGTTTCCGGAAGTGTGCTAAAAAAACGCAGGCGTGTCAGGGAAAAACGCGGGAGTGTCTGGAGAAACGGAGGAGTGGCTGGCCGAACGCAGGGTGTGTTTGTGACGTCAAACCAGGAACTAAACGGACTGAGCTGATCGCAATCTATGAGTAGGTCTGGAGCTACTCAGAAACTGCAAATAATTATTTAGTAGCAGTTCTGCTAATCTTTCGTTCGCTATTCTGCTAAGCTAAGATACATTTCCAGAGGGCGGCGGCCTAGCGTGTGCAATGCTGCTAAAATATGCTAGCGAGCGAACAACTCGGAATGAGGGCCTATGTTTGTTGTACATGTGTCTTTATTGAGTCAATAAAAATTATTGTTTAAGAACTGATGCTGTTTTGAAGCAAAGGGTAGTTAATGCCAAATATTTATTTGATTTAGATTTCTGTTCATTCACCTTGCATTTTGTTAATTGATTAAAATAAACTATTAGCACTACTATTTTTGAAAGCATTCTTTCTTTGCAGCATTTTTTACATGCCTGCCTATAACTTTTGCACAGTACTGTGTTATATATAAATCTTGGGGAGGGCACAGATAAATCCATCCATAACCACTCTCTGTGCCCTGCTGATCACTGCAAGGCAGTGGTTATAGATTGATCTGTCTGCTGGTGGCTGGTACAATAAAGTTTTTTTTTATTTTTTAAGAGATTTAATAAATCAGCACGTGTGATGTCATGACTGAAGATGGAGGGATGTAAGAGCTGGAGCGATAGAAGGGGGGTGGCTGGAGCTGGAGAGACACTGCGGTGCTGGAAAGACAGAAGACAGTTGGCTGGAGTGACAGAAGGAGCAGACTGGAGAGACACCAGGGGGGGGGGGGGGGGGTGCTGGAGAGACTAAATGGGGCTGGGGTGTCAGAAGGGGTGGGCTGGATAGACACTGGGGGGGGGGGGGGTTGTAGAGACTGAAGAGGGCTGGCTGCAGCTGGAGAGACACTGGGAAGCTTTAGAAACACTATGGGGCTGGAGTGACAGTAGTGGGTGGGGCTGGAGTCGAAGGGGTCTGTCTGCAGCTGTACAGGCAGAAGGGGTCGAGCTGGAGAGACACTGGGATCTGGAGTGACACTGCGGGGCAGGAGCTGCAGAAATTTGGGGGATTGAGGCTATGGGTGTCGTGGACACCCACGAGTGGGGATAGCCCATGCTAGCCGGGATTCCAGCTGTCCGCATTGTCAGTGGTCGGGATTCCTGGCCGCCGAGATCCTAACTGCCGGCAATTTAACCGCATCCCGTTTTAAATAACTCCTGACAGAAAGAAGACCTTGGGGTAAATTAAATTTAATAAAGTTTGCTGTCATTTTCTAAAAGGCAATAGAGAAATGATCCAGGGGCAAACGCAGCATCTTGTCAGCAGGGCTTCTGTGTGTATGTGTGAACATGTGTGAGTGTGTGTGTGTATGTATGTATGTATGTATGTATGTATATGTGTGTGTATATATATATATATATATATATATATATATATATATATATATATATAATATACAGTATAGCAGAAAAGTGAAGGCGGCTCTCAGCAGACGATTTCCAGATATTTAAAAGTCCTTTATTGATCCGAGAACTACTGGTCCTCGAAAGTACTCGGATCAATAAAGGACTTTTAAATATCTGGAAATCGTCTGCTGAGAGCCACCTTCACTTTTCTGCTGTTATGAGTACCTGCTGGGGCTCTAGGAAGGCACCGCAGCAAGTTATATCTGAGAAGTGACTGGAGTGCCGAGTTAATACATACACCACTATATTATATATATATATATATATATATATATACGCAAATGATGGTCGGCACTCCGTTTTAGTAATGGCGTGCCTAGGTGCCCTCCCTGGTGCATACTAGGGATGAGCGGGTTCGGTTCGTTGAGATCCGAACCCCCCCGAACTTCACCTATTTTACACGGGACCAAGGCAGCCTCGGATCTTCCCGCCTTGCTCGGTTAACCCGAACGCGGCTGAACGTCATCATCCCGCTATCGGATTCTTGCGAGATTCGTATTCTATATAAAAAGCCACGCGTCGCCGCCATTTTCACTCGTGCATTGGAGATTGAACGGAGAGGACGTGGCTGCGTTCTCTCCCTGAAAAGCTCTGTATCTGTGCTCAGTGTGCTGCAAATATCTGTGCTCAGTGTGCTGCAAATATCTGTGCTCAGTGTGCTGCAAATATCTACATTCTCTGCCTGAAAACGCTCCATATCTGTGCTCAGTGTGCTGAAAATATCTGTGCTCAGTGTGCTGCATTGTGGGGACCACCAGTATATAATTATAGTAGTACAGTACAGTAGGCCATTGCTGTATCTTGCAGCTTTGTGTCAAGTATACTATCTCTGTGCTGCATTATTGTGAGCAGTATATAGTAGGACAGTGCAGCATTTTGGTGACCAGCAGTATACATATAGTACATTACAGTAGGTCATTGCTGTATCTTGCAGCTCTGTGTCAAGTATACTATCCATATCTGTGCTGCAGTGTTGTTGTGAGCAGTATATAGTAAGACAGTGCAGCATTGTGGTGACCACCAGTATACGTATACAGTAGTACAGTACAGTAGGCCATTGCTGTATCTTGCAGCTCTGTATCACTTCAAGTATCCATATCTGTGCAGCATTGTTGTGAGCAGTATATAGTAGGACAGTGCAGCATTTTGGTGACCAGCAGTAGTAGTACAGACAGTACAGGAGGCCATTGCTATTGATATATTACTGGCATATAATTCCACACATTAAAAAATGGAGAACAAAAATGTGGAGGGTAAAATAGGGGAAGATCAAGAACCACTTCCACCTCGTGCTGAAGCTGCTGCCACTAGTCATGGCCGAGATGATGAAATGCCATCAACGTCGTCTGCCAAGGCCGATGCCCAATGTCATAGTAGAGAGCATGTAAAATCCAAAAAACAAAAGTTCAGTAAAATGACCCAAAAATCTAAATTAAAAGCGTCTGAGGAGAAGCATAGACTTGCCAATATGCCATTTATGACACGGAGTGGCAAGGAACGGCTAAAGCCCTCTCCTATGTTCCTCATGACCAGTGGTTCAGCTTCACATGACGATGGAAGCACTCATCCTCCCACTAGAAAAATGAAGAGACTTAAGCTGGCAAAAGCACAGCAAAGAACTTTGCGTTCTTCTAAATCACAAATCCCCAAGGAGAGTCCAATTGTGTCAGTTGCGATGCCTGACCTTCCCAACACTGGACGGGAAGAGGTGGCGCCTTCCACCTGTCACGATCCGGGTATCTGGACCCCATTTCTTACCCATCAGATGCCTCCTAAGGCTGGCTCAGCGCTCCAGGACCGGATCCCATCTGTTATCCTGATGTGTACATTCCTGTATCCTCTCCTGTCACTCTGGGACGCTGTCACAGTAAACGCCATATTACACCTGGCATGGCGTCTCCCGCGGCCTCTGCCGCCGTCCCTGAACTTCTGCATGCAGAGTGTCTGAGTGGCGATTACGTCAGCCGCGGCCTCCGCTGTGTCCGCGTGGTTGGATGTGCATCTGTCAGCCTGGCGCCTCCTGTCTCCGGTGGCCGGCGCCGCCATTACTGTTTTCATTACCACATGGATTACAAACCAAACTTCCCTCCAAGTGTCTGCATGGGCGCAGCCATCTTGGATTCTGTCAGCTGATCATTTCCACCAATCTGTTCTCAGTATTGATAATCTGCATAATTGCCTAGCCAATCCCTTCCTTGCTGCAGGTATAAATACACTGTGCCTGAGCAAGGAAGGCGTCAGTGCTTTGGTTGTCAAACCTAGTTCCTGTTTGTCTCTCTCCTGTGATTGTCTTCCAGGTTCCAGCTCCTGTCTCAAGACTTCCACCATAGAGACCCGCACCAGCATTCCACCTGCGGTGTAGCCTGACTTTCCAATCCATTGTGGATTCATCTGTTTCCAGCTACAACATTACCTGCTTCCAGCTCAGCTTCCAGCAGAGTACAGCTTCCCTTAAAGGGCCGGTGTCCTTTCTACACTTTACCACTCTCCACCGGTATTATTATTTCTCCGCTCTCAAGTTCTACATTTCAGTTCATATTTCATCGCTCCCAAGTTCATTTATTATTTAACTGGTTCCAGCCAGTATCCACTCCGTGCTAACAACAGTCTGGTTCCAGCCAGTATCCACAGCAGCTGTTTTATCTTCAGCAACCCAGCTTTTCCTGGAACACCAGCTGGCACAATCCTGGGTTATCTCCATTGCTACAGTCGGGCCTGGTAAGGACTTTCCATCTAGAAGATCATAAGAACTATCTCACACTACCAGTGCCCTGTGGCTCCTGCCATCCTGTAGTACCCAGGAACTGTATTTATTCTTTGCTGACTTTTACGTTTTCTTTTACTGCTGCTGTGTTGCGGAGTTGTCATAATAAACATCATTGACTTTTATCCAAGTTGTCGTGGTCACGCCTTCGGGCAGTTATTATTCATGTTACTTACATGTCCAGGGGTCTGATACAACCTCCCAGGTTCCGGTACATCTCAGCCCCTACAACTGAGGCTGCCTCCCGTCAGCTCAGGCCCTCAGTTGTGACAGTAAGCACTGACCTAATGAATCCAGCCGGAGACCAGGATCAAGCGGCCAGGCCGATGCAAGAACTGGCAGCCCGACTAGAACATCAGGAGGCTGCACAGGGCCACATCATCCGCTGTCTCCAGGATCTCTCTACTCGGCTGGATGGGATTCAGACAACTCTCCGTGGATCAGGCGCGTCTGGTGCGTCAACCACAGTGACTCCAGCTATAACCCCACCCACCTTACCCATTTCTGCTCCACGTCTTCATCTTCCAACGCCAGCAAAATTTGACGGATCTCCAAGATTCTGCAGGGGATTTCTCAACCAGTGTGAGATTCAGTTTGAGCTACAACCTGGCAATTTTCCCAGTGACCGTACAAAAATTGCCTACATTATTTCTCTTCTCAGTGGCTCAGCCCTTGATTGGGCATCACCGTTATGGGAGAGGTCCGACACCCTGCTATCTTCCTACACTGCCTTCGTGTCAACATTCAGGCGCATCTTCGACGAGCCAGGCCGGGTAACCTCACCTTCATCCGAGATTCTCCGTTTACGCCAGGGGTCACGTACTGTAGGACAATATCTGATACAGTTCCAGATCCTGGCATCCGAACTGGCATGGAACGACGAGGCCCTGTATGCTGCATTCTGGCATGGCTTATCTGAGCGTATTAAAGATGAGTTAGCTACCAGAGACTTGCCTTCTAAGTTAGATGAGCTAATCTCACTCTGCACGAAAGTTGATTTACGTTTCAGAGAGAGAGAGCAACTGAGCGTGGAAGATCATCTGCTCCAAAATCTTCTGCTCCTCCTCCTCGTCAACTGTCACCATCTAAAGATGAGCCCATGCAACTTGGCCGTTCCCGTTTAACTCCTGCTGAGCGCCGAAGACGTCTCTCCGAGTTTCTCTGTCTCTATTGTGCAGCTCCGTCTCACACCATTAATGCCTGTCCCAAACGTCCGGGAAACTCCAAATCCTAGCTCGCCAAGGAGAGGGCCGGCTAGGAGTAATGATCTCCTCTCCATCTCCTCAAGATTGTAATCTCCCAGTCTCGCTTCAAGTTGCTCAACGTTATCGGAACGTCATTGCCCTCCTTGATTCCGGAGCAGCTGGGAACTTTATTACCGAAGCCTATGTTAAACGGTGGTCCCTACCCACCGAGAGACTTCCTTCGTCCATTTCTTTAACTGCCGTGGATGGCAGCAAAATTTTTGATGCAGTTATTTCTTTAAGGACTCTACCAGTTCGTCTGAGAGTGGGAGTTCTTC
Organism: Pseudophryne corroboree; assembly: GCF_028390025.1. Classification (NCBI taxonomy): domain Eukaryota; kingdom Metazoa; phylum Chordata; class Amphibia; order Anura; family Myobatrachidae; genus Pseudophryne; species Pseudophryne corroboree. The sequence continues at coordinate 460,648,066 of NC_086446.1, forward strand.
ATTCCGAACTTATTTCTTTTTTAGTGATTCCAAGAGCCACACATCCTGTGGTCCTGGGCCTTCCATGGCTCCGTCTTCACAATCCTACAATTGATTGGACGACTACGCAAATCCTGGCATGGGGTTCCTCCTGTGCTGAGACATGTTTGTTTAAAGTATTGCCTGTCTGTTCTTCCTCCCCCAGGTCGTCTGATGTTCCACCTCCTCCATATCAAGATTTCACGGATGTGTTCAGTAAAGCTTCTGCTGATATCCTTCCTCCTCATAGAGAATGGGACTGTCCGATTGATCTCGTTCCAGGGAAGGTTCCACCTCGAGGCCGAACTTATCCGTTGTCTCTGCCTGAGACGCATTCTATGGAGGAATATATTAAAGAGAACCTAGCAAAGGGGTTCATTCGACCTTCTTCTTCTCCAGCCGGCGCAGGCTTCTTTTTTGTAAAAAAGAAAGATGGTGGTCTGCGGCCGTGCATCGACTACAGAGGTTTGAACGACATTACCATCAAGAACCGTTATCCTTTACCCCTGATTACTGAGCTCTTTGACAGAGTTAGCGGAGCTACCATCTTTACAAAGCTGGACTTGCGAGGTGCATACAATCTCATCCGGATCCGTGAGGGTGACGAGTGGAAGACCGCCTTTAACACCCGTGACGGACATTATGAGTACCTCGTCATGCCCTTCGGATTGAGCAATGCTCCAGCTGTCTTCCAGCATTTTGTCAATGAGATCTTCAGAGACATTCTATACCGTCATGTCGTGGTCTATCTAGATGATATCCTCATTTTTGCCAACGATTTAGAGGAACATCGTTTTTGGGTTAAAGAGGTTCTGTCCCGTCTCCGTGTCAATCATCTCTATTGCAAATTAGAAAAATGCGTCTTTGAAGTCAAGTCCATTCCGTTTCTAGGGTACATTGTGTCCGGTTCCGGACTAGAGATGGATCCTGAGAAACTACAAGCAATCCAAAATTGGCCGGTACCCTTAACCCTCAAAGGGGTCCAGAGGTTCTTAGGGTTCGCCAACTATTACCGAAAGTTTATACGAGACTTTTCCACCATTGTGGCGCCTATTACTGCTTTCACTAAGAAGGGTGCTAACCCGTCCAAGTGGTCTGAAGAAGCCATGCAAGCATTTCATCTTTTAAAACAAAGGTTCATCTCTGCGCCTGTTCTGAAACAGCCTGACATCGACTCTCCTTTCATCTTAGAGGTGGATGCCTCCTCCGTTGGAGTAGGAGCGGTGTTATCTCAGAGGGCTAAAGATGGGCATTTACACCCTTGCAGTTTCTTCTCCCGGAAGTTCTCCCCAGCTGAGCGCAACTATGCCATTGGCGACCAGGAGTTGCTAGCCATCAAGCTCGCTCTAGAAGAGTGGAGGTATCTGTTGGAGGGAGCTTCTCATTCAATCACCATACTTACAGACCACAAGAACCTTTTATACCTGAAGGGCGCACAATGTCTCAACCCTCGTCAGGCCAGATGGGCACTTTTCTTTTCCAGGTTCGACTTTAAACTCCAGTTCTGTCCGGGCTCTCAGAATCGCAAGGCCGATGCCCTTTCCCGCTCATGGGAGCAAGAAAATGAGTCAGAGTCTTCAGACAAGCATCCTATTATAAATCCGTTGGCATTCTCCACGGTAGGGATGGACTCTACGCCCCCATCAGGGAAAAGTTTTGTGAAGCCGATGCTAAGGAAGAAGCTCATGCATTGGGCCCATGCTTCCCGTTTTGCCGGACATACAGGTATCCAAAAAACCCTGGAGTTTATCTCTAGGTCCTATTGGTGGCCAACTCTGAAAAAGGACGTCTTGGAGTTTATTGCATCTTGCCCAAAGTGTGCCCAACATAAAGTATCCCGCCAGTCGCCTGCGGGGCAACTGGTTCCACTATCCGTTCCCCGTCGACCATGGACCCACTTGTCGATGGATTTCATTACAGACTTACCCATGTGCAACAAGTTCAATACCATCTGGGTGGTAGTTGACCGGTTCACCAAGATGGCACACTTCATTCCTCTCACCGGTCTTCCGTCAGCTTCCAAGTTGGCTCAAGTATTCATACAAGAGATCTTCCGACTCCACGGTCTTCCTGAAGAAATTATCTCAGATCGAGGAGTTCAATTCACAGCCAAATTCTGGCGAAGTTTATGTCAAGTCCTCCAAGTCAAGCTAAAGTTTTCCACGGCTTACCATCCTCAGACCAATGGTCAAACCGAGAGGGTGAATCAGGACTTGGAGGCCTTCCTCCGCATCTATGTGTCCTCCTCTCAAGATGACTGGGTTCAATTACTTCCCTGGGCCGAGTTCTGTCATAACAACCAGTATCATTCTTCATCTGCTTCAACACCATTCTTCACTAACTTTGGATTCCACCCTAAAGTCCCTGAGTTCCAACCGCTTCCAGCAACTTCTGTTCCCGCAGTGGATATCACCTTGCATCAGTTTGCCAATATCTGGAAGAGCGTACGATCAGCTCTGCTCAAGGCATCGTTCAGGTACAAGAAGTTTGCGGATAAGAAGCGTCGAGCAGTTCCTGCTCTCAAGGTGGGTGATCGGGTATGGTTATCCACAAAGAATTTGAGGTTAAGAGTTCCCAGTATGAAGTTTGCACCTCGCTATATCGGTCCTTTCAAGATTGAACAAGTCATCAATCCTGTTGCTTACAGACTCCAGTTGCCTCCCTTCTTAAAAATACCCAGGACATTCCATGTTTCCCTGTTGAAACCGCTGATCTTGAATCGGTTTCATTCCTCACTTCCTCCAACTCCGAAAGTCCAAACTCAACGAGGCGTTGAGTATGAAGTGGCCAAGATCCTGGACTCACGTCACCGTTACGGTCAACTACAATATCTTATTGACTGGAAGGGTTATGGTCCTGAGGAACGTTCATGGACCAATGCTTCTGATGTCCATGCTCCTGCCTTGGTCCGGAGATTCCATTCCAAGTTTCCTCAAAAGCCAAAGAAGTGTCCTGGGGCCACTCCTAAAGGGGGGGGTGCTGTCACGATCCGGGTATCTGGACGCCATTTCTTACCCATCAGATGCCTCCTAAGGCTGGCTCAGCGCTCCAGGACCGGATCCCATCTGTTATCCTGATGTGTACATTCCTGTATCCTCTCCTGTCACTCTGGGACGCTGTCACAGTAAACGCCATATTACACCTGGCATGGCGTCTCCCGCGGCCTCCGCCGCCGTCCCTGAACTTCTGCATGCAGAGTGTCTGAGTGGCGATTACGTCAGCCGCGGCCTCCGCTGTGTCCGCGTGGTTGGATGTGCATCTGTCAGCCTGGCGCCTCCTGTCTCCGGTGGCCGGCGCCGCCATTACTGTTTTCATTACCACATGGAGGGAAGTTTGGTTTGTAATCCAAGTGTCTGCATGGGCGCAGCCATCTTGGATTCTGTCAGCTGATCATTTCCACCAATCTGTTCTCAGTATTGATAATCTGCATAATTGCCTAGCCAATCCCTTCCTTGCTGCAGGTATAAATACACTGTGCCTGAGCAAGGAAGGCGTCAGTGCTTTGGTTGTCAAACCTAGTTCCTGTTTGTCTCTCTCCTGTGATTGTCTTCCAGGTTCCAGCTCCTGTCTCAAGACTTCCACCATAGAGACCCGCACCAGCATTCCACCTGCGGTGTAGCCTGACTTTCCAATCCATTGTGGATTCATCTGTTTCCAGCTACAACATTACCTGCTTCCAGCTCAGCTTCCAGCAGAGTACAGCTTCCCTTAAAGGGCCGGTGTCCTTTCTACACTTTACCACTCTCCACCGGTATTATTATTTCTCCGCTCTCAAGTTCTACATTTCAGTTCATATTTCATCGCTCCCAAGTTCATTTATTATTTAACTGGTTCCAGCCAGTATCCACTCCGTGCTAACAACAGTCTGGTTCCAGCCAGTATCCACAGCAGCTGTTTTATCTTCAGCAACCCAGCTTTTCCTGGAACACCAGCTGGCACAATCCTGGGTTATCTCCATTGCTACAGTCGGGCCTGGTAAGGACTTTCCATCTAGAAGATCATAAGAACTATCTCACACTACCAGTGCCCTGTGGCTCCTGCCATCCTGTAGTACCCAGGAACTGTATTTATTCTTTGCTGACTTTTACGTTTTCTTTTACTGCTGCTGTGTTGCGGAGTTGTCATAATAAACATCATTGACTTTTATCCAAGTTGTCGTGGTCACGCCTTCGGGCAGTTATTATTCATGTTACTTACATGTCCAGGGGTCTGATACAACCTCCCAGGTTCCGGTACATCTCAGCCCCTACAACTGAGGCTGCCTCCCGTCAGCTCAGGCCCTCAGTTGTGACACCACCATTTGAACGCCCCCTGCAAGTGCTGGAAGGAGCACCCGCAGTCCAGTTCCTGATAGTCAAATTGAAGATATCACAGTTTAAGTACACCAGGATGAGGATATGGGTGTTGCTGGCGCTGAGGAGATAATTGACAAGGAGGATTCTGATGGTGAGGTGGTTTGTTTAAGTCAGGCACCCGGGGAGACACCTGTTGTCCGTGGGATGAATATGGCCATTGACATGCCTGATCAAATTACAAAAAAAAATCACCGGAATTATTTTAACAGAAATGCAGGCAACAGGTGTCAAGCCGTGTGTTGCCTTTGTCAAGCTGTAATAAGTAGGGGTAAGGACGTTAACCACCTAGGAACATCCTCCCTTATACGTCACCTGGTGCGCATTCATCAGAAGTCATTGACAAGTTCAAAAACTTTGGGTGACAGCGGAAGCAGTCCACTGACAACTAAATCCCTTCCTCTTGTACCCAAGCTCCTGCAAACCACACCACCAACTCCCTCAGTGTCAATTTCCTCCTTAGACAGGAAAGCCAATAGTCCTGCAGGCCATGTCACTGGCAAGTCTGACGAGTCCTCTCCTGCCTGGGATTCCTCCGATGGATCCTTGAGTGTAACGCCTACTGCTCCTGGCTCTGCTGTTGTTGCTGCTGGGAGTCGATAATCATCCCAGAGGGGAAGTCGGAAGACCACTTGTACTACTTCCAGTAAGCAATTGACTGTCCAACAGTCCTTTGCGAGGAAGATGAAATATCACAGCAGTCATCCTGTTGCAAAGCGGATAACTCAGGCCTTGGCAGCTGTGTTGGTGTTAGACGTGCGTCTGGTATCCGCCGTTAGTTCACAGGCAATTAAAGAATTTCTTGAGGTAGTGTGTCCCCTGTACCAAATACCATCTAGGTTCCACTTCTCTAGGCAGGCGATACCAAGAATGTACACAGACGTCAGAAAAAGACTCACCAGTGAAAGCTCTGGATAAAGAAGGCCAGGCTTTCAGTTATCTGAAGGAAAAGTTAAGCGACGCAAAAGCTAAAAGGCATATTGTAGAGCCAGTTTGTGTAAGGAGAGATTGATTGTTTTTTTTTTGGTGGGGGCCCAAACCAACCAGTCATTTCAGCCACAGTCGTGTGGCAGACCCTGTCGCTGAATGATGGGTTTGTTAAAGTGTGCATGTCCTGTTTATACAACATAAGGGTGGGTGGGAGGGCCCAAGGACAATTCCATCTTGCACCTCTTTTTTTTTTTTATTTATCTTTGCATCATGTGATGTTTGGGGCTATTTTTTTTTAAGCGCCATCCTGTCTGCCACTGCAGTGCCACTCCTAGATGGGCCAGGTGTTTGTGCCGCCCACTTGGGTCGCTTAGCTTAGTCATCCAGCGACCTCGGGGCAAATTTTAGGACTAAAAATAATATTGTGAGGTGTTCAGAGGTGAGGTGTTCAGAATAGACTGGAAATGAGTGGAAATTATGGTTATTGAGGTTAATAATACTATGGGATCAAAATTACCCCCCAAATTCTATGATTTAAGCTGTTTTTGAGGGTTTAAAAAAAAAAAAAACACTCTAATCCAAAACACACCCGAATCCGACAAAACATTTTCAGGGAGGTTTTGCCAAAACACGTCCGAATCCAAAACACGGCCGCAGAACCGAATCCAAAACCAAAACACAAAACCCGAAAATTTTCCGGTGCACATCTCTAGTGCATACAATATTCAGGAAATATATATATATGTCCCAAATGACCAGCACTCCAGTTTGTTAATCCATTATAGGCCTTGTTAATCCATTTACCTACAATCGTATGAAGATAAAGAGAGAAAGTTTGCAGCACTCACAGGGCTTAGTGTAAGTTCAAAACTCCAGTATTATCCTGGTAACACGGGAATCCTAGCAGGGTATTACACGGGAAAGACCTGTGTGCAGTGTTAATGGCGCTGATACGGAAAGTAACCCAGTGAAAAGGGGTCTGTCCCGGTTTGGAACTGTGTTCCAAAGCTAAGGTCGGACCCGGGACCAGGGCCAGATTAAGCCTTGGGGGTGCTCGGGGCACTTATGACAGGGGGACCCCGGTGGAAGGTGGGGGATGTATATTAGATCGTGCATACCTCCCAACATGTCCCATTTCAGGAGCGAAAAATGCTCTCTACCTGGACTTCCCTCTTAATATATGATTGGCGTCACCTGTGTTGAACTATTTAATTGATAAGAAAGGTACTTCAATACAGGTGATTGCAATCATAAATTAAGAAGGAAGTCCAGGTAGAAAGCAGTTTGTCCCTCCTGGAATGGGTTATGGTGGGAGGTATAGATTGTGTATATGAAATTTAAATCAATGGTGTGTATTAGTTTTAAACTGTAATTGAGAGACAACTATTTTATAAAAAATGTTTGTAATGGAACAAAGACAACTTAAACAAACTTAAAATACACACAGAAAAATAATTTATTTTTTTATTTTTTCTTGTCACATGCAAGAATAGCATCAGCCTCTGTACTACTTACAGACTGGGACAGGACTCAGGAGGATTCTCTGTCTGTGTCTCTCTCTAGACCCAAAAGGTTTAGTTGCATAAACGTTTACACAGGACTCAGACACCCAGGTAGGAAGGAGGAGAAGCTGAGATCCATGTATCACTAGTCACTTACAGCTCTTGTGTCTCTGCCTCACTTGTGTCTCTGCCTCCACTGCATACTGTCCTGCTTGCATTCTGGCTCTCGCATTAAGAGGGAAAGCTAGTGATATCACTGTGCTTTGGCCGGGGGCCCAGGACACAGGTGGGCCCGGGGTACAGTATGCCCTGTATCCCCACCTTAATCTGGCTATGCCCGGGACTTTGGTGGAAAAGAGGTATTGTTTGACACTTTTAATACTACTTAATATTGTCATCTTCTGTATAATAAGCCTACATGGCACAGTAAAATTAGCGGGTATGATAATAGGGTATCCGAATGGTAGGTCGACGGTAAATAGGTCGACCACTATTGGTCGACATGGACAAGGTCAACACAGTAAAAAGGTAGACACGGGACAGGTTGACACAACTGTTTTTACAATTATTTTTTTCTTTTTAACTTTTTCATACTTCGCCACCCATGTGGACTATGATTGGGAATAGTACCCTGTGCTGAGTGCAGCGGTAGAGAAGCAAGGCACCTTGCCGGCAGCATGGCGACCGAAGTGAGCCATGCAAGAGGACGCGGTGCACTAATTGGACATCTTGGTCATGTTATGGAAAAAAATTACACCAAAAACATTTTAAAATTCTCATGTCGACCTTTTCATGTGTCCTCCTTTTCACTATGTCGACATTTCCCCCATATTGACCATGTCGACCAATAGTGGTTGACCTATTGACTGTCGATCTTATCTAAGTCGACCCTTTGATTCATAACGGATAATAGTCATCTGTGAAGTGGTGTACAATGTGGATTGTTTGTGTGACTAAAGGGTCTGTGAGC